>NW_026778197.1:3172961-3807554 GCF_025265405.1 Mesoplodon densirostris | reverse complement strand
CTTGTCATCACAATACTCCATTTCCATTGTCATCACAATCCTCCATCAACCTTGGGATCACATTGCTTCATGCCCTTGTCATCACAATGCTCCATGCTCCTTGAAATCAAAATGATCCATGACCTCTGTCATCACAATGCTCCAAACCCTTGTGATCACATTGTTCCATAACACTTGTCATCACAACGCTCAATGATGCCTGTCATCACAATACTCCATGCCCTTTTCATCACAATGCTCCATGACCTTTGTCATCACAATTCTCAATACACTTGTGATCACAATGCTCCCTGACACTTGTCATCAGAATGCTCCTTGAAACCCGTCACGAAAACGCTCCATGCCTTTTTCTTCACAATGCCCCATGCCAATTTCATCACAATGTTCCATACCATTGTCATCAAAATACTCCACAAGCTTGTCATCAGAATGCTCCCGGACCCTTGTCATCACAATGCTCCATTACCTTTCTCATCAGAATCCTCCATGACACTTGGCATCACAGTGCTACATGCCATTGTCATCACAATGGGCCATTACATATGTCATCACAATGCTCCCTGACACTTATCTTCACAATACTGCATGACCTGGTCATCACAATGCTCCATGCCCTTGTCATCACAATAGGCCATTCCAACTGTCATCGCAACGAACCATGAAAGTTATTAGACCAATGTTCCATGCCCTTGTCATCACAATGCTCCATGCCCTTGTTATCACAATGCTCCATGACCCCTGTCATCACAATGCTCCGTTACTCCAATCATCACAATGCTTCATGACTTTGTCATCACAGTGGTCCATGCCCTCACCATCAACAGTCTCTGTGACATTTTTAATCCCAACGCTCCATGAACTTTTCATCACAATGCTCCGTGACCCTTGTCATCACAAAGCTACATGCCTTTGTCAGAACAATGCTCCATGACACTTGTCATCACAATGTGCCATGCGCTTTTCATCACAATGATCCACAACCTTGTCATCGCTATGCTCCATAAACCTTGTAATCACAATGCTCCATGCACTTCTCATCCAAATGCTCTCTCACATGAGATATCACAATGTTCCATCACTAGTCATCAAAATCCTCCCTCACCCCTGTTATCACAATGTTCAATAACCCTTGTCATCACCATGCTACATCCCCTTATCAGCACAATGTTCCATGACCCCTGACATCACAATGTTCTATATCCCCTGTCATCAAAATGCTCCATGACCCATTTCATCCCAAAGCTCCATGACCGCTGGCATCACAATGTTCTATAAGGCCTGTCATCAAAATGTTCAATTACACTTTTCATCAAATTGCTGCATGAACATGTCATCAAAATGCTCCCTGCCCTTCTCATCACAATGCACCACACCCTTGTCACCAAAAAGCTCCATGACCATTGCCCTCACTAAGCTCCATGACCCTTGGCATCACAATGCTCCATGTCATTGTCATCACAATGCTCCATGAACCTTCTCATCACATTGCTCCATGCCCTTGTCATCACAAAGCTCCATGACTCTTGTCATCACAATGCTCGATGCCCTTTTCATCACAATGCTCCATGCCCTTGTCATTACAATCCTCCATCACCCATGTATCACAGTGTACCGTGCACTTGTCATCACAATGCTCCATGCCCACTCTCATCACAATAATCCATGAAACATTTCAGACTAATGCTCAATGCCCTTCTCATCACAATGCTCCATTACCTCTGTCATAACAAAGCTCCATGACACCTGACATGACAATGCTCCATGCCCTTGTCATCACAATGCTCCAAGACCCTCGTAATCACAAGATTCCATGCCCCTTTTTATCAGAATGCTCCATTAGACTTGTCATCACAATTCTCCATGGTCATCTCATCACAATGCTCCAGGACCTTGTCATCTCCATTCTCCATTCCCTTGTCATCACAATGCTTCATGACCCCTGTCATCACAATACTCCATGAAAATTTTCAGCCCAATGCTCCATTAACTTCTCATCACAATGCTCCATGACCAATATCATCACAATGCTCCATGACACCTGACAACACAATGATCAGGGACTCCTGTCATCACAATGCTCCAAGACCCCTGTAATCACAATGCTCCATGACCCCTGTCATCACAATACTCCATGAACATTTTCAGCCGAATGCTCCATGACCCTTGTCATCAAATTGATCCATGCCCTTGTCATCCCGATGTTCCATAACCACTGTATTCAGAATGCTCCTTGACGCTTGTCATCACAGTGCTCCATGACACCTGTCATCACAATGCCCCATGAATTTGTCAGCAAAATGCTACATGACCTTTTCATTACAATGCTCTATGCACTTGTCATCACAATACTCCATTACCATTGTCATCACTATCCGCCATGAACATTGGGATCACATTGCTTCATGCCCTTGTCATCACAATGCTCCATGCTCCTTGAAATCAACATGATCCATAACCTCTATCATCACAATGCTCCAAACCCTTGTGATCACAATGTTCCATAACACTTGTCCTCACAATGCTCCATGATGCCTGTCATCACAATACTCCATGCCCTTTTCATCACAATGCTCCATGACCTTTGTCATCACAATTATCAATACACTTGTCATCACAATGCTCTCTGACTCTTGTCGTCAGAATGCTCCTTGAACCGTGTCACGAAAAGGCTCCATGCCTTTTTCATCACAAAGCCCCATGCCATTTTCATCCCAATGCTCCATGCCATTGTCATCAAAATACTCCACAAGCTTGTCATCAGAATGCTCCATGACCCTTGTCATCACAATGCTCCGTGACTCCAGTCATCACAATGCTTCATAACGTTTGTCATCACAACGGTCCATGCCTGCGTCATCGCAAGGCTCTGTGACCTTTGTGACCACAATGCTCCATGAACTTTTCATCACAATTCTCGTGACCCTTGTCATCACAATGCTCCATGCCTTTATCAGAACAATGCTCCATGACCCTTGTCATCACAATGTGCCATGTGCTTTACACCACAATGATCCACAACCTTGTCATCGCTATGCTCCATAAACCTTGTAATCACAATGCTCCATGAACTTCTCATCCAAATACTCTCTCACATGAGATATCACAATGTTCCATCACTAGTCATCACAATCCTCCCTCACCCCTGTTATCACAATGTTCCATGACCCCTGTCATCACAATGCTACATCCCCTTATCAGCACAATTTTCCATGACCCCTGACATCACAATGTTCCATAACCCCTGTCATCAAAATGCTCCATGACCATTTTCATCCCAAAGCTCTATGACCCCTGGCATCACAATGTTCTATAACCCCTGTCATCAAAATATTACATTACATTTTTCATCAAATTGCTGCATGACCCTGTCATCAAAATGCTCCCTGCCCTTCTCATCACAATGCACCACACACTTGTCATCAAAATGCTCCATGACCATGGTCATCACTAAGCTCCATGAACCTTGGCATCACAATGCTCCATGCCATGGACATCACAATGCTCCATGAACCCTCTCATCACATTGCTCCCTGCACTTGTCATCACAAAGCTCCATGACACTTGTCATCACAATGCTCGATGCCCTTCTCATCACAATGCTCCATGTCCTTGTCATTACAATCCTCCATCACCCATGTATCACAGTGTACCGTGCCCTTGTCATCACAATGCGCCATGCCCACTGTCATCACAATAATCCATGAAACATTTCAGACCAATGCTCAATGCACTTCTCATCACAATGCTCCATTACCACTGTCAACAATGCTCCATGACCCCTGCCATCACAATGTTCCACGGCCTTGTGATCACAAGACTAAATGACCATTGTCATCAAAATGCTCCAAAACCCATGTAATCACAATGCTCCATGCCCTTGTCATCACAGAGCTCCATGACGCATGTCATCAGAATGTTCCATGGCCTTCTCCACACAATGCTCCATGCCCTTGTCATCACAATGCTCCAAGACACTCGTAATCACAATGCTCCATGCCCCTTTTCATCAGAAGGCTCCATGATATTTGTCATCACAAGTCTCCATGGTCAACTCATCACAATGCTCCAAGACCTTGTCATCACCATGCTCCATTCCCTTGTCATCACAATGCTCCATGACTCCTGTCATCACAATACTCCATGAACATTTTCAGCCCAATGCTCCATGACCTTCTCATCACAATGCTCCATGACCAATATCATCACAATGCTCCATGACCACTGTCATCACAACACTCCATGACACCTGACAACACAACGATCCGGGACTCTTGTCATCACAATGCTCCAAGACCATGCAATCACAATGCTCCATGACCCCTGTCATCACAATACTCCATGAACATTTTCAGCCCAATGCTCCATGACCCTTGTCATCACAATGATCCATGCCCTTGTCATCCCAATGTTCCATGACCCCTGTATTCACAGTGCTCCGTGACGCTTGTCATCACAGTGCTCCATGACACCTGTCATCACAATGCTCCATGCCTTTGTCAGCAAAATGCTACATGGCCTTGTCATTACAATGCTCTATGCGCTTGTCATCACAATACTCGATTACCATTGTCATCACAATCCTCCATGAACCTTGGGATCACATTGCTTCATGCCCTTGTCATCACAATGCTACATACTCCTTGAAATCAAAATGATCCATGACCTCTGTCATCACAATGCTCCAAACCCTTGTGATCACAATGTTCCATAACAATTGTCCTCACAACGCTCCAAGATGCCTGTCATCACAATACTCAATACACTTTTCATCACAATTCTCCATGACCTTTGTCATCACAATTCTCAATACACTTTTCATCACAGTGCTCCCTGACACTTGTCGTCAGTATGCTCCATGAAACCTATCATGACAAGGCTCCATGCCTTTTTCATCACAATGATCCATGCCCTTTTCATCAAAATGCTCCAAGACCCCTGTAATCACAATGCTCCATGCCCTTGCCATCCAAAGCTCCATGACGCATGTCATCAGAATGTTCCATGGACTTCTCATCACAATGCTCCCTGCTCTTGTCATCACAAAGCACTAAGACCCCTGTAATCACAATGCTCCATGCCCCTTTTCATCTCAATGCTCCTAGGAACCCTGTCAGCACAATGAACAATGCCCATCATCATAATGATTCAGGCAATTGTCATCACAATCAAATCAAAATGCTCCATGACCTCTGTCATCACAATGCTCAAAATCCTGGTGATCACAATGTTGAATAACACTTATCATCACAACACCCCATGACGCTCATCATCACAATGATCCATGGTCGTCTCATCACAAGGCTCCATGACCTTTGTCATCAAAATTCTCAATAAACTTGTCATCACAATGCTCGCTGACACTTGTCGTCAGAATGCTCCTTGAACCATGTCACAAAAAGGCTCCATGTCGTTTGCATCAAAAAGCCCCATGCCGTTTTCATCCCAATGCTGCATGCCATTGTCATCCAAATACACCACAGGCTTGTCATCAGAATGCTCCATGACCCTTGTCATCACAATTCTCCATGCACTTGTCAGCACAATGCTCCCTGACCCTTGTCATCACAATGCTCCAAGCCATTGTCATCACAATGCTCCATTACCATTGTCATCAGAATCCTCCATGACACTTGGCATCACAATGCTCCATGCCATTGTCATCACAATGCTCCATGTCTTTGTCAGCAAAATGCTAAATGACCTTGTCATTACAATCCTCTATGCGCTTGTCATCACAATACTCCATTTCCATTGTCATCACAATCCTCCATCAACCTTGGGATCACATTGCTTCATGCCCTTGTCATCACAATGCTCCATGCTCCTTGAAATCAAAATGATCCATGACCTCTGTCATCACAATGCTCCAAACCCTTGTGATCACATTGTTCCATAACACTTGTCATCACAACGCTCAATGATGCCTGTCATCACAATACTCCATGCCCTTTTCATCACAATGCTCCATGACCTTTGTCATCACAATTCTCAATACACTTGTGATCACAATGCTCCCTGACACTTGTCATCAGAATGCTCCTTGAAACCCGTCACGAAAAGGCTCCATGCCTTTTTCTTCACAATGCCCCATGCCAATTTCATCACAATGTTCCATACCATTGTCATCAAAATACTCCACAAGCTTGTCATCAGAATGCTCCCGGACCCTTGTCATCACAATGCTCCATTACCTTTCTCATCAGAATCCTCCATGACACTTGGCATCACAGTGCTACATGCCATTGTCATCACAATGGGCCATTACATATGTCATCACAATGCTCCCTGACACTTATCTTCACAATACTGCATGACCTGGTCATCACAATGCTCCATGCCCTTGTCATCACAATAGGCCATTCCAACTGTCATCGCAACGAACCATGAAAGTTATTAGACCAATGTTCCATGCCCTTGTCATCACAATGCTCCATGCCCTTGTTATCACAATGCTCCATGACCCCTGTCATCACAATGCTCCGTTACTCCAATCATCACAATACTTCATGACTTTGTCATCACAGTGGTCCATGCCCTCACCATCAACAGTCTCTGTGACATTTTTAATCCCAACGCTCCATGAACTTTTCATCACAATGCTCCGTGACCCTTGTCATCACAAAGCTACATGCCTTTGTCAGAACAATGCTCCATGACACTTGTCATCACAATGTGCCATGCGCTTTTCATCACAATGATCCACAACCTTGTCATCGCTATGCTCCATAAACCTTGTAATCACAATGCTCCATGCACTTCTCATCCAAATGCTCTCTCACATGAGATATCACAATGTTCCATCACTAGTCATCAAAATCCTCCCTCACCCCTGTTATCACAATGTTCAATAACCCTTGTCATCACCATGCTACATCCCCTTATCAGCACAATGTTCCATGACCCCTGACATCACAATGTTCTATATCCCCTGTCATCAAAATGCTCCATGACCCATTTCATCCCAAAGCTCCATGACCGCTGGCATCACAATGTTCTATAAGGCCTGTCATCAAAATGTTCCATTACACTTTTCATCAAATTGCTGCATGAACATGTCATCAAAATGCTCCCTGCCCTTCTCATCACAATGCACCACACCCTTGTCACCAAAAAGCTCCATGACCATTGCCCTCACTAAGCTCCATGACCCTTGGCATCACAATGCTCCATGTCATTGTCATCACAATGCTCCATGAACCTTCTCATCACATTGCTCCATGCCCTTGTCATCACAAAGCTCCATGACTCTTGTCATCACAATGCTCGATGCCCTTTTCATCACAATGCTCCATGCCCTTGTCATTACAATCCTCCATCACCCATGTATCACAGTGTACCGTGCACTTGTCATCACAATGCTCCATGCCCACTCTCATCACAATAATCCATGAAACATTTCAGACTAATGCTCAATGCCCTTCTCATCACAATGCTCCATTACCTCTGTCATAACAATGCTCCATGACACCTGACATGACAATGCTCCATGCCCTTGTCATCACAATGCTCCAAGACCCTCGTAATCACAAGATTCCATGCCCCTTTTTATCAGAATGCTCCATTAGACTTGTCATCACAATTCTCCATGGTCATCTCATCACAATGCTCCAGGACCTTGTCATCTCCATTCTCCATTCCCTTGTCATCACAATGCTTCATGACCCCTGTCATCACAATACTCCATGAAAATTTTCAGCCCAATGCTCCATTAACTTCTCATCACAATGCTCCATGACCAATATCATCACAATGCTCCATGACCACTGTCATCACAACACTCCATGACACCTGACAACACAATGATCAGGGACTCCTGTCATCACAATGCTCCAAGACCCCTGTAATCACAATGCTCCATGACCCATGTCATCACAATACTCCATGAACATTTTCAGCCGAATGCTCCATGACCCTTGTCATCAAATTGATCCATGCTCTTGTCATCCCAATGTTCCATAACCACTGTATTCAGAATGCTCCTTGACGCTTGTCATCACAGTGCTCCATGACACCTGTCATCACAATGCCCTATGAATTTGTCAGCAAAATGCTACATGACCTTTTCATTACAATGCTCTATGCACTTGTCATCACAATACTCCATTACCATTGTCATCACTATCCGCCATGAACATTGGGATCACATTGCTTCATGCCCTTGTCATCACAATGCTCCATGCTCCTTGAAATCAACATGATCCATAACCTCTATCATCACAATGCTCCAAACCCTTGTGATCACAATGTTCCATAACACTTGTCCTCACAATGCTCCATGATGCCTGTCATCACAATACTCCATGCCCTTTTCATCACAATGCTCCATGACCTTTGTCATCACAATTATCAATACACTTGTCATCACAATGCTCCCTGACTCTTGTCGTCAGAATGCTCCTTGAACCGTGTCACGAAAAGGCTCCATGCCTTTTTCATCACAAAGCCCCATGCCATTTTCATCCCAATGCTCCATGCCATTGTCATCAAAATACTCCACAAGCTTGTCATCAGAATGCTCCGTGACCCTTGTCATCACAATTCTCCATGCACTTGTCAGCACAATGCACCCTGACCCTTGTCATCACAATGCTCCAAGCCATTGTCATCAAAATACTCCACAAGCTTGTCATCAGAATGCTCACTGACACTTGTCATCACAATGCTCCAAGCCATTATCATCACAATGCTCCATTACCTTTGTCATCAGAATCCTCCATGACACTTGGCATCACAATGCTCCATGCCATTGTCATCAAAATGGGCCATTACATATGTCATCACAATGCTCCCTGACACATCTCTTCACCATACTTCATGCCCTTGTCTTAACAATGCACCATTCAAGCTGTCATCACAATAATCCATGAAACTTATTAGACCAATGCTCCATGCCCTTGTCATCACAATGCTCCATGACCTTGTTATCACAATGTTCCAAGACCCCTGTAATCAGAATGCTCCATGCCCCTTTTAATCAGTATGCTCCATGAGACTTTTCATCACATGGCTCCATGGTTTTCTCATCATAATGCTCCAGGACCTTGTCATCACAATGCTTCACAACATTGTCATGAAAATTCTCAATGGCACTTGTCATCATAATGCTCCAAGCCCTAGTCATCACAATGCTCCATGATATTGGTCATCACAATCCTCCCTTACATTTGGCATCACAATGCTCCATGCCATTGTCATCGCAATGGACCAGGATATATGTCATCACAATACCCTGACACCTCTCTTCACAATACTCCATGCCCTTATCATCACAAAGCTCCATGCCCTTGTCATCACAATGCACCATGTCCACTGTCATCACAATAATCTATGAAAATTGTCAGACCAAAGCTCCATGACCCTGTCATCACAATTCTCCATGCCCTTGTCATCACAATGCTCCATGTCCCCTGTCATCACAATGCTCGGTGACTCCAGTCATCACAATGCTTCATAAAGTTTGTCATCACAGCGGTCCATGCCCACGTCATCACAAGGCTCTGTGACCTTTGTAACCACAATGCTCCATGACCCTTGTCCTCACAATGCTCCATGCCTTTGTCAGAACAATTCTCCATGACCCTTGTCATCACAATGTGCCATGCGCTTTTCATCACAATGATCCACAACCTTGTCATCACTATGCTCAATAAACCTTGTAATCACAATGCTCCATGCACTTTTCCTCCAAATGCTCTCTCACATGAGATATCACAATGTTCCATCACTAGTCATCACAATCCTCCCTCACCCCAGTTATCACAATGTACCATGACCCCTGTCATCACAATGCTACATCCCCTTATCAACACAATATTCATTGACACCTGACATCACAATGTTCCATAACCACTGTCATCAAAATGCTCCATGACCCTTTTCATCCCAAAGCTCCATGATCCCTGGCCACACAATGTTCAATAACCCCTGTCATCAAAATATTCCATTACACTTTTCATCAAATTGCTGCATGACCCTGTCATCAAAATGCTTCCTGCCTTTCTCATCACAATGCACCACACCCTTGTCATCAAAATGCTGCATGACCTTTGTCATCCCAAAGCTCCATGACACTTGGCATCACAATGCTCCATGTCATTGTCATCACAATGCTCCATGAACCCAGTCATCACATTGCTCCATGCCCTTGTCATCACAAAGCTCAATAACACTTGTCATCACAATGCTCGATGCCTTTCTCATCACAATGCTCCATGCCCTTGTCATTACAATCCTCCATGACCCATGTATCACAGTGTTCCGTGCCCTTGTCATCACAATGCTCCATGCCCCATCTCATCACAATAATCCATGAAACATTTCAGACCAATGCTCAATGCCCTTCTCATCACAATGCTCCATTACTTCTGTCATAACAATGCTCCAATACCCCTGCCATCACAATGTTCCACGGCCTTGTTATCACAAGGCTCCATGACCCTTGTCATCAAAATAGCCCAAGACCCCTGTAATCACAATGCTCAATGCCCTAGTCATAACAAAGCTCGATGACGCATGTCATCAGAAAGTTCCATGGCCTTCTCCTCAAAATGCTCCATGCCCCTTTTCATCAGAATGCTCCATGAGACTTGTCATCACAAGTCTCCTTGGTCATCTCATAACAATGCTCCAGGAACTTGTCATCACCATGCTCCATTCCCTTGTCATCACAATGCTCCATGACCCCTGTCATCACAATACTCCATGAAAATTTTCAGCCCAATGCTCCATGACATTCTCATCACAATGCTCCATGACCAATATCATCACAATGCTCCAAGACCACTGTCATCACAACACTCCATCACACCAGACAACACAATGATCCGGGACTCTTGTCATCACAATGCTCCAAGACCGCTCTAATCACAATGCTCCATGACCCCTGTCATCACAACACTTCATGAACATTTTCAGCCCAATGCTCCATGACCCTTGTCATCACAATGATATATGCCCTTCTCATCCCAATGCTCCATGACCCCTGTATTCACAATGCTCCATGACACTTGTCATCACAGTGCTCCATGACACCTGTCATCACAATGCTCCATGCCTTTGTCAGCAAAATGCTACATGACCTTGTCATTACAATGCTCTATGTGCTTATCATCACAATGCTCCATTACCATTGTCATCACAATCCTCAATGAACCTTGGGATCACATTGCTTCATGCCCTTGTCATCACAATGCTCCATGCTCCTTGAAATGAAAATGATCCATGACCTCTGTCATCACAATGCTCCAAACCCTTGTGATCACAATGTTCCATAACACTTGTCATCACTATGATCCATGATGTCTGTCATCACAATACTCCATGCCCTTTTCATCACAGTGCTCCATGAAATTTTTCATCACAATTCTCAATACACTTGTCATCACAATGCTCCCTGACACTTGTCAACATAATGCTCCTTGAACCCTGTCACGAAAAGTCTCCATGCCTTTTTCATCACATTGCCCCATGCCGTTTTCCTCCTAATGCTCCATGCCACTGTCATAAAAATACTCCACAAGCTTGTCATCAGAATGCTCCATGACACTTGTCATCACAATTCTCCATGCACTTGTCAGCACAATGCTCCCTGACCCTTGTCATCACAATGCTCCAAGCCATTGTCACCAAAATGCTCCATTACCTTTGGCATCAGAATCCTCCTTGACACTTGGCATCACAATGCTCCATACCATTTTCATCACAATGGGCCATTACATATGTCATCACAATGCTCCCTGACACCTCTCTTGACAATACTGCATGACCTGGTCATCACAATCCTCCATGCCCTTGTCATCACAATGAGCCATTCCAACTGTCATCACAATAATCCATGAAACTTATTAGACCAATGCTCCATGCCTTTGTCGTCACATTTCTCCATGCCCTTGTTATCACAATGTTCCAAGACCCGTGTAATCAGAATCCTCCATGCCCCTTTTCATCAGGGTGCTCCATGAGACTTGTCATCACAAGTCTCCATGGTTTTCTCATCACAATGCTCCAGGACCTTGTCATCACAATGCTTCACGACATTGTCATGAAAATTTTCAATGGCCCTTGTCATCATAATGCTCCATGCCCTATTCATCACAATGCTCCATTATATTTGTCATCACAATCCTCCCTTACATTTGTCATCACAATGCTCCATGCCATTGTCATCGCAATGGACCATGACATATGTCATCACAATGACCTGACACCTCTCTTCACAATACTCCATGTCCTTGTCATCACAATGTTCCATGCCCTTGTCATCACAATGCACCATGTCCAGTGTCATCACAATAATCTATGAAATTGTCAGACCAAATCTCCATGAACCTGTCATCACAATGCTCCATGCCTTTGTCATCACAATGCTCCATGTCCCCTGTCATCAGAGTGCTCCGTGACTCCAGTCATCACAATGCTTCATAAAGTTTGTCATCACAACGGTCCATGCCCACGTCATCACAAGGCTCTGTGACGTTTGTAAACACAATGCTCCATAAACTTTTCCTCACAATCCTCAGTGACCCTTGTCCTCACAATACTCCATGTCTTTGTAAGAACAATGCTCCATGACACTTGTCATCACAATGTGCCATGCGCTTTTCATCACAATGATCCACAACATTGTCATCACTATGCTCCATAAACCTTGTAATCACAATGCTCCATTCACTTCTCATCCAAATGCTCTCTCACATGAGATATCACAATGTTCCATCACTAGTCATCACAATCCTCCCTCACCCCTGTTATCACAATGTTCCATGACCCCTGACATCAAAATATTCCATAACCCTGTCATCAAAATGTTCCATTACACTTTTCTTCAAATTGCTGCATGACCCAGTCATCAAAATGCTCCCTGCCCTTCTCATCACAATGTACCACACACTTGTCATCAAAATGCTCCATGACCATTGTCATCACTAAGATCCATGACCCTTGGCATTACAATGCTCCATTTCATTGTCATCACAATGCTCCATGAACCCTCTCATCACATTGCTCCATGCCCTTGTCATCACAAAGCTCCATGACACTTGTCATCACAATGCTCGATGCCCTTCTCATCAGAATGCTCCATGCCCTTGTCATTACAATCCTCCATGACCCATGTATCACAGTGTACCGTGCCCTTGACATCACAAAGCGCCACGCCCACTCTCATCACAATAATCCATGAAATATATCCGACCAATGCTTAATGCCCTTCTCATCACAATGCTCCATTACCTCTGTCATAACAATGCTCCATGACCCCTGCCATCACAAGGATCCATGGCCTTGTCATCACAAGGCCCCATGACCCTTGTCATCACAATGATCCAAGACCCATGTAATCACAATGGTCCATGCACTTGTCATTACAAAGCTCCATGACGCATGTCATCAGAATGTTCCATGGCCTTCTCCACAAAAAGCTCCATGCCCTTGTCATCACAATGCTGCATTACCCCTGTCATAACAATGCTCCATAACCCCTGCCATCACGATGTTCCATGGCCTTGTCATCACAAGGCTCCATGACCCTTCTCATCACAATGCTCCAAGAACACTGTAATCACAATGCTCTATGCCCCTTTTCATCTCAATGATCCATGAACCCTGTCATCACAATGCACCATGCCCATCATCATAATGATTCATGCTATTGTCATCACAAAGAAATAAAAATGCTCCATGACCTCTGTCATAAAAATGCTCCAAACCCTTGTGATCACAATATTCCATAACACTTGTCATCACAAAGCCCCATGACGCTCTTCATCACAATTATCCATGGTCTTCTCATCACAATTCTCCATGACCTTCGTCATCACAATGCTCAATACACTTGTCATCAAAATGCTCCCTGACACTTGTTGTCTGTATGCTCCTTGAACTCTGTCAAGACAAGGCTCCATGCCTTTTTCATCAAAATGATCCATGCACTTTTCATCACGGTGCTCCAAGACAAATGTTATCACAATGCTCCATGCCATTGTCATCACAAAGCTCAATGACGCATGCCATCAGAATGCTCCTTGGTCTTCTCCTCACCATGCTCCATGCCCTTGTCATCAAAATGTTCCAAGACCCCTGTAATCACAATGCTCCATGCCCCTTTTCATCAGTATGCTCCATGAGACTTGTCATCAAAAGGCTCCATGGTTTTGTCATCACAATGCTCCAGGACCTTGTCATCACAATGCTTCATGACCTTGTCATGAAAATTTTCAATGGCCCTTGTCATCATAATGCTCCAAGCCCTAATCATCACAATGCTCCATTATATTTGTCATCAGAAACCTCCATTATCTTTGGCATCACAATGCTCCATGCCATTGTCATCGCAATGGACCATGACATATGTCATCACAATGCTCCCTGACACCTGTCTTCACAATACTCCATGACCTTATCATCACAATGCTCCATGCCCTTGTCATCACAATGCACCATGCCCACTCTCATCACAATAATCTATGAAACTTGTCAGACCAATGCACCATGCCCCTGTCATCACAATGCACCATGCCCTTGTCATCACAGTGCTCCATGACCCCTGTCATCACAAGGCTCTGTGCCTCCAGTCATCACAATGCTTCATAAAGATTGTCATCACTATGGTCCATGCCCGCGTCATCACAAGGCTCTGTGACCTTTGTATCCACAATGCTCCATGTATTTTTCATCACAATTCTCTGTGACCCTTGTCATCACAATGCTCCATGTCTTTGTCTGAACAATGCTCCATGACCATTGTCATCACAGTGTGCCACGTGCATTTCATCACAACTGTCCACAAGCTTGTCATTGCAATGCTCCATAATCCTTGTAATCACAATGGTCCATGCACTTCTCATCAAAATGCTCTCTCACCAGAGATATCACAATGTTCCATCACTAGTCATCACAATACTCCCTCACCCCTGGAATCACAGTGATCCATGACCCTGTCATCACAATGCTACATCCACTTGTCATCACAATGTTCCATGACCCCTTCCATCACAATGTTCCATAAGCCCTGTCATCAAAATGCTCCATGACCCTTTCCATCCCAAAGATCCAAATCCCCTGCCATCACAATGTTCTATAACCCCTGCCATCTAAATGTTCCATTACACTTTTTATCAAATTGCTGCAGGACCCGGTTATCAAAATGCTCCCTGCCCTTCTCATCAAAATGCTCCATGACTTGTCATCACAAAGCCCGAAGACTCTTGGCATCACAATGCTCCATGTCATTGTCATCACAATGCTCCATGTACCCTCTCATCACATTGCTCCATGCCCTTGTCATCACACAGCTCCATGAC
This sequence comes from Mesoplodon densirostris, assembly GCF_025265405.1. NCBI lineage: Eukaryota > Metazoa > Chordata > Mammalia > Artiodactyla > Ziphiidae > Mesoplodon > Mesoplodon densirostris. The sequence continues at coordinate 3,792,255 of NW_026778197.1, read as the reverse complement.
ATTTGTCATCACAATGCTCAATAAACTTGTCATCACAATGCTCCCTGACCCTTGTCATCAGTATGCTCCTTCAACACTGTCATAACAAGTTTCCATGCATTTTTCATCACAATGATCCATGACCATTTCATCACAATGCTCCAAGACCCCTGTAATCACAATGCTCCATGCTCCTATTCATCACAATGCTCCATGAGACTTGCCATCACAAGTCTCCATGGTCTTCTCATCACAATGTTCCAGGACCTTGACATCACCATGATCCATTCCCTTGTCATCACAATGCTCCATGACCCCTGTCATCACAATAATCCATGAACATTTTCAGCCCAATGCTCCACGACCTTCTCCTCACAATGCTCCATTGCCAATATCATCACAATGCCCCATGACCACTGTCATCACAACACTCCATGACACCTGACCACACAATGATCCAGGACTCTGGTCATCACAATGCTCCATTCCCTTGTCGTCACATTGCTACATGACACCTGTCATCAAAACTCTCCATGAACATTTTCAGCCCAGTGCTCCATGACCCTTGTCATCACAGTGATCCATGCCCTTGCCATCCCAATGCTCCATGACCCCTGTATTCACAATGCTCCTTGACGCTTGTCATCACAGTGCTCCATGACACATGTCATCACAATGCTCCATGCCTTTGTCAGCAAAATGCTACATGACCTTTTCATTACAATGCTCTATGCACTTGTCATCACAATACTCCATTTCCATTGTCATCACAATCCTCCATGTACCTTAGGATCACATTGCTTCATGCGCATGTCATCACAATGCTCCATGCTCCTTGAAATCAAAATGATCCATGACCTCTGTCATCACAATGCTCCAAACCCTTGTGATCACAATGTTCCATAACACTTGTCATCACAACGCTCCATGATGCCTGTCATCACAATACTCCATGCACTTTTCATCACAATGCTCCATGACCTTTGTCACCACAATTCTCAATACACTTGTCATCACAATGCTCCCTGACACTTGTCATCAGAATGCTCCTTGAACCCTGTCACAAAAAGGCTCCATGCCTTTTTCATAACAATGCCCCATGCCATTTTCATCACAATGCTCCATGCCATTGTCATAAAAATACTCCACAAGCTTGTCATCAGAATGCTCCATGACCCTTGTCATCACAATTCTCCATGCACTTGTCAGCACAATGCTCCCTGACCCTTGTCATCACAATACTCCAAGCCATTGTCATCACAATGCTCCATTACCTTTGTCATCAAAATCCTCCCTGACACTTGGCATCACAATGCTTCATGCCATCCTCATCACAATGGGCCATTACATATGTGATCACAATGCTCCCTGACACCTTTCTTAACAATAGGGCATGACATGGTCATCACAATGCTCCATGCCCTTGTCATCACAGTGTGCCATTCCAACTCTCATCGCAATACTCCATGAAAGTTATTACTCCAATGTTCCATGCCCTTGTCATCACAATGCTCCATGCCCTTGTTATCACAATGCTCCATGACCCCTGTAATCACAATGCTCCGTGACTCCAGTCATCACAATGCTTCATGACCTTTGTCATCCCAATGGTCCATGCCCTTGTCATCAACAGTCTCTGTGACGTTTTTAACCACAATGCTGCATGAACTTTTCATCACAATGCTCTTTGACCCTTGTCATCACAATGCTCTATGCCTTACTCAGCACAGTGCTCCATGACGCTTGTCACCACAATGCTCCATGCGCTTGTCAGCCCAATGCTCCATGACACATGTCATCACAATGCACCATGCGCTTGTCATCACAGTGCTACACAACATTGTCATCACAATGCTTCATAAAATTTGTCATCACAGTGCTCCATGCACTTCTCATCAAAATGCTCTCTCACCACTGATATCACAATGCTACATCACTATTTGTCAAAATACTCCCTCACCCCTGTCATCACAATGTTCCATGACTCCTGTCATCACAATGCTACATGCACTTATCATCACAATGTTTGATGACGCCTGACATCACAATGTTCCATAACAACTGTCATCAAAATATTCCATGACACTTTTCATCAAATTGCTCCATGACCCTGTCATCAGAATGCTCCCTGACCTACTCATCACAATGCACAACGCCCTTGCCATCAAAATGCTCCATGACCTTTGTCATCACAAAGATCCATGACCCTTGGCATCACAATGCTCCATGTCATTGTCATCACAATGCTCCATGAACGCTCTCATCACATTGCTCCATGCCCTTGTCTTCACATAGCTCCATGACACATGTCATCAAAATGCTCCATGGCCTTCTCATCACAATGCTCCATGCGCTTGCCATCACAATGCTCCATTACCCCTTTCATAACAATGCACCATGACCCCTGCCATCACGATGTTCCATGGCCTTGTCATCACAAGGCTCTATGACCCTTCTCATCACAATGCTCCAGTAACACTGTAATCACAATGCTCTATGCCCCTTTTCCTCTCAATGATCCATGAACCCTGTCATCAAAATGCACCATGCCAATCATCATAATGCTTCATGCTATTGTCATAACAACGAAATCAAATTGTTCCATGACCTCTGTCATAACAATGCTCCAAACCCTTGTGATCACAATATTCCATAACACTTGTCATCACAATGCCCCATGAGGCTCGTCATCACAATTATCCATGGTCTTCTCATCACAATACTCCATGACCTTCGTCATCACAATGCTCAATACACATGTCATCAACATGCTCCCTGACACTTGTTGTCTGTAAGCTCTTTGAACCCTGTCATGACAAGGCTGCATGCCTTTTTCATCACAGTGATCCATGCCCTTTTCATCACAGTGCTCCAAGTCCCATGTAATCACAGTGGTCCATGCCATTGTCATCACAAAGCTCAATGACGCATGCCATCAGAATGCTACTTGGTCTTCTCCTCACAATGCTCCAGGCCCTTGTCTTCACAATGTTCCAAGACCCCTGTAATCACAATGCTCCATTCCCCTTTTAATCAGTATGCTCCATGAGACTTGTCATCTCAAGGCTCCATGGTTTTGTCATCACAATGCTCCAGGACCTTGTCATCACAATGATTCACGACATTGTCATCAAAATTTTCAATGGCCCTTGTCATCATAATGCTCCAAACCTTAATCATCACAATGCTCCATTATATTTGTCATCACAATCCTCCATTACATTTGGTATCACAAAGATCCATGCCATTGTCATGGCCATGGATCATGACAAAAATCATCACAATGCTCCCTGACACCTGTCTTCACAATACTCCATGACCTTATCATCACAATGCTCCATGCCCTTGTCATCACAATGCACCATGCCCACTCTCATCACAATAATCTATGAAACTTGTCAGACCAATGCTCCATGCCACTGTCATCACAATGCTCCATGCTCTTGTCATCACAAGGCTCCATGACCCCTGTCATCACAATGCTCCGTGACTCCAGTCATCACAATGCTTCATAACGTTTGTCATCACAATGGTCCATGCCCGCGTCATCACAAGGCTCTGTGACCTTTGTAACCACAATGCTCCATGAACTTTTCATCACAATTCTCTGAGAAACTTGTCATCACAATGCTCCATGTCTTTGTCAGAACAATGCTCCATGACCATTGTCATCACAATAATCCATGAACATTTTCAGCCCAATGCTCCACGACCTTCTCATCACAATGCTCCATTGCCAATATCATCACAATGCTCCATGACCACTGTCATCACAACAATCCATGACACCTGAACACACAATGATCCATGACCTCTGTCATCACAGTGCTCCAAACCCTTGTGATCACAATGTTCCATAACACTTGTCCTCACAACGCTCCATGATGCCTGTCATCACAATACTCCATGCCTTTTTCATCACAATGCTCCATGAACTTTGTCACCACAATTCTCAATACACTTGTCATCACAATGCTCCCTGACACTTGTCATCAGAATGCTCCTTGAACCCTGTCACGAAAAGGCTCCATGCCATTTTCATCACAATGCCCCATGCCATTTTCATCACAATGCTCCATGCCATTGTCATCAAAATACTCCACAAGCTTGTTATCAGAATGCTCCATGACCCTTGTCATCACAATTCTCCATGCACTTGTCAGCACAATGCTCCCTGACCCTTTTCATCACAATGATGCAAGCCATTGTCATCACAATGCTCCAATACCTTTGTCATCAGAATCCTCCCTGACACTTGGCATCACAATGCTCCATGCCATCCTCATCACAATGGGCCATTACATATGTGATCACAATGCTCCCTGACACCTGTCTTCACAATACGGCATGACCTGGTCATCACAATGCTCCATGCCCTTGTCATCACAGTGTGCCATTCCAACTCTCATCGCAATACTCCATGAAAGTTATTAGACCAATGTTCCATGCCCTTGTCATCACAATGCTCCATGCCCTTGTTATCACAATGCTCCATGACCCCTATCATCACAATGCTCCAAGAACACTGTAATCACAATGCTCTATGCCCCTTTTCATCTCAGTGATCCATGAACCCTGTCATCACAATGCACCATGCCCATCATTATAATGCTTCATGCTATTGTCATCACAAAGAAATAAAAATGCTCCATGACCTCTGTCATAAAAATGCTCCAAATCCTTGTGATCACAATATTCCATAACACTTGTCATCACAAAGCCCCATGACGCTCTTCATCACAATTATCCATGGTCTTCTCATCACAATGCTCCATGACCTTCGTCATCACAATGCTCAATACATTTGTCATCAAATTGCTCCCTGACACTTGTTGTCTGTATGCTCCTTGAACTCTGTCATGACAAGGCTCCATGCCTTTTTCATCACAATGATCCATGCACTTTTCATCACAGTGCTCCAAGACCAATGTAATCACAAAGCTCCATGCACTTGTCATCACAAAGCTCAATGACGCATGCCATCAGAATGCTCCTTGGTCTTCTCCTCACCATGCTCCATGCCCTTGTCATCACAATGTTCCAAGACCCCTGTAATCACAATGCTCCATGCCCCTTTTCTTCAGTATGCTCCATGAGACTTGTCATCAAAAGGCTCCATGGTTTTGTCATCACAATGCTCCAGGACCTTGTCATCACAATGCTTCATGACCTTGTCATGAAAATTTTCAATGGCCCTTGTCATCATAATGCTCCAAGCCATAATCATCACAATGCTCCATTATATTTGTCATCACAATCCTCCATTAAATTTGGCATCACAATGCTCCATGCCATTGTTATCGCAATGGACCATGACATATGTCATCACAATGCTCCCTGACACCTGTCTTCACAATACTCCATGACCTTATCATCACAATGCTCCATGCCCTTGTCATCACAATGCACCATGCCCACTCTCATCACAATAATCTATGAAACTTGTCAGACCAATGCACCATGCCCCTGTCATCACAATGCACCATGCCCTTTTCATCACAGTGCTCCATGACCCCTGTCATCACAATGCTCTCTGACTCCAGTCATCACAATGCTTCATAAAGATTGTCATCACAATGGTCAATGCCCGCGTCATCACAAGGCTCTGTGACCTTTGTAACCACAATGCTCCATGAATTTTTCATCACAATTCTCTGTGACCCTTATCATCACAATGCTCCATGTCTTTGTCAGAACAATGCTCCATGACCATTGTCATCACAGTATGCCACATGCATTTCATCACAACTGTCCACAACCTTGTCATTGCAATGCTCCATAAACCTTGTAATCACAATGGTCCATGCACTTCTCATCAAAATGCTCTCTCACCAGAGATATCACAATGTTCCATCACTAGTCATCACAATACTCCCTCACCCCTGGAATCACAATGATCCATGACCCTGTCATCACAATGCTACATCCACTTATCATCACAATGTTCTATGACCCCTGCCATAACAATGTTCCATAAGCCCTGTCATCAAAATGCTCCATGACCTTTTGCATCCCAAAACTCCAAGACCCCTGCCATCACAATGTTCTATAACCCCTGCCATCTAAATGTTCCATTACACTTTTTATCAAATTGCTGCATGACTCGGTCATCAAAATGCTCCCTGCCCTTCTCATCAAAATGTTCCGTGACTTGTCATCACAAAGCTCCAAGACACTTGGCATCACAATGCTCCATGTCATTGTCATCACAATGCTCCATGAACGCTCTCATCACATTGCTCCATGCCCTTGTCATCACAAAGCTCCATGCTCCTTGAAATCAAAATGATCCATGACCTCTGTCATCACAATGCTCCATACCCTTGTGATCACAATGTTCCATAACACTTGTCATCACAACGCTCCATGATGCCTGTCATCACAATACTCCATGCCCTTTTCATCACAATGCTCCATGACCTTAGTCACCACAATTCTCAATACACTTGTCATCACAATGCTCCCTGACACTTGTCATCAGAATGCTCCTTGAACCCTGTCACGAAAAGGCTCCATGCCTTTTTCATCACAATGTCCCATGCCATTTTCATCACAATGCTCCATGCCATTGTCATCAAAATACTCCACAAGCTTGTCATCAGAATGCTCCATGACCCTTGTCATCACAATTCTCCATGCACTTGTCAGCACAATGCTCCCTGACCCTTGTTCTCACAATGCTCCAAGCCATTGTCATCACAATGCTCCATTACATTTGTCATCAGAATCCTCCCTGACACTTGGCATCACAATGCTCCATGCCATCCTCATCACAATGGGCCATTACATATGTCATCACAATGCTCCCTGACACCTGTCTTCACAATATGGCATGACCTGGTCATCACAATGCTCCATGCCCTTGTCATCACAGTGTGCTATTCCAACTGTCATCGCAATACTCCATGAAAGTTATTAGTCCAATGTTCCATGCCCTTGTCATCACAATGCTCCATGACCCCTGTCATCACAATCCTCCGTGACTCCAGTCATCACAATGCTTCATGACCTTTGTCATCCCAATGGTCCATGCCCTTGTCATCAACAGTCTCTGTGACGTTTTAAACCACAATGCTCCATGAACTTTTCATCACAATGCTCTTTGACCCTTGTCATCACAATGCTTTATGCCTTACTCAGCACAGTGCTCCATGACGCTTGTCACCACAATGCTCCATGCGCTTGTCAGCCCAATGCTCCATGACACATGTCATCACAATGCACCATGCGCTTGTCATCACAGTGCTCCACAACATTGTCATCACAATGCTCCATAAAATTTGTCATCACAATGCTCCATGCACTTCTCATCAAAATGCTCTCTCACCACTGATATCACAATGCTACATCACTATTTGTCACAATACTCCCTCACCCCTGTCATCACAATGTTCCATGGCTCCTGTCATCACAATGCTACATGCACTTATCATCACAATATTCGATGACCCCTGAAATCACAATGTTCCATAACACCTGTCATCAAAATGTTCCATGGCACTTTTCATCAAATTGCTCCATGACCCTGTCATCAGAATGCGCCCTGCCCTTCTCATCACAATGCAAAAAGCCATTGCCATCACAATGCTCCATGACCTTTGTCATCACAAAGATCCATGACCCTTGGCATCACAATGCTCCATGTCATTGTCATCACAATGCTCCATGAACACTCTCATCACATTGCTCCATGCCCTTGTCTTCACATAGCTCCATGACACATGTCATCAGAATGCTCCATGGCCTTCTCATCACAATGCTCCATGCCCTTGCCATCACAATGCTCCATTACCCCTGTCATAACAATGCACCATGACCCATGCCATCACGATGTTCCATGGCCTTGTCATCACAAGGCTCTATGACCCTTCTCATCACAATGCTCCAGTAACACTGTAATCACAATGCTCTATGCCCCTTTTCCTCTCAATGATCCATGAACCCTGTCATCAAAATGCACCATGCCCATCATCATAATGCTTCATGCTATTGTCATAACAACGAAATCAAATTGTTCCATGACCTCTGTCATAACAATGCTCCAAACCCTTGTGATCACAATATTCCATAACACTTGTCATCACAATGCCCCATGAGGCTCGTCACCACAATTATCCACGGTCTTCTCATCACAATGCTCCATGACCTTCGTCATCACAATGCTCAATACACATGTCATCAACATGCTCCCTGACATTTGTTGTCTGTATGCTCCTTGAACCCTGTCATGACAAGGCTGCATGCCTTTTTCATCACAGTGACCCATGCCCTTTTCATCACAGTGCTCCAAGTCCCATGTAATCACAGTGGTCCATGCCATTGTCATCACAAAGCTCAATGACGCATGCCATCAGAATGCTCCTTGGTCTTCTCCTCACAATGCTCCATGCCCTTGTCTTCACAATGTTCCAAGACCCCTGTAATCACAATGCTCCTTTCCCCTTTTAATCAGTATGCTCCATGAGAATTGTCATCACAAGGCTCCATGGTTTTGTCATCACAATGCTCCAGGACCTTGTCATCACAATGCTTCACGACATTGTCATCAAAATTTTCAATGGCCCTTGTCATCATAATGCTCCAAACCCTAATCATCACAATGCTCCATTATATTTGTCATCACAATCCTCCATCACATTTGGTATCACAAAGCTCCATGCCATTGTCATCGCCATGGACCATGACATATGTCATCACAATGCTCCCTGACACCTGTCTTCACAATACTCCATGACCTTATCATCACAATGCTCCATGCCCTTTTCATCACAATGCACCATGCCCACTCTCATCACAATAATCTATGAAACTTGTCAGACCAATGCTCCATGCCACTGTCATCACAATGCTCCATGCCCTTGTCATCACAATGCTTCATGACCTTTGTCATCACAATGGTCCATGCCCTCGTCATCAACAGTCTCTGTGACCTTTTTAACCACAATTCTCCATGAAATTTTCATCACAATGCTCTTTGACCCTTGTCATCACAATGCTCTATGCCTTTCTCAGCACAATGCTCCATGACCCTTGTCATCACAATGCTCCATGCGCTTGTCATCATAATGCTCCATGACACATGTCATCACAGTGCACCATGCGCTTGTCATCACAGTGCTCCACAACATTGTCATCACAATGCTCCATAAAATTTGTCTTCACAATGCTCCATGCATTTCTCAAAATGCTCTCTCACCACTGATATCACAATGCTACATCACTATTTGTCACAATACTCCCTCACCCCTGTCATCACATGTTCCATGCCTCCTGTCATCACAATGCTTCATGCACTTATCATCACAATGTTCGATGATCCCTAAAATCACAATGTTCCATAACACCTGTCATCAAAATGTTCCATGACACTTTTCATCAAATTGCTCCATGACCCTGTCATCAGAATGCTCCCTGCCCTTCTCATCACAATGCACAACGCCCTTGCCATCAAAATGCTCCATGACCTTTATCATCAAAAAGATCCATGACCCTTGGCATCACAATGCTCCATGTCATTGTCATCACAATGCTCCATGAACGCTCTCATCACATTGCTCCATGCCCTTGTCTTCACATAGCTCCATGACACATGTCACCAGAATGCTCCATGGCCTTCTCATCACAATGCTCCAAGCCCTTGCCATCACAATGCTCCACTACCCCTGTCATAACAATGCTACATGACCCCTGCCATCACAATGCTCCATGCCCTTGTCATCACAATGCTCCAAGACCCTTGTCATCACAATGCTCCATGCCCCATTTCATCTCAATGCTCCATGAAATCTGTCATCACAATGCTCCAAGACCCTTGTAATCACAATGCTCCATGCCCCTTTTCATCTCAATGCTCCATGAACCCTGTCATCACACTGCTCCATGCCCATCATCATAATGCTTCAGTCTATTGTCATCACAATGAAATCAATATTCTGCATGACCTGTGTCATCATAATGCTCCAAAGCCTTGTGATTACAATGTTGCATAACACGTATCATCACAACACCCCATGACGCTCATCATCACTATTATCCATGGTCTTCTCATCACAATGTTCCATGATCTTTGTCATCACAATGCTCAATACACTTGTCATCACAATGCTCCCTGACCCTTGTCGTCAGTATGCTCCTTGAACCCTGTCATGACAAGTTTCCATGCAGTTTTCATCACAATGATCCATGAGGATTTCATCACAATGCTCCAAGGTCCCTGTAATAACAATGCTCCATGCACTTGTCATCACAAACCTCCATGACGCATGTCATCAGAATGCTCCATGGCCTTCTCTTCACAATGCTCTATGCCCTAGTCATAACAATGCTCCAAGACCCATGTAATCACAATGCACCATGCCCCTTTTCATCAGAATGCTCCATGAGACTTTCCATCACAAGTCTCCATGATCTTCACATCACAATGTTCCAGGACTTTGACATCACCATGATCCATTCCCTTGTCATCACAATGCTCCATGACCCCTGTCATCACAATACTCCATGCCCTTTTCATCACAATGCTCCATGACCTTTGTCACCACAATTCTCAATACACATGTCATCACAATGCTCCCTGACACTTGTCATCAGAATGCCCCTTGAACCCTGTCACGAAAAGGCTCCATGCCTTTTTCATCACAATGCCCCATGCCATTTTCATCAAAATGCTCCAGGCCATTGTCATCAAAATATTCCACAAGCTTGTCATCAGAATGCTCCATGACCATTGTCATCACAATGCTCCCTGCCATCCTCATCACAATGGGCCATTACATATGTGATCACAATGCTCCCTGACACCTGTCTTCACAATGCTCCATGACCTTATCATCACAATGCTCCATGCCCTTGTCATCACAATGCACCATGCCCACTCTCATCACAATAATCTATGAAACTTGTCAGACCAATGCTCCATGCCCCTGTCATCACAATGCTCCATGACCCCTGTCATCACAATGCTCCGTGACTCCAGTCATCACAATGCTTCATAACGTTTGTCATCACAGTGGTCCATGCCGGCGTCATCACAAGGCTCTTTGACCTTTGTAACCACAATGCTCCATGAACTTTTCATCACAATTCTCTGAGAAACTTGTCATCACAATGCTCCATGTCTTTGTCAGAACAATGCTCCATGACCATTGTCATCACAATGTGCACGCGCATTTCATCACAACGTTCCAAACCTTGTCATTGCAATGCTCCATAAACCTTGTAATCACAATGGTCCATGCACTTCTCATCAAAATGCTCTCTCACCAGAGATATCACAATGTTCCATCACTAGTCATCACAATACACCCTCATCCTTGTAATCACAATGTTCCATGACACTGTCATCACAATGCTACATCGCCTTATCATCACAATGTTCCATGACCACTGCCATCACAATATTCCATCAGCCCTGTCATCAAAATGATCCATGACCCTTTCCATCCCAAAGCTCCAAGACCCCTGCCATCACAATGTTCTATAAGCACTGCCATCAAAATGTTCCATTACACTTTTTATCAAATTGCTGCATGACCCCGTCATCAAAATGCTCCCTGCCCTTCTCATAAAAATGCTCCATGACTTGTCATCACAAAGCTCCAAGACCCGTGGCATCACAATGCGCCATGTCATTGTCATCACAATGCTCCATGAACCCTCTCATCACATTGCTCCATGCCCTTGTCATCACACAGCACCATGACACTTGTCATCACAATGCTCGATGCCCTTCTCATCACAATGCCCCATGCCCTTGTCATTACGATCCTGCATGACCCATGTATCACAGTGTTCCGTGCCCTTGTCATCACAATGCTCCATGACCCAAGTCAACACAATGCTCCATGAATATTGTCAGCCCAATGCTCCATGACCTTCTCATCACAATGCTCCAGGAGCAATATCATCACAATTCTCCATGACCACTGTCATCACAACACTCCATGAAACCTGACAACACAATGATCTGGGACTCTTGTCATCACAAAGCTCCAAGACCCCTGTAATCACAGTGCTCCATGACCCCTGTCATCACAATACTCCATGAACATTTTCAGCCCCATGTTCCAGGACCCTTGTCATCACAATGATCCAAGACACATTTAATCACAATGCTCCATGCCCTTGTCATCACAAAACTCCATGACGCATGTCATCAGAATATTCCATGGCTTTCGCCTCACAATGCTCCATGCCCTTGTCATCACAATGCTTCAAGACCCCCGTAATCACAATGCTCCATGCCCCTTTTCATAAGAATGCTCCATTAGACTTGTCATCACAAGTCTCCATGATCATCTCATCACAATGCTCCAAGACCTTGTCATCAACATGCTCCATTCCCTTGTCATCACAATGCTCCATGACCCATGTAATCACAATACTCCATGAATATTTTCAGCCAAATGCTCCATGACCCTTGTCATCACAATGATCCATGCCATTGTCATCCCAATGTTCCATGACCCATGTATTCACAAAGCTCCGTGCCGCTTGTCATCACAGTGCTCCATGTCACCTGTCATCACAATGCTCCATGCCTTTGTCAGCAAAATGCTACATGACCTTGTCATTACAATGCTCTATGAGCTTGTCATCACAATACTCCATTACCATTGTCATCACAATCCTCCATGAACCTTGGGATCACATTGCTTCATGTCCTTGTCATCACATTGTTCCATGCTCCTTGAAATCAAAATGATCAATGACCTCTGTCATCACAATGCTCCAAACCCTTGTGATCACAATGTTCCATAACACTTGTCATCACAACTCTCCATGATGCCTGTCATCACAATACTCCATGCCCTTTTCATCACAATGCTCCATGACCTTTGTCATCACAATTCTCAACACACTTATTGTCACAATGCTCCCTGACACTTGTCGTCAGAATGCTCCTTGAACCCTGTCACAAAATGTCTCCATGCCTTTTTCATCACAAAGCCCAATGCCGTTTTCATCCCAATGCTCCATGTCATTGTCATCAAAATACTCCACAAGTTTGTCATCAGAATCCTCCCTGACCCTTGTCATCACAATTCTCCATGCACTTGTCAGCACAATGCTCCCTGACACTTGTCATCACAATGCTCCAAGCCATTGTCATCACAATGCTCCATTACCTTTGTCATCAGAATCCTCCATGACACTTGGCATCACAATGCTCCATGTCATTGTCATCACAATGGGCCATTACATATGTCATCACAATGCTTCCTGACACCTCTCTTCACAATACTGCATGACCTGGTCATCAAAATGCTCCATGCCCTTGTCATCACAATGCGCCATTCCAACTGTCATCACAATAATCCATGAAACTTATTAGACCAATGCTCCATGCGCTTGTCATCACAATGCTCCATGCCCTTGTTATCACAATGTTCCAAGACCACTGTAATCAGAATGCTCCATGCCCCTTTTCATCAGTATGCTCCATGAGACTTGTCATCACAAGGCTCCATGGTTTTGTCATCACAGTGCTCCAGGACCTTGTCATCACAATGCTTCACGACATTGTCATGAAAATTCTCAATGGCCCTAGTCATCATAATGCTCCAAGCCCTAGTCATCACAATGCTCCATTATATTTGTCATCACAATCCTCCATTACATTTGGCATCACAATGCTCCCTGCCATTGTCATCGCAATGGAACAGGACATATGTCATCACAATGCTCCCTGACACCTGTCTTCACAATATTCCATGCCCTTGTCATCACAATGCTCCATGCCCTTGTCATCACAATGCACCATGTCCACTGTCATCACAATAATCTATGAAACTTGTCAGACCAGTGCTCCATGCCCCTGTCTTCACAATGCTCCATGCCCTTTTCATCACAATGCTCCAAGAACCCTTACATCACAATGCTCCTTGACTCCAGTCATCAAAATGCTTCATAACATTTGTCATCACAACGGTCCATTCCCGCCTCATCAGAAGGCTCTGTGACGTTTGTAACCACAATGCTCCATGAACTTTTCATCACAATGCTCCTTTACCCATGTCATCACAATGCTCCAAGATCCATGTAATCACAATGCTCCATGCCCTTGTCATCACAAAGCTCCATGACGCATGTCATCAGAATGTTCCATGGTCTTCTCCTCACAATGCTCCATGCCCTTGTCATCACAATGCTCGAAGACTCCAGTAATCACAATGTTCCATTCCCTTTTTCATCAGAATGCTCCATTAGATTTGTCATCACAAGTCTCCATGGTCATCTCCTCACAATGCTCCAAGACCTTGTCATCACCATGCTCCATTCCCTTGTCATCACAATACTCCATGAACATTTTCAGCCCAATTCTCTATGACCTTCTCATCACAATGCTCCATGACCAATATCATCACAATGCTCCATGACCACTGTCATCACAACACTCCATGACAACTGACAACACAATGATCCGTGACTCTTGTCATCACAATGCTCCAAGACCCCTGTCATCACAATACTCCATGAACATTTTCAGCCCAATGCTCCATGACCCTTGTCATCACAATGATCCATGCCCATGTTATCCCAATGTTCCATGACCCATGTATTCACAATGCTCCATGACGCTTGTCATCACAGTGCTCCATGACACCTGTCATCACAATGCTCCATGCCTTTGTCAGCAAAATGCTACATGACCTTGTCATTACAATGCTCTATGCACTTGTCATCACAATATTCCATTTCCATTGTCATCACAATCCTCCATGAACTTTGGGATCACATTGCTTCATGCCCTTGTCATCACAATGCTCCATGCTCCTTGAAATCAAAATTATCCATGACCTCTGTCATCACAATGCTCCAAACCCTTGTGATCACAATGTTCCATAACACTTGTCCTCACAACGCTCCATGATGCCTGTCATCACAATAATCCATGCCCTTTCATCACAATGCTCCATGAACTTTGTCATCACAATTCTCAATACACTTGTCATCACAATGCTCCCTGACACTTGTCGTCAGAATGCTCCTTGAACTCTGTCACGAAAAGGCTCCATGCCTTTTTCATCACAAAGCCCCATGCCCTTTTCATCCCAATGCTCCATGCCATAGTCATCAAAATACTCCACAAGCTTGTCATCAGAATGCTCCATGACCCTTGTCATCACAATTCTCCATGCACTTGTCAGCACAATGCTCCCTGACACTTGTCATCACAATGCTCCAAGCCATTGTCATCACAATGGCCATTACCTTTGTGATCAGAATCCTCAATGGAAGTTTGCATCACAATGCTCCATGCCATTGTGATCACAATGGGCCATTACATATGTCATCACAAAGCTCCCTGACACCTCTCTTTACAATACTGCATTACCTGGTCATCACAATGCTCCCTGCCGTTCTCATCACAATGCACCACACCCTTGTCATCAAAATGCTCCATGAACTTTGTCATCACAAAGCTCCATGACCCTTGGCATCACAGTGCTCCATGTCATTGTCATCACAATGCTCCATGAACCCTCTCATCACATTGCTCCATGCCCTTGTCATCACAACGCACCATGGCACTTGTCATCACAATGCTCGATGCCGTTCTCATCACAATGCTCCATGCCCTTGTCATTACAATCCTCCATGACCCATGTATCACAGTGTACCATGCCCTTGTCATCACAATGCGCCATGCCCACTCTCATCACAATAATCCATGAAATATTTCAGACCAATGCTCAATGCACTTCTCATCACAATGCTCCATTACCTCTGTCATAAGAAGCTCCATGACCCCTGCCATCACAATGTTCCACGGCCTTGTCATCACAAGGCTCCAGGACCCTTGTCAGCACAATGCTCCAAGACCCATGTAATCACAATGCTCCATGCCCTTGTCATCACAAAGCTCCATGACGCATGTCATCACAATGTTCCATGGCCTTCGCCTCACAATGCTCCATGCCCTTGTCATCACAATGCTTCAAGACCCCCGTAATCACAATGCTCCATGCCCCTTTTCATAAGAATGCTCCATTAGACTTGTCATCACAAGTCTCCATGGTCATCTAATCACAATGCTCCAAGACCTAGTCATCAACATGCTCCATTCCCTTGTCATCACAATGCTCCATGACCCCTGTCATCACAATACTCCATGCACATTTTCAGCCCAATGCTCCATGACCCTTGTCATCACAATGATCCATGACCTTGTCATCACAAAGCTCCATGCACTTGTCAGCACAATGCTCCCTGATCCTTGTCATCACAATGCTCCAAACCATTGTCACCACAATGCTCCATTACCTTTGTCATCAGAATACTCCATGACACTTGGCATCACAATGCTCCATGCCATTGTCATCACAATGCTCCATGACCCCTGTCATCACAATGCTCCGTGACTACAGTCATCACAATGCTTCATAACGTTTGTCATCACAACAATCCATGCCCGCATCTTCACAAGGCTCTGTGACCTTTGTAACCACAATCCTCCATGAACTTTTCATCACAATGCTCCGTGACCCTTGTCATCACAATGCTCCAGGCCTTTGTCAGAACAATGCTCCATGACCCTTGCCATCAAATTGTGCCATGTGCTTTTCACCACAATGATCCACAACCTTGTCATCGCTATGCTCCATAAACCTTGTAATCACAATGCTCCATGCTCTTCTCATCCAAATACTCTCTCACATGAGATATCACAATGTTCCATCACTAGTCATCACAATCCTCCCTCACCCCTGTTATCACAATGTTCCATGACCCCTGTCATCACAATGCTACATCCCCTTATCAACACAATGTTCCATGACCCCTGACATCACAATGTTCCATAACCCCTGTCATCAAAATGCTCCATGACCCTTTTCATCCCAAAGCTCCATGACCCCTGGCATCACAATGTTCTATAACCCCTGGCATCAAAATGATCCATTACACTTTTCATCAAATTGCTGCATGATCCTGCCATCAAAATGCTCCCTGCCCTTCTCATCACAATGCACCACACACTTGTCATCAAAATGCTCCATGACCTTTGTCATCACAAAGCTCCATGACCATTGGTATCACAATGCTCCATGTCATTGTCATCACAATGCTCCATGAACCCTCTCATCACATTGCTCCATGTCCTTGTCATCACAAAGCTCCATGACACTTGTCATCACAATGTTCGATGCCATTCTCATCACAATGCTCCATGACCTTGTCATTACAATCCTCCATGACCCATGTATCACAGTGTACCGTGCCCTTGTCATGACAAACCGCCATGCACACTCTCATCACAGTAATTCATGAAATATTTCAGATCAATGCTCAATGCCCTTCTCATCACAATGCTCCGTTACCTCTGTCGTAACAATGCTCCATGACACCTGCCATCATAATATTCCAAGGCCTTGTCATCACAAGGCTCCATGACCCTTGTCATCACAATGCTCCAAGATCCATGTAATCACAATGCTCCATTCCCTTGTCATCACAAAGCTCCATGATGCATGTCATCAGAATGTTCCATGGTCTTCTCCTCACAATGCTCCATGCCTTTTCATCACAAAGCCCCATGCCCTTTTCATCCCAATGCTCCATGCCATTGTCATCAAAATACTCCACAAGCTTGTCATCAGAATGCTCCATGACCCTTGTCATCACAATTCTCCATGCACTTCTCAGCACAATGCTCCCTGACACTTGTCATCACAATGCTCCAAGCCATTGTCATCACAATGCTTCATTACCTTTGTGATCAGAATCCTCACTGGAAGTTTGCATCACAATGCTCCATGCCATTGTCATCACAATGGGCCATTACATATGTCATCACAATGCTCCCTGACACCTCTCTTTACAATACTGCATTACCTGGTCATCACAATTCTCCCTGCCGTTCTCATCACAATGCACCACACTCTTGTCATCAAAATGCTCCATGACCTTTGTCATCACAAAGCTCCATGACCCTTGGCATCACAATGCTCCATGTCATTGTCATCACAATGCTCCATGAACCCTCTCATCATATTGCTCCATGCCCTTGTCATCACAAAGCTCCATGGCACTTGTCATCACAATGCTCGATGCCCTTCTCATCACAATGCTCCATGCCCTTGTCATTACAATCCTCCATGACCCATGTATCACAGTGTACCGTGCCCTTGTCATCACAATGCGCCATGCCCACTCTCATCACAATAATCCATGAAATATTTCAGACCAATGCTCAATGCACTTCTCATCACAATGCTCCATTACCTCTGTTATAACAAGCTCCATGACCCCTGCCATCACAATGTTCCACGGCCTTGTCATCACAAGGCTCCAGGACCCTTGTCAGCACAATGCTCCAAGACCCATGTAATCACAATGCTCCATGCCCTTGTCATCACAAAGCTCCATGACGCATGTCATCACAATGTTCCATGGCCTTCGTCTCTCAATGCTCCATGCCCTTGTCATCACAATGCTTCAAACTCCCGTAATCACAATGCTCCATGCCCCTTTTCATAAGAATGCTCCATTAGACTAGTCATCACAAGTCTCCATGGTCATCTCATCACAGTGCTCCATGACCTAGTCATCAACATGCTCCATTCCCTTGTCATCACAATGCTCCATGACCCCTGTCATCACAATACTCCATGCACATTTTCAGCCCAATGCTCCATGACCCTTGTCATCACAATGATCCATGCCCTTGTCATCACAAAGCTCCATGCACTTGTCAGCACAATGCTCCCTGATCCTTGTCATCACAATGCTCCAAACCATTGTCACCACAATGCTCCATTACCTTTGTCATCAGAATCCTCCATGACACTTGGCATCACAATGCTCCATGCCATTTTCATCACAATGCTCCATGACCCCTGTCATCACAATGCTCCGTGACTACAGTCATCACAATGCTTCATAACGTTTGTCATCACAACAATCCATGCCCGCATCATCACAAGTCTCTGTGACCTTTGTAACCACAATCCTCCATGAACTTTTCATCACAATGCTCCGTGACCCTTGTCATCACAATGCTCCATGCCTTTGTCAGAACAATGCTCCATGACACTTGCCATCAAATTGTGCCATGCGCTTTTCACCACAATCATCCACAACCTTGTCATCGCTATGCTCCATAAACCTTGTAATCACAATGCTCCATGCACTTCTCATCCAAATACTCTCTCACATGAGATATCACAATGTTCCATCACTAGTCATCACAATCCTCCCTCACCCCTGTTATCACAATGTTCCATGACCCCTGTCATCACAATGCTACATCCCTTTATCAGCACAATGTTCCATGACCCCTGACATCACAATGTTCCATAACCCCTGTCATCAAAATGCTCCATGACCCTTTTCATCCCAAAGCTCCATGACCCCTGGCATCACAATGTTCTATAACCCCTGGCATCAAAATGTTCCATTACACTTTTCATCAAATTGCTGCATGACCCTGTCATCAAAATGCTCCCTGCCCTTCTCATCACAATGCACCACACACTTGTCATCAAAATGCTCCATGATCTTGGTCATCACAAAGCTCCATGACCCTTGGCATCACAATGCTCCATGTCATTGTCATCACAATGCTCCATGAACCCTCTCATCACATTGCTCCATGTCCTTGTCATCACAAAGCTCCATGACACTTGTCATCACAATGCTCGATGCCATTCTCATCACAATGCTCCATGACCTTGTCATTACAATCCTCCATGACCCATGTATCACAGTGTACCGTGCCCTTGTCATGACAAACCGCCATGCCCACTCTCATCACAGTAATTCATGAAATATTTCAGATCAATGCTCAATGCCCTTCTCATCACAATGCTCCGTTACCTCTGTCGTAACAATGCTCCATGACACCTGCCATCATAATATTCCATGGCCTTGTCATCACAAGGCTCCATGACCCTTGTCATCACAATGCTCCAAGATCCATGTAATCACAAAGCTCCATGCCCTTGTCATCACAAAGCTCCATGACGCATGTCATCAGAATGTTCCATGGTCTTCTCCTCACAATGCTCCATGCCCTTGTCATCACAATGCTCGAAGACTCCAGTAATCACAATGTTCCATTCCCTTTTTCATCAGAATGCTCCATTAGATTTATCATCACAAGTCTCCATGGTCATCTCCTCACAATGCTCCAAGACCTTGTCATCACCATGCTCCATTCCCTTGTCATCACAATGCTCCATGACCCCTGTCACCACAATACTCCATGAACATTTTCAGCACAATTCTCTATGACCTTCTCATCACAATGCTCCATGACCAATATCATCACAATGCTCCATGACCACTGTCATCACAACACTCCATGACACCTGACAACACAATGATCCGGGACTCTTGTCATCACAATGCTCCAAGACCCCTGTAATCACAATGCTCCATGACCCCTGTCATCACAATACTCCATGAACATTTTCAGCCCAATGCTCCATGACCCTTTTCATCACAATGATCCATGCCCATGTTATCCCAATGTTCCATGACCCATGTATTCACAATGCTCCATGACGCTTGTCATCACAGTGCTCCATGACACCTGTCATCACAATGCTCCATGCCTTTGTCAGCAAAATGCTACATGACCTTGTCATTACAATGCTCTATGCACTTGTCATCACAATACTCCATTTCCATTGTCATCACAATCCTCCATGAACTTTGGGATCACATTGCTTCATGCCCTTGTCATCACAATGCTCCATGCTCCTTGAAATCAAAATGATCAATGACCTCTGTCATCACAATGCTCCAAACCCTTGTGATCACAATGTTCCATAACACTTGTCCTCACAACGCTCCATGATGCCTTTCATCACAATAATCCATGCCCTTTTCATCACAATGCTCCATGACCCTTGTCATAACAATTCTCAATACACTTGTCATCACAATGCTCCCTGACACTTGTCGTCAGAATGCTCCTTGAACCCTGTCACGAAAAGGCTCCATGCCTTTTTCATCACAAAGCCCCATGCCCTTTTCATCCCAATGCTCCATGCCATTGTCATTCAAATACTCCACAAGCTTGTCATCAGAATGCTCCATGACCCTTGTCATCACAATTCTCCATGCACTTGTCATCACAATGCTCCAAGCCATTGTCATCACAATGCTCCATTACCTTTGTGATCAGAATCCTCAATGGAAGTTTGCATCACAGTGCTCCATGCCATTGTCATCACAATGGGCCATTACATATGTCATCACAATGCTCCCTGACACCTCTCTTTACAATACTGCATTACCTGGTCATCACAATGCTCCCTGCCGTTCTCATCACAATGCACCACACCCTTGTCATCAAAATGCTCCATTACCTCTGTCATAAGAAGCTCCATGACCCCTGCCATCACAATGTTCCACGGCCTTGTCATAACAAGGCTCCAGGACCCTTGTCAGCACAATGCTCCTAGACCCATGTAATCACAATGCTCCATGCCCTTGTCATCACAAAGCTCCATGACGCATGTCATCACAATGTTCCATGGCCTTCGCCTCACAATGCTCCATGCCCTTGTCATCACAATGCTTCAAGACCCCCGTAATCACAATGCTCCATGCCCCTTTTCATAAGAATGCTCCATTAGACTTGTCATCACAAGTCTCCATGGTCATCTCATCACAATGCTCCAAGACCTTGTCATCAACATGCTCCATTCCCTTGTCATCACAATGCTCCATGACCCCTGTCATCACAATACTCCATGCACATATTTAGCCCAATGCTCCATGACCCTTGTCATCACAATGATCCATGTCTTGTCATCACAATGCTCCATGCACTTGTCAGCACAATGCTCCCTGATCCTTGTCATCACAATGCTCCAAACCATTGTCACCACAATGCTCCATTACCTTTGTCATCAGAATCCTCCATGACACTTGGCATCACAATGCTCCATGCCATTGTCATCACAATTCTCCATGACCCCTGTCATCACAATACTCCATGCACATTTTTAGCCCAATGCTCCATGACCCTTGTCATCACAATGATCCATGCCCTTGTCATCACAATGCTCCATGCACTTGCCAGCACAATGCTCCCTGATCCTTGTCATCACAATGCTCCAAAACATTGTCACCACAATGCTCCAAACCATTGTCACCACAATGCTCCATTACCTTTGTCATCAGTATCTTCCATGAAACTTGGCATCACAGTGCTCCATGCCATTGTCATCACAATGCTCCATGACCCCTGTCATCACAATGCTCCGTGACTACAATCATCACAATGCTTCATAACGTTTGTCATCACAACAATCCATGCCCGCGTCATCACAAGGCTCTGTGACCTGTGTAACCACAATGCTCCATGAACTTTTCATCACAATGCTCCGTGACCCTTGTCATCACAATGCTCCATGCCTTTGTCAGAACAATGCTCCATGACCCTTGTCATCAAATTGTGCCATGCGCTTTTCACCACAATGATCCACAACCTTGTCATCGCTATGCTCCATAAACCTTGTAATCACAATGCTCCATGCACTTCTCATCCAAATACTCTCTCACATGAGATATCACAATGTTCCTTCACTAGTCATCACAATCCTCCCTCACCCCTGTTATCACAATGTTCCATGACCCCTGTCATCACAATGCTACATCCCCTTACCAGCACAATGTTCCATGACCCCTGACATCACAATGTTCCATAACCCCTGTCATCAAAATGCTCCATGACCCTTTTCATCCCAAAGCTCCATGACCCCTGGCATCACAATGTTCTATAACCCCTGGCATCAAAATGTTCCATTACACTTTTCATCAAATTGCTGCATGACCCTGTCATCAAAATGCTCCCTGCCCTTCCCATCACAATGCACCACACACTTGTCATCAAAATGCTCCATGACATTTGTCATCACAAAGCTCCATGACCCTTGGCATCACAATGCTCCATGTCATTTTCATCACAATGCTCCATGAACCCTCTCATCACATTGCTCCATGTCCTTGTCATCACAAAGCTCCATGACACTTGTCATCACAATGCTCGATGCCATTCTCATCACAATGCTCCATGACCTTGTCATTACAATCCTCCATGACCCATCTATCACAGTGTACCGTGCCCTTGTCATGACAAACCGCCATGCCCACTCTCATCACAGTAATCCATGAAACATTTCAGATCAATGCTCAATGCCCTTCTCATCACAATGCTCCGTTACCTCTGTCGTAACAATGCTCCATGACACCTGCCATCATAATATTCCACGGCCTTGTCATCACAAGGCTCCATGACCCTTGTCATCACAATGCTCCAATATCCATGTAATCACAATGCTCCATGCCCTTGTCATCACAAAGCTCCATGACGCATGTCATCAGAATGTTCCATGGTCTTCTCCTCACAATGCTCCATGCCCTTGTCATCACAATGCTCGAAGACTCCAGTAATCACAATTTTCCATTCCCTTTTTCATCAGAATGCTCCATTAGATTTGTCATCACAAGTCTCCATGGTCATCTCCTCACAATGCTCCAAGACCTTGTCATCACCATGCTCCATTCCCTTGTCATCACAATGCTCCATGACCCCTGTCACCACAATACTCCATGAACATTTTCAGCACAATTCTCTATGACCTTCTCATCACAATGTTCCATGACCAATATCATCACAATGCTCCATGACCACTGTCATCACAACACTCCATGACACCTGACAGCACAATGATCCGGGACTCTTGTCATCACAATGCTCCAAGACCCCTGTAATCACAATGCTCCATGACCCCTGTCATCACAATACTCCATGAACATTTTCAGCCCAATGCTCCATGACCATTTTCATCACAATGATCCATGCCCATGTTATCCCAATGTTCCATGACCCATGTATTCACAATGCTCCATGACGCTTGTCATCACAGTGCTCCATGACACCTGTCATCACAATGCTCCATGCCTTTGTCAGCAAAATGCTACATGACCTTGTCATTACAATGCTCTATGCACTTGTCATCACAATACTCCATTTCCATTGTCATCACAATCCTCCATGAACTTTGGGATCACATTGCTTCATGCCCTTGTCATCACAATGCTCCATGCTCCTTGAAATCAAAATGATCCATGACCTCTGTCATCACAATGCTCCAAACCCTTGTGATCACAATGTTCCATAACACTTGTCCTCACAACGCTCCATGATGCCTTTCATCACAATAATCCATGCGCTTTTCATCACAATGCTCCATGACCCTTGTCATCATAATTCTCAATACACTTGTCATCACAATGCTCCCTGACACTTGTCGTCAGAATGCTCCTTGAACCCTGTCACGAAAAGGCTCCATGCCTTTTTCATCACAAAGCCCCATGCCCTTTTCATCCCAATGCTCCATGCCATTGTCATTCAAATACTCCACAAGCTTGTCATCAGAATGCTCCATGACCCTTGTCATCACAATTCTCCATGCACTTGTCATCACAATGCTCCAAGCCATTGTCATCACAATGCTCCATTACCTTTGTGATCAGAATCCTCAATGGAAGTTTGCATCACAGTGCTCCATGCCATTGTTATCACAATGGGCCATTACATATGTCATCACAATGCTCCCTGACACCTCTCTTTACAATACTGCATTACCTGGTCATCACAATGCTCCCTGCCGTTCTCATCACAATGCACCACACCCTTGTCATCAAAATGCTCCATAACCTTTGTCATCACAAAGCTCCATGACCCTTGGCATCACAATGCTCCATGTCATTGTCATCACAATGCTCCATGAACCCTCTCATCACATTGCTCCATGCCCTTGTCATCACAAAGCTCCATGGCACTTGTCATCACAATGCTCGATTCCCTTATCATCACAATGCTCCATGCCCTTGTCATTACAATCCTCCATGACCCATGTATCACAGTGTACCATGCCCTTGTCATCACAATGCGCCATGCCCACTCTCATCACAATAATCCATGAAATATTTCAGACCAATGCTCAATGCACTTCTCATCACAATGCTCCATTACCTCTGTCATAAGAAGCTCCATGACCCCTGCCATCACAATGTTCCACGGCCTTGTCATCACAAGGCTCCAGGACCCTTGTCAGCACAATGCTCCAAGACACATGTATTCACAATGCTCCATGCCCTTGTCATTCCAAAGCTCCATGACGCATGTCATCACAATGTTCCATGGCCTTCGCCTGACAATGCTCCATGCCCTTGTCATCACAATGCTTCAAGACCCCCGTAATCACAAAGCTCCATGCCCCTTTTCATAAGAATGCTCCATTAGACTTGTCATCACAAGTCTCCATGGTCATCTCATCACAATGCTCCAAGACCTTGTCATCAACATGCTCCATTCCCTTGTCATCACAATGCTCCATGCCTTTGTCAGCAAAATGCTACATGACCTTGTCATTACAATGCTCTATGCACTTGTCATCACAATACTCCATTTCCATTGTCATCACAATCCTCCATGAACTTTGGGATCACATTGCTTCATGCCCTTGTCATCACAATGCTCCATGCTCCTTGAAATCAAAATGATCCATGACCTCTGTCATCACAATGCTCCAAACCCTTGTGATCACAATGTTCCATAACACTTGTCCTCACAACGCTCCATGATGCCTGTCATCACAATACTCCATGCCCTTTTCATCACAATGCTCCATGACCTTTGTCATCACAATTCTCAATACACTTGTCATCACAATGCTCCCTGACACTTGTCGTCAGAATGCTCCTTGAACCCTGTCACGAAAAGGCTCCATGCCTTTTTCATCACAAAGCCCCATGCCCTTTTCATCCCAATGCTCCATGCCATTGTCATCAAAATACTCCACAAGCTTGTCATCAGAATGCTCCATGCACTTGTCAGCACAATGCTCCCTGACACTTGTCATCACAATGCTCCAAGCCATTGTCATCACAATGCTCCATTACCTTTGTGATCAGAATCCTCAATGGAAGTTTGCATCACAATGCTCCATGTCATTGTCATCACAATGGGCCATTACATATGTCATCACAATGCTCCCTGACACCTCTCTTTACAATACTGCATTACCTGGTCATCACAATGCTCCCTGCCATTCTCATCACAATGCACCACACCCTTGTCATCAAAATGCTCCATGACCTTTGTCATCACAAAGCTCCATGACCCTTGGCATCACAATGCTCCATGTCATTGTCATCACAATGCTCCATGAGCCCTCTCATCATATTGCTCCATGCCCTTGTCATCACAAAGCTCCATGGCACTTGTCATCACAATGCTCGATGCCCTTCTCATCACAATGCTCCATGCCCTTGTCATTACAATCCTCCATGACCCATGTATCACAGTGTACCGTGCCCTTGTCATCACAATGCGCCACGCCCACTCTCATCACAATAATCCATGAAATATTTCAGACCAATGCTCAATGCACTTCTCATCACAATGCTCCATGCACTTGCCAGCACAATGCTCCCTGATCCTTGTCATCACAATGCTCCAAAACATTGTCACCACAATGCTCCAAACCATTGTCACCACAATGCTCCATTACCTTTGTCATCAGTATCTTCCATGAAACTTGGCATCACAGTGCTCCATGCCATTGTCATCACAATGCTCCATGACCCCTGTCATCACAATGCTCCGTGACTACAATCATCACAATGCTTCATAACGTTTGTCATCACAACAATCCATGCCCGCGTCATCACAAGGCTCTGTGACCTGTGTAACCACAATGCTCCATGAACTTTTCATCACAATGCTCCGTGACCCTTGTCATCACAATGCTCCATGCCTTTGTCAGAACAATGCTCCATGACCCTTGTCATCAAATTGTGCCATGCGCTTTTCACCACAATGATCCACAACCTTGTCATCGCTATGCTCCATAAACCTTGTAATCACAATGCTCCATGCACTTCTCATCCAAATACTCTCTCACATGAGATATCACAATGTTCCTTCACTAGTCATCACAATCCTCCCTCACCCCTGTTATCACAATGTTCCATGACCCCTGTCATCACAATGCTACATCCCCTTACCAGCACAATGTTCCATGACCCCTGACATCACAATGTTCCATAACCCCTGTCATCAAAATGCTCCATGACCCTTTTCATCCCAAAGCTCCATGACCCCTGGCATCACAATGTTCTATAACCCCTGGCATCAAAATGTTCCATTACACTTTTCATCAAATTGCTGCATGACCCTGTCATCAAAATGCTCCCTGCCCTTCCCATCACAATGCACCACACACTTGTCATCAAAATGCTCCATGACATTTGTCATCACAAAGCTCCATGACCCTTGGCATCACAATGCTCCATGTCATTGTCATCACAGTGCTCCATGAACCCTCTCATCACATTGCTCCATGTCCTTGTCATCACAAAGCTCCATGACACTTGTCATCACAATGCTCGATGCCATTCTCATCACAATGCTCCATGACCTTGTCATTACAATCCTCCATGACCCATCTATCACAGTGTACCGTGCCCTTGTCATGACAAACCGCCATGCCCACTCTCATCACAGTAATCCATGAAACATTTCAGATCAATGCTCAATGCCCTTCTCATCACAATGCTCCGTTACCTCTGTCGTAACAATGCTCCATGACACCTGCCATCATAATATTCCACGGCCTTGTCATCACAAGGCTCCATGACCCTTGTCATCACAATGCTCCAATATCCATGTAATCACAATGCTCCATGCCCTTGTCATCACAAAGCTCCATGACGCATGTCATCAGAATGTTCCATGGTCTTCTCCTCACAATGCTCCATGCCCTTGTCATCACAATGCTCGAAGACTCCAGTAATCACAATTTTCCATTCCCTTTTTCATCAGAATGCTCCATTAGATTTGTCATCACAAGTCTCCATGGTCATCTCCTCACAATGCTCCAAGACCTTGTCATCACCATGCTCCATTCCCTTGTCATCACAATGCTCCATGACCCCTGTCACCACAATACTCCATGAACATTTTCAGCACAATTCTCTATGACCTTCTCATCACAATGCTCCATGACCAATATCATCACAATGCTCCATGACCACTGTCATCACAACACTCCATGACACCTGACAACACAATGATCCAGGACTCTTGTCATCACAATGCTCCAAGACCCCTGTAATCACAATGCTCCATGACCCCTGTCATCACAATACTCCATGAACATTTTCAGCCCAATGCTCCATGACCCTTTTCATCACAATGATCCATGCCCATGTTATCCCAATGTTCCATGACCCATGTATTCACAATGCTCCATGACGCTTGTCATCACAGTGCTCCATGACACCTGTCATCACAATGCTCCATGCCTTTGTCAGCAAAATGCTACATGACCTTGTCATTACAATGCTCTATGCACTTGTCATCACAATACTCCATTTCCATTGTCATCACAATCCTCCATGAACTTTGGGATCACATTGCTTCATGCCCTTGTCATCACAATGCTCCATGCTCCTTGAAATCAAAATGATCCATGACCTCTGTCATCACAATGCTCCAAACCCTTGTGATCACAATGTTCCATAACACTTGTCCTCACAACGCTCCATGATGCCTTTCATCACAATAATCCATGCGCTTTTCATCACAATGCTCCATGACCCTTGTCATCACAATTCTCAATACACTTGTCATCACAATGCTCCCTGACACTTGTCGTCAGAATGCTCCTTGAACCCTGTCACGAAAAGGCTCCATGCCTTTTTCATCACAAAGCCCCATGCCCTTTTCATCCCAATGCTCCATGCCATTGTCATTCAAATACTCCACAAGCTTGTCATCAGAATGCTCCATGACCCTCGTCATCACAATTCTCCATGCACTTGTCATCACAATGCTCCAAGCCATTGTCATCACAATGCTCCATTACCTTTGTGATCAGAATCCTCAATGGAAGTTTGCATCACAGTGCTCCATGCCATTGTTATCACAATGGGCCATTACATATGTCATCACAATGCTCCCTGACACCTCTCTTTACAATACTGCATTACCTGGTCATCACAATGCTCCCTGCCGTTCTCATCACAATGCACCACACCCTTGTCATCAAAATGCTCCATAACCTTTGTCATCACAAAGCTCCATGACCCTTGGCATCACAATGCTCCATGTCATTGTCATCACAATGCTCCATGAACCCTCTCATCACATTGCTCCATGCCCTTGTCATCACAAAGCTCCATGGCACTTGTCATCACAATGCTCGATTCCCTTATCATCACAATGCTCCATGCCCTTGTCATTACAATCCTCCATGACCCATGTATCACAGTGTACCATGCCCTTGTCATCACAATGCGCCATGCCCACTCTCATCACAATAATTCATGAAATATTTCAGACCAATGCTCAATGCACTTCTCATCACAATGCTCCATTACCTCTGTCATAAGAAGCTCCATGACCCCTGCCATCACAATGTTCCACGGCCTTGTCATCACAAGGCTCCAGGACCCTTGTCAGCACAATGCTCCAAGACACATGTATTCACAATGCTCCATGCCCTTGTCATTCCAAAGCTCCATGACGCATGTCATCACAATGTTCCATGGCCTTCGCCTGACAATGCTCCATGCCCTTGTCATCACAATGCTTCAAGACCCCCGTAATCACAAAGCTCCATGCCCCTTTTCATAAGAATGCTCCATTAGACTTGTCATCACAAGTCTCCATGGTCATCTCATCACAATGCTCCAAGACCTTGTCATCAACATGCTCCATTCCCTTGTCATCACAATGCTCCATGCCTTTGTCAGCAAAATGCTACATGACCTTGTCATTACAATGCTCTATGCACTTGTCATCACAATACTCCATTTCCATTGTCATCACAATCCTCCATGAACTTTGGGATCACATTGCTTCATGCCCTTGTCATCACAATGCTCCATGCTCCTTGAAATCAAAATGATCCATGACCTCTGTCATCACAATGCTCCAAACCCTTGTGATCACAATGTTCCATAACACTTGTCCTCACAACGCTCCATGATGCCTGTCATCACAATACTCCATGCCCTTTTCATCACAATGCTCCATGACCTTTGTCATCACAATTCTCAATACACTTGTCATCACAATGCTCCCTGACACTTGTCGTCAGAATGCTCCTTGAACCCTGTCACGAAAAGGCTCCATGCCTTTTTCATCACAAAGCCCCATGCCCTTTTCATCCCAATGCTCCATGCCATTGTCATCAAAATACTCCACAAGCTTGTCATCAGAATGCTCCATGACCCTTGTCATCACAATTCTCCATGCACTTGTCAGCACAATGCTCCCTGACACTTGTCATCACAATGCTCCAAGCCATTGTCATCACAATGCTCCATTACATTTGTGATCAGAATCCTCAATGGAAGTTTGCATCACAATGCTCCATGTCATTGTCATCACAATGGGCCATTACATATGTCATCACAATGCTCCCTGACACCTCTCTTTACAATACTGCATTACCTGGTCATCACAATGCTCCCTGCCATTCTCATCACAATGCACCACACCCTTGTCATCAAAATGCTCCATGACCTTTGTCATCACAAAGCTCCATGACCCTTGGCATCACAATGCTCCATGTCATTGTCATCACAATGCTCCATGAGCCCTCTCATCACATTGCTCCATGCCCTTGTCATCACAAAGCTCCATGGCACTTGTCATCACAATGCTCGATGCCCTTCTCATCACAATGCTCCATGCCCTTGTCATTACAATCCTCCATGACCCATGTATCACAGTGTACCGTGCCCTTGTCATCACAATGCGCCACGCCCACTCTCATCACAATAATCCATGAAATATTTCAGACCAATGCTCAATGCACTTCTCATCACAATGCTCCATTACCTCTGTCATAACAAGCTCCATGACCCCTGCCATCACAATGTTCCACGGCCTTGTCATCACAAGGCTCCAGGACCCTTGTCAGCACAATGCTCCAAGACCCATGTAATCACAATGCTCCATGCCCTTGTCATCACAAAGCTCCATGACGCATGTCATCACAATGTTCCATGGCCTTCGCCTCACAATGCTCCATGCCCTTGTCATCACAATGCTTCAAGACCCCCGTAATCACAATGCTCCATGCCCCTTTTCATAAGAATGCTCCATTAGACTAGTCATCACAAGTCTCCATGGTCATCTCATCACAATGCTCCAAGACCTAGTCATCAACATGCTCCATTCCCTTGTCATCACAATGCTCCATGACCCCTGTCATCACAATACTCCATGCACATTTTCAGCCCAATGCTCCATGACCCTTGTCATCACAATGATCCATGCCCTTGTCATCACAAAGCTCCATGCACTTGTCAGCACAATGCTCCCTGATCCTTGTCATCACAATGCTCCAAACCATTGTCACCACAATGCTCCATTACCTTTGTCATCAGAATCCTCCATGACACTTGGCATCACAATGCTCCATGCCATTGTCATCACAATGCTCCATGACCCCTGTCATCAC
This sequence comes from Mesoplodon densirostris, assembly GCF_025265405.1. NCBI lineage: Eukaryota > Metazoa > Chordata > Mammalia > Artiodactyla > Ziphiidae > Mesoplodon > Mesoplodon densirostris. The sequence goes on along the minus strand of NW_026778197.1, from coordinate 3,760,774 downwards.
AATGCTCCGTGACTACAGTCATCACAATGCTTCATAACGTTTGTCATCACAACAATCCATGCCCACGTCATCACAAGTCTCTGTGACCTTTGTAACCACAATGCTCCATGAACCTTTCATCACAATGCTCCGTGACCCTTGTCATCACAATGCTCCAGGCCTTTATCAGAACAATGCTCCATGACCCTTGTCATCAAATTGTGCCATGCGCTTTTCACCACAATGATCCACAACCTTGTCATCGCTATGCTCCATAAACCTTGTAATCACAATGCTCCATGCACTTCTCATCCAAATACTCTCTCACATGAGATATCACAATGTTCCATCACTAGTCATCACAATCCTCCCTCACCCCTGTTATCACAATGTTCCATGACCCCTGTCATCACAATGCTACATCCCCTTATCAGCACAATGTTCCATGACCCCTGACATCACAATGTTACATAACCCCTGTCATCAAAATGCTCCATGACCCTTTTCATCCCAAAGCTCCATGACCCCTGGCATCACAATGTTCTATAACCCCTGGCATCAAAATGTTCCATTACACTTTTCATCAAATTGCTGCATGACCCTGTCATCAAAATGATCCCTGCCCTTCTCCTCACAATGCACCACACACTTGTCATCAAAATGCTCCGTGACCTTTGTCATCACAAAGCTCCATGACCCTTGGCATCACAATGCTCCATGTCATTGTCATCACAATGCTCCATGAAACCTCTCATCACATTGCTCCATGTCCTTGTCATCACAAAGCTCCATGACACTTGTCATCACAATGCTCGATGCCATTCTCATCACAATGCTCCATGACCTTGTCATTACAATCCTCCATGACCCATGTATCACAGTGTACCGTGCCCTTGTCATGACAAACCGCCATGCCCACTCTCATCACAGTAATCCATGAAACATTTCAGATCAATGCTCAATGCCCTTCTCATCACAATGCTCCGTTACCTCTGTCGTAACAATGCTCCATGACACCTGCCATCATAATATTCCACGGCCTTGTCATCACAAGGCTCCATGACCCTTGTCATCACAATGCTCCAAGATCCATGTAATCACAATGCTCCATGCCCTTGTCATCACAAAGCTCCATGACGCATGTCATCAGAATGTTCCATGGTCTTCTCCTCACAATGCTCCATGCCCTTGTCATCACAATGCTCGAAGACTCCAGTAATCACAATGTTCCATTCCCTTTTTCATCAGAATGCTCCAATAGATTTGTCATCACAAGTCTCCATGGTCATCTCCTCACAATGCTCCAAGACCTTGTCATCACCATGCTCCATTCCCTTGTCATCACAATGCTCCATGACCCCTGTCACCACAATACTCCATGAATATTTTCAGCCCAATTCTCTATGACCTTCTCATCACAATGCTCCATGACCAATATCATCACAATGCTCCATGACCACTGTCATCACAACACTCCATGACACCTGACAACACAATGATCCGGGACTCGTCATCACAATGCTTCAAGACCCCTGTCATCACAATACTCCATGAACATTTTCAGCCCAATGCTCCATGACCCTTGTCATCACAATGATCCATGCCCATGTTATCCCAATGTTCCATGACCCATGTATTCACAATGCTCCATGACGCTTGTCATCAGAGTGCTCCATGACACCTGTCATCACAATGCTCCATGCCTTTGTCAGCAAAATGCTACATGATCTTGTCATTACAATGCTCTATGCACTTGTCATCACAATACTCCATTTCCATTGTCATCACAATCCTCCATGAACTTTGGGATCACATTGCTCCATGTCCTTGTCATCACAAAGCTCCATGACACTTGTCATCACAATGCTCGATGCCATTCTCATCACAATGCTCCATGCCCTTGTCATTACAATCCTCCATGACCCATGTATCACAGTGTACCATGCCCTTGTCATCACAATGCGCCATGCCCACTCTCATCACAATAATCCATGAAATATTTCAGACCAATGCTCAATGCACTTCTCATCACAATGCTCCATTACCTCTGTCATAAGAAGCTCCATGACCCCTGCCATCACAATGTTCCACGGCCTTGTCATCACAAGGCTCCAGGACCCTTGTCAGCACAATGCTCCAAGACCCATGTAATCACAATGCTCCATGCCCTTGTCATCACAAAGCTCCATGACGCATGTCATCACAATGTTCCATGGCCTTCGCCTCTCAATGCTCCATGCCCTTGTCATCACAATGCTTCAAGACCCCCGTAATCACAATGCTCCATGCCCCTTTTCATAAGAATGCTCCATTAGACTTGTCATCACAAGTCTCCATGGTCATCTCTTCACAATGCTCCAAGACCTAGTCATCAACATGCTCCATTCCCTTGTCATCACAATGCTCCATGACCCCTGTCATCACAATACTCCATGCACATTTTCAGCCCAATGCTCCATGACCCTTGTCATCACAATGATCCATGACCTTGTCATCACAAAGCTCCATGCACTTGTCAGCACAATGCTCCCTGATCCTTGTCATCACAATGCTCCAAACCATTGTCACCACAATGCTCCATTACCTTTGTCATCAGAATCCTCCATGACACTTGGCATCACAATGCTCCATGCCATTTTCATCACAATGCTCCATGACCCCTGTCATCACAATGCTCCGTGACTACAGTCATCACAATGCTTCATAACGTTTGTCATCACAACAATCCATGCCCGCATCATCACAAGTCTCTGTGACCGTTGTAACCACAATCCTCCATGAACTTTTCATCACAATGCTCCGTGACCCTTGTCATCACAATGCTCCATGCCTTTGTCAGAACAATGCTCCATGACCCTTGCCATCAAATTTTGCCATGCGCTTTTCACCACAATCATCCACAACCTTGTCATCGCTATGCTCCATAAACCTTGTAATCACAATGCTCCATGCACTTCTCATCCAAATACTCTCTCACATGAGATATCACAATGTTCCATCACTAGTCATCACAATCCTCCCTCAACCCTGTTATCACAATGTTCCATGACCCCTGTCATCACAATGCTACATCCCTTTATCAGCACAATGTTCCATGACCCCTGACATCACAATGTTCCATAACCCCTGTCATCAAAATGCTCCATGACCCTTTTCATCCCAAAGCTCCATGACCCCTGGCATCACAATGTTCTATAACCCCTGGCATCAAAATGTTCCATTACACTTTTCATCAAATTGCTGCATGACCCTGTCATCAAAATGCTCCCTGCCCTTCTCATCACAATGCACCACACACTTGTCATCAAAATGCTCCATGATCTTTGTCATCACAAAGCTCCATGACCCTTGGCATCACAATGCTCCATGTCATTGTCATCACAATGCTCCATGAACCCTCTCATCACATTGCTCCATGTCCTTGTCATCACAAAGCTCCATGACACTTGTCATCACAATGCTCGATGCCATTCTCATCACAATGCTCCATGACCTTGTCATTACAATCCTCCATGACCCATGTATCACAGTGTACCGTGCCCTTGTCATGACAAACCGCCATGCCCACTCTCATCACAGTAATCCATGAAACATTTCAGATCAATGCTCAATGCCCTTCTCATCACAATGCTCCGTTACCTCTGTCGTAACAATGCTCCATGACACCTGCCATCATAATATTCCACGGCCTTGTCATCACAAGGCTCCATGACCCTTGTCATCACAATGCTCCAAGATCCATGTAATCACAATGCTCCATGCCCTTGTCATCACAAAGCTCCATGACGCATGTCATCAGAATGTTCCATGGTCTTCTCCTCACAATGCTCCATGCCCTTGTCATCACAATGCTCGAAGACTCCAGTAATCACAATTTTCCATTCCCTTTTTCATCAGAATGCTCCATTAGATTTGTCATCACAAGTCTCCATGGTCATCTCCTCACAATGCTCCAAGACCTTGTCATCACCATGCTCCATTCCCTTGTCATCACAATGCTCCATGACCCCTGTCACCACAATACTCCATGAACATTTTCAGCACAATTCTCTATGACCTTCTCATCACAATGCTCCATGACCAATATCATCACAATGCTCCATGACCACTGTCATCACAACACTCCATGACACCTGACAACACAATGATCCGGGACTCTTGTCATCACAATGCTCCAAGACCCCTGTAATCACAATGCTGCATGACCCCTGTCATCACAATACTCCATGAACATTTTCAGCCCAATGCTCCATGACCCTTTTCATCACAATGATCCATGCCCATGTTATCCCAATGTTCCATGACCCATGTATTCACAATGCTCCATGACGCTTGTCATCACAGTGCTCCATGACACCTGTCATCCCAATGCTCCATGCCTTTGTCAGCAAAATGCTACATGACCTTGTCATTACAATGCTCTATGCACTTGTCATCACAATACTCCATTTCCATTGTCATCACAATCCTCCATGAACTTTGGGATCACATTGCTTCATGCCCTTGTCATCACAATGCTCCATGCTCCTTGAAATCAAAATGATCCATGACCTCTGTCATCACAATGCTCCAAACCCTTGTGATCACAATGTTCCATAACACTTGTCCTCACAACGCTCCATGATGCCTTTCATCACAATAATCCATGTGCTTTTCATCACAATGCTCCATGACCCTTGTCATCACAATTCTCAATACACTTGTCATCACAATGCTCCCTGACACTTGTCGTCAGAATGCTCCTTGAACCCTGTCACGAAAAGGCTCCATGCCTTTTTCATCACAAAGCCCCATGCCCTTTTCATCCCAATGCTCCATGCCATTGTCATTCAAATACTCCACAAGCTTGTCATCAGAATGCTCCATGACCCTTGTCATCACAATTCTCCATGCACTTGTCATCACAATGCTCCAAGCCATTGTCATCACAATGCTCCATTACCTTTGTGATCAGAATCCTCAATGGAAGTTTGCATCACAGTGCTCCATGCCATTGTCATCACAATGGGCCATTACATATGTCATCACAATGCTCCCTGACACCTCTCTTTACAATACTGCATTACCTGGTCATCACAATGCTCCCTGCCGTTCTCATCACAATGCACCACACCCTTGTCATCAAAATGCTCCATAACCTTTGTCATCACAAAGCTCCATGACCCTTGGCATCACAATGCTCCATGTCATTGTCATCACAATGCTCCATGAACCCTCTCATCACATTGCTCCATGCCCTTGTCATCACAAAGCTCCATGGCACTTGTCATCACAATGCTCGATTCCCTTATCATCACAATGCTCCATGCCCTTGTCATTACAATCCTCCATGACCCATGTATCACAGTGTACCATGCCCTTGTCATCACAATGCGCCATGCCCACTCTCATCACAATAATCCATGAAATATTTCAGACCAATGCTCAATGCACTTCTCATCACAATGCTCCATTACCTCTGTCATAAGAAGCTCCATGACCCCTGCCATCACAATGTTCCACGGCCTTGTCATCACAAGGCTCCAGGACCCTTGTCAGCACAATGCTCCAAGACACATGTATTCACAATGCTCCATGCCCTTGTCATTCCAAAGCTCCATGACGCATGTCATCACAATGTTCCATGGCCTTCGCCTGACAATGCTCCATGCCCTTGTCATCACAATGCTTCAAGACCCCCGTAATCACAATGCTCCATGCCCCTTTTCATAAGAATGCTCCATTAGACTTGTCATCACAAGTCTCCATGGTCATCTCATCACAATGCTCCAAGACTTTGTCATCAACATGCTCCATTCCCTTGTCATCACAATGCTCCATGCCTTTTTCAGCAAAATGCTACATGACCTTGTCATTACAATGCTCTATGCACTTGTCATCACAATACTCCATTTCCATTGTCATCACAATCCTCCATGAACTTTGGGATCACATTGCTTCATGCCCTTGTCATCACAATGCTCCATGCTCCTTGAAATCAAAATGATCCATGACCTCTGTCATCACAATGCTCCAAACCCTTGTGATCACAATGTTCCATAACACTTGTCCTCACAACGCTCCATGATGCCTTTCATCACAATAATCCATGCGCTTTTCATCACAATGCTCCATGACCCTTGTCATCACAATTCTCAATACACTTGTCATCACAATGCTCCCTGACACTTGTCGTCAGAATGCTCCTTGAACCCTGTCACGAAAAGGCTCCATGCCTTTTTCATCACAAAGCCCCATGCCCTTTTCATCCCAATGCTCCATGCCATTGTCATCAAAATACTCCACAAGCTTGTCATCAGAATGCTCCATGACCCTTGTCATCACAATTCTCCATGCACTTGTCAGCACAATGCTCCCTGACACTTGTCATCACAATGCTCCAAGCCATTGTCATCACAATGCTCCATTACCTTTGTGATCAGAATCCTCAATGGAAGTTTGCATCACAATGCTCCATGTCATTGTCATCACAATGGGCCATTACATATGTCATCACAATGTTCCCTGACACCTCTCTTTACAATACTGCATTACCTGGTCATCACAATGCTCCCTGCCATTCTCATCACAATGCACCACACCCTTGTCATCAAAATGCTCCATGACCTTTGTCATCACAAAGCTCCATGACCTTTGGCATCACAATGCTCCATGTCATTGTCATCACAATGCTCCATGAGCCCTCTCCTCACATTGCTCCATGCCCTTGTCATCACAAAGCTCCATGGCACTTGTCATCACAATGCTCGATGCCCTTCTCATCACAATGCTCCATGCCCTTGTCATTACAATCCTCCATGACCCATGTATCACAGTGTACCGTGCCCTTGTCATCACAATGCGCCACGCCCACTCTCATCACAATAATCCATGAAATATTTCAGACCAATGCTCAATGCACTTCTCATCACAATGCTCCATTACCTCTGTCATAACATGCTCCATGACCCCTGCCATCACAATGTTCCACGGCCTTGTCATCACAAGGCTCCAGGACCCTTGTCAGCACAATGCTCCAAGACCCATGTAATCACAATGCTCCATGCCCTTGTCATCACAAAGCTCCATGACGCATGTCATCACAATGTTCCATGGCCTTCGCCTCACAATGCTCCATGCCCTTGTCATCACAATGCTTCAAGACCCCCGTAATCACAATGCTCCATGCCCCTTTTCATAAGAATGCTCCATTAGACTAGTCATCACAAGTCTCCATGGTCATCTCATCACAATGCTCCAAGACCTAGTCATCAACATGCTCCATTCCCTTGTAATCACAATGCTCCATGACCCCTGTCATCACAATACTCCATGCACATTTTCAGCCCAATGCTCCATGACCCTTGTCATCACAATGATCCATGCCCTTGTCATCACAAAGCTCCATGCACTTGTCAGCACAATGCTCCCTGATCCTTGTCATCACAATGCTCCAAACCATTGTCACCACAATGCTCCATTACCTTTGTCATCAGAATCCTCCATGACACTTGGCATCACAATGCTCCATGCCATTGTCATCACAATGCTCCATGACCCCTGTCATCACAATGCTCCGTGACTACAGTCATCACAATGCTTCATAACGTTTGTCATCACAACAATCCATGCCCACGTCATCACAAGTCTCTGTGACCTTTGTAACCACAATGCTCCATGAACTTTTCATCACAATGCTCCGTGACCCTTGTCATCACAATGTTCCAGGCCTTTGTCAGAACAATGCTCCATGACCCTTGTCATCAAATTGTGCCATGCGCTTTTCACCACAATGATCCACAACCTTGTCATCGCTATGCTCCATAAACCTTGTAATCACAATGCTCCATGCACTTCTCATCCAAATACTCTCTCACATGAGATATCACAATGTTCCATCACTAGTCATCACAATCCTCCCTCACCCCTGTTATCACAATGTTCCATGACCCCTGTCATCACAATGCTACATCCCCTTATCAGCACAATGTTCCATGACCCCTGACATCACAATGTTCCATAACCCCTGTCATCAAAATGCTCCATGACCCTTTTCATCCCAAAGCTCCATGACCCCTGGCATCACAATGTTCTATAACCCCTGGCATCAAAATGTTCCATTACACTTTTCATCAAATTGCTGCATGACCCTGTCATCAAAATGATCCCTGCCCTTCTCCTCACAATGCACCACACACTTGTCATCAAAATGCTCCGTGACCTTTGTCATCACAAAGCTCCATGACCCTTGGCATCACAATGCTCCATGTCATTGTCATCACAATGCTCCATGAACCCTCTCATCACATTGCTCCATGTCCTTGTCATCACAAAGCTCCATGACACTTGTCATCACAATGCTCGATGCCATTCTCATCACAATGCTCCATGACCTTGTCATTACAATCCTCCATGACCCATGTATCACAGTGTACCGTGCCCTGGTCATGACAAACCGCCATGCCCACTCTCATCACAGTAATCCATGAAACATTTCAGATCAATGCTCAATGCCCTTCTCATCAAAATGCTCCGTTACCTCTGTCGTAACAATGCTCCATGACACCTGCCATCATAATATTCCACGGCCTTGTCATCACAAGGCTCCATGACCCTTGTCATCACAATGCTCCAAGATCCATGTAATCACAATGCTCCATGCCCTTGTCATCACAAAGCTCCATGACGCATGTCATCAGAATGTTCCATGGTCTTCTCCTCACAATGCTCCATGCCCTTGTCATCACAATGCTCGAAGACTCCAGTAATCACAATGTTCCATTCCCTTTTTCATCAGAATGCTCCATTAGATTTGTCATCACAAGTCTCCATGGTCATCTCCTCACAATGCTCCAAGACCTTGTCATCACCATGCTCCATTCCCTTGTCATCACAATGCTCCATGACCCCTGTCACCACAATACTCCATGAATATTTTCAGCCCAATTCTCTATGACCTTCTCATCACAATGCTCCATGACCAATATCATCACAATGCTCCATGACCACTGTCATCACAACACTCCATGACACCTGACAACACAATGATCCGGGACTCGTCATCACAATGCTCCAAGACCCCTGTCATCACAATACTCCATGAACATTTTCAGCCCAATGTTCCATGACCCTTGTCATCACAATGATCCATGCCCATGTAATCCCAATGTTCCATGACCCATGTATTCACAATGCTCCATGACGCTTGTCATCACAGTGCTCCATGACACCTGTCATCACAATGCTCCATGCCTTTGTCAGCAAAATGCTACATGATCTTGTCATTACAATGCTCTATGCACTTGTCATCACAATACTCCATTTCCATTGTCATCACAATCCTCCATGAACTTTGGGATCACATTGCTCCATGTCCTTGTCATCACAAAGCTCCATGACACTTGTCATCACAATGCTCGATGCCATTCTCATCACAATGCTCCATGACCTTTTCATTACAATCCTCCATGACCCATGTATCACAGTGTACCGTGCCCTTGTCATGACAAACCGCCATGCCCACTCTCATCACAGTAATCCATGAAACATTTCAGATCAATGCTCAATGCCCTTCTCATCACAGTGCTCCGTTACCTCTGTCGTAACAATGCTCCATGACACCTGCCATCATAATATTCCACGGCCTTGTCATTCTAACGCTCCATGACCCTTGTCATCACAATGCTCCAAGATCCATGTAATCACAATGCTCCATGCCCTTGTCATCACAAAGCTCCATGACGCATGTCATCAGAATATTCCATGGTATTCTCCTCACAATGCTCCATGCCCTTGTCATCACAATGCTCGAAGACTCCAGTAATCACAATGTTCCATTCCCTTTTTCATCAGAATGCTCCATTAGATTTGTCATCACAAGACTCCATGGTCATCTCCTCACAATGCTCCAAGACCTTGTCATCACCATGCTCCATTCCCTTGTCATCACAATGCTCCATGACCCCTGTCACCACAATACTCCATGAATATTTTCAGCCCAATTCTCTATGACCTTCTCATCACAATGCTCCATGACCAATATCATCACAATGCTCCATGACCACTGTCATCACAACACTCCATGACACCTGACAACACAATGATCCGGGACTCTTGTCATCACAATGCTCAAAGACCCCTGTAATCACAATGCTCCATGACCCCTGTCATCACAATACTCCATGAACATTTTCAGCCCAATGTTCCATGACCCTTTTCATCACAATGATCCATGCCCATGTTATCACAATGTTCCATGACCCATGTATTCACAATGCACCATGACGCTTGTCATCACAGTGCTCCATGACACCTGGCATCACAATGCTCCATGCCTTTGTCAGCAAAATGCTACATGACCTTGTCATTACAATACTCCATTTCCATTGTCATCACAATCCTCCATGAACTTTGGGATCACATTGCTTCATGCCCTTGTCATCACAATGCTCCATGCTCCTTGAAATCAAAATGATCCATGACCTCTGTCATCACAATGCTCCAAACCCTTGTGATCACAATGTTCCATAACACTTGTCCTCACAAAGCTCCATGATGCCTGTCATCACAATAATCCATGCCCTTTTCAACACAATGCTCCATGACCTTTGTCATCACAATTCTCAATACACTTGTCATCACAATGCTCCCTGACACTTGTCGTCAGAATGCTCCTTGAACCCTGTCACGAAAAGGCTCCATGCCTTTTTCATCACAAAGCCCCATGTCCTTTTCATCCCAATGCTCCATGCCATTGTCATCCAAATACTCCACAAGCTTGTCATCAGAATGCTCCATGACCCTTGTCATCACAATTCTCCATGCACTTGTCAGCACAATGCTCCCTGACACTTGTCATCACAATGCTCCAAGCCATTGTCATCACAATGCTCCATTACCTTTGTGATCAGAATCCTCAATGGAAGTTTGCATCACAATGCTCCATGCCATTGTCATCACAATGGGCCATTACTATGTCATCACAATGCTCCCTGACACCTCTCTTTACAATACTGCATTACCTGGTCATCACAATGCTCCCTGCCGTTCTCATCACAATGCACCACACCCTTGTCATCAAAATGCTCCATGACCTTTGTCATCACAAAGCTCCATGACACTTGGCATCACAATGCTCCATGTCATTGTCATCACAATGCTCCATGAACCCTCTCATCACATTGCTCCATGCCCTTGTCATCACAAAGCTCCATGGCACTTGTCATCACAATGCTCGATGCCCTTCTCATCACAATGCTCCATGCCCTTGTCATTACAATCCTCCATGACCCATGTATCACAGTGTACCGTGCCCTTGTCATCACAATGCACCATGCCCACTCTCATCACAATAATCCATGAAATATTTCAGACCAATGCTCAATGCACTTCTCATCACAATGCACCATTACCTCTGTCATAACAAGCTCCATGACCCCTGCCATCACAATGTTCCACGGCCTTGTCATCACAAGTCTCCAGGACCCTTGTCAGCACAATGCTCCAAGACCCATATAATCACAATGCTCCATGCCCTTGTCATCACAAAGCTCCATGACGCATGTCATCACAATGTTCCATGGCCTTCGCCTCACAATGCTCCATGACCTTGTCATCACAATGCTTCAAGACCCCCGTAATCACAATGCTCCATGCCCCTTTTCAAAAGAATGCTCCATTAGACTTGTCATCACAAGTCTCCATGGTCATCTCATCACAATGCTCCAAGACCTTGTCATCAACATGCTCCATTCCCTTGTCATCACAATGCTCCATGACCCCTGTCATCACAATACTCCATGCACATTTTTACCCCAATGCTCCATGACCCTTGTCATCACAATGATCCATGCACTTGTCATCACAATGCTCCATGCACTTGTCAGCACAATGCTCCCTGATCCTTGTCATCACAATGCTCCAAACCATTTTCACCACAATGCTCCATTACCATTGTCATCAGAATCCTCCATGACACTTGGCATCACAATGCTCCATGCCATTGTCATCACAATGCTCCATGACCCCTGTCATCACAATGCTCCGTGACTACAGTCATCACAATGCTTCATAACGTTTGTCATCACAACAATCCATGCCCACGTCATCACAAGGCTCTGTGACTTTTGTAACCACAATGCTCCATGAAATTTTCATCACAATGCTCCGTGACCCTTGTCATCACAATGCTCCATGCCTTTGTCAGAACAATGCTCCATGACCCTTGTAATCAAATTGTGCCATGCGCTTTTCACCACAATGATCCACAACCTTGTCATCGCTATGCTCCATAAACCTTGTAATCACAATGCTCCATGCACTTCTCATCCAAATACTCTCTCACATGAGATCTCACTATGTTCCATCACTAGTCATCACAATCCTCCCTCACCCCTGTTATCACAATGTTCCATGACCCCTGTCATCACAATGCTACATCCCCTTATCAGCACAATGTTCCATGACCCCTGACATCACAATGTTCCATAACCCCTGTCATCAAAATGCTCCATGACCCTTTTCATCCCAAAGCTCCATGACCCCTGGCATCACAATGTTCTATAACCCCTGGCATCAAAATGTTCCATTACACTTTTCATCAAATTGCTGCATGACCCTGTCATCAAAATGCTCCCTGCCCTTCTCCTCACAATGCACCACACATTTGTCATCAAAATGCTCCATGACCTTTGTCATCACAAAGCTCCATGACCCTTGGCATCACAATGCTCCATGTCATTGTCATCACAATGCTCCATGAACCCTCTCATCACATTGCTCCATGTCCTTGTCATCACAAAGCTCCATGACACTTGTCATCACAATGCTCGATGCCATTCTCATCACAATGCTCCATGACCTTGTCATTACAATCCTCCATGACCCATGTATCACAGTGTACCGTGCCCTTGTCATGACAAACCGCCATGCCCACTCTCATCACAGTAATCCATGAAACATTTCAGATCAATGCTCAATGCCCTTCTCATCACAATGCTCCGTTACCTCTGTCGTAACAATGCTCCATGACACCTGCCATCATAATATTCCACGGCCTTGTCATCACAAGGCTCCATGACCCTTGTCATCACAATGCTCCAAGATCCATGTAATCACAATGCTCCATGCCCTTGTCATCACAAAGCTCCATGACGCATGTCATCAGAATGTTCCATGGTCTTCTCCTCACAATGCTCCATGCCCTTGTCATCACAATGCTCGAAGACTCCAGTAATCACAATGTTCCATTCCCTTTTTCATCAGAATGCTCCATTAGATTTGTCATCACAAGTCTCCATGGTCATCTCCTCACAATGCTCCAAGACCTTGTCATCACCATGCTCCATTCCCTTGTCATCACAATGCTCCATGACCCCTGTCACCACAATACTCCATGAACATTTTCAGCCCAATTCTCTATGACCTTCTCATCACAATGCTCCATGACCACTGTCATCACAACACTCCATGACACCTGACAACACAATGATCTGGGACACTTGTCATCACAATGCTCCAAGACCCCTGTAATCACAATGCTCCATGACCCCTGTCATCACAATACTCCATGAACATTTTCAGCCCAATGCTCCATGACCATTGTCATCACAATGATCCATGCCCTTGTCATCCCAATGTTCCATGACACTTGTTTTCACAAGGCTCTGTGACGCTTGTCACCACAGTGCTCCATGACACCTGTCATCACAATGCTCCATTCCTTTGTCAGCAAAATGCTAAATGGCCTTGTCATTACAATGCGCTAGGCGCTTGTCATCACAATACTCCATTACTGTTGTCATCACAATTTCCCATGAACCTTGGGATCACATTGCTTCATGCCCTTGTCATCACAATGCTCCATGCTCCTTGAAATCAAAATGATCCATGACCTCTGTCATCACAATGCTCAAAACCCTTGTGATCACAATGTTCCATAACACTTGTCCTCACAACGCTCCATGATGCCTGTCATCACAATACTCCATGCCCTTTTCATCACAATGTTCCATGACCTTTGTCATCACAATTCTCAATACACTTGTGATCACAATGCTCCCTGACACTTGTCGTCAGCATGCTCCTTGAAACCTGTCACCAAAAGGCTACACACCTTTTTCATCTCAAAGCCCCATGCCGTTTTCATCCCAATGCTCCATGCCATTGTCATCTAAATATTCCACAAGCTTGTCATCAGAAAGCTCCATGACCCTTGTCATCACAATGCTCCATGCACTTGTCAGAACAATGCTCCCTGACCCTTGTCATCACAATGCTCCAAGCCATTGTCATTCACAATGCTCCATTACCTTTGTCATCAGAATCCTCCATGACACTTGGCATCACAATGCTCCATGACATTGTCATCACAATGGGCCATTACATATGTCATCACAATGCTCCCTGACACCTATCTTCACAATACTACATGACCTTTGTCATCACAAAGCTCCATGACCCTTGGCATCACAATGCTCCATGTCATTGTCATCACAATGCTCCATGAACCCTCTCATTACATTGCTCCATGCCCTTGTCATCACAAAGCTCCATGGCACTTGTCATCACAATGCTCGATGCCCTTCTTATCACAATGCTCCATGCCCTTGTCATTACAATCCTCCATGACCCATGTATCACAGTGTACTGTGCCCTTGTCCTCACAATGCGCCATGCCCACTCTCATCACAATAATCCATGAAATATTCCAGACCAATGCTCAATGCACTTCTCATCACAATGCTCCATTACCTCTGCATAACAAGCTCCATGACCCCTGCCATCACAATGTTCCACGGCCTTGTCATCACAAGGCTCCAACACCCTTGTCAGCACAATGCTCCAAGACCCATGTAATCACAATGCTCCATGCCCTTGTCATCACAAAGCTCCATGACGCATGCCATCACAATGTTCCATGGCTTTGGCCTCACAATGCTCCATGCCCTTGTCATCACAATGCTTCAAAACCCCCGTAATCACAATGCTCCATGACCCTTTTCATAAGAATGCTCCATTAGACTTGTCATCACAAGTCTCCATGGTCATCTCATCACAATGCTCCAAGACCTTGTCATCAACATGCTCCATTCCCTTGTCATCACAATGCTCCATGACCCCTTTCATCACAATACTCCATGCACATTTTTAGCCCAATGCTCCATGACCCTTGTCATCACAATGATCCATGCCCTTGTCATCACAATGCTCCATGCACTTGTCAGCACAATGCTCCAAACCATTGTCACCACAATGCTCCATTACATTTGTCATCAGAATCCTCCATGACAATTGGCATCACAATGCTCCATGCCATTGTCATCACAATGCTCCATGACCCCTGTCATCACAATGCTCCGTGACTACAGTCATCACAATGCTTCATAACGTTTGTCATCACAACAATCCATGCCCACGTCATCACAAGGCTCTGTGACATTTGTAACCACAATGCTCCGTGACCCTTGTCATCACAATGCTCCATGCCTTTGTCAGAACAATGCTCCATGACCCTTGTCATCAAATTGTGCCATGCGCTTTTCAGCACAATGATCCACAACCTTGTCATCGCTATGCTCCATAAACCTTGTAATCACAATGCTCCATGCACTTCTCATCCAAATACTCTCTCACATGAGATATCACAATGTTCCATCACTAGTCATCACAATCCTCCCTCACCCCTGTTATCACAATGTTCCATGACCCCTGTCATCACAATGCTACATCCCCTTATCAGCACAATGTTCCATGACCCCTGACATCACAATGTTCCATAACCCCTGTCATCAAAATGCTCCATGACCCTTTTCATCCCAAAGCTCCATGACCCCTGGCATCACAATGTTCTATAACCCCTGGCATCAAAATGTTCCATTACACTTTTCATCAAATTGCTGCATGACCCTGTCATCAAAATGCTCCCTGCCCTTCTCATCACAATGCACCACACTTGTCATCAAAATGCTCCATGATCTTTGTCATCACAAAGCTCCATGACCCTTGACATCACAATGCTCCATTCCCTTGTCATCACAATGCTCCATGAACCCTGTCATCACAATACTCCATGAACATTTTCAGCCCAATTCTCTATGACCTTCTCATCACAATGCTCCATGACCAATATCCTCACAATGCTCCATGACCACTGTCATCAC
Source organism: Mesoplodon densirostris (assembly GCF_025265405.1). NCBI lineage: Eukaryota > Metazoa > Chordata > Mammalia > Artiodactyla > Ziphiidae > Mesoplodon > Mesoplodon densirostris. The sequence goes on along the minus strand of NW_026778197.1, from coordinate 3,744,656 downwards.
AACACTCCATGACACCTGACAACACAATGATCCGGGACTCTTGTCATCACAATGCTCCAAGACCCCTGTAATCACAGTGCTCCATGACCCCTGTCATCACAATACTCCATGAACATTTTCAGCCCAAAGTTCCATGACCCTTGTCATCACAATGATCCATGCCCATGTTATCCCAATGTTCCATGACCCATGTATTCACAATGCTCCATGAAGCTTGTCATCACAGAGCTCCATGACACCTGTCATCACAATGCTCCATGCCTTTGTCAGCAAAATGCTACATGACCTTTTCATTACAATGCTCTATGAACTTGTCATCACAATACTCCATTTCCATTGTCATCACAATCCTCCATGAACTTTGGGATCACATTGGTTCATGCCCTTGTCATCACAATGCTCCATGCTCCTTGAAATCAAAATGATCCATGACCTCTGTCATCACAATGCTCCAAACCCTTGTGATCACAATGTTCCATAACACTTGTCCTCACAACGCTCCATGATGCCTGTCATCACAATAATCCATGCCCTTTTCATCACAATGCTCCATGACCTTTGTCATCACAATTCTCAATACACTTGTCATCACAATGCTCCCTGACACTTGTCGTCAGAATGCTCCTTGAACCCTGTCACGAAAAGGCTCCATGCCTTTTTCATCACAAAGTCCCATGCCCTTTTCATCCCAATGCTCCATGCCATTGTCATCAAAATACTCCACAAGCTTGTCATCAGAATGCTCCATGACCCTTGTCATCACAATTCTCCATGCACTTGTCAGCACAATGCTCCCTGACACTTGTCATCACAATGCTCCAAGCCATTGTCATCACAATGCTCCATTACCTTTGTGATCAGAATCCTCAATGGAAGTTTGCATCACAATGCTCCATGCCATTGTCATCACAATGGGCCATTACATATGTCATCACAATGTTCCCTGACACCTCTCTTTACAATACTGCATTACCTAGTCATCACAATGCTCCCTGCCTTTCTCATCACAATGCACCACACACTTGTCATCAAAATGCTCCATGACCTTTGTCATCACAAAGCTCCATGACCCTTGGCATCACAATGCTCCATGTCATTGTCATCACAATGCTCCATGAACCCTCTCATCACATTGCTCCATGCCCTTGTCATCACAAAGCTCCATGGCACTTGTCATCACAATGCTCGATGCCCTTGTCATTACAATCCTCCATGACCAATGTATCACAGTGTACCGTGCCCTTGTCATCACAATGCGCCATGCCCATTCTCATCACAATAATCCATGAAATATTTCATACCAATGCTCAATGCACTTCTCATCAAAATGCTCCATTACCTCTGTCATAACAAGCTCCATGACCCCTGCCATCACAATGTTCCACGGCCTTGTCATCACAAGGCTCCAGGACCATTGTCAGCACAATGCTCCAAGACCCATGTAATCACAATGCTCCATGCCCTTGTCATCACAAAGCTCCATGACGCATGTCATCACAATGTTCCATGGCCTTCGCCTCACAATGCTCCATGCCCTTGTCATCACAATGCTTCAAGACCCCCGTAATCACAATGCTCCATGCCCCTTTTCATAAGAATGCTCCATTAGACTTGTCATCACAAGTCTCCATGGTCATCTCATCACAATGCTCCAAGACCTTGTCATCAACATGCTCCATTCCCTTGTCATCACAATGCTCCATGACCCCTGTCATCACAATACTCCATGCACATTTTTACCCCAATGCTCCATGACCCTTGTCATCACAATGATCCATGCCCTTGTCATCACAATGCTCCATGCACTTGTCAGCACAATGCTCCCTGATCCTTGTCATCACAATGCTCCAAACCATTGTCACCACAATGCTCCATTACCTTTGTCATCAGAATCCTCCATGACATTTGGAATCACAATGCTCCATGCCATTGTCATCACAATGCTCCATGACCCCTGTCATCACAATGCTCCGTGACTACAGTCATCACAATGCTTCATAACGTTTGTCATCACAACAATCCATGCGCGCGTCATCTTAAGGCTCTGTGACCTTTGTAACCACAATGCTCCGTGACCCTTGTCATCACAATGCTCCATGCCTTTGTCAGAACAATGCTCCATGACCCTTGTCATCAAATTGTGCCATGCGCTTTTCACCACAATGATCCACAACCTTGTCATCGCTATGCTCCAGAAAACTTGTAATCACAATGCTCCATGCACTTCTCATCCAAATACTCTCTCACATGAGATATCACAATGTTCCTTCACTAGTCATCACAATCCTCCCTCACCCCTGTTATCACAATGTTCCATGACCCCTGTCATCACAATGCTACATCCCCTTATCAGCACAATGTTCCATGACCCCTGACATCACAATGTTCCATAACCCCTGTCATCAAAATGCTCCATGACCCTTTTCATCCCAAAGCTCCATGACCGCTGGCATCACAATGTTCTATAACCCCTGGCATCAAAATGTTCCATTACACTTTTCATCAAATTGCTGCATGACCCTGTCATCAAAATGCTCCCTGCCCTTCTCATCACAATGCAACACACACTTGTCATCAAAATGCTCCATGTCCTTTGTCATCACAAAGCTCCATGACCCTTGGCATCACAATGCTCCATGTCATTGTCATCACAATGCTCCATGAACCCTCTCATCACATTGCTCCTTGTCCTTGTCATCACAAAGCTCCATGACACTTGTCATCACAATGCTTGATGCCATTCTCATCACAATGCTCCATGACCTTGTCATTACAATCCTCCATGACCCATGTATCACAGTGTACCGTGCCCTTGTCATGACAAACCGCCATGCCCACTCTCATCACAGTAATCCATGAAACATTTCAGATCAATGCTCAATGCCCTTCTCATCACAATGCTCCGTTACCTCTGTCGTAACAATGCTCCATGACACCTGCCATCATAATATTCCACGGCCTTGTCATCACAAGGCTCCATGACCCTTGTCATCACAATGCTCCAAGATCCATGTAATCACAATGCTCCATGCGCTTGTCATCACAAAGCTCCATGACGCATGTCATCAGAATGTTCCATGGTCTTCTCCTCACAATGCTCCATGCCCTTGTCATCACAATGCTCGAAGACTCCAGTAATCACAATGTTCCATTCCCTTTTTCATCAGAATGCTCCATTAGATTTGTCATCACAAGTCTCCATGGTCATCTCCTCACAATGCTCCAAGACCTTGTCATCACCATGCTCCAATCCCTTGTCATCACAATGCTCCATAACCCCTGTCACCACAATACTCCATGAATATTTTCAGCCCAATTCTCTATGACCTTCTCATCACAATGCTCCATGACCAATATCATCACAATGCTCCATGACGACTGTCATCAAAACACTCCATGACACCTGACAACACAATGATCCGGGACTCTTGTCATCACAATGCTCCAAGACCCCTGTAATCACAATGCTCCATGACCCCTGTCATCACAATACTCCATGAACATTTTCAGCCCAATGCTCCATGACCCTTGTCATCACAATGATCCATGCCCATGTTATCCAAATGTTCCATGACCCATGTATTCACAATGCACCATGACGCTGGTCATCACAGTGCTCCATGACACCTGTCATCACAATGCTCCATGCCTTTGTCAGCAAAATGCTACATGACCTTGTCATTACAATGCTCTATGCACTTGTCATCACAATACTCCATTTCCATTGTCATCACAATCCTCCATGAACTTTGGGATCACATTGCTTCATGCCCTTGTAATCACAATGCTCCATGCTCCTTGAAATCAAAATGATCCATGACCTCTGTCATCACAATGCTCCAAACCCTTGTGATCACAATGTTCCATAACACTTGTCCTCACAACGCTCCATGATGCCTGTCATCACAATAATCCATGCCCCTTTCATCACAATGCTCCATGACCTTTGTCATCACAATTCTCAATACACTTGTCATCACAATGCTCCCTGACACTTGTCGTCAGAATGCTCCTTGAACCCTGTCACGAAAAGGCTCCATGCCTTTTTCATCACAAAGCCCCATGCCCTTTTCATCCCAATGCTCCATGCCATTGTCCTCAAAATACTCCACAAGCTTGTCATCAGAATGCTCCATGACCCTTGTCATCACAATTCTCCATGCACTTGTCAGCACAATGCTCCCTGACACTTGTCATCACAATGCTCCAAGCCATTGTCATCACAATGCTCCATTACCTTTGTGATCAGAATCCTCAATGGAAGTTTGCATCACAATGCTCAATGCCATTGTCATCACAATGGGCCATTACATATGTCATCACAATGCTCCCTGACACCTCTCTTTACAATACTGCATTACCTGGTCATCACAATGCTCCCTGCCGTTCTCATCACAATGCACCACAGCCTTGTCATCAAACTGCTCCATGACCTTTGTCATCACAAAGCTCCATGGCCCTTGGCATCACAGTGCTCCATGTCATTGTCATCACAATGCTCCATGAACCCTCTCATCGCATTGCTCCATGCCCTTGTCATCACAAAGCTCCATGGCACTTGTCATCACAATGCTCGATGCCCTTCTCATCACAATGCTCCATGCCCTTGTCATTACAATCCTCCATGACCCATGTATCACAGTGTACCGTGCCCTTGTCATCACAATGCGCCATGCCCACTCTCATCACAATAATCCATGAAATATTTCAGACCAATGCTCAATGCACTTCTCATCACAATGCTCCATTACCTCTGTCATAACAAGCTCCATGACCCCTGCCATCACAATGTTCCACGGCCTTGTCATCACAAGGCTCTAGGACCCTTGTCAGCATAATGCTCCAAGACCCATGTAATCACAATGCTCCATGCCCTTGTCATCACAAAGCTCCATGACGCATGTCATCACAATGTTCCATGGCCTTCGCCTCACAATGCTCCATGCCCTTGTCATCACAATGCTTCAAGACCCCCGTAATCACAATGCTCCATGCCCCTTTTCATAAGAATGCTCCATTAGACTTGTCATCACAAGTCTCCATGGTCATCTCCTCACAATGCTCCAAGACCTTGTCATCACCATGCTCCATTCCCTTGTCATCACAATGCTCCAAGACCCCTGTCATCACAATACTCCATGAACATTTTCAGCCCAATTCTCTATGACCTTCTCATCACAATGCTCCATGACCAATATCATCACAATGCTCCATGACCACTGTCATCACAACACTCCATGACACCTGACAACACAATGATCCGGGACTCTTGTCATCACAATGCTCCAAGACCCCTGTAATCACAATGCTCCATGACCCCTGTCATCACAATACTCCATGAACATTTTCAGCCCAAAGCTCCATGACACTTGTCATCACAATGATCCATGCCCATGTTATCCCAATGTTCCATGACCCATGTATTCACAATGCTCCATGACGCTTGTCATCACAGTGCTCCATGACACCTGTCATCACAATGCTCCATGCCTTTGTCAGCAAAATGCTACATGACCTTGTCATTACAATGCTCTATGCACTTGTCATCACAATACTCCATTTCCATTGTCATCACAATCCTCCATGAACTTTGGGATCACATTGCTTCATGCCCTTGTCATCACAATGCTCCATGCTCCTTGAAATCAAAATGATCCATGACCTCTGTCATCACAATGCTCCAAACACTTGTGATCACAATGTTCCATAACACTTGTCCTCACAACGATCCATGATGCCTGTCATCACAATAATCCATGCCCTTTTCATCACAATGCTCCATGACCTTTGTCATCACAATTCTCAATACACTTGTCATCACAATGCTCCCTGACACTTGTCGTCAGAATGCTCCTTGAACCCTGTCACGAAAAGGCTCCATGCCTTTTTCATCACAAAGCCCCATGCCCTTTTCATCACAATGCTCCATGCCATTGTCATCAAAATACTCCACAAGCTTGTCATCAGAAAGCTCCATGACCCTTGTCATCACAATGCTCCATGCACTTGTCAGCACAATGCTCCCTGACCCTTGTCATCACAATGCTCCAAGCCATTGTCATTCACAATGCTCCATTACCTTTGTCATCAGAATCCTCCATGATACTTGGCATCACAATGCTCCATGCCATTGTCATCACAATGTGCCATTACATATGTCATCACAATGCTCCCTGACACCTATCTTCACAATACTGCATGACCTGGTCATCACAATGCTCCATGCCCTTGTCATCATAATGCGCCTTTCCAAATGTCATGACAATAATCCATGAAACTTATTAGACCAATGTTCCGTGCCCTTGTCATCACAATGCTCTATGCCCTTGTTATCACAATGATCCCAGACCCCTGTAATCAGAATGCTCCATGCCCCTTTACATCAGTATGCTCCATGAGACTTGTCATCACAAGGCTCCATGGTTTTCTCATCACAATGCTACAGGACCTTGTCATCACAATGCTTCACGACATTGTCATGAAAATTCCCAATGGCCCTTGTCATCATAATGCTCCAAGCCCTAGTCATCACAATGCTCCATTATATTTGTCATCACAGTCCTTCATTATATTTGGCATCACAATGCTCTATGCCATTGTCATCGCAATGGACCATTACATATGTCATCACAATGCTCCCTGACACCTGTCTTCACAATATTCCATGCCCTTGTCATCACAAAGATCAATGCCCTTGTAATCACAATGCTCCATGCCTTTGTTTTCACAATGTTCCAAGAACCCTGTAATCAGAATGCTCCATGCCCCTTTTCATCAGTATGCTCCATGAGATTTGTCATCACAAGGCTCCATGGTTTTCTCATCACAATGCTCCAGGACCTTGTCATCACAATGCTTCAAGACATTGTCCTGAAAATTCTCAATGGCCCTTGTCATCATAATGCTCCAAGCCCTAGTCATCACAATGCTCCATTATATTTGTCATCACAATCCTCCATTACATTTGGCATCACAATGCTCCATGCCATATTTATCGCAATGGACTATGACATATGTCATCACAATGCTCCCTGACACCTGTCTTCAAAATACTCCATGCCCTTGACATCACAATGCTCCATGCCCTTGTCATCACAATGCACCATGTCCACTATCATCACAATAATCTATGAAACTTGTCAGACCAATTCTCCATGCCCCTGTCATCACAATGCTCCATGCCCTTGTCATCACAATGCTCCATGACACCTTTCATCACAATGCTCCGTGACTCCAATGCTCCATGACACCTTTCATCACAATGCTCCGTGACTCCAATCATCACAATGCTTCATGACCTTTGTCATCACAATTGTCCATGCCCTCGTCATCAACAGTCTCTGTGACCTTTTTAACCACAATGCTCAATGAACTTTTCATCACAATTCTCTGTGAAACTTGTCATCACAATGCTCCATGTCTTTGTAAAAACAATGCTCCATGACCATTGTCATCACAATGCTACATCCCCTTATCATCACAATGTTCCATGACCCCTGCCATCACAATGTTCCATAAGCCCTGTCATCAAAATGCTCCATGACACTTTCCATCCCAAAGCTCCAAGACCCCTGCCATCACAATGTTCTATAACCCCTGCCATCAAAAGGTTCCATTACACATTTTATCAAATTGCTGCATGACCCGGTCATCAAAATGCTCCCTGCCCTTCTCATCAAAATGCACCATGCACTTGTCATTAAAATGCTCCATTACTTTTGTCATCACAATGTTCCAAGACCCTTTGCATCACAATTCTCCATGTCATTGTCATCACAATGCTCCATGAACCCTCTCATCACATTGCACCTTGCCCTTGTCATCACAAAGCTCCATGACACTTGTCATCACAATGCTCCCTGCCCTTGTCATTACAGTTCTGCATGACCCATGTATCACAGTGTTCCGTGCCCTTGTCATCACAATGCACCATGCCCACTCTCATCACAATAATCCATGAAACATTTCAGTCATAAGTTCCATACCCTTCTCATCACAATGCTCCTTTACCCCTGTCATAACAATGCACCATGACCCCTACCATCACAATGTTCCACGGCCTAGTCATCACAAGGTTCCATGATACTTCTCATCACAATGCTCAAGACCCCGGAAATCACAATGCTCCATGCCCTGGTCATCACAAAGCTCCATGATGCATGTCATCAGAATGTTCCATGGGCTTCTCATCAAAATGCTCCATGCCCTTGTCATCACAATGCTTCAAGACCCTTGTAATCACAATGCTCCATGCCCCTTTTCATCTCAATGCTCCATGAACCCTGTCATCACAATGCACCATGCCCATCATCATAATGCTTCAGGCTATTGTCAGCACAATGAAATCAAAATTATCCATGACCTCTATCATCACAATGCTCCATGACCCCTGTCATCACAATACTCCATGAACGTTTTCAGCCCCATGCTCCATGACACTTGTTACCACAATGATCCATGCCCTTGTCATCACAATGCTCCATGACCCCTGTATTCACAATGCTCCGTGACGCTTGTCATCACAGTGCTCCATGTCACCTGTCATCACAATGCTCCATGCTTTTGTCAGCAAAATACTACATGACCTTGTCATTACAATGCTCTATGCGCTTGTCATCACAGTACTCCATTACCATTGTCATCAAAATCCTCCATGAACATTGGGATCTCTTTGCTTCATTCCCTTTGTCATCACAATCCTCCATGCTCCTTGAAATCAAAATGATTCATGACCTCTGTCATCACAGTGCTCCAAACCCTTGTGATCACAATGTTCCATAACACTTGTCATCACAACGCTCCATGATGCCTTTTTCATCACTATTCTTTATGCCGTTTTCATCACAATGCTCCATGCCATTGTCATCAAAATACTCCACAAGCTTTTCATCAGAATGCTCCATGACGCTTGTCATCACAATTCTCCATGCACTTGTCAGCACAATGCTCCCTGACTCTTGTCATCACAATGCTCCATGTGCTTGTCAGGACAATGCTCCATGACACATGTCATCACAATGCACCATACGCTTGTCATCACAGTGCTCCACAATCTCGTCATCATAATTCTCCATAAAACTTCTCATCACAGTGCTCCATGCACTTCTCATCAAAATGATCTCTCACCCCTGATATTACAAAGTTACATCACTATTCGTCACTATACACCCTCACCCCTGTCATCACAATGTTCCATGACTCCTGTCATCACAATGCTACATGCACTTATCATCACAATGTTTGATGACCTCTGACATCACATTATTCCAATACCCCTGTCATCAAAATGCTCCATGACCCTTTTCATCAAAATGCTCTATGACTCCTGACATCACAATGTTCCATAACACATGTCATCAAAATGTTCCATGACACTTTTCATCAAATTGCTCAATGACCCTGTCATCACACTGCTCCCGGCCCTTCTCATCACAATGCACAACGCCCTTGTCATCAAAATGCTCCATGATCTTTGTCATCACAAAGATCCATTACCCTTGCCATCACAATGCTCCATGTCATTGTCATCACAGGGCTCCATGAACGCTCTCATCACGTTGCTCCATGCCCTTGTCATCACAAAGCTCCATAACACATGTCATCAGAATGCTCCATGGCTTCTCATCATAATGCTCTATGCCCTTGCCATCACAATGCTCCATTACCCCTGTCATAACAATGCTCCATGACCCCTGCCATCACGATGTTCCATGGCCTTGTTATCACAAGGCTCCATGACCCTTCTCATCACAATGCTCCAAGAACACTGTAATCACAATGCTCTATGCCCCTTTTCATCTCAATGATCCATGAAGCCTGTCATCACAATGCACCATGCCCATCATCATAATGATTCATGCTATTGTCATCACAAAGAAATAAAAATGCTCCATGAACTCTGTCATAAGAATGCTCCATACCCTTGTGATCACAATATTCCATAACACTTGTCATCACAATGCCCCATGATACTCGTCATCACAATTATCCGTGGTCTTCTCATCACAATGCTCCATGAACTTTGTCATCACAATGCTCAATACCCTCGTCATCAAAATGCTCCCTGACACTTGTTATCTGTATGCTCCTTGAATCCTGTCATGAGAAGGCTCCATGGATTTTTCATCACAATGATCCATGCCCTTTTCATCACAGTGCTCCAAGACCCCTGTAATCACAATGTTCCATGCCCTTTTCATCACAAAGCTAAATGACGCATGTCATTAGAATGCTCCTTGGCCTTCTCCTCACAAATCTCCATTCCCTTGTCAGCACAGTCTTCCAAGACCCCTATAATCTCAGTGGTACATGCCCCTTTTCATCAGTATGCTCCATGAGATTTGTCATCACAAGGCTCCATGGTTTTCTTATCACAATGCTCAAGAACATTGTCATCACAATGCTTCACGACCTTGTCATGAAAATTCTCAATGGCCCTTGTCATCATAATGCTCCAGTCCCTAGTCATCACAATGCTCCATTATATTTGTCATCAAAATCCTCCATTACATTTGGCATCACAATGCTCCATGCCATTGTCATCGAAATGGACCGTGACATATTTCATCAAAATGCTCCCTGACACCTTTCTTCAAAATACTCCATTTACTATTTATCACAATGCTCCATGCCCCTGTCATCACAATGCTCCATGCCCTTGTCATCACAATGCTCCATGACCCCTGTCATCACAATGCTCCGTGACTCCAGTCATCACAATGCTTCATAGTATTTGTCATCACAATGGTCCATGCCCGCATCCTCACAAGGCTCTGTGTCCTTTTTAACCACAATGCTCCATGAACTTTTCATCACAATTCTCCGTGACCCTTATCATCACAATGCTCCATGCCTTTGTCAGAAAAATGCTCCATGACCCTTGTCATTACATTGTGCCACCTGCTTTTCATCCCATCGGTCCTCAAATTTGTCATCGCAATGCTCCATAAACCTTGTAATCACAATGCTCCTTGGCTTTCTCATCACAATGCTCCATTACACCTGTCATAACAATGATCCATGACCCCTGCCATCACAATGTTCCACGGCCGTGTCATCACAAGGCTCCATGACACTTGACATCACAATGTTCCAAGACCCCTGTAATCACAATGCTCCATGCCCCTTTTCATCAGTATGCTTCATTAGATTTGTCATCACAAGCCGCCATGGTTTCTCATCACAGTGCTCTAGGACCTTATAATCACAATGTTTCACGACTTGTCATGAAAATACTCAATGGCCCTTGTCATCATAATGCTCCAATCCCTAGCCATCACAATGCTCCTTTAAATTTGTCATCACAATCCTCCATTACATTTGGCATCACAATGCTCCCTGCCATTGTCATCGCAATGGAACATGACATATGTCATCACAATGCTCCTTGACACCTGTCTTCACAATACTCCATGACCTTCTCATCACCATGATCCATGCCCTTGTCATCACAATGCACCATGTCCACTCTCATCACAATAATCTATGAAGCTTGTCAGACAAATGCACCATGCCCCTGACAACACAATGCTCCATGGCCTTGTCATCACAATACTCCATTACCATTGTCATCACAATCCTCCATGAACCTTGGGATCACATTGCTTCATGCCTTTGTCATCACAATGTGCAAAGACCACTGTAATCACAATGGTCCATGCCCCTTTTCATCAGTATGCTCGATGAGATTTGTCATCACAAGGCTCCATGGTTTCTCATCACAATGCTCCAGGACCTTGTCATCACGTTGCTTCACGACTTGTCATGAAAATTCTCAATGGCCCGTTTCATCATAATGCTCCAAGCCCTAGTCATCACAATGCTCCTTTAAATTTGTCATCACAATCCTCCATTACATTTGGCATCACAATGCTCTATGCCATTGTCATCGCAATGGACCATGACATATGTCATCACAATGCTCCCTGACACCTGTCTTCACAATACTCCATGACCTTCTCATCACCATGATCCATGCCCTTGTCATCACAATGCACCATGTCCACTCTCATGACAATAATCTATGAAACTTGTCAGACCAATGTTCCATGCCCCTGACATCACAATGCTCCATGCCCTTGTCTTCACAATGCTCCATTACCCCTGTCATCACAATGCTCCTTAACTCCAGTCATCACAATGCTTCATTATATTTGTCATCACCATGGTCCATGCCTGCGTCATCAGAAGGCTCTGTGACCTTTGTAACCACAATGCTCCATGAACTTTCCATCACAATGCTCCGTGACTCCTGTCATCACAGTGCTCCATGCCTTTGTCAGAAAAATGCTCCATGACACTTGTCATCTCAATGTGCCACGCGCTTTTCATAACAACGGTCCAAAAATTTGTCATGGCAATGCTCCATAAACTTTGTAATCACAATGCTCCATGTCCTTCTCATCACAATGCTGCATTACCCCTGTCATAACAATGCTCCGTGACCCCTGCCATCACAATGTTCCACGGCCTTGTCATCACAATGCTCCATGACACTTGTCATCACAATGCTCGAAGACCCCTGTAATCACAATGCTCCATGGCCTTGTCATCACAAACCTCCATGACACATGTCATCAGAATGTTCCATGGCCTTCTCATCAAAATGCTCCATGCCCTTGTTTTCAAATTGCTTAATGACCGCTGTAATCACAATGCTACATGCCCGTTTTCATCTCAATGCTCCATGAACCCTGTCATCACAATGCATCATGCCCATAATCATAATGCTTAAGGCAATTGTCATCACAATGAAATCAAAATGCTACATAACCTCTGTCATCACAATGCTCCACATCGTTGTGATCACAATATTCCATAACACTTATCATCACAACACCCCATGACGCTCATAATCACAATTATCCATGGTCTTCTCATCACTATGCTCCATAAAATTTGTCATCACAATGCTCAATACACTTGTCATCACAATGCTCCCTGACGCTTGTCGTCAGTATACTCCTTGAACACTGTCATGACAAGGGTCCATGCCTTTTTCATCACAATGATCCATGCCCTTTACATCAAAATGCTCCAAGACACCTGTAATCACATTGTTCCATACACTTCTCATCACAGTGCTCCATGACACATTCATCAGAATGCTCCATGTCCTGCTCTTCAAAATGCTCCATGCCCTTGTCATAACAATGCTCAAAGACGCCTGTCATCACAATGCTCCATGCCCCTTTTCATCAGAATACTCCATGAGACTTGTCATCACAAGTCTCCATGGTCTTCTCATCACAATGCTCCAAGACTTTGTCATCACCATGCTCCATTACCTTGTCATCACAATGTTCCATGACCCCTGTCATCACAGTACTCCATGATCATTTTCAGCCTAATGCACCATGACCTTCTCATCACAATGCTCCATGATCAATATCATCACAATGCTCCAGGACCACTGTCATCACAACACTCCATTACCCCTGACAACACAGTATTCGGGGACTCTTGTCATCACAATGCTCCATGACACCTGTCATCACAATACTCCATGAACATTTTCAGCCCAATGTTCCATGACACTTGTCATCACAATGATCCATGCCCTTGTCATCCCAATGCTCCATGACCCCTGTATTCACAATGCTATGTGACGCATGTCATCACAGTGGTCCATGACACCTGTCATCACAATGCTCCATGCCTTTGTCAGCAAAATGCTACATGACATTGTCATTACAATGTTCTATGTGCTTGTCATCACAATACTCCATTACCATTGTCTTCAAAATCCTCCATGAACCTTGGGATAACATTGTTTCATGCCCTTGTCATCACAGTGCTCCATGATCCTTGAAATCAAAATGATTCATGACCGGTTTCATCACAATGCTCCAAACACTTGTGATCACAATGTTCCATAACACTTGTCATCACAACGCTCCATGATGCCTGTCATCAAAATACTCCATGCCCTTTTCATCACAATGCTCCATGACCTTTGTCATAACAATTCTCAATACACTTGTCATCACAATGCTCCCTGACACTTGTCGTCAGAATGCTCCATGAACCCTGTCACAAAAAGGCTCCATGCCTTTTTCATCACAATGCCACATGCAGTTTTCATCCCAATGCTCCATGCCATTGTCATCCAAATACTCCACAAGCTTGTCATCAGAATGCTCCATGACCCTTGTCATCACAATTCTCCATGCACTTACCAGCACTATGCTCCCTGACTCTTTTCATCACAATGCTCCAAGCCATTTTCATCACAATGTTCCATTACATTTGTCATCAGAATCCTCCATGACACTTGCATCACAATGCTCCATGCCATTGTAATCACAATGGGCCATTACATATGTCCTCACAATGCTCCCTGACACCTGTCTTCCAATACTGTATGACCTGGTCTTCACAATGCTCCATCCCCTTGTCATCACAATACGCCATTCCAACTGTCATTGCAATAATCCATGAAACATATTAGACCAATGATCCATGCCCTTGTCATCACAATGCTCCATGCCCTTGTTATCACAATGCTCCATGACCCCTGTCATCACAATGCTCCGTGACTCCAGTCATCACAGTGCTTCATGACCTTTGTCATCACAATGGTCCATATCCTCGTCATCAACAGTCTCTGTGACCTTTTTAACCATAATGCTCCATGAACTTTTCATCACAATGCTCTTTGACCCTTGTCATCACAATACTCTATGCCTTTCTCAGCACAATGCTCCAAGACCGTTGTTATTACAATGCTCCATGTGCTTGTCAGCACAATGCTCCATGACACATATCATCACAATTTGCCATGCGCTTGTCATCAAGTGCTCCACAATCTTGTCATCACAATGCTCCATAAACCTTGTCATCACAATGCTCCATGCACTTCTCAACAAAATGCTCTCTCTCAACTGATATCACAATGTTTCATCACTATTCATCACAATACTCCCTCAGCCCTGTCATCACAATGTTCTATGACTCCTGTCATCACAATGCTACATGCACTTATCATCACAATGTTCGATGACCCCTGACATCACATTGTTCCATAACCCCTGTCATCAAAATGCTCCATGACCCTATTCATCAAAACGTTCCATGTCCCCTGACATCACAATGTTCCATGACCCCTGTCATCACAATGCTCCATGCCCTTTTCATCACAATGCTCCATGCCATTGTCATCACAATAATCCATAAGCTTGTCATCCGAATGCTCCGTGACACTTGTCATCACAATGCTCTATATGCACTGTCATCACAATGCTCCATACCCCTTGTCATTACAGTGCTCCATGACGCTCGTCATTCACAATTATCCATGGTCTTCTCATCACAATGCTCCACGCCCTTGTCATCTACATGCTCCATGACACTTGTCATCTCAATGCTCCATGGCCACTCTCATCACAATGCTCCATACCCCTTGTCATTATAGCGCTCCATGACGCTCGTCATCACAATTATCCATGGTCTTCTCATCACAATGCTCCACGGTCTTGCCATCACAATGCTCCATGCCCTTGTCATCACAATGCTCCATGACCCTTGTCATCACAATGCTCCAAGCCCTTATCATCACAATGCACCATTACCTTTGTCATCACAATCCTCCATAACACTTGGCATCACAATGCTCCATGCAATTGTCATCACAATGGAACATGAAATATGCTATCA
Source organism: Mesoplodon densirostris (assembly GCF_025265405.1). Classification (NCBI taxonomy): domain Eukaryota; kingdom Metazoa; phylum Chordata; class Mammalia; order Artiodactyla; family Ziphiidae; genus Mesoplodon; species Mesoplodon densirostris. The sequence continues at coordinate 3,729,002 of NW_026778197.1, read as the reverse complement.
CAATGCTCCCTGACACCTGTCTTCACAATACTCCATGACCTTGTCATCACAATGCTCCATGCCCTTGTCATCACAAAGTGCTATGCCCACTGTAAACACAATTATCCATGAAACTTGTCAGACCAATGCTCCATGCCCCTGTCATCACAATGCTACATGACACCATTCATCAAAATGCTCCGTGTGTCCCATCATCACAAGGCTTCATGACCTGTGTCATCACAATGGTCAATGCCCTCATCATCACAAGGCTCTGTGAAATTTGTCACCACAATGCTCCATGAACTTTTCATCACAATGCTCCATGTCATTGTCATCACAATTCTCCATGAACGCTCTCATCACATTGCTCCATGACCTTGTCATCACAAAGCTCCATGATGCATGTCATCAGAATGCTCCATGGCCTTCTCATCACAATGTTCCATGCCCTTGCCATCACAAAGCTCCATTAGCCCTATCATAACAATGCTCCATGACCCCTGCCATCACGATGTTCCATGGACTTGTCATCACAAGGCTCCATGACGATTCTCATCACAATGCTCCAAGACCCCTGTAATCACAATGCTCCATGCCCCTTTTCATTTCAATGATCCATGAACCCTGTCATCACAATGCACCATGCCCATCATCATAATGCTTCATGCTATTGTCATCACAATGAAATCAGAATTCTCCATGACCTCTGTCATCATAATGCTCCAAACCATTGTGATCACGATGTTCCATAACACTTATCATCACAACACCCCATGACGCTCGTCATCACAATTATCCATGGTCTTCTCATCACAATGCTCCATGACCTTTGTCATCACAATGCTCAATACACTTGTCATCACAATGCTCCTTGACACTTGTCGTCAGTATGCTCCATGAACCCTGTCATGACAAGGTTCCATGCCTTTTTCATCACAATATTTCATGCCCTTGTAATCACAAAGCTCCATGATGCATGTCATCAGAACGCTCCATGGCCATCTCATCCCAATGCTCGATGCCCTTGTCATCAGAATGCTCCACGACTCCTGTAATCACAATGCTCCATGCTCCTTTTCATCAGAATATTCCATGAGACTTGTCATCACAAGTTTCCATGGTCTTCTCATCACAATGCTTCAGTACCTTGTCATCACAATCCTCCAGGATCCCTGTCATCACAATACTCCATGAACATTTTCAGCCCAATGCTCCTTGACCTTCTCATCACAATGCTCCATGACCCCTGTGATCTCAATGCTCCATGACCCCCGTCATCACAACGATCCATGAACCCTGACAACAAAATGATCCGGGACTCTTGTCATCAAAATCCTCCATGCCCTTGTCATCCCAATGCTCCATGACCCCTGTAATCACAATGCTCCATGACACTTGTCATCACAGTGCTCCATGAACCTTGTCATCACAATGCTCCATGCCTTTGTCAGCAATATGCTACATAATCTTTTCTTCAAAATGCTCCATGCGCTTGTCATCACAATCCTTCATGACCCTTGGGATCACATTGCTTCATGCCCTTGTCATCTCCCTCTTGCCGTTCTGGTTTTTACAGATTTTCAGATGTCCCTTTTGACCCGTGGGAAGTGACAATTCTTTGTAGTGTGGATTTGCATTGCACTCTTGCTAGATTGACCAAAAAGGGCATATGCGTTTTCTCCTGAATATATTCAGGAGAAAAGGCATACGCCCTTTTTGGCCAAGTGCATCATTGTCAAAGTTGTGATTATTTTCCTGTGCTTTAAAGGTGATTCCAATTTACCTCTTGAAATATGTTTTGTGCAATTCTGCCTCATTTTCAAGTCAGCTTCGTTGCCTTCCCTAAACAGATTTTTGGAAGAGAGTAGTCCTTTATAACTCTGTAGTTTTGTGAATTGCTGTGCCCGTGAGCTCCAATTTTCAAATCCCATTTTTGGGAGCTGACCGCAAATCCACAATTTTGCTTCAGGACCTATACTTGTACCAAGGCTGGCTATACTGTTCCCTGTGGGTGGCTGAGGCTTTGGTTAATTCTTCTTCCTGACGGGAAATTAGAGTGACATGTGCCCGTCGAAATGCCTACGTCTACTCTCTGATTTGTTCTCCCTCTTCCCTTTCATCCTTTGCACAATTAGCAAACTGTGCGAACGAGGAGGTTATAGGGGCTGGCTCTCCTAAGTTGGGAGATTGATAGTAAAGCAGTTGCAATGCCAAACTGGAGCACAAGGAGTGGAAAAATTAGGAGACTTTTAGAAACCTTTCGCCATCACAGGGTGTCCATGCTCTAGGTTTCCCATACACGTTATAACTGTAGTGATATTCCTTTCTACCTGGAGATTTGGGATCCATGGAATGGTGGCATGCATTACTACTTTAAAGGGTCTGCATTTTCTCTCCCAATCTCCAGTCCTCTCAGTCCCAAGTGTCCAGCCTTATGTCTCATCCAGCTGTCTTTGCAGAGAGGGTCATTCCCGGTTTCATCAGAACCCCTGAAGGAATTGTGTAAGAATTTCGCTTTTTTTGTGTGTGTGTTTTTGAAATTCATTTTTATAATGGGGTTGAGCTGATTTTCACTGACGTATTTATGCCGGTCTAGACACACTTGATTCCCTTACGGAGACATATCAATACATAGGTTTTAAGATTCTTACTAGTCAGATATATTCCTCTGCAGGGAATAGGGGTTTTGAGTCCCGTTCACTGAGGAAGGGGTAGGTCTCGTCTATTCTGTATTTGGTTTATGGAATGGTACCTGTGCTAATATCAAACTCTGGTTTTATGCATCACCCCACCTCTCCTTTCCCATTGAACAGGCATAAGAGTGTTTTCTAAATGTGAGACTCTGTTCTCTTTCTTAATTCAGTTCATGTGTTTTGATGTTGACATTCCCTCTGTAAGTGATATCTTATGATAAGATTCTTTTTCTGTGTGACTAATTTCACTTAGAATCATCATACATAAATCCACTCTTTATGCTGCTACTGGCCTTATGACATTGATTTCACGTCTGAGTGATATTCCATTGTACAAAATTACCACAAGTTATTTATGCATTTCTCTTTTTCCTGGGATATTTAAGGTGTACCGAAGTTGAGGTTCTTGTATGCAGAGCAGCCCTAAATTTTGGGGTGCCTGTGTCTTGTCAATATTTAGTCTTCCCAAGTTATATGCCCATGAGTTGAAGTCCCCTTTCCTCCGGGGCTTTGTATTTAAATGTTTTAGGAAACAGCATACACTTCTTCAGAGTGGCTCTTGGATATTTATACCCCACCCATCAGCGTGACTAGGCTCCCTGTTCTCCATGACCTCTCCAGCATTTCTGGTTTGTACACATTTTTTGGATGGCCTTTCTGATCAGTGGACATTGAGACTTCTTTGTTGTGCGGATTTGCATTTACCGCTTGCTTGGTTGGCCAAAAACTCTGTATGCGTTTTTTTCCTAAAGATATTCACGAAAAAAATGCATACACCCTTTTGCCCAACTGCATCATTTGAGAAATTCTGCTGCTTTCCATATGCTTTAAATGTGAGTACAATCTACCTTTTTAAATCTGTTTCCTGCAATTCTGCCTCTCATTCAGATCCTCTTCGTTGCCTTACCTGAATATATTTTTCGACGTTGGTTATCATTTATATCTTTGCACGTCTTTGAATTGTCTGCCCCTGAGCTCCATTTTGCAACTCGTTGTTTTTGTGAGCTGGCCGCCAAACCTTTGGATTGCTTCTGGCCCTATTCTGGTTCTGAGGAGGCAGGCTGAGCCTTTGGTTAATTCTTCTTCCTAATGGGAAATTAGAGTGACATGTGCCTGTCAAAACTCCTACAGCTAATCTCTCATTGGTTCCCCCCTTCCCATTTATCCTCTGCACAAATTGCAAACTGTGTGAAACAGGAGGTTAAAGGTGCTTATTCTCCAAGTGGGGAGATTGTTAGTAATGTGGCTGGAATGGCGAACCCCAGCACCAGGAGATCAAAAATGAGGTGCATTTTAGACACCTTTCCTGAGCACACGGTGTACATTCATCTCGGTTTCCCAGGCATGTTTTTGCTGTCAGAAGATTCCCTTGAACCTGCCTATTTGGGACCCATGGAATGGGTACCAGGCAGTATTAATTTAAAAGGTCTGCATTTCCTCACACAGCCTCTCTAACATCTCTTAGCCTGTATAGCTTCCAGCCTTATATATCATCCTGCTGTGGGTCTACATGTGTTCAATCCCTGTTACATTGTAGCCCTTCAACAACTGTTGTAAGAATTTTTGTCTGTCTCACTGTTTTTATAAATATTTTAAAATTTATTTTTATATTGGTTACAGCTGATTTTCAAAGCTCTGTTTTTTGCTGCTGTACATCCACTTGATTCATGTACTGAGAGACAACAATAAATTATTTTTCAGATGCTTACGAGTCATATGTATTATTGTCCACTGACTTGAGTGGGCTGAGTGCAGTTCTTTGAGGTACTGTGTAGGCCTTGTCAGTTATTCAATTCGGTACTTGGAATGGTATCTTTGCTTATTTCAACCTCCTGGATAATACCTCACCATTCCCCACCTTTCCCATTTAGCAGCCTTATGTCTATTTTCTACATATTTGACTATGTTTCTGTTTTGTAGTTTATTTCATGTGTAGCCATTTTTGATTCCACCTTTAAGTGACATCTTATGATATGTGTCTTTTTCTTTCTGACATATGTCACTTAGAATGATCGTATGTAACTCCTCCAGAGTTGTTACAACTGGCCTTATTTCATGGATTTCTGGATGAGTAATATTCCACTCTACATAAGTACCCCATCTCTTTTATCCATTTTATCCTTCCAGGGACATTTAGGTTATATCCAAGTGGAGGCCCTTTTTAACAGAGAGGTGGTAAACGTTGGCGTGCCTGTTTTCTGTCCATTTTTGTTTTTCCCAAGGTATACGCCCATGAGTGCAAGTGCCCTATGCTCTGTAGCTCATTTTTTAGATGTTTTAGCAAACACAATACACTTCTCCAGAGTGGCTGTTGGCAAATTACATTTCCACTATCAACCTCACAGTGCTCCCTTTTCTCCTCGCCCTGTCCTGCATTTCTGGTGTTTACACTTTATGAGGATGGCCCTTCTGACTGATGTGAAGTGATACATTTTGTAGTATTGATTTCCAGTGCCCACCTGTTTGGTTGGATAAAAAGTGTGTATGGCCTTTACTTGAATATATTCAGAAAAAAATGCATACGCCCTTTTGGGCAAACTGCATCATTGGCGATGTTCAGCCCCTTTTCTTGTGCTTTAATGGGGAGTCCTTTCTACCTCTTCAAATCTGTTTCCTGCCACTCTCCCTTGCTTACAAGTCCTTTTCTGTGACTTACCTCAATATATTTTTCGACAATAGATATTTTCAACTCTGCAGTTTCATGAATTTTAGTGCCCCTGAGTTCCATTATTCAACTTGTGTTTTTGGAAACTGGACACAAAACAGCAGGATTTCCTCTAGCCCTATTCTGTTTCCGTGGGCAATTCTAGCCTTTGATGAATTTGTCTTCCGGATTGGAAATTAGAGTGGCATGTGCCTGTCCGAACAACTAAGACTTGCCTCTAATTTTTTCTCATCCTTCCGCTTCATCCTCTGGACAAATTCCAAACTGTGTGCAACAGGATGTTTACGGTGCTGATATCCCCAAGTGAGGAGATTGTCAGGAAAGATGCTGGAGGGGTGAACCCGAGCACCAGGCGATGAGGAGATGAGGTGCCTTTTCCAAACTCTTTACGATCAAACGGTGTACCATCCTCTAGGTGTGACAGGCATGTTTTAGCTGTAGGAAGGGTCCCGTGCATGTAAGGAGAACACCAGGGATTTTTCCAAATCAGTGTCTCCCCGAACCCCAAATTGGGGAATTTTTAAGCTACGGCTACACGTATGTCCATTAAGGGCCTTGGGAAATAGGCAGAGCCCAAACTTTAGATGATTGAAATCTTCAGGGTCAGAAGTGTTCACCATCGGCCTTGCTTAGGTTACATTTTATCTGTCATTGATAGATGCTGTCAATAAAAATATCGATTCTTTTTCAGATTATTTCCCCTTATAGGTTATTGCAAAATATTCAGTGTAGTTCCCTGTGCTATACAGTAGTTCCTTGTTGATGATCTATTTTATACATAGCAGTGTGTATGTGTTAATCCCAAACTGTTAATATATCCCTTCTCCTACCTTTCCCCTTTGGTAATAATAAATTATAAGATTTTATACTTCTCAGAAACGGGGGAGCTGAAAGAGAGGTATCCTTTTCAATGGAAAAGCATTCAAAACAAGATTGAAGCTTCAGCCAAGAGTATTCGATGTACATCCATGGAAATCAATCACTTCATTTCTCTAATGTTGACCTGACAAATACGACAGACGTCTTCACTGAACTTGCTTATAGTAAAGTGATGGAAATATCAAAGGTAAGTCTTAGAAACATCTTATTTTACCCGAGCATTATACACTGCTCTATGTAAACTACAGTTTGGCTCACACATCTGTTCATTGAAGTTACAATGTTCTCAATTTCTGTTACTGATCCTCCAGAGTGGACCCCAACAGGAGTCCCCATGCCCAGTGTCATTGGAACCAACAGATCAAGACTGAGTTTGGTTCAGAAGCAAAGGAAACATTATTTTTAAAACAGAATGGAGGGGTGAGAGCGTGCACTCCCACAAGGGCTGTGGGATGGGATGCTGTGTAGGGATCCCGGCAGCATCCTTGGGTGGGAGGGGATGGAGCTCTCGAGGGCTGGGTTGGCTGCAGCTCAGGCTCTAAGCCATGGAGTCTGCATGGGAACCCGCTAGCTGAGGTGTCGACCCAGCCATTCTGCACTAGGAAATCGGGTCTGAAGTGCCGGGTGTGGGACCTCTGCATGCGGAACCCTAGGAGCACGTGAAATTAGACAAAGCACAAAGAAAAAACAGGTTAGACTTTATTTTATTGCCCAGATTCTCTTTTTATCTCCCAGGAATTTTTAATGAATGTTGCCGGAGACAAACACCTCCTCTGCTTTTTGTTCCGTTCCTCATTCTTGGGGTGTTGACTGTGCAGACCCCTCTTTTGTAAGTGCTTCATGCTGTGGTGGGAGCCCTGATACCTGGGGGGAGGGGCAAAACATCTCCCCACCAGCCTCCAGGTGAGGTTGATTGTCCCAAGGCCTCCTGCCCAACTTCTCGTCTGCCTGAGCACCAGCACTGGAAGTGTTACAGATTCTAATGACCTTTAATGGTCCAGGAAAGAGATGAGCAGAGATGCAGCAGTGGCAGGTTTCACCCCACCCCACATTTGTTTGGCGACCTTAGGCTGACGGTTTTTGCCAGCCTAGATGCTCTGACCAGTAGTCTGTGCTTTCTTTAATTAGGTCCCTGAATTAATGTACAAACAGCACCATGTGTCAGAACCCTGGCCGCGCAACTCCCAGACAGTCCAGGGTCAGTTGTGATCCAGGACCATGACGTCCACTGAGTCAACGGCCTTTATAAGTAGCCAGCAGTCCAGCCGGTCATATTGGCCACCATCATCGCGGTGTCTGTAGGGTTTTCTATGGTGAAAGCGTGATATACGTTTCCCCCGCCAAGCTTATTAGCTCCCCTCTGGGTGCAGGAAGTCCTGCAAGCAGTAGTCTGCTCTTTCGGGGCACAGCCTTGTTGTTTTCTGAGAGAAACTCCAGGTCAAGTGATGGTCACACGAGTCATCTTGGTGGCCCGTTGCTCCCGTTTGTCTCTCTGGAGGTTGGAGTTGGAGGGCCTCCTCACTCGAGGTCAGTGTGCCCAAAGAGTGACCCCTGCAACTTCAGGGCATGATGGGTGGTTAGGATCACCACGTGGGGTCCTTTTCCCTTAGGAGGGAGCTGGCCTTGCGGGCTGCTGATTTCCAGCTTTGTAGATACCCCAGTATCCTGGCCTGATGAGTCGGTGGGCAAAGCCCTTGGTGACCATAGTTTATCATACCTGAAGGGCATTCTTGTGTTGCTCCATTTCAAGTGGTCCCAGTTTTTGCACTAAGGCTCCAAGGACGATTAACCTTTGACCGGGTATGTAAAGGTCAAAAGGTTTAGCTAAATTAGGGAGTTCCTTGGCAAGGGTCTGAATTGACTGCTCTTTCCATTCTTGAAAGGCTGCTTCTGGATTCTATACAAAAGGATCATCATCTTTCTGTGTCAGTGTTTCATGTAGAGGCCCAGCTATTAGACTGTAGTTAGGGATCCAGATGCAGAAAACCTTGGCCTCCGCAGGAACCCCTAAGCTGTCTTCTAGTTTTAGAAGAGGTAAGGCTGCAAATGGCTTCTTCCCTATCCTGGGATGCGTTTCTCCGAATATCTGTGAGAATGAAGCCCAGACATGTCACCTTAGCCTGGGATATTTGAGCCTTTTTCTTGGACACCTTTTATCCTTTCTTGGCTAGGTAGTTCAGAGGCGTCTTTAGTAGGCCTGGGGATCAGAATGTCATCTGCATATTGAAAGAGGGTTCCCTTTTACAGAGGTAGAACGTTTAGGTCTTTAGAGGACATTTCCCCAATGATGGTTTGGGGATTTTTGAACCATTGGGGCAGGACGGCCCAGCATTATTGCTTGTGTTGCATGTTGTTTCCTGCCACTCACAAGCCGAAAATTCTTGTGACTCTGAGATGAATGGAATACAGAAGAAGGCATCATTGAAGTCTAATACAGAATGCCATGGCCTGCTGGATGGTAGAATGAGCAGCAGGGTGTAGGAAATAGGAGCTACTGGATGTATATCCTCGGTGGCTTCACTGACTGTCCTGATATCCTTTACCAGGTCTCCAGCAGCCCATGGGGCTCTCGTGGTCAGGCCAATCCCAGGATATGGAGCTCACCTGGGCTGCACCCCCCACCCCACCGCCTACGGGGCTCTCGTGGTCAAGTCCCTCCCAGGGTATGGAGCTCACCTGTGCAGCTACCCAGCAGCCCATTGGGCTCTCATAGTCAGGCCCTTACCAGGATACAGAGCTCCCCTGGGCAGGTACCCCAGCAGGGCTGGACACACAGGAAATGTGCACATAGCCCAACTTGCAGAGAATCCCCAGCTCACCTGTCGCTCACAGCTGACACAGAACACCTCAGAGCAGGACTTGAACTAACAAACAGCAGCTCTGACAGGTCTGTGACCCTGGTTATCACTCTGTGCAGCCTCTCTCTGCCTGGTCTTCCAGACACTTCCAGTGCAGCCAGGGCACCAGGCCTCTGTCTCCACCCACCATCACTCCTCTCCCTGACTCCTGGTTTCCTCTCATTAGGATAGGGTCTTCTTGAAGTTGTTTTCCACTCATGGACCAGATAAAATGATAAGAAAACAAGCCGCAGCTGCAGCCCCTTGTCTAGCCTGACTCTCAAGGGCCCACACCTGTTCCTTGGGCCTGGCCCGTTTAGCAAAATTCAGTTTCTGAAACTGTGAGCCCCTGAGGGGTGAGGATTGGCTGATTTGGCAGCCTGACACTGCCTGCCAGCCCTCTCCAGGTGTGCCTGGGTTGAGTTCAATATAAACACCTCTCCAGTCATTAAGACCCCCTGTAGCTGTGCCTGACGCCATATTCTCTGCCCCGTCAGCAGTGTCGGGGCTGGGGTGGTGGGAGGGAGTGAGGGGCCGTGGCTTTGTGGGTGGCCCAGTGTGAGTGGGGCTCTCCTGGACTTTAAGCAGGAGTTGCCAGGCTGCCACCTGCTAAAGAAGAGGATGTGTCACCCATACCTGCCGCTGGACTTTCTCCCCAGGCAGAGGTGAGGAAGTAAAAAACAGTGGGGGCCGTGGCAGGAGAGGAATCTCAGGCAGGGAAATGGAAAGCTTCCAGAAGAGCATCTGGGGCCAGGACCATCCTAACTGGCCAGCAGGCACCAAGTCGGCCTACGTGCTGTCGCTGGTGTGGCTCCACAGCCCTTCCTCTAGGCTTGCAAGTGCTTGTACATATTCAGGTGTTTTACCTGGAAAGGGTGGGAAGAGTTCAGCTGCAGCAGGACTCGGGCTCAGCTCACATTTACTCACAGATGCCTCGACACAGTTCCCCAGCTTTGCAATGAGGATGCTCCTTGTGGGGGGGAGCGCTGCTGACTGCATGGGAGACGATTTCCCACCTCTGACCAACTTAAGAATTTTTTACCACTGGAGCTAGTGCCCTGATACGATTTTCCTCTGTATAACTGGTGGGTTCTGTTTTTTTTTTTTTCTTTTTTTTCTTTTTGGTTCAAGGTAGATTTTATTTATTCCTCTTTTTTTTAATTTGGAGATATAAACATGGAAATAATGCATTAATATAAAGACATCTATGTGAAGGGAAAACTTTTATTCTGTTTTATTTTATTAAATGTTATTTATATATTTTTAATTTTTAAAAAATTATGTATTTCTTTTATACAGCAGGTTCTTATTGGATATCTATTTTATACATATAAGTGTGCACATGTGAATCCCAGTCTCCCAATTCATCCCACCACCACCCTCACATGGTGTTCCCCCCTTGGTGTCCATATGTTTGTTCTCTACATCTGTGTCTCTCTCTCTGCCCTGCAAACCGGTTCATCTGTATCATTTTTCTAGGTTCCACATATATGCATTAATATACAATATTTGTTTTTCTCTTTCTGACTTACTTCACTCCGTATGACAGTCTCTAGATCCATCAAGGTCTCTACAAATGACCCAATTTCATTCCTATGTATGGCTGTGTAATATTCCATTGTATATAAGTACCACATCTTTATCCATTCGTCTGTCTGTGGGCACTTAGGTTGCTTTCATTACCTGGCTATTGTAAATAGTGCTGCAATGAACACTGTGTTGAATGTGTCTTTTTGATTTATGGTTTTCTCTGGGTATATGCCCAGTAGTGGGATTGCTGGATTATATGGTAATTCTATTTTTAGTTTTTTAAGGAACCTCCATACTGTTCTCCATAGAGACTGTATCGATTTACATTCCCAACAATAGTGGAAGAAAGTTCCTTTTCTCCACACCCTCTCCAGCATTTGTTGTTTGTAGATTTTCTGATGATGTGACGTGATACCTCATTGTACTTTCGATTTCCATTTCTCTAATAATTAGTGATGTTGAGCAGATTTTCATGTGCGTACTGGCCATCTCTATGTCTTCTTGGAAGAAATGTCTATTTAGATCTTCCATTTTTGTATCGGGTTGTTTGTTTTATTAATATTGAGCTGCATGAGCTGTTTATATATATTGGAGATTAATCATTTGTCCATTGATTCGTTTGCAAATATTTTCTGCCATTCTGAGGGTTGTCTTTTTGTCTTGTTTGAAGTTTCCTTTGCTTTGCAAAAGCTTTTACGTTTCATTAGGTCCCATCTGTTTAGTTTTCTTTTTTATTTCATTACTATAGGAGGTGGATCAAAAAAGATCTTGCTGTGATTTATGTCAGAGTATCCTTCGTAAGTTTTCCTCTCAGAGTTTTATACTGTCCGGTCTTACATTAAGGTCTCTAATCCATTTTGAATATATTTTTATGTATGGTGTTGGGGAGTGTTCTAACTTCTTTCTTTTACATGTAGCTGTCCATATTTCCCAGCACCAATGATTGAAGAGACTGTCTTATCTCCATTGTATAGTCTTTCCTCCTTTGTCATAGATTAGTTGACCATAGGTGTGTAGGTTTATCCTTGGGCTTTCTTTTTTTTTTTTTTCCTTTTACACGTTTATTGGAGTATAATTGCTTTACAATGGAGTGTTCGTTTCTGCTTTATAACAAAGTGAATCAGCTATACATATACAAATATCACCAGATCCCCTCCCTCTTGCATCTCCCTCCCACACTCCATATCCCACCCCTTTATGTGGTCACAAAGCACCGAGCTGATCTCCCTGTTCTATGTGGCTGCTTCCCAGTAGCTATCGGTGTTACATTTGGTAATGTATTTATGTCCATGCCACTCTCTCACTTCGTCCCAGCTTACCCATCCCCCTTCCGGTGTCCTCAAGTCCTTTCTCTATGTCTGTGTCCTTAATCCTGTCTGCCACTAGGTTCTTCAAAATCTTTTTTTTTTCTTCATTAGATTCCGTATATCTCTGTTAACATACAGTATTTGTTTTTCCCTTTCTGACTTACTTCACTGTGTAGGACAGATTCTAAGTCCATCCAACTCAGTACAAATAACTCAGTTTTGCTTCTTTTTATGGCTGAGTAATATTCCATTGTATATATGTGCCAGATCTTCTTTATCCATTCATCTGTCGATGGACACTTACGTTGCTTCCATGTCCTGGCTAATGCAAATAGAGCTGCAATGAACATTTTTGTACATAACTCTTTGAATTATGGTTTTCGCAAGGCAAATGCCCAGTAGTTGGATTGTTGTGTCGTATGGTACTTCTATTGTTAGTTATTTAAAGGAACCTCCATACAGTTCTCCCTAGTGCCCATATCAATTTAAATTCCCACCCACAGTTCAAATTTGTTCCCTTTTCTCCAATAAAGGCCTCTCCAGCATTTATTGTTTTGTAGATTTTTTTGATGATTGCCACTCTGACTGCTGTGAGGTGATACCTCATGGTAGTTTTGATTTGCATTTCTCTAATGATTAATGATGTTCAGCATCCTTTCATGTGTTTCTTGGTAATCTGTATATCTTCTTTGGAGAAATGTCTATTTAGGTCTTCTGCCCTTTTTTGGATTGGGTTGTTTGTTTTTGTGATATTGAGCTACATGTGGTGCTTGTAAAGTTTGGAGATTAATCCTTTGTCAATTGCTTCATTTGAAAATATTTTCTCCCATTCTGAGGGTTGTTTTTGCATCTTGTTTATGTTTTCCTGTACTATGTAAAAGCTTTTAAGTTTCATTAGGTCCCATTTGTTGATTTCTGTTTTTATTTCCATTTCTCTAGGAGGTGGGTCAAAAAGGAACTTGCTGTGATTTATGTCATAGAGTGTTCTGCCTATGGTTTCCTCTAAGTGTTTTATAATGTCTGGTCTTATATTTAGATCTCTAATCAACTTAGAGTTTATTTTTGTGTATGGTGTTATGGAGTGTTCTAATTTCATTCTTATATGTATAGGGGTCCAGTTTTTCCAGCACCAATTACTGAAGAGACTGTCTTTTCTCCATTGTATATCCTTAGCTCCTTTGTCATAGATGAGATAGCCATAGGTATGTAGGTTTATCTCTGGGCTTTCTGTCCTGTTCCATTGATCTGTGTTTATGTCAGTCTACATACACTTGATTCCATTATGGAGACATATAAATACATAGGTTTCAAGGTTATTACCAGTCAGATGTATTCCTCTTCAGTGAATAGGGTGTTTTGTGTCCAGTTCATTGAGAAAGGAGTAGGTCTTATCTATTATATATTTGGTATATGGAATGGGATCTGTGCTAATTTCAAACTCTGCTTTTACACATCACCCCACGTCACCTTTCCCCTTAAGGAGGCATAAGTGTGTTTTCTAAATGTATAACTCTGTTCTCTTTTGAAATTCAGTTCATGTGTAGCCATGTTTACATTCCCTCTATAAGTGATATATAACAATAAGTTTCTTTCTCTTTGTGGCTCATTTCACTTAGCATCATCATACCTAAAGCCACTCATTAAGCTGCTATTGGCCTTATGACATTGATTTTATGTCTGAGTGACATTCCATTGTATATAAGTACCACAACATCTAAATCCATTTTTTTTCCTTTCCTGGGGTATTTAAAGTGTACCGAAGTCGAATTTCTTGTAAACAGAGCAGCCCTAAACTTTGGGCTGGCTGTGTGTTGTGGATTTTTAGTTTTCCCAAAATACACGCCCATGAGTGGAAGTGTGCTATGCTCTGTAGCTCTGTTTTGGAAAACAACATACAGTTCTCCAGAGGGGCTGTTGGCAATTTACATCCTGTCCATCAGCGTAACCAGGCTCCCTTTTCTCCATGGCCTGTCCTGCATTTGTGGTTTTTACACTATTTGCGAATGGCCCTTTTGATTGGAGGTAAGGCATACTTCTCTGTAGTGTGGAATTGCAATGCCTGATGGCTTGCTTAGCCAAAAAGGGCATATGCATTTTTCCCGAATATATTCAAGAAAATACACATACTCCCTTTTCAGCTAAGGGCAACATTGTCGAAGTTCTTTCGCTTTTCATGTGCTTTAAAGACGACTCCAATCTACCTCTTGAAATCTGTTTCCTTCAATTCTGCCTTGCATTCAAATCATCTTCACTGTCTTACCTCAATATATATATGGATGATAGTTGTCCTTTATAACTCTGCAAGTTTGTGAATTGCTGTGCCCCTGATTTCCATTTTTCAACTCGCCTATTTGTGAGCTGGCTGCAATACCGCAGGATGGCTTTAGGCCCTAGTCTGGTTCCAGGGCTTCAGGCTGAGCCTTTGGTTAATTCTTCTTCCTGATGGGAAACTAGAGTGACATGTGCCCATGCAAACACCTACAGCTAATCTCTCATTTATTCCCCCTCTTCCTGTTCATCCTCTGCACAGTTTGCAAACTGTGCATAACAGGAGGGTAAAGGTGCTGACACTCCAAGTGGGGATGTTTTTAGTAATTCAGATGGAATGGTGAAGCCGAGCACGACAAAAGGAAAAATGAGGTACCTTTTAGAAAAGGTTCCCAATTACACAGTGTACCATCCACTGGTTTTCCCATGCATGTTTTAACTGTAGGAAGATTCCCTTAAAAATGGAGAGTTGGGACCACTAGAACGGGTAGCACACAGTATTGCTCTAAGTGGTGTTCTTTTGCTCACACAACCTCAGCAATCTTGTCAGCCCCAAGTGTCCAGTCTTACGTCTCATCCAGCTGTGGGTGTAAAGATGGTCAATCCAGGTTGCATCACAGGCCCTGAAAGTAATTTTTAAAACTTTCTCACTGTTTCACTGTTTTTGCAATTTGCTTTTGAAATTTATTTTTATAAGTGGGTTTAACTGAATTTCAGTGCTGTGTTCATGCGGTTATACATAGACAGGATTCCTTTATGGAGACATGAGAATACATATGTTTTAAAATACTTAGAGTCAGACATATTCCTCTGCAATGAATAGGGGGTGTTGGGTCCAGTTCACTGTGCCAGGAGTAGGTGTTGTGTATTACATACATGGTTTATATAACGGTATCTATGCTAATTTAAAACTGTGGTTTTATGCATCACCCCACCTCGGGTTTCACCTTAAGGAGGCTGGAGATGTTTTCTAAATGTGTGACACTGTTGTGTTTGTAATTCAGTTCATGTGTAGTCATGTGTACATTCCCGATATGAGTGATATGTTATGATAAGATTAGTTACATTGTTATCTTTCCTAACTCAGTTCATATGTAGCCATGTTTACAGGACCTTTATAAGTGATATCTTATGATAAGTTTCTTTTTCTATGTGAATTATTTCAATTAGAATCATCGTACCTGAATCCACTCATTTTGCTGCTACTGGCCTTATGACATTGATTTCATGGCTGTGGGATATTCCATCGTATGTAAGTACCACAATTTCTTGAACCATTTTTGTCTTTCCTAGGATATTTAAGGTGTACCCAAGATGAGGTTCTTGTAAGCAGTGCAGCCGTAAATATTGTGGTGGCTCAGGCTTATTGATTTTCACTTTTCCCAAAGTATATTCCCTAGACTGGAAGTGCCCTTGGCTCTGTAGCTCTGTTGTTTACTTGTTTTAGGGAACACAATGCACTATTCCAGAGAGGCAGTTGGCAATTTACATCCCGCC
The DNA here is from genome assembly GCF_025265405.1 of Mesoplodon densirostris. NCBI lineage: Eukaryota > Metazoa > Chordata > Mammalia > Artiodactyla > Ziphiidae > Mesoplodon > Mesoplodon densirostris. Next base: position 3,713,344 of record NW_026778197.1, on the reverse strand, counting down.
CATCAGCATAACAATGCTCCCTGTTCTCCAGGGCCTGTCTTGCCTTTCTGGTTTTCACACATTTTGTGGATGTCCCTTTTGACCGGTGGGAAGTGATACTTCGTTGTAGTGCAGATTTGCATTGCCCGCTTCATTGCTTGGCCAAAAAGGGTGTATGCGTTTTCTCCTAAATATATTCAGGAGAAAACACATACGCCCTTTCTGGCCAAGTGCATCATTGTTAAAGTTGTGTCCCTCTTCCTGTGCTTTACAGGCAATTCCAAAGTACCTCTTGAAATCTGTTTCCTGCTATGCTGTCTCGCTTTCAGGTCAGCCTCGTTGCCTTCCATCAACAGATTTTTGGACGAGAGTTGTCCTTTATTACTCTGCCAGTTTGTGAATTGCTGTGCCCCTGAGCTCCATTTTTCAACTCGTTATTTGTAAGCTGACCGCAAGTCCAAAATTTCGTTGCAGGACCTATACCAGTTCCCGGCAGGGGGATGAGTCTTGGTTAATTCTTCCTCCCGTGCAATTAGAGTGACATGTGCCAGTCCAAATGCCTAACAGCTAATCTCTCATTGGTTCTCCCTCTTCCCTTCAATCCTCTGCCAAATTGCCAACCTGTGGGAACCAGGAGGTTAAAGGGGCTGTCTCTGCAAGTTGGGAGATTGATAGTATAGCAGTTGGAAAGTGAAACTGCAGCACAAGGAGAGGGATTATTAGTTAGGTTTTAGAAACCTTTCGTATTCACAGTGTTTCTATTCTCTACGTTTCCCGTATATGTTAAAGCTGTAGTAATATTCACTTCAACTTGGAGATTTGGGACCCATGGAATGGTGGCCACACATTTTTGCTTTAAAAGGTCTGCATTTGCTCACCCAATCTCACCAATCTTCTCAGAGCCAAATGTCCAGCCTTATGCCACATCCAGCTGTCGTTGTAAATATGTTCATTCCAGGTTTCATCAGAGACCCTGAATGAATTGTAAAGAAATTCCTTGTTTTTTTGTTTTGTGTTTGAAATTCCTTTTTATAGTGGGTTGTAGCTGATTCTCACTGACATGTTTAAGCCAGTCTAGACACACTTGATTCCCTTACGGAGACATATCAATACATAGGTTTTAAGGTTATTACTAGTCAGATATATACCTCTGCGGGAAGTATGGGAGGTTGAGTCCCTTTCACTGATGAATGTGTAGGTCTTGCCTATTCCATATTTGGTTTTTGGAATAGTACCTGTACTACTATCAAACTCTGGTTTTACGCATCAACCCACCTCTGCTTCCCCCTTAAGAAGGCATAAGAGTGTTTTCTAAATGTGAGAGTCTGTTCTTTTTCCTAACTCAGTTCCTGTGTAGCCTTGTTTACAGGACCTTCATAATGATATCTTAGTATAAGTTTCTTTTACTTTGTGACTTATTTCACTTAGAATCATCATACCTGAATCCACTCATTTTGCTGCTACTGGCCTTATGACATTGATTTTATGGCTGACGGGTATTCCATCGTACATAAGTACCAAAATTTTAAAACCATTTTTGTCTTTCCTGGTATATTAAAGGTGTAGCCAAGTTGAGGTTCTTGTAAGCAGTGCAGCCCTAAACTTTGGGGTGGCTCTGTCTTATTGATATTCAGTTTTCCCAAGGTATATTCCCGAGACTGGAAGTGCCCTTGGCTCTGTAGCTCTGTTGTTAACTTGTTTTATGGAACACAGTGCACTCCTCTAGTGAGGCAGTTGGCAATTTACATCCCGCCCATCAGCATAACAAGGCAACTTGTTCTCCAGGGCCTGTCTTGCCTTTCTGGTTTTTACACATTTTGTGGATGTCCCTTTGGACCGGTGGGAAGTGATACTTCTTTGTAGTGCAGATTTGCATTGCCTGCTTGCTTGCTTGGCCAAAAACGGCGTATGCGTTTTCTCCTGAATATATTCAGGAGAAAACGCATACGCCCTTTTTGGCCAAGTGCATCATTGTCGAAGTTGTGCCCCTCTTCCTGTGCTTTACAGGCGATTCCTACGTACCTCTTGAAATCTGTTTCCTGCTATTCTGCATCGCTTTCACGTCGGCCTCATTGCCTTCCATCAACAGATTTTTGGACGATAGTTGTCCTTTATTACTCTGACAGTTTGTGAATTGCTATGCCCCTGAGCTCCATTTTTCAACTCGTTTTCTGTGAGCTGAACACAAGTCCAAAATTTTGGTTCAGGACCTATACTGGTTCCCGATGGGTGGCTGAGACTTTGGTTAATTCTTCTTCCTGCCGGGAAATTAGAGTGACATGTGCCCGTCCAAATGCCTAACAGCTACTCTCTCATTAGTTCTCCCTATTCCCTTATATCCTCTGCAAAATTGGCAACCTGTGTGAACCATGAGGTTAAAGGGGTTGTCTCTCCACGTTGGGAGATTGATAGTAAAGCAGTTGGAAAGTCAAACCGGAGCACCAGCAGAGGGACTATTCGTTGAGTTTTAGAAACCTTTCGTATTCGCAGTGTGTCCATTCTCTAGGTTTCCCGTACATGTTATAGCTGTAGTAATATTCCCTTCAACCTGCAGAGTTGGGACCCATGGAATGGGGGCCATGCATTATTTCTTTAAATGGTCTGCATTTGCTCACCCAACCTCATCAATCCTCTCAGTCCCAAGTGTCCAGCCTTATTGCACATCCAGCTGTCATTGTAGATAGGGTCATTCAAGGTTTCATCAGATACGCTGAAGGAATTGTAAAGAATTTCCCTGTTTTTTTGTTTTGTTTTTGAAATTCCTTTTTATAGTGGGTTTGAGCTGATTCTCGCTGCCATGTTTATGCCAGTCTAGGCACACTTTATTCCCTTATGGAGACATATCAATACATAGGTTTTAAGATTCTTACTAGTTAGATCTATTCCTCTGCGGGAAATATGGGGTATTGAGTCCCTTTCACTGAGGAAGGTGTAGGTCTTGTATATTCCATAGTTGGTTTTTGGAACAGTAACTGTGCTTATATCAAACTCTGGTTTTATGCATCACCCCACGACTCCTTCCCCCTTAAGCAGGCATAAGAGTGTTTTCTAAATGTGAGACTGTATTCTCTTTCCCAACTCAGTTCATGTGTAGCCATGTTTACAGGATCTTCATAAGTTATATCTTATGATAAGTTTCTTTTTGTGTGTGACTTATTTCACTTAGAATCTTCGTACCTGAATCCACTCTCTTTGCTGCTACTGGTCTTATGACATTGACTTCATGGCTGAGGGGTATTCCATCGTACGTAATTACCACAATTTTTTGATCCATTTTTATATTTCCTGGGATATTTAAGGTGTACCCAAGTTGAGGTTCTTGTAAGCAGTGCAGCCCTAAATTTGGGGGTGGCTCTATCTTATTGATATTCAGTTTTCCCAAGGTATATTCCCGAGACTGAAAGTGCCCTTGGCTCTGTAGGTCTGTTGTTAACTTGTTTTATGGAACACAATGCACTCCTCCAGTGAGGCAGTTGGCAATTTACATCCCGCCCATCAGCATAACAAGGCAACTTGTTCTCCAGGGCCTGTCTTGCCTTTCTGGTTTTTACACATTTTGTGGATGTCCCTTTGGACCGGTGGGAAGTGATACTTCTTTGTAGTGCAGATTTGCATTGCCTGCTTGCTTGCTTGGCGAAAAAGGGCGTATGCGTTTTCTCCTGAATATATTCAGGAGAAAACGCATACGCCCTTTTTGGCCAAGTGCATCATTGTCGAAGTTGTGCCCCTCTTCCTGTGCTTTACAGGCGATTCCTACGTACCTCTTGAAATCTGTTTCCTGCTATTCTGCATCGTTTTCACGTCGGCCTCATTGCCTTCCATCAACAGATTTTTGGACGATAGTTGTCCTTTATTACTCTGCCAGTTTGTGAATTGCTATGCCCCTGAGCTCCATTTTTCAACTCGTTTTCTGTGAGCTGAACACAAGTCCAAAATTTTGGTTCAGGACCTATACTCGTTCCCTATGGGTGGCTGAGACTTTGGTTAATTCTTCTTCCTGCCGGGAAATTAGAGTGACAGATGCCCGTCCAAATGCCTAACAGCTACTATCTCATTGGTTCTCCCTATTCCCTTCCATCCTCTGCCAAATTGGCAACCTTTGCGAACCAGGAGGTAAAAGGGGCTGTCTCTCCAAGTTGGGAGATGGATAGTAAAGCAGTTGGAAAGTCAAACCAGAGTACCAAGAGAGGGACTATTTGTTGAGTTTTAGAAACCTTTCGTATTCACAGTGTGTACATTCTCTAGGTTTCCCGTACATGTTATAGCTGTAGTAATACTCCGTTCAACCTAGAGAGTTAGGACCCATGGAATGGGTGCCATGCATTGTTGCTTTAAAGGGTCTGCATTTGCTCACCCAATCTCACCAATCCTCTCAGTCCCAAGCTTCCAGCCTTATGCCACATCCAGCTGTCATTGTAGATAGGGTCATTCCAGGTTTCATCAGAGACCCTGAAGGAATTGTAAAGAATTTCCCTGTTTTTTTTGGTTTGTTTTTGAAATTCCTTTTTATACTGGGTTTGAGCTGATTCTCGTTGCCATGTTTATGCCAGTCTAGACACACTTGATTCCCTTACGGAGACATATCAATACATAGGTTTTAAGATTCTTACTAGTCAGATCTATTCCTCTGCGGGAAATATGGGGTTTTGCGTCCCTTTCACTGAGGAAGGTGTAGGTTTGTCTATTCCACATTTGGTTTTTGGAACGGTACCTGAGCTTATATCAAACTGTGGTTTTATGCATCACGCCACCTCTCCTTCCCCATTAAGCAGGCATAAGTGTGTTTTCTAAATATGAGACTCTGTTCTCTTTCCTAACTCAGTTCATGTGTAGCCATGTTTACAGGAACTTCATAAATGATATCTTATGCTAAGTTTCTTTTTCTGTGTGACTTATTTCACTTAGAATCATCGTACCTGAATCCACTCACTTTGCTGCTACTGGTCTTATGACATTGATTTCATGGCTGAGGGATATTCCATCGTACGTAATTACCACAATTTTTTGAACCATTTTTTAATTTCCTGGGATATTTAAGGTGTACCCAAGTTGAGGTTCTTGTAAGCAGTGTAGCCGTAAATTTGGGGTGGCTCTGTCTTATTGATTTTCAGTTTTACCGAGGTATATTCCCTAGACTGGAAGTGCCCTTGGCTCTGTAGCTCTGTTGTTTACTTGTTTTAGGGAACACAGTGCACTCCTCCAGTGAGGCAGTTGGCAATTTACATCCCGCCCATCAGCATAACAAGGCTCCCTGTTCTCCAGGGCCTCTCTGGCCTTTCTGGTTTGTACACATTTTGTGGATGTCCCTTTGGACCGGTGGGAAGTGATACTTCTTTGTAGTGCAGATTTGCATTGCCTGCTTGCTTGTTTGGCCAAAAAGGGCGTATGCGTTTTCTCCTGAATATATTCACGAGAAAACGCATACGCCCTTTTTGGCCAAGTGCATCATTGTCGAAGTTGTGCCCCTCTTCCTGTGGTTTACAGGCCATCCCTACGTACCTCTTGAAATCTCTTTCCTGCTATTCTGCCTCGCTTTCAAGTCGGCCTCTTTGCCTTTCCGCAACAGATTTTTGGACGATAGTTGTCCTTTATTACTCTGCCTGTTTGTGTATTGCTGTGCCGCTGAGCTCCTTTTTTCAACTAGTTTTTTGTTAGCTGAATGCAAGTCCAAAATTTTGGTTCAGGACGTATACTGGTTCCCGGTGGGTGGCTGAGTCTTTGGTTAATTCTTCTTCCTGCCTGGAAATTAGAGTGACATGTGTCCGTCCAAATGCCTAACAGCTACTCTCTCATTGGTTCTCCCTCTTCCCTTCCATACTCTGCCAAATTGGCAACCTGTGCGAACCAGTAGGTTAAAGGGGCTGTATCTCAAAGTTGGGAGATTGATAGTAAAGCAGTTGGAAAGTCAAACCGGAGCACCACGAGAGGGACTATTCGTTGAGTTTTAGAAACCTTTTGTATTCACAGTGTGTCCATTCTCTAGGTTTCCCGTACATGTTATAGCTGTAGTAATATTCCCTTCAAAATGGAGAGTTGGAAACCATGGCATGGGGGCCTTGCATTATTGCTTTAAAGGGTATGCATTTGCTCACCAAATCTCACCAATCCTCTCAGTCCCAAGTGTCCAGCCTTATGCCACATCCAGCTGCCATTGTAGATAGGGTCATTCCCGGTTTCATCAGATACCCTGAAGGAATTGTAAAGAATTTCCCTGTTTTTTTGTTTTGTTTTTGAAATTCCTTTTTATAGTGGGTTTGAGCTGATTTACGCTGCCATGTTTATGCCAGTCTAGACACCCTTCATTCCTTTATGGAGACATATCAATACATGGGTATTAAGATTCTTACTGGTCAGATATATTCCTCTGCAGGAAATATGGGGTTTTGCGTCCCTTTCACTGAGGAAGGTGTAGGTCTTGTCTATTCCATAATTGGTTTTTGGAATGGTTCCTGTGCTTATATCAAACTCTGGTTTTCTGCATCACCCCACCTCTCCTTCCCCCTTAAGCAGGCATAAGAGTGTTTTCTAAATGTGAGACTCTGTTCTATTTCCTAACTCAGTTCATGTGTAGCCATGTTTACAGGATCATCATAAGTGATATCTTATGATAAGTTTCTTTTTCTGTGTGACTTATTTCACTTAGAATCATCGTACCTGAATCCACTCACTTTGCTGCTACTGGTCTTATGACATTGATTTCATGGCTGAGGGATATTCCATCGTACGTAAGAACCACAATTTTTTGAACCATTTTTATATTTCCTGGGATATTTAAGGTGTACCCAAGTTGAGGTTCTTGTAAGCAGTGCAGCCCTAAATTTGGGGGTGGCTCTGTCTTATTGATTTTCAGTTTTCCCAATGTATATTCCCTAGACTGGAAGTGCCCTTGGCTCTGTAGCTCTGTTGTTTACTTGTTTTAGGGAACACAATGCACTCCTCCAGTGAGGCAGTTGGCAATTTACATCCCGCCCATCAGCATAACAAGGCTCCCTGTTCTCCAGGGCCTCTCTGGCCTTTCTGGTTTGTACACATTTTGTGGATGTCCCTTTGGACCGGTGGGAAGTGATACTTCTTTGTAGTGCAGATTTGCATTGCCAGCTTGCTTGCTTGGCCAAAAAGGGCGTATGTGTTTTCTCCTGAATATATTGATGGGAAAAGGCATACACCATTTTTGGCCAAGTGAATCATTGTCGAAGTTGTGCCCCTCTTCCTGTGCTTTACAGGCGATTCCTACGTACCTCTTGAAATCTGTTTCCTGCTATTCTGCCTCGCTTTCAAGTCGGCCTCGTTGCCTTCCCTCAACAGATTTTGGGACGATAGTTGTCCTTTATTACTCTGCCAGTTTGTGAATTGCTGTGCCCCTGAGCTCCATTTTTCAACTCATTATTTGTGAGCTGAACGCAACTCCAAAATTTTGGTTGAGGACCTATACTGGTTCCCGATGGGTGACTACGAATTTGGTTAATTCTTCTTCCTGCCGGGATATTAGAGTGACATGTGCCCGTCCAAATGCCTAACAGCTACTCTCTCATTGGTTCTGTCTCTTCCCTTCCATCCTCTGCCAAATTGGCAACCTGTGCGAATCAGGAGGTTAAAGGGGCTGTATTTCCAAGTTGGGAGATTGATAGTAAAGCAGTAGGAAAGTCAAACTGGAGCACCACGAGAGGGACTATTCGTTGAGTTTAGAAACCTTTTGTATTCACAGTGTGTCCATTCTCTAGGTTTCCCATACATGTTATAGCTGTAGTAATATTCCCTTCAACTTGGAGTGTTGGGACCCATGGCATAGGGGTCTTGCATTATTGCTTTAAAGGGTCTGCATTTGCTCACCCAATCTCACCAATCCTCTCAGTCCCAAGTGTCCAGCGTTATGCCACATCCAGCTGTCATTGTAGATAGGGTCATTCCAGGTTTCATCAGAGACCCTGAAGGACTTGTAAAGAATTTCCCTGTTTTTTGTTTTGTTTTTGAAATTCATTTTTATAGTGGGTTTGTGCTGATTCTCGCTGCCATGTTTATGCCAGTCTAGACACACTTGATTCCCTTAGGGAGACATATCAATACATAGGTTTTATGATTCTTACTAGACAGATATATTCCTCTCTGGGAAATATGGGGTTTTGAGTCCCTTTCACTGAGGAAGGAGTAGGTCTTGCCTATTCCATAGTTGGTTTTTGGAACGGTACCTGTGCTTATATCAAACTCTGGTTTTCTGCATCACCCCACCTCTCCTTCCCCCTTAAGCAGGCATAAGAGTGTTTTCTAAATGTGAGACTCTGTTCTCTTTCCTAACTCAGTTCATGTGTAGCCATGTTTACAGGATCTTCATAAGTGATATCTTATGATAAGTTTCTTTTTCTGTGTGACTTATTTCACTTAGAATAATCCTACCTGAATCCACTCACTTTGCTGCTACTGGTCTTATGATATTGATTTCATGGCTGAGGGATATTCCATCGTATGTAAGTACCACAATTTTTTGAACCATTTTTATATTTCCTGGGATATTTAAGGTGTACCCAAGTTGAGGTTCTTGTAAGCAGTGTAGCCCTTAATTTGGGGGTGGCTCTCTCTTATTGATTTTCAGTTTTCCCAAGGTATATTCCCTAGACTGGAAGTGCCATTGGCTCTGTAGCTCTGTTGTTTACTTGTTTTAGGGAACACAATGCACTCCTCCAGTGAGGCAGTTGGCAATTTACATCCCGCCCATCAGCATAACAAGGCTCCCAGTTCTCCAGGGCCTGTCTTGCCTTTCTGGTTTTTACACATTTTGTGGATGTCCCTTTTGACCGGTGGGAAATGATACTTCTTTGTAGTGCAGATTTGCATTGCCCGCTTGCTTGCTTGGCCAAAAAGGGCGTATGCGTTTTCTCCTGAATATATTCAGGAGAAAACGCATACGCCCTTTTTGGCCAAGTGCACCATTGTCGCAGTTGTGCCCCTCTTCCTGTTCTTTACAGGCGATTCCTACGTACCTCTTGAAATCTGTTTCCTGCTATTCTGCCTCGCATTCAAGGTGGCCTCGTTGCCTTCCCTCAACAGATTTTTGGTTGATAGTTGTCCTTTATTACTCTGACACTTTGTGAATTGCTGTGCCCCTGAGCTCCATTTTTCAACTCGTTTTTTGTGAGCTGAACGCAAGTCCAAATTTCTGGTTCAGGACCTATACTCGTTCCCGACGGGTGTCTGAGACTTTGGTTAATTCTTCTTTCTGCCTGGATATTAGAGTGACATGTCCCCGTCCAAATGCCTAACAGCTACTCTCTCATTGGTTCTCCCTCTTCCCTTTCATCCTCTGCCAAATTGGCAACCAGTGCGAACCAGGAGGTTAAAGGGACTGTCTCTCCAAGTTGGGAGATTGATAGTAAAGCAGTTGGAAAGTCAAACCGGAAAAAAAGGAGAGGGAATATTCTTTGAGTTTTAGAAACCTTTCGTATTCACAGTGTGTCCATTCTCTAGGTTTCCCGTACATGTTAGAGCTGTAGTAATATTCCCTTTAACCTGGAGAGTTGGGAAACATGGAATGGGGGCCATGCGTTATTGCTTTATAGTGTCTGCAATTTCTCACCCAATCTCAACAATCCTCTCAGTCCCAAGTGTCCAGCCTTATGCCACATCCAGCTGTCATTGTAGATAGGGTCATTCCAGGTTTCATCAGAGACCCTGAAGGAATTGTAAAGAATTTCCCTGTTTTTTGTTTTGTTTTTGAAATTCATTTTTATAGTGGGTTTTTGCTGATTCTCGCTGCCATGTTTATGCCAGTCTAGACACACTTGATTCCCTTAGGGAGACATATCAATACATAGGTTTTATGATTCTTACTAGTCAGATATATTCCTCTCTGGGAAATATGGCGTTTTGAGTCCCTTTCACTGAGGAAGGTGTAGGTCTTGCCTATTCCATAGTTGGTTTTTGGAACGGTACCTGTGCTTATATCAAACTCTGGTTTTCTGCATCACCCCACCTCTCCTTCCCCATTAAGCAGGCATAAGAGTGTTTTCTAAATGTGAGACTCTGTTCTCTTTCCTAACTCAGTTCATGTGTAGCCATGTTTACAGGATCTTCATAAGTGATATCTTATGATAAGTTTCTTTTTCTGTGTGACTTATTTCACTTAGAATCATCCTACCTGAATCCACTCACTTTGCTGCTACTGGTCTTATGATATTGATGTCATGGCTGAGGGATATTCCATCGTATGTAAGTACCACAATTTTTTGAACCATTTTTATATTTCCTGGGATATTTAAGGTGTACCCAAGTTGAGGTTCTTGTAAGCAGTGTAGCCCTTAATTTGGGGGTGGCTCTCTCTTATTGATTTTCAGTTTTCCCAAGGTATATTCCCTAGACTGGAAGTGCCATTGGCTCTGTAGCTCTGTTGTTTACTTGTTTTAGGGAACACAATGCACTCCTCCAGTGAGGCAGTTGGCAATTTACATCCCGCCCATCAGCATAACAAGGCTCCCAGTTCTCCAGGGCCTGTCTTGCCTTTCTGGTTTTTACACATTTTGTGGATGTCCCTTTTGACCGGTGGGAAATGATACTTCTTTGTAGTGCAGATTTGCATTGCCCGCTTGCTTGCTTGGCCAAAAAGGGCGTATGCGTTTTCTCCTGAATATATTCAGGAGAAAACGCATACGCCCTTTTTGGCCAAGTGCACCATTTTCGCAGTTGTGCCCCTCTTCCTGTTCTTTACAGGCGATTCCTACGTACCTCTTGAAATCTGTTTCCTGTAATTCTGCCTCGCATTCAAGGTGGCCTCGTTGCCTTCCCTCAACAGATTTTTGGATGATAGTTGTCCTTTATTACTCTGACACTTTGTGAATTGCTGTGCCCCTGAGCTACATTTTTCAACTCGTTTTTTGTGAGCTGAACGCAAGTCCAAATTTCTGGTTCAGGACCTATACTCGTTCCCGACGGGTGTCTGAGACTTTGGTTAATTCTTCTTTCTGCCGGGAAATTAGAGTGACATGTCCCCGTCCAAATGCCTAACAGCTACTCTCTCATTGGTTCTCCCTCTTCCCTTACATCCTCTGCCAAATTGGCAAACTGTGCGAACCAGGATGTTAAAGGGGCTGTCTCTCCAAGTTGGGAGATTGATAGTAAAGCAGTTGGAAAGTCAAAATGGAACAAAAGGAGAGGGACTATTCGTTGAGTTTTAGAAACCTTTCATATTCACAGTGTGCCCATTCTCTAGGTCTCCCGTACATGTTATAGCTGTAGTAATATTCCCTTCAACCTGGAGAGTTGGGACCCATGGAATGGGGCCCAAGCATTATTGCTTTAAAGGGTCTGCATTTGCTCACCCAATCTCACCAATCCTCTCAGTCCCAAGTGTCCAGCCTTATGCCACATCCAGCTGTCATTGTAGATAGGGTCATTCCATGTTTCATCAGAGACCCTGAAGGAATTTTAAAGAATTTCCCTGTTTTTTTGTTTTGATTTTGAAATTCCTTTTTATAGTGGGTTTGAGCTGATTCTCGCTGCCATGTTTATGTCAGTCTAGACACCTTGATTCCCTTACGGAGACATATCAATACATAGGTTTTAAGATTCATACTAGTCAGATCTATTCCTCTGCGGGAAATATGGGGTTTTGAGTCCCTTTCACTGAGGAAGGTGTGGGTCTTGTCTATTCCATAGTTGGTTTTTGGAACGGTACCTGTGCTTATATCAAACTCTGATTTTATGCATCACCCCACCTCTCCTTCCCCCTTAAGCAGGCATAAGAGTGTTTTCTAAATGTGAGACTCTGTTCTCTTTCCTAACTCAGTTCATGTATAGCCATGTTTACAGGATCTTCATAAGTGATATCTTATGCTAAGTTTCTTTTTCTGTGTGACTTATTTCACTTAGAATCATCGTACCTGAACCACTCACTTTGCTGCTACTGGTCTTATGACATTGATTTCATGGCTGAGCGATATTCCATCGTATGTAAGTACTAAAATTTTTTAAACCATTTTTATATTTCCTGGGATATTTAAGGTGTACCCAAGTTGAGGTTCTTGTAAGCAGTGCATCCCTAAATTTGGGGGTGGCTCTATCTTATTGATTTTCAGTTTACCCAAGGAATATTCCCTAGACTGGAAGTGCCCTTGGCTCTGTAGCTCTGTTGTTTACTTGTTTTAGGGAACACAATGCACTCCTCCAGTGAGGCAGTTGGCAATTTACATCCCGCCCATCAGCATAACAAGGCTCCCTGTTCTCCAGGGCCTCTCTGACCTTTCTTGTTTTTACACATTTTGTGGTTGTTTCTTTTGACCGGTGGGAAGTGATACTTCTTTGTAGTGCAGATTTGCATTGCCCGCTTGCTTGCTTGGCCAAAAAGGGCGTATGTGTTTTCCCCTGAATATATTCAGTAGAAAACACATACGCCCATTTCAGCCAAGTGAATCATTGTCGAAGTTGTGCCCCTCTTCCTGTGCTTTACAGGCGATTCCTACGTACCTCTTGAAATCTGTTTCCTGCTTTCTGCCTCACTTTCAAGTAGGCCTCGTTGCCTTCCCTCAACAGATTTTTGGACGATAGTTGTCCTTTATTAATCTGCCTGTTTGTGAATTACTGTGGCCCTGAGCTCCATTTTTCAACTCATTTTTTGTGACCTGAATGCAAGTCCAAAATTTTGGTTTTTGGACCTATACTGGTGCCCGATGGGTGGCTGAGTCTTTGGTTAATTCTTCTTCCTGCCGGGAAATTAGAGTGACAGGTGCCCGTCCAAATGCCTAACAGCTACTCTCTAATTGGTTCTCCCTCTTCCCTTCCATCCTCTGCCAAATTGGCAACCTGTGCGAACCAGGAGGTTAAAGGGGCTGTCTCTCCAAGTTGGGAGATTGATAGGAAAGCTGATGTAAAGTCAAAACGGAGCACCACCAGAGGGACTATTCGTTGAGTTTTAGAAACCTTTCATATTCACAGCGTATCCATTCTGTAGGTTTCCCGTACATGTTATAGCTGTAGTAATATTCCCTTCAACCTGGAGCATTGTGACCCATGGAATGGGTGCCATGAATTATTGCTTTAAAGGGTCTGCATTTGCTCACCCAATCTCACGTATCTTCTCAGTCCCAAGTGTCCAGCCTTATACCACATCCAGCTGTCATTGCAGATAGGGTCATTCCAGGTTTCAACAGGCACCCTGAAGGAATTGTAAAGAATTTCCCTGTTTTTTTGTTTTGTTTTTGAAATTCCTTTTTATGGTGGGTTTGAGCTGATTCTTGCTGCCATGTTTATGCCAGTCTAGACACACTTGATTCCCTTATGGAGACATATCAATACATAGGTTTTAAGATTCTTACTAGTCAGATCTATTCCTCTGAGGGAAATATGTGTTTTTGAGTCCCTTTCACTGAGGAAGGTGTAGGTCTTGTCTATTCCATAGTTGGTTTTTGGAACGGTACCTGTGCTTATATCAAACTCTGGTTTTATGTATCACACCATCTCTCCTTCCCCCTTAAGCAGGCATAAGAGTGTTTTCTAAATGTAAGACTCTGTTCTCTTTCCTAACTCAGTTCATGTGTAGCCATGTTTACAGGATCTTCATAAGTGATATCTTATGATAAGTTTCTTTTTCTGTGTGACTTATTTCACTTAGAATCATCGTACCTGAATCCACTCACTTTGCTGCTACTGGTCGTATCACATTGATTTCATGGCTGAGGGATATTCCATCTTACGTAAGTACCACAATGTTTTGAACCATTTTTATATTTCCTGGGATATTTAAGGTGTGCCCAAGTTGAGGCTCTTGTAAGCAGTGTAGCCCTAAATTTGGGGGTGGCTCTGTCTTATTGATTTTCAGTTTTCCCAAGGTATATTCCCTTGACTGGAAGTGCCCTTGGCCCTGTAGCTCTGTTGTTTACTTGTTTTAGGGAACACAATGCATTCCTCCAGTGAGGCAGTTGGCAATTTACATCCCGCCAATCATCATAACAAGGCTACCTGTTCTCCAGGGCCTGTCTTGCCTTTCTGGTTTTTACACATTTTGTGGATGTCCCTTTGGACTGGTGGGAAGTGATACTTCATTGTAGTGCATATCTGCATTGCCTGCTTGCTTGCTTGGCCAAAAAGGGCGTATGCGTTTTCTCCTGAATATATTCAGTAGAAAAAGCATACGCCCTTTTTGGCCAAGTGCATCATTGTCGAAGTTGTGCCCATCTTCCTGTGCTTTACAGGTGATTCCTTGGTACCTCTTGAAATCTGTTTCCTGCTATTCTGCCTAGCTTTCAATTCGGCCTCGTTGCCTTCCCTCAACAGATTTTAGGACGATAGTTGTCCTTTATTAATCTGCCAGTTTGTGAATTGCTGTGCCCCTGAGCTCCATTTTTCAACTCGTTTTTTGTGAGCTGAACGCAAGTCCAAAATTTTGGTTCAGGACGTATACTGGTTCGCTGTGGGTGGCTGAGACTTTGGTTAATTCTTCTTCCTGTCGGGAAATTAGAGTGACATGTGCCCGTCCAAATGCCTAACAGCTACTCTCTCATTGGTTCTCCCTCTTCCCTTCCATCCTCTGCCAAGAGGCAACCTGTGTGAACCAGGAGGTTAAAAGGGCTGTCTCTCCAAGTTAGGAGATTGATCGTAAAGCAGTTGGAATGTCAAACCGGAGCACCAGTAGAGGGACTATTCATTGAGTATTTAAAAACTTTCATATTCACAGTGTGTCCATTCTCTAGGTTTCCCGTACATGTTATAGTTGTAGTAATATTCCCTTTAACCTGGAGAGTTGGGAAACATGGAATGGGGGCCATGCATTATGGCTTTATACTGTCTGCAATTTCTCACCCAATCTCACCAGTCCTCTCAGTCCCAAGTGTCAAGCCTTATGCCACACCCAGCTGTCATTGTAGATTGGGTCACTCCAGGTTTCATCAGAGACCCTGAAAGATTTGTAAAGAATTATCCAGTTTTTATGTTTTGTTTTTGAAATTCCTTTTTATAGTGGGTTTGAGCTGATTCTCGCTCCCATGTTTATGCCTGTCTAGACACACTTGATTCCCTTACGGAGACATATCAATACATAGGTTTTAAGATTCTTACTAGTCAGATCTATTCTTCTGTGGGAAATATGGGGTTTTGAGTCCCTTTCACTGAGGAAGGTGTAGTTCTTGTCTATTTCATAGTTGGTTTTTGGAAAGGTAACTGTGCTTATATCAAACTCTGGTTTTATGCATCACCCCACCTCTCTTTCGCCCTTAAGCAGGCATAAGAGTGTTTTCTAAATGTGAGACTCTCTTCTCTTTCCTAACTCAGTTCATGTGTAGCCATGTTTACAGGAACTTCATAAGTGATATCTTATGATAAGTTTATTTTTATGTGTGACTTATTTCACTTAGAATCATCGTACCTGAACCACTCACTTTGCTGCTACTGGTCTTATGACATTGATTTCATGGCTGAGGGATATTGCATTGTACATAAGTACCACAATTTTTTGAACCATTTTTATATTTCTTGGGATATTTAAGGTGTACACAAGTTGAGGTTCTTGTAAGCAGTCCAGCCCTAAATTTGGGGCTGGCTCTGTCTCATTGATTTTCAGTTTTCCCAAGGTATATTCCCTAGAGTGGAAGTGCCCTTGGCTCTGTAGCTCTGTTGTTTACTTGTTTTAGGGCACACAATGCACTCCTCCAGTGAGGCAGTTGGCAATTTACATCCCGCCCATCAGCATAACAAGACTCCCTGTTCTCCATGGCCTGTCTTGCCTTTCTGGATTTTACACATTTTGCAGATATCCCTTTTGACCGGTGGGAAGTGATACTACTTTGTAGTGCAGATTTGCATTGCCCACATGCTTTGTTGTCAAAAAGGGCGTATGCGTTTTCTCCTGAATATATTCAGGAGAAAACGCATACGCCCTTTTTGGCCATGTGCATCATTGTCGAAGTTTTGCCCCTCTTCCTGTGCTTTATAGGTGATTCCTACGTAACTCTTGAAATCTGTTTCCTGCTATTCGGCCTTGCATTCAAGTCCGCCTCGGTGCCTTCCCTCAACAGATTTGTGGACGATAGTTGTCCTTTATACTCTGCCAGTTTGTGAATTGCTGTGCCCCTGTGGTCCAGTTTTCAACTCGTTTTTTGTGAGCTGAACGCAAGTCCAAAATATTGCTTCACGACCTATGCTGGTACATAGTGCGTGGCTGAGACTTTGGTTAATTCTGCTTCCGGCCGGGAAATTAGAGTGACATGTGCCCGTCCAAATGCCTAACAGCTACTCTCTCATTGGTTCTCCCTCTTCCCTTTCATCCTCTGCCAATTTGGCAACCTGTGAGAAGCAGGAGGTTAAAGGGGCAGTCTCTCTAAGTTGGGAGATTGATAGTAATGCAGTTGGAAATTCAAACCCGAGCACTAGGAGAGGGACTATTCGTTGAGTTTTAGAAACCTTTCGTATTCACAGTGTGTCCATTCCCTAGGTTTCCCGTACATGTTATACCTGTAGTAATATTCCCTTCAACCAGCAGAGTTGGGACAAATGGAATGGGTGCCACTCATTATTGATTTAAAGGGTCTGCATTTGCTCACCCAATCTCACCAATCCTCTCAGTCCCAAGTGTCCAGCCTTATGCCACATCCAGCTGTCATTGTAGATAGGGTCATTCCCAGTTTCATCAGATACCCTGAAGGAATTGTAAGAAATTTCCCTGTTTTTTTGTTTTGTTTTTGAAATTGCTTTATATAGTGGGTTTGAGCTGATTCTCACTGCCATGTTTATGCCAGTCTAGACACACTTGTTTCCCTTATGGAGACATATCAATACATAGGTATTAAGATTCTTACTAGTAAGATATATTACTCTGCGGTGAATATGAGGTGTTGAGTCCCTTTCACTGAGGAAGGAGTAGGTCTTGTCTATTCCATATTTGGTTTTTGGAACGGTACCTGTACTAATATCAAACTCTGGTTTTATGCATCACCCCACCTCTCCTTCCCCCTTAAGAAGGCAAAAGGGTGTTTTCTAAATGTGAGACTCTCTTTTCTTTCCTAACTCAGTTCATGTGTAGCCATGTTTACAGGATCTTCATAAGTGATATTTTATGATAAGTTTCTTTTTCTGTGTGACTTATTTCACTTAGAATCATCGTACCTGAATCCACTCATTTTGCTGCTACTGGCCTTATGACATTGATTTTATGGCTCAGGGATATTCCATCATACATAAGTACCACAATTTCCTGAACCATTTTTGTCTTTCCTGGGATATTTAAGGTGTACCCAAGTTGAGGTTTTTGTAAGCAGTGCAGCCCTGAATTTTTGTGTGGATCTGTCTTATTGATTTCAGTTTTCCCAAGGTATATTCCCTAGATTGGAAGTGCTCTTGGCTCCATAGCTTTCTTGTTTACTTGTTTTAGGGAACACAATGCACTCCTCCAGAGAGGCAGTTGGCAATTTACATCCCGCCCATCAGCCTAACAGGGCACCCTGTTCTCCAGGGCCTGTCTTGCCTTTCTGGTTTTTACACATTTTGTGGATGTCCTGTTTGACCGGTGGGAAGTGATACTTCATTGTAGTGCAGATTTGCATTGCCCGCTTGCTTGCTTGTCTGAAAAGGTCATAAGCGTTTTCTCCTGAATATATTCACGTGAAATCCCATATGCCCTTTATGGCCATTTCCATAATTTTCGAAGTTGTGATGCTTTTCCTGTGTTTAAAGGCGATTCCAATGTACCTCTTGAAATCTGTTACATGCCATTCTGCCTCATTTTCGCTTCCGCCTCGTGGCTTTCCGTCAACAGATTTTTGGAAGAGAGTACTCCTTTATAACTCTGCAGGTTAGTGAATTGCTGTGGCCCTGAGCTCCATTTTTCAACTTGCGTTTTTGTTAGCTGACCACAGATCCACAGTTTTGCTTCTGGAACTATCCTGGTTCTGGGGGGGAAGGCTGAGACTTTGGTTAATTCCTCTTCGTGACGGGAAATTAGAGTGACATGTGGCCATCCAAATGCCTACAGCTACTCTCTCTTTGGTTCTCTCACATCCCTTATATCCTCTGCATAATTTGCCAACTGTGTGAACCATGAGGTTATAGGGGCTGACTCTCCAAGTTGTGAGAGTGATAGTAAAGCAGTTGGAATGTCAAACTGGAGCACAAGGAGAGAAAAAAAGTAGTAGAGTTTTAAAAACCTTTCACCATAAGTCGGTTTCCATTCTCTAGGTTCCCATACATGTTATAATTGTAGTGATATTCCCTTCTACCTGGAGAGATGGGAACCATGGAATGGGTGGCAGGCATTATTGCTTTAAAGGGTCGGCATTTTTTCACCCAATCTCACCAATCCTCTCAGTCCCAAGTGACCAGCCTTATGCCACATCCAGCTGTCATTGTAGATAGGGTCATTCCAGGTTTCATCAGAACCCCTGAAGGTATTGTGTAAGAATTTTACTGTTTTTATCTTTTGTTTTGAAATTTATTTTTATAGTGGGTTTGAGTTGATTTTCACTGCCATGTTTATGTCGTTCTAGACACACTTCGTTCCCTTATGGAGACATATCAATACATAGGTGTTAAAATTCTTACTAGTCAGATATATTTCTCTGCGGGGAATAGGGATGTTGAGTTCCATTCACTGAGGAAGGAGTAGGGCTTGTCTCTTCTGTTTTTGGATTATGGAACATTACCTGAGCTAATATCAAACTTCTGTTTTGTGCATCTCCCCACCTCTCTTTCCCCTTAAGCAAGCGTTAGAGTGTTTTCTAAATCTGAGACTCTGTTCTCTTCCCTAATTCATTTCATATTTAGCCATGTTTACATTCCCTTCATAAGTGATATCTTATGTCAGAATGCACTATGGCTCTTGTCATAATAATGCTCCATGACCCCTGTCATCACAATGCTCCACGCTCTGGTTATCACAATGCTCCATGTCCCTTGTCATCACAATTCTCCACGTCCTTGACATCACAATGCTACATGACACTTCTCATCACAACGTTTCATGCTCTTGTCATCACAATTCTCCATGCACTTGACATTTCAATGCTCCATGCACTTGTCATCACAATGCTCCATGCACTTGTCATCACAATGCTCCATGAACCCTGTGATCACAATGCTCCGTGAAACCTGTCATCACAATGCTTCATGCCCCTTGTCATTACAGTGCTCCATGATGCTCGACATCACAATTACCCAAGGTCTTCTCATCACAATGCTCCACGGTTTTGCCATCACCATGCTCCATGCCTTGTCATCTCAAAGCTCAATGTCCCTTGTCCTCAAAATTCTCCATGTCCTTGTCATTACAATGCTCCACGGCACTTCACATAACAATGTTATATGCTCTTGTCTTCACAATACTCCATGCACTTGTCACAGCATTGCTCCATGACCCCTGTCATAGGAAGCTCCAAGCGATTGTCATCACAATGTTTCATGACCTGGACATTAAAATTATCAATGGCCCTTGATATCACAATTCTCCATGCCCTTGATATCACAATGCTCCTTTACTTTGTCACAACAATCCTCCATGACACTTGGCATCACAGTGCTCCATGATATTGTCATCAAACTGGAACATGACATATTTCATCACAATGCTCCCTGACAACTTTCTTCACCATAATCTATGACCTTGTTATCACAGTGCACCATGCCCTTGTCATCACAATGTGCCATGTCCACTCTTATCACAATAATCCATGAAACTTGTCAGACTAATGCTCCATGCCACTTTTCATCTCAATGCTCCATGAACGCTGTCATCACAATGCACCATGCCCATCATCATAATGCTTCATGCTATTGTCATCACAATTAAATCAAAATGCTCCATGACCTCTGTCAACACAATGCTCCAAACCCTTGTGATCAGAATGTTCCATAACACTTGTCATCACAATGCCCCATGACGCTGGTCAGCACAATTATCCATGGTCTTCTCATCACAATGCACCATGACTTTTGTCATCACAATGCTCAATACACTTGTCATCACAATGCTCTCTGACTATTGCCGTCAGTATGCACATTGAAATCTTTCATGACAAGGCTCCATGCCTTTTTCATCACAATGCTCCAAGACCGCTCTGATCACAATGTTCCTTGTACTTGTCATCACAAATCTCCATGACGCATGTCATCAGAATGCTCCATGACATTCTCATCATAATGTTCCATGCCCTTATCATCACAATGCTCCAAGACCCCTGTAATCACAATGATCCCTGCGTCTTTTCATCAGAATGCTCCATGACACATGTCATCACAAAGTACCATGGTCTTCACATCACAGTGCTCCAGGACCTTTTCATCACAGTGCTCCATTCCCTTCTCATCACAATGCTCCATGACCCCAGTCATCACAATACTCCATGAACATTTTCAGCCAAATGTGCCATGACACTTCTCATCACAATGATGCATGCCCTTTTCATCCCAATGCTCCATGACCCCTGTATTCACTATGCTCCGTGACGCTTGTCATCACAGTGCTCCATGACACATGTCATCACAATGCTCCATGCCTTTGTCAGCAAAATGCTACATGACCTTGTCATTACAATTCTCTATGCGCTTGTCATCACAATACTCCATTTCCATTGTCATCACAATCCTCCATGAATATTGCGCTCACATTGCTTCATGCCCTTGTCATCACAATGTTCCATGCTCCTTGAAATCAAAATGATCCATGACCTCTGTCATCACAATGCTCCAAACCCTTGTGATCACAATGTTCCATAACACTGGTCATCACAACGCTCCATGATGCCTGTCATCACAATACACCATACCCTTTTCATCATAATGGTCCATTACCTTTGTGATCACAATTCTCAATACACTTGTCATCACAATGCTCCCTGACACTTGTCATCAGAATGCTCCTTGAACCCTGTCACGAAAAGGCTCCATGCCTTTTACATCACAATGCCCCATGCCGTTTTCATCACAATGCTGCATGCCATTGTCATCAAAATACTCCACAAGCTTGTCATCAGAATGCTCCATGACCCTTGTCATCACAATTCTCCATGCACTTGTCAGCACAATGCTCCCTGAACCTTGTCAAAACAATGCTCCAAGCCATTGTCATCACAATGCTCCATTACCTTTGTCATCAGTATCCTCCATGACACTTGGCCTCACAATGCTCCATGCCATCCTCATCACAATGGGCCATTACAAATGTCATCACAATGCTCCCTGACACCTCTCTTAACAATACGGCATGACCTGGTCATCACAATGCTCCATGCCCCCTGACATTACAATGTTTCATAACACCTGTCATCAAAATTTTCCATAAAACTTTTCATTAAATTGCTCCATGACCCTGTCCTCAGGATGCTCCCTGCCCTTCTCATCACAATGCACAACGCCCTTGCCATCAAAATGCTCCTGGCCTTTGTCATCACAAAGATCAATGACACTTGGCATCACACTGCTCCAAATCATTGTCATCACAGTGCTCCAAGAATGCTCTCATCACATTGATCCATGCCTATGTGTTCACAAAGCTCCATGACACATGTCATCAGAATGCTCCATGGCCTTCTCATCACAATGCTCCATGTCCTTGCCATCACAATGCTCCATTACAACAGTAATAAGAATGCTCCATGACCCCTGCCATCACAATGTTCCATGGCCTTGTCATCACAAAGCTCCATGACCCTTCTCATCACAATGCTCCAAGAACCCTGTAATCACAATGCTCTATGCCGCTTTTCATCTCAATGATCCATGAAGCTTGTCATCACAATTCACCATGCCCATCATCATAATGCTTCATGCTATTGTCATCACAACAAAATTAAAATGCTCCATGACCTCTGTCATCACAATGCTCCAAGACCCCTGTAATCACAATACTCCATGCCCCTTTTAATCAGAATGCTCCATGAGACTTTTCTTCACAAGTCTCCATGGTCTTCTCATCACAATGCTCCAGGACCTTGTCATCACCATGCTCCATTCCCTTGTCATCACAATTCTCCATGACCCCTGTCATCACAATAATCCATGAACATTTTTAGCCCAATGATCCACGACCTTCTCATCACAATGCTCCATGGCGAATATCATCACAATGCTCCATGACCACTGTCATCACAACACTCCATGACACCTGACAACACAATGATCCGGGACTCTTCTCATCACAATGCTCCATTCCCTAGTCATCAAAATGCTCCATGACCCCTGTCATCACAACACTCCATGAACATTTTCACCCCAGTGCTCCATGACCCTTGTCATCACAATGATCCATGCCCTTGTCATCCCAATGCTCCATGACCCCTGTATTCACAATAATCCGTGAAGCTTGTCCTCACAGTTCTCCATGACACATGTCATCACAGTGCTCCATGCCTTTGTCAGGAAAGTGCTACAAGACCTTGTCATTACAGTCCTCTATGCGCTTGTCATCACAATACTCCATTTCCATTGTCATCACAATCCTCCATGAACCTTGGGATCACATTGCTTCATGCCCTTGTCATCACAATGCTCCATGCTCCGTGAAGTCAAAATGATCCAAACCTCTGTCATCACAATGCTCCAAACACTTGTGATCACAATGTTCCATAACACTTGTCATCACAACGCTCCATGATGCCTGTCATCACAATACTCCATGCCCTTTTCATTACAAAGCTCCATGACCTTTGTCATCACAATTCTCAATACACTTGTCATCACAATGCTCTATGCCTTTCTCAGCACAATGCTCCATGACCCTTGTCATCACAATGCTCCATGCGCTTTTCAGCACAATGCTCCTTGACACATGTCATCACAATGCACCATGCGCTTGTCATCACAATGCTCCACAATCTTGTCATCACAATTCCCCATAAAATTTGTCATCACAATGCTCCATGCACTTCTCATCAAAATGCTCTCTCACCACTGATATCACAATGCTACATCAGTTTTGTCACAATACTCCGTCACCCCTGTCATCACAATGTTCCATGACTCCTGTCATCACAATGCTACATGCACTTATCATCAAAATGTTCGATGACCCATGACATCACAATGTTCCATAACACCTGTCATTAAAATGTTCCATGACACTTTTCATCAACTTGCTCCATGACCCTGTCATCACAATGCTCCATGCCCTTCTCATCACAATGAACAACGCCCTTGCGATCAAAATGCTCCATGACATTTGTCGTCACAAATATCCATGACGCTTGGCATCACAGTTCTCCATGTCATTGTCATCACAATGCACCATGCCCACTCTCAGCACAATAATCTATGAAACTTGTCAGACCAATGCTCCATGCCCCTGTCATCACAATGCACCATGACCTTGTCATCACAGTGCTCCATGACCCGTGTCATCACAATGCTCCTTGACTCCAGTCATCACAATTCTTCATAACGTTTTTCATCACAATGGTCCATGCCTGCATCATCACAAGGCTCTGTGTCCTTTGTAACCAAAATGCTCCATGAACTTTTCATCACAATTCTCAGTGACCCTTGTCATCACAATGCTCCATGTCTTTGTCAGAATAATGCTCCATGACCATTGTCATCACAATGTGCCATGCGCATTTCATCACAAGTGTCCACAACCTTGTAATTGCAATGCTCCATAAACCTTGTAATCACAATGGTCCATGCACTTCTCATCAAAATGCTCTCTCACCAGAGATATCACAGTGTTCCATCACTAGTCATCACAATACTCCCTCACCCCTGGAATCACAATGATCCATGACCCTGTCATCACAATGTTACATCCACTTATCATCACAATGTTCCATGACCCCTGCCATCACAATGTTCCATAAGCCCTGTCATCAAAATGCTCCATGACCCTTTCCATCCCAATGCTTCAAGACCCCTGACATCAGAATGTTCTATAACCCCTGTCATCTAAATGTTCCATTACAATTTTTATCAAATTGCTGCATGAACCGGTCATCAAAATGCTCCCTGCCCTTCTCATCACAATGCACCATGCCCTTTTCATCAAAATGCTCCATGACTTGTCATCACAAAGCTCCATGACTCTTGGCATCACAATGCTCCATGTCATTGGCATCACGATGCTCCATGTACCCTCTCATAACATTGCTCCATGCCCTTCTCATCACAAAGCTCCATGACACTTGTGATCACAATGCTCCATGACCTTCTAATCACAATGTTCCATGCCCTTGTCATTACAATCCTGCATGACCCATGTGTCACAGTGTTCTGTGCCCTTGTCATCACAATGCTCCATACCCACTCTCATCAAAATAATCCATGAAACATTTCAGACCAAAGATCCATACCCTTCTCATCACAATTCTCGATTACCCCGGTCATAACAATGCACCATGACCCCTGCCATCACAATATTCCACGGCCTAGTCATCACCAGGTTCCATGACACTTCTCATCACAATGCTCAAGACCCCTGAAATCACAATGCTACATTCCCTTGTCATCACAAAGCTCCATGACGCATGTCATCAGAATGTTCCATGGCCTTCTCATCACAATGCTCCATACCGTTGTCATCACAATGCTCCAAGACACCTGTAATCACAATGCTCCATGCCCCTTTTCATCTCAATGCTTCATGAAACCTGTCATCACAATGAAGCATGCCCATCATCATAATGCTTCAGGCTATTGACATCACAATTAAATCAATATTCTCCATGACCTCTGTGATCATAATGCTACAAACCCTTGTGATCACAATGTTGCATAACACTTATCATCACAAAGCTCCATGACACTTGTCATCACAATGCTCGATGCCCTTCTAATCACAATGCTCCATGCCCTTGTCATTACAGTCCTGCATGACCCATGTATCACAGTGTTCCGAGCCCTTGTCATCACAATGCTCCATGCCCACTCTCATCACAATAATCCAAGAAACATTTCAGACCAAAGTTCCTACCCTTCTCAGCCCAATGCTCCATTACCCCTGTCATAACAATGCACCATGACCCCTGCCATCACAATGTTCCACGGCCTAGTCATCGCAAGGTTCCATGACACTTCTCATCACAATGCTCAAGACCCCTGAAATCACAATGCTACATTCCCTTGTCATCACAAAGCTCCATGACGCATGTCATCAGAATGTTCCATGGCCTTCTCATCACAATGCTCCATGCCCTTGTCATCACAATGCTCCAAGACCCCTGTAATCACAATGCTCCATGCCCCTTTTCATCTCAATGCTTCATGAACCTAGTCATCACAATGAACCATGCCCATCATCATAAAGCTTCAGTCTATTGTCACAACAATTAAATCAATATTCTCCATGACCTCTGTGATCATAATGCTCCAAACCCTTGTGATCACAATGTTGCATAACACTTATCATCACAACACCCCAATACTCTCATCATCTCAATTATCCATGGTCTTCTCATCACAATGCTCCATAACTTTGTCATCACAATGCTCAATACACTTGTCATCACAATGCTCCCTGACCCTTGTCATCAGTATGCTCCTTGAACCCTGTCATGACAAGGCTCCATGCCTTTTTCATCACAATGATCCATGACCTTTTCATCGCAATCCTCCAAGATCCCTGTAATCACAATGCTCCATGCCCTTGTCATCACAAAACTCCATGACGCATGTCATCAGAATGCTCCATGGCATTCTCATCACAATGCCCCATGCCCTTGTCATCACAATGCTCCAAGACTCCTGTAATCACAATGCTCTATGCCCCTTTTCTTCAGAATGCTCCATGAGACTTGTCATGACAAGTCTCCATGGTCATCTCATCACAATGCTCCAGGACCTTGTCATCACCATGCTCCATTCCCTTGTCATCACAATGCTCCATGACCCCTGTCATCACAATAATCCATGATCATTTTCAGCCCAATGCTCCACGACGTTCTTATCACAATGCCCCATGGCCAATATCATCAAAATGCTCCATGACCACTGTCATCACAACACTCCATGACACCTGACAACACAATGATCCGGGAGTCTTCTCATCACAATGCTCCATTCCCTATTCATCACAATGCTCCATGACCCCTGTCATCACAACACTCCATGAACATTTTCAGCCCAGTGCTCCATGACCCTTGTCATCAAAATGATCCATGCCCTTGTCATCCCAATGCTCCATGACCCTTGTATTTACAATGCTCCGTGAAGCTTGTCATCACAGTGCTCCATGACACATGTCATCACAATGCTCCATGCATTTGTCAGCAAAATGCTACAAGACCTTGTCATTACAGTCCTCTATGCACTTGTCATCACAATACTCCATTTCCATTGTCATCACAATATTCCATGATCCTTGGGATCACATTGCTTCATGCCCTTGTCATCACAATGCTCCATGCTCCTTGAAGTCAAAATGATCCAAACCTCTGTCATCACAATGCTCCAAACACTTGTGATCACAATGTTCCATAACACTTGTCATCACAACGCTACATTATGCCTGTCATCACAATCCTCCATGCCCTTTTCATTACAAAGCTCCATGAACTTTGTCATCACAATTCTCAATACAATTGTCATCACAATGCTCCCTGACAATTGTCATCAGAATGCTCCTTGAACCCTGTCACAAAAAGGCTTCATGCCTTTTTCATCACAATGCCCATTCCATTTTCATCACAATACTCCATGCCATTGTCATCAAAATACTCCACAAGCTTGTCATCAGAATGCTCCATGACCCTTGTCATCACAATTCTCCATGCACTTGTGAGCACAATGCTCCCTGAAACTTGTCACCACAATGCTCCAAGCCATTGTCATTACAATGCTCCATTACCTTTGTCATAAGAATCCTCCATGACAATTGGCATCACAATGCTCCATGCCGTCGTCATCACAATGGGCCATTACATATGTCATCACAATGATCCGTTACACCTGACTTCACAATACTGCATGACCTGGTCATCAGAATGCTCCATGCCCTTGTCATCACAATGCGACATTACAACTGTCATCGCAATAATCCATGAAAATTATTAGACCAATGTTCCATGCCCTTGTCATCACAATGCTCCATGCCCTTGTTATCACAATGCTCCATGACCCCTGTCATCACAATGCTCCGTGACTCCAGTCATCACAGTGCTTCATGACCTTTGTCATCACAATGGTCCATGCCCTCGTCATCAACAGTCTCTGTGACCATTTTTACCACAATGCTCCATGAACTTTTCATCACAATGCTCTTTGACCCTTTTCATCACAATGCTCTATGCCTTTCTCAGCACAATGCTCCATGACCCTTGTCATCACAATGCTCCATGCGCTTGTCAGCACAATGATCCTTGACACATGTCATTACAGTGCACCATGCGCTTGTCATCACAGTGCTCCACAATCTTGTCATCACAATTCCCCATAAAATTTATAATCACAATGCTCCGTGACTCCAGTCATCACAATGCTTCATAACGTTTGCCATCACAATGGTCCATGCCCGCGTCATCACAAGGCTCTGTGACCTTTGTAACAACAATGCTCCATGAACATTTCATCACAATTCTCTGTGACCCTTGTCATCACAATGCTCCATGCCTTTGTCAGAACAATGCTCCATGACCATTGTCATCACAATGTGCCACGTGTATTTCATCACAACTGTCCACAACCATTTAATTGCTATGCTCCATAAACCTTGTAATCACTATGGTACATGCACTTCTCATCAAAATGCTCTCTCACCAGAGATAGCACAATGTTCCATCACTAGTCATCACAATACTCCCTCACCCCTGGAATCACAATGTTCCATGAGCCTCTCATCACACTGCTACATCCCCTTATCATCAGAATATTCCATGACCCCTGCCATCACAGTGTTCCATAACCCGTGTCATCAAAATGCTCCATGACCCTTTCCATCCCAAAGCTCCAAGACCCCTGACATCACAATGTTCTATAACCACTGCCATCAAAATATTCCTTTACACTTTTTATCAAATTGCTGCATCACCACGTCATCAAAATTCTCCCTGCCCTTCTCTACACAATGCACCATGCCCTTGTCATCAAAATGCTACATGACTTGTCATCACAAAGCTCCATGACCCTTGGAATCACAATGCTCAATGTCATTGTAATCACAATGCTCCATGAACCATCTCATAACATTGCTCAATACCCTTGTCATCACAAAGCTCCATGACACCTGTCATCACAATGCTCGATGCCCTTCTCATCACAATGCTCCATGCCCTTGTCATTACAGTCCTGCATGACACATGTTTCACAGTGTTCCGTGCCCTTGTCATCACAATGCTCCATGCCCACTCTCATCACAATAATCCATGAAACATTTCAGACCAAAGTTCCATACCCTTCTCATCACAATGCTCCATTACCCCTGTCATAACAATGCACCATGACACCTGCCATCACAATATTCCACGGCCTAGTCATCACAAGGTTCCATGATACTTCTCATCACCATACTCAAGACCCCTGATATCACAATGCTCAATGCCCTTGTCATCACAATGCTTCATGACTTGTCATCACAAAGATATATGACCCTTGGCATCACAATGCTCCATGTCATTGTCATCACAATGCTCTATGAACCCTCTCATCACATTGCTCCATGCCCTTGTCTTCACATAGCTCCATGACACATGTCATCAGAATGCTCCATGGTCTTCTCATCACAATGCTCCATGCCCTTGCCATCACAATGCTCCATTACACCTGTCATAACAATGCTCCATGACCCCTGCCATCACGATGTTCCATGGCCTTGTCATCACAAGGATCCATGACCATGCTCATCACAATGCTCCAAGAACACTGTAATCATAATGCTCTATGCCCCTTTTCATCTCAATGAACCATGAACCCTGTCATCACAATGCACCATGCCCATCATCATAATGCTTCATGCTATTGTCATAACAATGAAATCAAAATGTTCCATGACGTCTGTCATAACAATGCTCCAAACCCTTATGATCACAATATTCCATAACACTTGTCATCAAAATGCCCCATGACGCTCGTCATCACAATTATCCATGGCCTTCTCATCACAATGCTCCATGACCTTCGTCATCACAATGCTCAATACACTTGTCATCAATCTGCTCCCTGACACTTGATGTCTGTATGCTCCTTGAACCCTGTCATGACAAGGCTCCATGCCATTTTCATCACAATGCTCCATACCCTTTTCATCACAATGCCCCAAGACCCCTGTAATCACAATGCTCCATGCCCTTGTCATCACAAAGCTCAATGACGCATGACATCAGAGTGCTCCTTGGTCTTCTCCTCACAATGCTCCATGCCCTTGTCATCAAAATGTTCCAAGACCCCAGTAATCACAATGCTCCATGTCCCTGTTCATCAGTATGCTCCATGAGACTTGTCATCACAAGGCTCCATTGTTTTGTCATCACAATGCTCCAGGACATTGTCATCACAATGCTTCCCTACCTTTTCCTGAAAATTTTCAATGGCCCTTGTCATCATAATGCTCCAAGCCCTAATCATCACAATGCTCCATTATATTTGTTATCACAATCCTCCATTACATTTGGTATCACAATGCTCCATGCCATTGTCTTCGCAATGGACCATGGCATATTTCATCACAATGCTCCCTGACAACTGTCTTCACAATACTCCATGACCTTATTATCAAAATGCTCCATGCCCTTGTCATTACAATGCACCATTCCCACTCTCATCACAATAATCTATGAAAATTGTCAGACCAATGCTCCATGCCACTGTCATCCCAATGTTCCATGCCCTTGTCATCACAATGCTCCATGACCCATGTCATCACAATGCTCCATGAATCCACTCATCACAATGCTTCATAACGTTTGTCATCACAATGGTCCATGCCCACGTCATCACAAGGCTCTGTGACGTTTGTAACCACAATGCTCCATGAACTTTTCATCACAATTCTCTGTGAAACTTGTCATCACAATGCGCCATTCCAAATGTCATTGCAATAATCCATGAAACTTATTAGACAAATGATCCATGCCCTTGTCATCACAATGCTCCATGCCCTTGTTATCACAATGCTCCATGACCCCTGTCATCACAGTGCTCCGTGACTCCAGTCATCACAATGCTTCATGACCTTTGTCATCACAATGGTCCATGCCCTTGTCATCAACAGTCTCTGTGACCTTTTTAACCACAATTCTCCATGAACTTTTTATCACAATGCTCTTTGACCCTTGTCATCACAATGCTCTATGCCTTTCTCAGCACAATGCTCCATGACCCTTGTCATCACAATGCTCCATGCGCTTGTCAGCCCAATGCTCCATGACACATGTCATCACAATGCACCATGCGCTTGTCATCACAGTGCTCCACAACATTCTCATCACAATGCTCCATAAAATTTGTCATCACAATGCTCCATGCACTTCTCATCAAAATGCTCACTCACCACTGATATCACAATGCTACATCACTATTTGTCACAATACTCCCTCACCCCTGTCATCACAATGTTCCATGGCTCCTGTCATCACAATGCTACATGCACTTATCATCACAATGTTCGATGACCCCTGAAATCACAATGTTCCATAACACCTGTCATCAAAATGTTCCATGACACTTTTCATCAAATTGCTCCATGACCCTGTCATCAGAATGCGCCCAGCCCTTCTCATCACAATGCACAAAGCCATTGCCATCACAATGCTCCATGACCTTTGTCATCACAAAGATCCATGACCCTTGGCATCACAATGCTCCATGTCATTGTCATCACAATGCTCCATGAACGCTCTCATCACATTGCTCCATGCCCTTGTCTTCACATAGCTCCATGACACATGTCATCAGAATGCTCCATGACAGGGGCTTCCTTTGTGCCGCAGTGGTTGAGAGTCCGGCTGCCGATGCAGGGGATTCGGGTTCGTGCCCCGGTCTGGGAGGAGCCCACATGGCCTGGAGCGGCTGGGCCTGTGAGCCATGGCCGCTGAGCCTGCGCGTCCGGAGCCTGTGCTCCTCAATGGGAGAGGCCACAACAGTGAGAGGCCCGTGTACCGCAAAAAAAAGAAAAAAAAATGCTCCCTGACACTTGTTGTCTGTATGCTCCTTGAACCCTGTCATGACAAGGCTCCATGCCGTTTTCATCACAATGATCCATGCCCTTTTCATCACAATGCTCCAAGACCCATGTAATCACAATGGTCCATGCCCTTGTCATCACAAATCTCAATGACGCATGCCATCAGAATGCTCCTTGGTCTTCTCCTCACAATGCTCCATGCCCTTGTCATCACAATGTTCCAAGACCCCTGTAATCACAATGCTCCATGCCCCTATTCATCAGTATGCTCCATGAGACTTGTCATCACAAGGCTCCATGGTTTTTTCATCACAATGCTCCAGGACCTTGTCATCACAATGCTTCACGGCCTTGTCATCAAAATTTTCAATGGCCCTTGTCATCATAATGCTCCAAGCCCTAATCATCACAATGCTCCATTATATTTGTCATCACAATTCTCCATTACATTTGGTATCACAATGCTCCATGCCATTGTCTTCGCAATGGACAATAACATATTTCATCAGAATGCTCCCTGACACCTGTCTTCACAATACTCCATGACCTTATTATCACAATGCTCCATGTCATTGTCATTACAATGCACCATTTCCACTCTCATCACACTAATCTATGAAACTTGTCAGACCAATGCTCCATGCCACTCTCATCACAATGTTCCATGCCCTTGTCATCACAATGCTCCATGACCCCTGTCATCACAATGCTTCATAACGTTTTTCATCACAATGTTCCATCCCGCATCATCACAAGGATCTGTGACCTTTGTAACCACAATACTCCATGAACTTTACATCACAATTCTCTGTGAAACTTGTCATCACAATGCTCCATGTCTTTGTCAGAACAATGCTCCATGACCACTGTCATCACAATGTGCCATGTGCATTTCATCACAACGGTCCACAACTTTGTCATTGCAATGCTCCATAAACCTTGTAATCACAATGGTCCATGCACTTCTCATCAAAATGCTCTCTCACCAGAGATATCACAATGTTCCATCACTAGTCATCACAATATTCCCTCACCCTTGTAATCACAATATTCCATGACGCTGTCATCACAATGCTACATCCCCTTATAATCACAATGTTCCATGACCCCTGCCATCACAATGTTCCATAACCCCTGTAAACAAAATGCTCCATGACCCATTCCATCCCAAAGCTCCAAGACCCCTGACATCACAATGTTCTATAACCCCTGCCATCAAAATATTACATTACACTTTTTATCAAATTGCTGCATGACCCGGTCATCAAAATGCTCCCTGGCCTTCTCATCACAATGCACCATGCCCTTGTCATCAAAATGCTCCATGACATTTGTCATCACAAAGCTCCAAGACACTTGGAATCACAATGCTCCATGTCATTGTCATCACAATGCTCCATGATCCCTCTCATCACATTGCTCCATGCCTTTGTCATCACAAATCTCCATGACACTTGTCATCACAATGCTCGATGCCCTTCTCATCACAATGCTCCATGCCCTTGTTATTACAGTCCTGCATGACCCATGTATCACAGTGTTCCATGCCTTGGTCATCACAATTTTCCCTGCCCACTCTCATCACAATAATCCATGAAACATTTCAGCCCAAAGTTCCATACCCTTTTCATCACAATGCTCCATTACCCCTGTCATAACAATTCACCATGACCTCTGCCACCACAATGTTCCACGGCCTAGTCATCACAAGGTTCCATGATACTTCTCATCACAATGCTCAAGACCCCTGAAATCACAATGCTCCATGCCCTTGTCATCACAATGCACCATGTCCACTGTCATCACAATAATCTATGAAACTTTTCAGACGAATGCTCCATGACCCTGTCATCACAATGCTCCAAGCCCTTGTCATCACAAAGCTCCATTACGCATGTGATCAGAATGTTCCATGGCCTTCACATCACAATGCTCCATACCTTAGTCATCATAATGCTCTAAGACCCCTGTAAACACAATGCTCCATGCACCTTTTCATCTCAATGCTCCATGAACCCTGTCATCACAATGCACCATGCCCATCATCATAATGCTTCAGGCTATTGTCATCACAATAAAATCAATATTCTCCATGACCTCTGTCATCATAATTCTCCAAATCCTTGTGATCACAATGTTCCATAACACGTATCATCACAACACCCCATAACGCACATCATCACAATTATCCATGGCCTTCTCATCACAATGCTCCATGATCTTTGTCATCACAATGCTCAATACACTTGTCATCACAATGCTCCCTGACACTTGTCGTCAGTATGCTCCTTGAACCCTGTCATGACAAGGCTCCATGCCTTTTTCATCACAATGATCCATGAACATTTCATCACAATGCTCCGTGAGCCTTGTTATCACAATGCTCCATGCCTTTGTCAGAACAGTGCTCCATAACCCCTGTCATCACAAGTCTCCATGACACTTCTCATCACAATGCTCCAAACTCCTGTATTCACAAAGCTCCATGCCCCTTTTCATCACAATGGTCCATGAACCCTCTCATCACAATGAACCATGCCCATCATCATAATGCTTCAGGCTATTGTCATCACAATGAAATCAAAGTGCTCCATGACCTCTGTCATCACAATGCTCCAAACCCTGGTGATCACAGTGTTGCATAACACTTATCATCACAGAACCCCATGATGCTAATCATCACTATTATCCATGGTCTTCTCATCACAAGGCTCCATGACTTTGTCATCACAATTCTCAATACTCTTTTCATCACAATACTCCCTGACACTTGTCGTCAGTATGCTCCATGAACTCTTTCATGACAAGGCTCCATGCCATTTTCATCACATTGATCCATGCGCTTTACATCACAGTGCTCCAAGACCCCTGTAATCATAATGCTCCTTGCCCTTGTCATCACAAAGCTCCATGATGCATATCATCAGAATGTTCCATGCACTTCTCATCACAATGCTCCATGCCCTTGTCATCACAATGCTCCAAGACACCTGTAATCACAATGCTCCATTCCCCTTTTCATCTCAATGCTCCATGAACACTGTCATAACAATGCACCATGTCCATCATCATAATGCTTCAGTCTATTGTCATCACAGTGAAATCAAAATGCTCCATTACCTCTGTCATCACAATGCTCCAAACCCTGGTGATCACAATGTTGCAAAACACTTATCATCACAACACCCCATGACGCTCTTCATCAAAATTATCCATGGTCTTCTCATCAAAATGCACCATGACTTTGTCATCACAATTCTCAATACACTTGTCATCACAATGCTCCCTGACACTTGTCGTCAGAATGCTCCTTGAACCCTGTCATGAAAAGGCTCCATGCCTTTTTCATCACAAAGCCCCATGCTGTTTTCATCCCAATGCTCCATGCAATTGTCATCAAAATACTCCACAAGCTTGTCATCAGAATGCTCCATGACCCTTGTCATCACTATTCTCCATGCACTTGTCAGAACAATGCTCCCTGACCCTTGTCATCACAATGATCCAAGCCATTGTCATCACAATGCTCCATTACCTTTGTCATTAGAATCCTCCATGACACTTGGCATCACAATGCTCCAAGCCATTGTCATCACAATGGGCCATTACATATGTAATCACAATGCTCCCTGACAACTCTCTTCACAATACTGCATGACCGGGTCATCACAATGCTCCATGCTCTTGTCTTCACAATGCGCCATTCCAACTGTCATCACAATAATCCATGAAACTTATTAGACCAATGCTCCATGCCCTTGTCATCACATTGCTCCATGCTCTTGTTATCACAATGTTCCAAGACCCCTGTAATCAGAATGCCCCATGCCCCTTTTCATCAGTATGCTCCATGAGACTTGTCATCGCAATGCTCCATGGTTTTCTCATCACAATGCTCCAGGACCTTGTCATCACAATGGTTCATGACATTGTCATGAAAATTCTCAATGGCCCTTGTCTTCATAATGCTCCAAGCCCTAGTCATCACAGTGCTCCATTATATTTGTCATCACAATCCTCCCTTGCATTTGGCATCACTATGCTCCATGCTATTGTCATCGCAATGGACCATGACGTATTTCATCACAATGCCCCCTGACACCTGTCTTCACAATATTCCATGCCCTTGTCATCACAATGCTCCCTGCCCTTCTCATCACAATGCACCACACCCTTGTAATCAAAATGCTCCATGACCATTGTCATCACTAAGCTCCATGACCGTTGACATCACAATGCTCCATGTCATTGTCATCACAATGCTCCATGAACCCTCTAATCACATTGCTCCATGCCCTTGTCATCACACAGCTCCTGGACACTTGTCATCACAATGCTCGATGGCCTACTCATCACAATGCTCCATGCCCTTGTCATCACAATGCTCCATGAACCCTGTCAACACAATGCTCCGTGAGTCCAGTCATCACAATGCTTCATAACGTTTGTCAATAAAACGGTCCATGCCCGCGTCATCACAAGGCTCTGTGACCTTTTTAACCACAATGCTCCATGAACATTTCATCACAATGCTCCGTGAGCCTTGTTATCACAATGCTCCATGCCTTTGTCAGAACAATGCTCCATGACCCTTGTCATCACAATGTGCCATATGATTTTCATCACAATGATCCACAACCTTGTCATCACTCTGCTCCATCAACCTTGTAATCAGAATGTTCCATGCACTTCTCATCCAAATGCTCTCTCACATGAGATATCACAATGTTCCATCACTAGTCATCACAATCCTCCCTCACCATTGTTATCCCAATGTTCCATGACAACTGTCATCACAATGCTACATCCCCTTATCAGCACAATGTTCCATGACCCCTGACATCACAATGCTCCATGACCACTGTCATCACAACACTCCATAACACCTGACAACACAATGATCCGGGACTCTTGTCATCACAATGCTCCAAGACCCCTGTCATCACAATACTCCATAAACATTTTCAGCCCAGTGCTCATGACCCTTGTCATCACAATGATCCATGCCCTTGTCATCCCAATGTTCCATGACGCTTGTAATCACAGTGCTCCATGACATCTGTCATCACAATGCTCCATGCCTTTGTCAGCAAAATGTTACATGACCTGGTCATTACAATGCTCTATGCGCTTGTCATCACAATACTCCCTTACAATTGTCATCACAATCCTCCAGGAACATTGGGATCACATTGCTTCAGGCCCTTGTCATCAAAATGCTCCATGCTCCTTGAAATCAAAATGATCCGTGACCTCTGTCATCACAATGCTCCAAACACTTGTGATCACAGTGTTCCATAAAACTTGTCCTCACAACGCTCCATGATGCCTGTCATCACAATACTCCATGCCCTTTTCATCACAATGCTCCATGACCATTGTCATCAAAATTCTCAATACACTTGTGATCACAATGCTCCCTGACACTTGTCATCAGAATGCTCCTTGAAACCTGTCACGAAAAGGCTCCATGCTTTTTTCATCACAATGCCCCATGCCATTTTCATCACAATGCTCCATGCCATTGTCATCAAAATACTCCACAAGCTTGTCATCAGAATGCTCCATGACCCTTGTCATCACAATTCTCCATGCACTTGTCAGCACAATGCTCCCTGACCCTTATCATCACAATGCTCCAAGCCATTGTCATGACAATGCTCCATTACCTTTGTCATCAGAATCCTCCATGACACTTGGCATCACAATGCTCCATGTCATTGTCATCACAATGGGCCATTACATATGTCATCACAATGCTCCCTGACACCTATCTTCACAATACTGCATGACCTGGTCATCACAATGCTCCATGCCCTTGTCATCACAATGTGCCTTTACAACTCTCATCACAATAATCCATGAAACTTATTAGACCAATGCTCCTTGCCCTTGTTATCACAATGTTCCATGACCCATGTAATCAGAATGCTCCATGCCCCTTTTCATCAGAATGCTCCATGAGACATGTCATCAGAAGGCTCCATGGATTTCTCTTCACAATGCTCCATGACCTTTGTCATCACAATGCTCCAAGACCCATGTAATCACAATGCTTCATGCCCCTGTCATCGCAATGGACCATGACATTTGGCATTACAATGCTCCAAGCCATTGTCTTTGAAATTGACCATGACATATGTTATCACAATGCCCCCTTACACCTGTCTTCACAATACTCCATGCCCTTGTCATCACAATGCTCCATGCCCTTGTCATCACAATGCACCATGTCCAATGTCATCACAATAATCTATTAAACTTGTCAGACCAATGCTCCATGCCCCTGTCATCACAATGTTCCATGCCCTTGTCATCACAATGCTCCATGGCCCTTGTCATCACAATGCTACGTGACTCCAGTCATCACAATGCTTCATAATGTTTCTCATCACAACGGTCCATGGCTGTGTCATCGCAAGGCTCTGTGACATTTGTAACCACAATGCTCCATGAAATTTTCATCACAATGCTCCGTGACCCTTGTCATCACAATGCTCCATGCCTTTTTCAGAACAATGCTCCATGACCCTTGTCATCACAATGTGCCATGTGCTTTTCATCACAATGATCCACAACCTTGTCATCGCTATGCTCCATAAACCTTGTAATCACAATGCTCCATGCACTTCTCATCCAAATGCTCTCTCACATGAGATATCACAATGTTCCATCACTAGTCATCACAATCCACCCTCACCCCTGTTATCACAATGTTCCATGACCCCTGTCATCACAATGCTACATCCCCTTATCAGCACAATGTTCCATGACCCCTGACATCACAATGTTCCATAACCCCTGTCATCAAAATGCTCCATGACCCTTTTCATCCCAAAGCTCCATGACCCCTGGCATCACAATGTTCTGTAACCCCAGTCATCAAAATGTTCCATTACACTTTTCATCAAATTGCTGCATGACCCTGTCATCAAAATGCTCCCTGCCCTTCTCATCACAATGCACCACACCCTTGTCATCAAAATGCTCCATGACCATGGTCATCACTAAGCTCCATGACCCTTGGCATCACAGTGCTCCATGCCATGGACATCACAATGCTCCATGAACCCTCTCATCAAATTGCTCCATTCACTTGTCATCACAAAGCTCCATGACACTTGTCATCACAATGCTCGATGCCCTTCTCATCACAATGCTCCATGTCCTTGTCATTACAATCCTCCATCACCCATGTATCACAGTGTACCGAGCCCTTGTCATCACAATGCGCCATGCCCACTGTCATCACAATAATCCATGAAACATTTCAGACAAATGCTCAATGCACTTCTCATCACAATGCTCCATTACCACTGTCAACAATGCTCCGTGACCCCTGCCATCACAATGTTCCACGGCCTTGTGATCACAGGACACCATGACAATTGTCATCACAATGCTCCAAGACCCATGTAATCACAATGCTCCATGCTCTTGTCATCACAAAGCTCCATGACACATGTCATCAGAATGTTCCATAGCTTTCTCCTCACAATGTTCCATGCCCTTGTCATCACAATGCTCCAAGACACTCGTAATCACAATGCTCCATGCCCCTTTTCTTCAGAAGGCTCCATGATATTTGTCATCACAAGTCTCCATGGTCAACTCATCACAATGCTCCAAGACCTTGTCATCACCATGCTCCATTTTCTTGTCATCACAATGCTCCATGACCCCTGTCATCACAATAATCCAGGAACATTTTCAGCCCAATGTTCCATGACCCCTGTATTCACAGTGCTCCATGACGCTTGTCATCACAGTGCTCCATGACACCTGTCTTCATAATGCTCCATGCCTTTGTCAGCAAAATGCTACATGACCTTGTCATTACAATGCTCTATGCACTTGTCATCAAAATACTCGATTACCATTGTCATCACAATCCTCCATGAACCTTGGGATCACATTGCTTCATGCCCTTGTCATCACAATGCTCCATGCTCCTTGAAATCAAAATGATCCATGACCTCTGTCATCACAATGCTCCAACCCTTGTGATCACAATGTTCCATAACACATGTCCTCACAATGCTCCATGATGCCTGTCTACACAATAATCCATACACTTTTCATCACAATGCTCCATGACCTTTGTCATCACAATTCTCAATACACTTGTCATCACAATGCTCCCTGACACTTGTCGTCAGTATGCTCCATGAAACCTGTCATGACAAGGCTCCATGCCTTTTTCATCACAATGATGCATGCCCTTTTCATCACAATGCTCCAAGACCCCTGGAATCACAATGCTCCATGCTCTTGCCATCCAAAGCTTCATGACGCATGTCATCAGAATGTTCCATGGACTTCTCATCACAATGCTCCCTGCTCTTGTCATCACAATGCTCTAAGACCCCTGTAATCACAATGCCCCATGCCCCTTTTCATCTCAATGCTCCATGAACCCTGTCATCACAATGAACAACCCCATCATCATAATGCTTCAGGCTATTGTCATCAAAATCAAATCAAAATGCTCCATGACCTCTGTCATCACAATGCTCAAAATCCTGGTGATAACAATGTTGCATAACACTTATCATCACAACACCCCATGACGCTCATCATCACAATTATCCATGGTCTTCTCATCATAAGGCTCCATGAACTTTGTCATCAAAATTCTCAATACACTTGTCATCACAATGCTAGCTGACACTTGTCGTCAGAATGCTCCTTGAAACCTGTCACAAAAAGGCTCCCTGTCTTTTTCATCACAAAGACCCATGCCGTTTTCATCCCAATGCTGCATGCCATTGTCATCAAAATACGCCACAGGCTTGTCATCAGAATGCTCCATGACCCTTGTCATCACTATTCTCCATGCACTTGTCAGAACAATGCTCCCTGACCCTTGTCATCACAATGATCCAAGCCATTGTCATCACAATGCTCCATTACCTTTGTCATTAGAATCCTCCATGACACTTGGCATCACAATGCTCCAAGACATTGTCATCACAATGGGCCATTACATATGTAATCACAATGCTCCCTGACAACTCTCTTCACAATACTGCATGACCTGGTCATCACAATGCTCCATGCTCTTGTCTTCACAATGCGCCATTCCAACTGTCATCACAATAATCCATGAAACTTATTAGACCAATGCTCCATGCCCTTGTCATCACATTGCTCCATGCTCTTGTTATCACAATGTTCCAAGACCCCTGTAATCAGAATGCCCCATGCCCCTTTTCATCAGTATGCTCCATGAGACTTGTCATCGCAAGGCTCCATGCTTTTCTCATCACAATGCTCCAGGACCTTGTCATCACAATGGTTCATGACATTGTCATGAAAATTCTCAATGGCCCTTGTCTTCATAATGCTCCAAGCCCTAGTCATCACAGTGCTCCATTATATTTGTCATCACAATCCTCCCTTGCATTTGGCATCACTATGCTCCATGCTATTGTCATCGCAATGGACCATGACATATTTCATCACAATGCCCCCTGACACCTGTCTTCACAATATTCCATGCCCTTGTCATCACAATGCTCCCTGCCCTTCTCATCACAATGCACCACACCCTTGTCATCAAAATGCTCCATGACCATTGTCATCACTAAGCTCCATGACCGTTGACATCACAATGCTCCATGTCATTGTCATCACAATGCTCCATGAACCCTCTAATCACATTGCTCCATGCCCTTGTCATCACACAGCTCCTGGACACTTGTCATCACAATGCTCGATGGCCTACTCATCACAATGCTTCATGCCCTTGTCATCACAATGCTCCATGAACCCTGTCAACACAATGCTCCGTGACTCCAGTCATCACAATGCTTCATAACGTTTGTCAATACAACGGTCCATGCCCGCGTCATCACAAGGCTCTGTGACCTTTTTAACCACAATGCTCCATGAACATTTCATCACAATGCTCCGAGAGCCGTGTTATCACAATGCTCCATGCCTTTGTCAGAACAATGCTCCATGACCCTTGTCATCACAATGTGCCATATGATTTTCATCACAATGATCCACAACCTTGTCATCACTCTGCTCCATCAACCTTGTAATCAGAATGCTCCATGCACTTCTCATCCAAATGCTCTCTCACATGAGATATCACAATGTTCCATCACTAGTCATCACAATCCTCCCTCACCATTGTTATCCCAATGTTCCATGACAACTGTCATCACAATGCTACATCCCCTTATCAGCACAATGTTCCATGCCCTTGTCATCCCAATGTTCCATGACGCTTGTAATCACAGTGCTCCATGACATCTGTCATCACAATGCTCCATGCCTTTGTCAGCAAAATGTTACATGACCTGGTCATTACAATGCTCTATGCGCTTGTCATCACAATACTCCCTTACAATTGTCATCACAATCCTCCAGGAAACTTGGGATCACATTGCTTCAGGCCCTTGTCATCAAAATGCCCCATGCTCCTTGAAATCAAAATGATCCGTGACCTCGGTCATCACAATGCTCCAAACCCTTGTGATCACAGTGTTCCATAACACTTGTCCTCACAACGCTCCATGATGCCTGTCATCACAATACTCCATGCCCTTTTCATCACAATGCTCCATGACCATTGTCATCAAAATTCTCAATACACATGTGATCACAATGCTCCCTGACACTTGTCATCAGAATGCTCCTTGAAACCTGTCACGAAAAGGCTCCATGCTTTTTTCATCACAATGCCCCATGCCATTTTCATCACAATGCTCCATGCCATTGTCATCAAAATACTCCACAAGCTTGTCATCAGAATGCTCCATGACCCTTGTCATCACAATTCTCCATGCACTTGTCAGCACAATGCTCCCTGACCCTTATCATCACAATGCTCCAAGCCATTGTCATGACAATGCTCCATTACCTTTGTCATCAGAATCCTCCATGACACTTGGCATCACAATGCTCCATGTCATTGTCATCACAATGGGCCATTACATATGTCATCACAATGCTCCCTGACACCTATTTCACAATACTGCATGACCTGGTCATCACAATGCTCCATGCCCTTGTCATCACAATGTGCCTTTACAACTCTCATCACAATAATCCATGAAACTTATTAGACCAATGCTCCTTGCCCTTGTTATCACAATGTTCCATGACCCATGTAATCAGAATGCTCCATGCCCCTTTTCATCAGAATGCTCCATGAGACATGTCATCAGAAGGCTCCATGGATTTCTCTTCACAATGCTCCATGACCTTTGTCATCACAATGCTCAAAGACCCATGTAATCACAATAGGCCATTCCAACTGTCATCGCAACAAACCATGAAACTTATTACACCAATGTTCCCTGCACTTGTCATCACAATGCTCCATGCCCTTGTTATCACAATGCTCCATGACCCCTGTCATCACAATGCTCCGTTACTCCAGTCATCACAATGCTTCATGAACTTTGTCATCACAATGGTCCATTCCCTCGTCATCAACAGTGTCTGTGACCATTTTAAACCCAATGCTCCATGAACTTTTCATCACAATGCTCTTTGTCCCTTGTCATCATAATGCTCTATGCCTTTCTCAGCACAATGCTCCATGACCCTTGTCATCACAATGCTCCATGCACTTGTCAGCACAATGTTCCATGACACATGTCATCACAGTGCTCCATGACCCCTGTCATCACAATGCTCAGTGACTCCAGTCATCACAATGCTCCATAACATTTTTACTCAAAATCTTCCAAGCCCGCGTCATCACAAGGCTCTGTGATATTTGTTACCACAATGCTCCATGAACTTTTCATTACAATTCTCTGTGACCCTCGTCATCACAATGCTACATGTCTTTGTCAGAACAATGCTCCATGACCATTGTCATCACAATGTGCCACGCACATTTCATCACAACGGTCCACAACCTTGTCATTGCAATGCTCCATAAACCTTGTAATCATAATGCTCCATGCACTTCTCATCAAAATGCGCTGTTACCAGAGATATCACAGTATTCCATCACTAGTCATCACAATACTCCCTCACCCCTGTAATCACAATATTCCATGACCCTGTCATCACACTGCTACATCCCCTTATCAGCACAATGTTCCAAGACCCCTGACATCACAGTGTTCCATAACCCATGTCATCAAAATGCTCCATGACCCTTTTCATCCCAAAGCTCCAAGACACCTGACATCACAATGTTCTATAACCCCTGCCATCAAAATGTTCCATTACAATTTTCATCAAATTGCTGCATGACCCGGTCATCAAAATTCTCCCTACACTTCTCATCACAATGCACCATGTCCTTGTCATCAAAATGCTCCATGACTGGTCAGCAGAAAGCTCCATGACCCCTGGCATCACAATGCTAAAAGTCATTGTCATCACAATGCTCCATGAACCCTCTCATAACATTGCTCAATGCCCTTGTCATCACAAAGCTCCATGACACTTGTCATAACAATGCTCGATGCCCTTCTCATCACAATGCTCCATGCCCTTGTCATTACAATCCTGCATGACGAATGTATCATAGTGTTCCGTACCCTTGTCATAACAATGCTCCATGCCCACTCTCATCAAAAAAATACATGAAATATTTCAGACCAATATTCCATGCCCTTCTCATCACAATGCTCCATTACCTCTGTCATAACAATGCACCCTGACCCCTGCCATCACAATGTTCAACGGCCTAGTCTTCACAAGGTTCCATGACACTTGTCATCACAATGCTGAAAACCACTGTTATCACAATGCTCCATGCCCTTCTCATCACTAAGCTCCATGACGCATGTCATCAGAATGTTCCATGGCCTTCTCATCACAATGCTCCATGCCCTTGTCATCACAATGCCCCAAGACCCTTGTAACCACAATGCTCCATGCCCCTTTTCATCTCAATGCTCCATGAACCCTGTCATCACAGTGCACGATGCCCATCATCATAATACTTCAGTCTATTGTCATCACAATGAAATTAATATTCTCCATGACCTCTGATATCATAATGCTACAAACCCTTGTGATCACAATGTTCCATAAAACTTATCATCACAACACCCAATGACGCTCATCATCACAATTATCCATGGTCTTATCATCACAATGCTCCATGATCTTTGTCATCACGATGCTCAATACACTTGTCATCACAATGCTCCCTGACACTTGTCGTCAGTATGCTCCTTGAAAACTGTCATGACAAGGATCCATGCCTTTTTCATCACAATAATCCATGTCCTTTCCATCACAGTGCTCCAAGATCCGTGTAATCACAATGCTCCATGGACTTGTCATCAAAAAGCTCCATGAGGCATGTCATCAGAATGTTTCCTGGCCTTCTCATCACAATGTTCCATGCCCTTTTCATCACAATGCTCCAAGACCCCTGTAATCACAATGCTCCA
Source organism: Mesoplodon densirostris (assembly GCF_025265405.1). Classification (NCBI taxonomy): domain Eukaryota; kingdom Metazoa; phylum Chordata; class Mammalia; order Artiodactyla; family Ziphiidae; genus Mesoplodon; species Mesoplodon densirostris. The sequence continues at coordinate 3,668,983 of NW_026778197.1, read as the reverse complement.
TGCCCCTTTTCATCAGAATGCTCCATGAGATCTTTCATCACAAGTCTCAATGGTCTTCTCATCACAATGCTCCAGGACCTTGTCATCACCATGATCCATTCCCTTATCATCACAATGCTACATGACCCCTGTCATCTCAATTATCCATGAACATTTTCAGCCCAATGCTCCACGACCTTCTCATCACAATGCTCCATGGCCAATATCATCACAATGCTCCATGACCACAGTCATCACAACACTCCATGACAGCTGACAACACAATGATCCGGGACTCTTGTCATCACAATGCTCCATTCCCTAGTCGTCACAATGCTCTATGACCCCTGTCATCACAACACTCCATGAACATTTTCACCCCAGTGCTTCATGAAGCTTGTCATCACAAGGATCCATGCCCTTGTCATCCCAATGCTCCATGACCCCTGTATTCACAATGCTCCTTGACACTTGTCATCACAGAGCTCCATGACACATGTCATCACAATGCTCCATGCCTTTGTCAGCAAAATGCTACATGACCTTGTCATTATAATTCTCTATGCGCTTGTCATCACAATACTCCATTTCCATTGTCATCACAATCCTCCATGAACCTTGGGATCACATTGATTCATGCCCTTGTCATCACAATGCTCCATGCTCCTTGAAATCAAAATGATCCATGACCTCTGTCATCACAATGCTCCAAACCCTTGTGATCACAATGTTCCATAACACTTGTCATCACAACACTCCATGATGCCTGTCATCACAATACTCCATGCCCTTTTCATCACAATGCTCCATGACCTTTGTCAACATAATTCTCTTTACACTTGTCATCACAATGCTCGCTGACACATGTCATCAGAATGCTCCTTGAAACCTGTCACGAAAAGGCTCCATGCCTTTTTCATCACGATGCCCAATGCCGTTTTCATCACATTGCTCCATTCCATTTTCATTAAATACTCCACAAGCTTTTCATCAGAATGCTCCCTGACCCTTGTCATCACAATTCTCCATGCACTTGTCAGCACAATGCTCCCTGACCCTTGTCATCACAATGCTCCAAGCCATTGTCATAACAAGGCTCCATTACATTTGTCATCAGGATCCTCCCTGACACTTGGCATCACAGTGCTCCATGCCATCCTCATCACAATGGGCCATTACATATGTGATCACAATGCTCCCTGACACCTGTCTTCACAATACGGCATGACCTGGTCATCACAATGCTCCATGCCCTTGTCATCACAGTGTGCCATACCAACTCTCATCGCAATACTCCATGAAATTATTAGACCAATGTTCCATGTCCTTGTCATCACAAAGCTCCATGCCCTTGTTACCACAATGCTCCATGACCCCTGTCATCACAATGCTCCGTGACTCCAGTCATCACAATGCTTCATGACCTTTGTCATCACAATGGTCCATGCCCTCGTCATCAACAGTCTCTGTGACCATTTTAACCACAATGCTCCATGAACTTTTCATCACAGTGCTCTTTGACCCTTGTCATCACAATGCTCTATGCCTTTCTCAGCACAATGCTCCCTGAACCTTGTCATCACAATGCTCCATTACCTTTGTCATCAGTATCCTCCATGACACTTGGCCTCACAATGCTCCATGCCATCCTCATCACAATGGGCCATTACAAATGTCATCACAATGCTCCCTGACACCTCTCTTAACAATACGGCATGACCTGGTCATCACAATGCTCCATGCCCCCTGATATTACAATGTTTCATAACACCTGTCATCAAAATTTTCCATAAAACTTTTCATTAAATTGCTCCATGACCCTGTCCTCAGGATGCTCCCTGCCCTTCTCATCACAATGCACAACGCCCTTGCCATCAAAATGCTCCTGACCTTTGTCATCACAAAGATCAATGACACTTGGCATCACACTGCTCCAAGTCATTGTCATCACAGTGCTCCAAGAATGCTCTCATCACATTGATCCATGCCTATGTGTTCACAAAGCTCCATGACACATGTCATCACAATGCTCCATGTCCTTGCCATCACAATGCTCCATTACATCAGTAATAACAATGCTCCATGACCCCTGCCATCACAATGTTCCATGGCCTTGTCATCACAAAGCTCCATGACCCTTCTCATCACAATGCTCCAAGAACCCTGTAATCACAATGCTCTATGCCGCTTTTCATCTCAATGATCTATGAACCCTGTCATCACAATTCACCATGCCCATCATCATAATGCTTCATGCTATTGTCATCACAACAAAATTAAAATGCTCCATGACCTCTGTCATCACAATGCTCCAAGACCCCTGTAATCACAATGCTCCATGCCCCTTTTAATCAGAATGCTCCATGAGACTTGTCTTCACAAGTCTCTATGGTCTTCTCATCACAATGCTCCAGGACCTTGTCATCACCATGCTCCATTCCCTTGTCATCACAATTCTCCCTGACCCCTGTCATCACAATAATCCATGAATATTTTTAGCCCAATGATCCACGACCTTCTCATCACAATGCTCCATGGCGAATATCATCACAATGCTCCATGACCACTGTCATCACAACACTCCATGACACCTGACAACACAATGATCCGGGACTCTTCTCATCACAATGCTCCATTCCCTAGTCATCACAATGCTCCATGACCCCTGTCATCACAACACTCCATGAACATTTTCACCCCAGTGCTCCATGACCCTTGTCATCACAATGATCCATTCCCTTGTCATCCCAATGCTCCATGACCCCTGTATTCACAATACTCCGTGAAGCTTGTCCTCACAGTTCTCCATGACACATGTCATCACAGTGCTCCATGCCTTTGTCAGGAAAATGCTACAAGACCTTGTCATTACAGTCCTCTATGCGCTTGTCATCACAATACTCCATTTCCATTGTCATCACAATCCTCCATGAACCTTGGGATCACATTGCTTCATGCCCTTGTCATCACAATGCTCCATGCTCCTTGAAGTCAAAATGATCCAAACCTCTGTCATCACAATGCTACAAACACTTGTGATCACAATGTTCCATAACACTTGTCATCACAACGCTCCATGATGCCTGTCATCACAATACTCCATGCCCTTTTCATTACAAAGCTCCATGACCTTTGTCATCACAATTCTCAATACACTTGTCATCACAATGCTCTATGCCTTTCTCAGCACAATGCTCCATGACCCTTGTCAGCACAATGCTCCATGCGCTTTTCAGCACAATGCTCCTTGACACATGTCATCACAATGCACCATGCGCTTGTCATCACAGTGCTCCACAATCTTGTCATCACAATTCCCCATAAAATTTGTCATCACAATGCTCCATGCTCTTCTCATCAAAATGCTCTCTCACCACTGATATCACAATGCTACATCAGTTTTGTCACAATACTCCGTCACCCCTGTCATCACAATGTTCCATGACGCCTGTCATCACAATGCTACATGCACTTATCATCAAAATGTTCGATGACCCATGACATCACAATGTTCCATAACACCTGTCATCAAAATGTTCCATGACACTTTTCATCAACTTGCTCCATGACCCTGTCATCACAATGCTCCATGCCCTTCTCATCACAATGAACAACGCCCTTGCGATCAAAATGCTCCATGACATTTGTCGTCACAAATATCCATGACGCTTGGCATCACAGTGCTCCATGTCATTGTCATCACAATGCACCATGCCCACTCTCAGCACAATAATCTATGAAACTTGTCAGACCAATGCTCCATGCCCCTGTCATCACAATGCACCATGCCCTTGTCATCACAGTGCTCCATGACCCGTGTCATCACAATGCTCCTTGACTCCAGTCATCACAATACTTCATAACGTTTTTCATCACAATGGTCCATGCCTGCATCATCACAAGGCTCTGTGACCTTTGTAACCAAAATGCTCCATGAACTTTTCATCACAATTCTCAGTGACCCTTGTCATCACAATGCTCCATGTCTTTGTCAGAATAATGCTCCATGACCATTGTCATCACAATGTGCCATGCGCATTTCATCACAACTGTCCACAACCTTGTAATTGCAATGCTCCATAAACCTTGTAATCACAATGGTCCATGCACTTCTCATCAAAATGCTCTCTCACCAGAGATATCACAGTGTTCCATCAATAGTCATCACAATACTCCCTCACCCCTGGAATCACAATGATCCATGACCCTGTCATCACAATGTTACATCCACTTATCATCACAATGTTCCATGACCCCTGCCATCACAATGTTCCATAAGCCCTGTCATCAAAATGCTCCATGACCCTTTCCATCCCAAAGCTCCAAGACCCCTGACATCAGAATATTCTATAACCCCTGTCATCTAAATGTTCCATTACAATTTTTATCAAATTGCTGCATGAACCGGTCATCAAAATGCTCCCTGCACTTCTCATCACAATGCACCATGCCCTTTTCATCAAAATGCTCCATGACTTGTCATCACAAAGCTCCATGACTCTTGGCATCACAATGCTCCATGTCATTGGCATCACAATGCTCCATGTACCCTCTCATAACATTGCTCCATGCCCTTGTCATCACAAAGCTCCATGACACTTGTGATCACAATGCTCCATGTCCTTCTAATCACAATGTTCCATGCCCTTGTCATTACAATCCTGCATGACCCATGTGTCACAGTGTTCTGTGCCCTTGTCATCACAATGCTCCATACCCACTCTCATCACAATAATCCATGAAACATTTCAGACCAAAGTTCCATACCCTTCTCATCACAATTCTCGATTACCCCGGTCATAACAATGCACCATGACCCCTGCCATCACAATATTCCACGGCCTAGTCATCACCAGGTTCCATGACACTTCTCATCACAATGCTCAAGACCCCTGAAATCACAATGCTACATTCCCTTGTCATCACAAAGCTCCATGACGCATGTCATCAGAATGTTCCATGGCCTTCTCATCACAATGCTCCATACCGTTGTCATCACAATGCTCCAAGACCCCTGTAATCACAATGCTCCATGCCCCTTTTCATCTCAATGCTTCATGAAACCTGTCATCACAATGAAGCATGCCCATCATCATAATGCTTCAGGCTATTGTCATCACAATTAAATCAATATTCTCCATGACCTCTGTGATCATAATGCTACAAACCCTTGTGATCACAATGTTGCATAACACTTATCATCACAAAGCTCCATGACACTTGTCATCACAATGCTCGATGCCCTTCTAATCACAATGCTCCATGCCCTTGTCATTACAGTCCTGCATGACCCATGTATCACAGTGTTCCGAGCCCTTGTCATCACAATGCTCCATGCCCACTCTCATCACAATAATCCAAGAAACATTTCAGACCAAAGTTCCTACCCTTCTCAGCACAATGCTCCATTACCCCTGTCATAACAGTGCACCATGACCCCTGCCTTCACAATGTTCCACGGCCTAGTCATCACAAGGTTCCATGACACTTCTCATCACAATGCTCAAGACCACTGAAATCACAATGCTACATTCCCTTGTCATCACAAAGCTCCATGACGCATGTCATCTGAATGTTCCATGGCCTTCTCATCACAATGCTCCATGCCCTTGTCATCACAATGCTCCAAGACCCCTGTAATCACAATGCTCCATGCCCCTTTTCATCTCAATGCTTCATGAACCTAGTCATCACAATGAACCATGCCCATCATCATAAAGCTTCAGGCTATTGTCACAACAATTAAATCAATATTCTCCATGACCTCTGTGATCATAATGCTCCAAACCCTTGTGATCACAATGTTGCATAACACTTATCATCACAACACCCCATGACGCTCATCATCTCAATTATTCATGGTCTTCTCATCACAATGCTCCATGAACTTTGTCATCACAATGCTCAATACACTTGTCATCACAATGCTCCCTGACCCTTGTCATCAGTATGCTCCTTGAACCCTGTCATGAAAAGGCTCCATGCCTTTTCATCACAATGATCCATGACCTTTTCATCGCAATCCTCCAAGATCCCTGTAATCACAATGCTCCATGCCCTTGTCATCACAAAACTCCATGATGCATGTCATCAGAATGCTCCATGGCATTCTCATCACAATGCCCCATGCCCTTGTCATCACAATGCTCCAAGACCTCTGTAATCACAATGCTCTATGCCCCTTTTCTTCAGAATGCTCCATGAGACTTGTCATGACAAGTCTCCATGGTCATCTCATCACAATGCTCCAGGACATTGTCATCATCATGCTCCATTCCCTTGTCATCACAATGCTCCATGAGCCCTGTCATCACAATAATCCATGAATATTTTCAGCCCAATGCTCCACGACGTTCTCATCACAATGCCCCATGGCCAATATCATCAAAATGCTCCATGACCACTGTCATCACAACACTCCATGACACCTGACAACACAATGATCCGGGAGTCTTCTCATCACAATGCTCCATTCCCTATTCATCAGAATGCTACATGACCCCTGTCATCACAACTCTCCATGAACATTTTCAGCCCAGTGCTCCATGACCCTTGTCATCAAAATGATCCATGCCCTTGTCATCCCAATGCTCCATGACCCTTGTATTTACAATGCTCCGTGAAGCTTGTCATCACAGTGCTCCATGACACATGTCATCACAATGCTCCATGCATTTGTCAGCAAAATGCTACAAGACCTCGTCATTACAGTCCTCTATGCACTTGTCATCACAATACTCCATTTCCATTGTCATCACAATATTCCATGATCCTTGGGATCACATTGCTTCATGCCCTTGTCATCACAATGCTCCATGCTCCTTGAAGTCAAAATGATCCAAACCTCTGTCATCACAATGCTCCAAACACTTGTGATCACAATGTTCCATAACACTTGTCATCACAATGCTACATTATGCCTGTCATCACAATCCTCCATGCCCTTTTCATTACAAAGCTCCATGAACTTTGTCATCACAATTCTCAATACAATTGTAATCACAATGCTCCCTGACAATTGTCATCAGAATGCTCCTTGAACCCTGTCACAAAAAGGCTTCATGCCTTTTTCATCACAATGCCCATTCCATTTTCATCACAATACTCCATGCCATTGTCATCAAAATACTCCACAAGCTTTTCATCAGAATGCTCCATGACCCTTGTCATCACAATTCTCCATGCACTTGTGAGCACAATGCTCCCTGAAACTTGTCACCACAATGCTCCAAGCCATTGTCATTACAATGCTCCATTACCTTTGTCATAAGAATCCTCCATGACAATTGGCATCACAATGCTCCATGCCGTCGTCATCACAATGGGCCATTACATATGTCATCACAATGATCCGTGACACCTGACTTCACAATACTGTATGACCTGGTCATCAGAATGCTCCATGCCCTTGTCATCACAATGCGACATTACAACTGTCATCGCAATAATCCATGAAAATTATTAGACCAATGTTCCATGCCCTTGTCATCACAATGCTCCATGCCCTTGTTATCACAATGCTCCATGACCCCTGTCATCACAATGCTCCGTGACTCCAGTCATCACAGTGCTTCATGACCTTTGTCATCACAATGGTCCATGCCCTCGTCATCAACAGTCTCTGTGTCCTTTTTTACCACAATGCTCCATGAACTTTTCATCATAATGCTCCTTGACCCTTTTCATCACAATGCTCTATGCCTTTCTCTGCACAATGCTCCATGACCCTTGTCATCACAATGCTCCATGCGCTTGTCAGCACAATGATCCTTGACACATGTCATTACAATGTACCATGCGCTTGTCATCACAGTGCTCCACAATCTTGTCATCACAATTCCCCATAAAATTTGTCATCACAATGCTCCGTGACTCCAGTCATCACAATGCTTCATAACGTTTGTCATCACAATGGTCCATGCCCGCGTCATCACAAGGCTCTGTGACCTTTGTAACAACAATGCTCCATGAACATTTCATCACAATTCTCTGTGACCCTTGTCATCACAATGCTCCATGCCTTTGTCAGAACAATGCTCCATGACCATTGCCATCACAATGTGCCACGTGTATTTCATCACAACTGTCCACAACCGTTTCATTGCTATGCTCCATAAACCTTGTAATCACTATGGTACATGCACTTCTCATCAAAATGCTCTCTCACCAGAGATAGCACAATGTTCCATCACTAGTCATCACAATACTCCCTCACCCCTGGAATCACAATGTTCCATGACCCTCTCATCACACTGCTACATCCCCTTATCATCAGAGTGTTCCATGACCCCTGCCATCACAGTGTTCCATAACCCGTGTCATCAAAATGCTCCATGACCCTTTCCATCCCAAAGCTCCAAGACCCCTGACATCACAATGTTCTATAACCACTGCCATCAAAATATTCCTTTACACTTTTTATCAAATTGTTGCATCACCACGTCATCAAAATGCTCCCTGCCCTTCTCTTCACAATGCACCATGCCCTTGTCATCAAAATGCTACAGGACTTGTCATCACAAAGCTCCATGACCCTTGGCATCACAATGCTCAATGTCATTGTAATCACAATGCTCCATGAACCATCTCATAACATTGCTCAATACCTTTGTCATCACAAAGCTCCATGACACCTGTCATCACAATGCTCGATGCCCTTCTCATCACAATGCTCCATGCCCTTGTCATTACAGTCCTGCATGACACATGTTTCACAGTGTTCCGTGCCCTTGTCATCACAATGCTCCATGCCCACTCTCATCAAAATAATCCATGAAACATTTCAGACCAAAGTTCCATACCCTTCTCATCACAATGCTCCATTACCCCTGTGATAACAATGCACCATGACACCTGCCATCACAATATTCCACGGCCTAGTCATCACAAGGTTCCATGATACTTCTCATCACAATGCTCAAGCCCCCTGATATCACAATGCTCAATGCCCTTGTCATCACAAAGTTCGATGACGCATGTCATCAGAATGTTCCATGCCCCATTTCATCTCAATGCTCCATGAAGTCTGTTATCACAATGCTCCAAGACCCTTGTAATCACAATGCTCCATGCCCCTTTTCATCTCAATGCTCCATGAACCCTGTCATCACAATGCACCATGCCCATCATCATAATGCTTCAGGCTATTGTCATCACAATGAAATCAATATTCTGCATGACCTCTGTCATCATAATGCTCCAAACCCTTGTGATCACAATGTTGCATAACACGTATCATCACAACACCCCATGATGCTCATCATCACAATTATCCATAGTCTTCTCATCACAATGCTCCATGAACTTTGTCATAACAATGCTCAATACACTTGTCATCACAATGCTCCCTGACCCTTGTCGTCAGTATGCTCCTTGAACCCTGTCATGACAAGTTTCCATGCATTTTTCATCACAATGATCCATGACCATTTCATCACAATGCTCCAAGATCCCTGTAATCACAATGCTCCATGCCCTTGTCATCACAAAACTCCATGACGCATGTCATCAGAATTCTCCATGGCCTTCTCATCACAATGCTCTATGCCCTAGTCATAACAATGCTCCACGACCCCTGTAATCACAATGCTCAATGCCCTTGTCATCACAATGCTTCATGACTTGTCATCACAAAGATCCATGACCCTTGGCATCACAATGCTCCATGTCATTGTCATCACAATGCTCTATGAACGCTCTCATCACATTGCTCCATGCCCTTATCTTCACATAGCTCCATGACACATGTCATCAGAATGCTCCATGGTCTTCTCATCACAATGCTCCATGCCCTTGCCATCACAATGCTCCATTACACCTGTCATAACAATGCTCCATGACCCCTGCCTTCACGATGTTCCATGGCCTTTTCATCACAAGGATCCATGACCATGCTCATCACAATGCTCCAAGAACACTGTAATCATAATGCTCTATGCCCCTTTTCATCTCAATGAACCATGAACCCTGTCATTACAATGCACCATGCCCATCATCATAATGCTTCATGCTATTGTCATAACAATGAAATCAAAATGTTCCATGACGTCTGTCATAACAATGCTCCAAACCCTTGTGATCACAATATTCCATAACACTTGTCATCAAAATGCCCCATGACGCTCGTCAACACAATTATCCATGGCCTTCTCATCACAATGCTCCATGACCTTCGTCATCACAATGCTCAATACACTTGTCATCAAACTGCTCCCTGACACTTGATGTCTGTATGCTCCTTGAACCCTGTCATGACAAGGCTCCATGCCATTTTCATCACAATGCTCCATACCCTTTTCATCACAATGCCCCAAGACCCCTGTAATCACAATGCTCCATGCCCTTGTCATCACAAAGCTCAATGACGCATGACATCAGAGTGCTCCTTGGTCTTCTCCTCACAATGCTCCATGCCCTTGTCATCAAAATGTTCCAAGACCCCTGTAATCACAATGCTCCATGTCCCTGTTCATCAGTATGCTCCATGAGACTTGTCATCACAAGGCTCCATTGTTTTGTCATCACAATGCTCCAGGACATTGTCATCACAATGCTTCCCTACCTTTTCCTGAAAATTTTCAATGGCCCTTGTCATCATAATGCTCCAAGCCCTAATCATCACAATGCTCCATTATATTTGTTATCACAATCCTCCATTACATTTGGTATCACAATGCTCCATGCCATTGTCTTCGCAATGGACCATGGCATATTTCATCACAATGCTCCCTGACAAATGTCTTCACAATACTCCATGACCTTATTATCAAAATGCTCCATGCCCTTGTCATTACAATGCACCATTCCCACTCTCATCACAATAATCTATGAAAATTGTCAGACCAATGCTCCATGACACTGTCATCCCAATGTTCCATGCCCTTGTCATCACAATGCTCCATGACCCATGTCATCACAATGCTCCATGACTCCACTCATCACAATGCTTCATAACGTTTGTCATCACAATGGTCCATGCCCACGTCATCACAAGGCTCTGTGACGTTTGTAACCACAATGCTCCATGAACTTTTCATCACAATTCTCTGTGAAACTTGTCATCACAATGCGCCATTCCAAATGTCATTGCAATAATCCATGAAACTTATTAGACAAATGATCCATGCCCTTGTCATCACAATGCTCCATGCCCTTGTTATCACAATGCTCCATGACCCCTGTCATCACAGTGCTCCGTGACTCCAGTCATCACAATGCTTCATGACCTTTGTCATCACAATGGTCCATGCCCTCGTCATCAACAGTCTCTGTGACCTTTTTAACCACAATTCTCCATGAACTTTTTATCACAATGCTCTTTGACCCTTGTCATCACAATGCTCTATGCCTTTCTCAGCACAATGCTCCATGACCCTTGTCATCACAATGCTCCATGCGCTTGTCAGCCCAATGCTCCATGACACATGTCATCACAATGCACCATGCGCTTGTCATCACAGTGCTCCACAACATTGTCATCACAATGCTCCATAAAATTTGTCATCACAATGCTCCATGCACTTCTCATCAAAATGCTCACTCACCACTGATATCACAATGCTACATCACTATTTGTCACAATACTCCCTCACCCCTGTCATCACAATGTTCCATGGCTCCTGTCATCACAATGCTACATGCACTTATCATCACAATGTTCGATGACCCCTGAAATCACAATGTTCCGTAACACCTGTCATCAAAATGTTCCATAACACTTTTCATCAAATTGCTCCATGACCCTGTCATCAGAATGCTCCCTGCCCTTCTCATCACAATGCACAACGCCCTTGCCATCAAAATGCTCCATGACCTTTGTCATCACAAAGATCCATGACCCTTGGCATCACAATGCTCCATGTCATTGTCATCACAGTGCTCCATGAACACTCTCATCACATTGCTCCATGCCCTTGTCTTCACATAGCTCCATGACACATGTCATCATAATGCTCCATGGCCTTCTCATCACAATGCTCCAAGCCCTTGCCATCACAATGCTCCATTACCCCTGTCATAACCATGCTCCATGACCCCTGCCATCACGATGTTCCATGGCCTTGTCATCACAAGGCTCCATGACCCTTCTTATCACAATGCTCCAAGAACACTGTAATCACAATGCTGTATGCCCCTTTTCATCTCAATGATCCATGAACACTGTCATCACAATGCACCATGCCCATCATCATAATGCTTCATGCAATTGTCATCACAACGAAATCAAAATGTTCCATGACCTCTGTCATAACAATGATCCAAACCCTTGTGATCACAATATTCCATAACACTTGTCATCACAATGCCCCAGGATGCTCGTCATCACAATTATCCATGGTCTTCTCATCACAATGCTCTATGACCTTCGTCATCACAATGCTCAATACACTTGTCATCAACATGCTCCCTGACACTTGTTGTCTGTATGCTCCTTGAACCCTGTCATGACAAGGCTCCATGCCTTTTTGGTCACAATGATCCATGCCCTTTTCATCACAATGCTCCAAGTCCCATGTAATCACAATGGTACATGCCATTGTCATCACAAAGCTCAATGACGCATGCCATCAGAATGCTCCTTGGTCTTCTCCTCACAATGCTCCATGCCCTTGTCTTCACAATGATCCATGCCCTTGTCATCACAATGCTCCATGCCCATGTTATCACAATGCTCCATGACCCCTGTCATCACAATGCTCCGTGACTCCAGTCATCACAATGCTTCATGACTTTTGTCATCACAATGGTCCATGCCCTCGTCATCAACCGTCTCTGTGACCTTTTTAACCACAATGCTCCATGAACATTCTCAGCACAATGGTCCATGAACCTTGTCATCACATTGCTCCATGCACTTTTCAGCACAATGCTCCATGACACATGTCATCACAATGCACCATGCGCTTGTCATCACAGTGCTCCACAACATTGTCATCACAATGCTCCATAAAATTTGTCATCACAATGCTCCATGCACTTCTCATCAAAATGCTCTCTCACCACTGATATCACAATGCTACATCACTATTTGTCACATTACTCCCTCACCCCTGTCATCACAATGTTCCATGACTCCTGTCATCACAATGCTACATGCACTTATCATCACAATGTTCGATGAGCCCTGAAATCACAATGTTCCATAACACCTGTCATCAAAATGTTCCATGACACTTTTCATCAAATTGCTCCATGACCCTGTCATCAGAATGCTCCCTGCCCTTCTCATCACAATGCACAACGCCCTTGCCATCAAAATGCTCCATGACCTTTGTCATCACAAAGATCCAAGACCCTTGGCATCACAATGTTCCATGTCATTGTCATCACAATGCTCCATGAACCCTCTCATCACATTGCTCCATGCCCTTGTCATCACACAGCTCCATGACACTTGTCATCACAATGCTCGATGCCCTTCTCATCACAATGCTCCATGCCTTTGTCATTACAGTCCTGCATGACCCATGTATCACAGTGTTCCGTGCCCTTGTCATCAAAATGCTCCATGCCCACACTCATCACAATAATCCATGAAACATTTCAGACCAAAGTTCCATACCCTTCTCATCACAATGCTCCATTACCCCTGTCATAACAATGCACCACGACACCTGCCATCACAATGATCCACGGCCTAGTGATCACAAGGTTCCATGATAATTCTCATCACAATGATCAAGACCCCTGATATCACAATGCTCCATGCCCTTGTCATCACAAAGCTCCATGACGCATGTCATCAGAATGTTCCATGGCCTTCTCATCACAATGCTCCATGCCCTTGTCATGACAATGCTCCAAGACCCTTGTCATCACAATGCTCCATGCCACATTTCATCACAATGCTCCATGAAATCTGTCATCACAATGCTCCAAGACCCTTGTAATCACAATGCTCCATGCCGCTTTTCATCTCAATGCTCCATGAACCCTATCATCACAATGCACCATGCCCATCATCATAATGCTTCAGGCTATTGTCATCACAATGAAATCAATATTCTGCATGACCTCTGTCATCATAATGCTCCAAACCCTTGTGATCACAATGTTGCATAACACGTATCATCACAACACCCCATGATGCTCATCATCACAATTATCCATAGTCTTCTCATCACAATGCTCCATGATCTTTGTCATAACAATGCTCAATACACTTGTCATCACAATGCTCCCTGACCCTTGTCGTCAGTATGCTCCTTGAACCCTGTCATGACAAGTTTCCATGCATTTTTCATCACAATGATCCATGACCATTTCATCACAATGCTCCAAGGTCCCTGTAATCACAATGCTCCATGCCCTTGTCATCACAAAACTCCATGACGCATGTCATCAGAATTCTCCATGGCCTTCTCATCACAATGCTCTATGCCCTAGTCATAACAATGCTCCACGACCCCTGTAATCACAATGCTCAATGCCCTTGTCATCACAATGCTTCATGACTTGTCATCACAAAGATCCATGACCCTTGGCATCACAATGCTCCATGTCATTGTCATCACAATGCTCTATGAACGCTCTCATCACATTGCTCCATGCCCTTATCTTCACATAGCTCCATGACACATGTCATCAGAATGCTCCATGGTCTTCTCATCACAATGCTCCATGCCCTTGCCATCACAATGCTCCATTACACCTGTCATAACAATGCTCCATGACCCCTGCCTTCACGATGTTCCATGGCCTTGTCATCACAAGGATCCATGACCATGCTCATCACAATGCTCCAAGAACACTGTAATCATAATGCTCTATGCCCCTTTTCATCTCAATGAACCATGAACCCTGTCATCACAATGCACCATGCCCATCATCATAATGCTTCATGCTATTGTCATAACAATGAAATCAAAATGTTCCATGACGTCTGTCATAACAATGCTCCAAACCCTTGTGATCACAATATTCCATAACACTTGTCATCAAAATGCCCCATGACGCTCGTCAACACAATTATCCATGGCCTTCTCATCACAATGCTCCATGACCTTCGTCATCACAATGCTCAATACACTTGTCATCAAACTGCTCCCTGACACTTGATGTCTGTATGCTCCTTGAACCCTGTCATGACAAGGCTCCATGCCATTTTCATCACAATGCTCCATACCCTTTTCATCACAATGCCCCAAGACCCCTGTAATCACAATGCTCCATGCCCTTGTCATCACAAAGCTCAATGACGCATGACATCAGAGTGCTCCTTGGTCTTCTCCTCACAATGCTCCATGCCCTTGTCATCAAAATGTTCCAAGACCCCTGTAATCACAATGCTCCATGTCCCTGTTCATCAGTATGCTCCATGAGACTTGTCATCACAAGGCTCCATTGTTTTGTCATCACAATGCTCCAGGACATTGTCATCACAATGCTTCCCTACCTTTTCCTGAAAATTTTCAATGGCCCTTGTCATCATAATGCTCCAAGCCCTAATCATCACAATGCTCCATTATATTTGTTATCACAATCCTCCATTACATTTGGTATCACAATGCTCCATGCCATTGTCTTCGCAATGGACCATGGCATATTTCATCACAATGCTCCCTGACAACTGTCTTCACAATACTCCATGACCTTATTATCAAAATGCTCCATGCCCTTGTCATTACAATGCACCATTCCCACTCTCATCACAATAATCTATGAAAATTGTCAGACCAATGCTCCATGACACTGTCATCCCAATGTTCCATGCCCTTGTCATCACAATGCTCCATGACCCATGTCATCACAATGCTCCATGACTCCACTCATCACAATGCTTCATAACGTTTGTCATCACAATGGTCCATGCCCACGTCATCACAAGGCTCTGTGACGTTTGTAACCACAATGCTCCATGAACTTTTCATCACAATTCTCTGTGAAACTTGTCATCACAATGCGCCATTCCAAATGTCATTGCAATAATCCATGAAACTTATTAGACAAATGATCCATGCCCTTGTCATCACAATGCTCCATGCCCTTGTTATCACAATGCTCCATGACCCCTGTCATCACAGTGCTCCGTGACTCCAGTCATCACAATGCTTCATGATCTTTGTCATCACAATGGTCCATGCCCTCGTCATCAACAGTCTCTGTGACCTTTTTAACCACAATTCTCCATGAACTTTTTATCACAATGCTCTTTGACCCTTGTCATCACAATGCTCTATGCCTTTCTCAGCACAATGCTCCATGACCCTTGTCATCACAATGCTCCATGCGCTTGTCAGCCCAATGCTCCATGACACATGTCATCACAATGCACCATGCGCTTGTCATCACAGTGCTCCACAACATTGTCATCACAATGCTCCATAAAATTTGTCATCACAATGCTCCATGCACTTCTCATCAAAATGCTCACTCACCACTGATATCACAATGCTACATCACTATTTGTCACAATACTCCCTCACCCCTGTCATCACAATGTTCCATGGCTCCTGTCATCACAATGCTACATGCACTTATCATCACAATGTTCGATGACCCCTGAAATCACAATGTTCCGTAACACCTGTCATCAAAATGTTCCATAACACTTTTCATCAAATTGCTCCATGACCCTGTCATCAGAATGCTCCCTGCCCTTCTCATCACAATGCACAAAGCCATTGCCATCACAATGCTCCATGACCTTTGTCATCACAAAGATCCATGACCCTTGGCATCACAATGCTCCATGTCATTGTCATCACAGTGCTCCATGAACACTCTCATCACATTGCTCCATGCCCTTGTCTTCACATAGCTCCATGACACATGTCATCATAATGCTCCATGGCCTTCTCATCACAATGCTCCAAGCCCTTGCCATCACAATGCTCCATTACCCCTGTCATAACCATGCTCCATGACCCCTGCCATTACGATGTTCCATGGCCTTGTCATCACAAGGCTCCATGACCCTTCTTATCACAATGCTCCAAGAACACTGTAATCACAATGCTGTATGCCCCTTTTCATCTCAATGATCCATGAACCCTGTCATCACAACGCACCATGCCCATCATCATAATGCTTCATGCAATTGTCATCACAACGAAATCAAAATGTTCCATGACCTCTGTCATAACAATGATCCAAACCCTTGTGATCACAATATTCCATAACACTTGTCATCACAATGCCCCAGGATGCTCGTCATCACAATTATCCATGGTCTTCTCATCACAATGCTCTATGACCTTCGTCATCACAATGCTCAATACACTTGTCATCAACATGCTCCCTGACACTTGTTGTCTGTATGCTCCTTGAACCCTGTCATGACAAGGCTCCATGCCTTTTTGGTCACAATGATCCATGCCCTTTTCATCACAATGCTCCAAGTCCCATGTAATCACAATGGTACATGCCATTGTCATCACAAAGCTCAATGACGCATGCCATCAGAATGCTCCTTGGTCTTCTCCTCACAATGCTCCATGCCCTTGTCTTCACAATGATCCATGCCTTGTCATCACAATGCTCCATGCCCATGTTATCACAATGCTCCATGACCCCTGTCATCACAATGCTCCGTGACTCCAGTCATCACAATGCTTCATGACTTTTGTCATCACAATGGTCCATGCCCTCGTCATCAACCGTCTCTGTGACCTTTTTAACCACAATGCTCCATGAACATTCTCAGCACAATGGTCCATGAACCTTGTCATCACATTGCTCCATGCGCTTTTCAGCACAATGCTCCATGACACATGTCATCACAATGCACCATGCGCTTGTCATCACAGTGCTCCACAACATTGTCATCACAATGCTCCATAAAATTTGTCATCACAATGCTCCATGCACTTCTCATCAAAATGCTCTCTCACCACTGATATCACAATGCTACATCACTATTTGTCACATTACTCCCTCACCCCTGTCATCACAATGTTCCATGACTCCTGTCATCACAATGCTACATGCACTTATCATCACAATGTTCGATGAGCCCTGAAATCACAATGTTCCATAACACCTGTCATCAAAATGTTCCATGACACTTTTCATCAAATTGCTCCATGACCCTGTCATCAGAATGCTCCCTGCCCTTCTCATCACAATGCACAACGCCCTTGCCATCAAAATGCTCCATGACCTTTGTCATCACAAAGATCCAAGACCCTTGGCATCACAATGTTCCATGTCATTGTCATCACAATGCTCCATGAACCCTCTCATCACATTGCTCCATGCCCTTGTCATCACACAGCTCCATGACACTTGTCATCACAATGCTCGATGCCCTTCTCATCACAATGCTCCATGCCTTTGTCATTACAGTCCTGCATGACCCATGTATCACAGTGTTCCGTGCCCTTGTCATCACAATGCTCCATGCCCACACTCATCACAATAATCCATGAAACATTTCAGACCAAAGTTCCATACCCTTCTCATCACAATGCTCCATTACCCCTGTCATAACAATGCACCACGACACCTGCCATCACAATGATCCACGGCCTAGTGATCACAAGGTTCCATGATAATTCTCATCACAATGATCAAGACCCCTGATATCACAATGCTCCATGCCCTTGTCATCACAAAGCTCCATGACGCATGTCATCAGAATGTTCCATGGCCTTCTCATCACAATGCTCCATGCCCTTGTCATGACAATGCTCCAAGACCCTTGTCATCACAATGCTCCATGCCACATTTCATCACAATGCTCCATGAAATCTGTCATCACAATGCTCCAAGACCCTTGTAATCACAATGCTCCATGCCGCTTTTCATCTCAATGCTCCATGAACCCTATCATCACAATGCACCATGCCCATCATCATAATGCTTCAGGCTATTGTCATCACAATGAAATCAATATTCTGCATGACCCCTGTCATCATAATGCTCCAAACCCTTGTGATCACAATGTTGCATAACACGTATCATCACAACACCCCATGATGCTCATCATCACAATTATCCATAGTCTTCTCATCACAATGCTCCATGATCTTTGTCATAACAATGCTCAATACACTTGTCATCACAATGCTCCCTGACCCTTGTCGTCAGTATGCTCCTTGAACCCTGTCATGACAAGTTTCCATGCATTTTTCATCACAATGATCCATGACCATTTCATCACAATGCTCCAAGGTCCCTGTAATCACAATGCTCCATGCCCTTGTCATCACAAAACTCCATGACGCATGTCATCAGAATTCTCCATGGCCTTCTCATCACAATGCTCTATGCCCTAGTCATAACAATGCTCCACGACCCCTGTAATCACAATGCTCAATGCCCTTGTCATCACAATGCTTCATGACTTGTCATCACAAAGATCCATGACCCTTGGCATCACAAAGCTCCATGTCATTGTCATCACAATGCTCTATGAACGCTCTCATCACATGGCTCCATGCCCTTATCTTCACATAGCTCCATGACACATGTCATCAGAATGCTCCATGGTCTTCTCATCACAATGCTCCATGCCCTTGCCATCACAATGCTCCATTACACCTGTCATAACAATGCTCCATGACCCCTGCCTTCACGATGTTCCATGGCCTTGTCATCACAAGGATCCATGACCATGCTCATCACAATGCTCCAAGAACACTGTAATCATAATGCTCTATGCCCCTTTTCATCTCAATGAACCATGAACCCTGTCATCACAATGCACCATGCCCATCATCATAATGCTTCATGCTATTGTCATAACAATGAAATCAAAATGTTCCATGACGTCTGTCATAACAATGCTCCAAACCCTTGTGATCACAATATTCCATAACACTTGTCATCAAAATGCCCCATGACGCTCGTCAACACAATTATCCATGGCCTTCTCATCACAATGCTCCATGACCTTCGTCATCACAATGCTCAATACACTTGTCATCAAACTGCTCCCTGACACTTGATGTCTGTATGCTCCTTGAACCCTGTCATGACAAGGCTCCATGCCATTTTCATCACAATGCTCCATACCCTTTTCATCACAATGCCCCAAGACCCCTGTAATCACAATGCTCCATGCCCTTGTCATCACAAAGCTCAATGACGCATGACATCAGAGTGCTCCTTGGTCTTCTCCTCACAATGCTCCATGCCCTTGTCATCAAAATGTTCCAAGACCCCTGTAATCACAATGCTCCATGTCCCTGTTCATCAGTATGCTCCATGAGACTTGTCATCACAAGGCTCCATTGTTTTGTCATCACAATGCTCCAGGACATTGTCATCACAATGCTTCCCTACCTTTTCCTGAAAATTTTCAATGGCCCTTGTCATCATAATGCTCCAAGCCCTAATCATCACAATGCTCCATTATATTTGTTATCACAATCCTCCATTACATTTGGTATCACAATGCTCCATGCCATTGTCTTCGCAATGGACCATGGCATATTTCATCACAATGCTCCCTGACAACTGTCTTCACAATACTCCATGACCTTATTATCAAAATGCTCCATGCCCTTGTCATTACAATGCACCATTCCCACTCTCATCACAATAATCTATGAAAATTGTCAGACCAATGCTCCATGACACTGTCATCCCAATGTTCCATGCCCTTGTCATCACAATGCTCCATGACCCATGTCATCACAATGCTCCATGACTCCACTCATCACAATGCTTCATAACGTTTGTCATCACAATGGTCCATGCCCACGTCATCACAAGGCTCTGTGACGTTTGTAACCACAATGCTCCATGAACTTTTCATCACAATTCTCTGTGAAACTTGTCATCACAATGCGCCATTCCAAATGTCATTGCAATAATCCATGAAACTTATTAGACAAATGATCCATGCCCTTGTCATCACAATGCTCCATGCCCTTGTTATCACAATGCTCCATGACCCCTGTCATCACAGTGCTCCGTGACTCCAGTCATCACAATGCTTCATGACCTTTGTCATCACAATGGTCCATGCCCTCGTCATCAACAGTCTCTGTGACCTTTTTAACCACAATTCTCCATGAACTATTTATCACAATGCTCTTTGACCCTTGTCATCACAATGCTCTATGCCTTTCTCAGCACAATGCTCCATGACCCTTGTCATCACAATGCTCCATGCGCTTGTCAGCCCAATGCTCCATGACACATGTCATCACAATGCACCATGCGCTTGTCATCACAGTGCTCCACAACATTGTCATCACAATGCTCCATAAAATTTGTCATCACAATGCTCCATGCACTTCTCATCAAAATGCTCACTCACCACTGATATCACAATGCTACATCACTATTTGTCACAATACTCCCTCACCCCTGTCATCACAATGTTCCATGGCTCCTGTCATCACAATGCTACATGCACTTATCATCACAATGTTCGATGACCCCTGAAATCACAATGTTCCGTAACACCTGTCATTAAAATGTTCCATATCACTTTTCATCAAATTGCTCCATGACCCTGTCATCAGAATGCTCCCTGCCCTTCTCATCACAATGCACAAAGCCATTGCCATCACAATGCTCCATGACCTTTGTCATCACAAAGATCCATGACCCTTGGCATCACAATGCTCCATGTCATTGTCATCACAGTGCTCCATGAACACTCTCATCACATTGCTCCATGCCCTTGTCTTCACATAGCTCCATGACACATGTCATCATAATGCTCCATGGCCTTCTCATCACAATGCTCCAAGCCCTTGCCATCACAATGCTCCATTACCCCTGTCATAACCATGCTCCATGACCCCTGCCATCACGATGTTCCATGGCCTTGTCATCACAAGGCTCCATGACCCTTCTTATCACAATGCTCCAAGAACACTGTAATCACAATGCTGTATGCCCCTTTTCATCTCAATGATCCATGAACCCTGTCATCACAATGCACCATGCCCATCATCATAATGCTTCATGCAATTGTCATCACAACGAAATCAAAATGTTCCATGACCTCTGTCATAACAATGATCCAAACCCTTGTGATCACAATATTCCATAACACTTGTCATCACAATGCCCCAGGATGCTCGTCATCACAATTATCCATGGTCTTCTCATCACAATGCTCTATGACCTTCGTCATCACAATGCTCAATACACTTGTCATCAACATGCTCCCTGACACTTGTTGTCTGTATGCTCCTTGAACCCTGTCATGACAAGGCTCCATGCCTTTTTGGTAACAATGATCCATGCCCTTTTCATCACAATGCTCCAAGTCCCATGTAATCACAATGGTACATGCCATTGTCATCACAAAGCTCAATGACGCATGCCATCAGAATGCTCCTTGGTCTTCTCCTCACAATGCTCCATGCCCTTGTCTTCACAATGATCCATGCCCTTGTCATCACAATGCTCCATGCCCATGTTATCACAATGCTCCATGACCCCTGTCATCACAATGCTCCGTGACTCCAGTCATCACAATGCTTCATGACTTTTGTCATCACAATGGTCCATGCCCTCGTCATCAACCGTCTCTGTGACCTTTTTAACCACAATGCTCCATGAACATTCTCAGCACAATGGTCCATGAACCTTGTCATCACATTGCTCCATGCGCTTTTCAGCACAATGCTCCATGACACATGTCATCACAATGCACCATGCGCTTGTCATCACAGTGCTCCACAACATTGTCATCACAATGCTCCATAAAATTTGTCATCACAATGCTCCATGCACTTCTCATCAAAATGCTCTCTCACCACTGATATCACAATGCTACATCACTATTTGTCACATTACTCCCTCACCCCTGTCATCACAATGTTCCATGACTCCTGTCATCACAATGCTACATGCACTTATCATCACAATGTTCGATGAGCCCTGAAATCACAATGTTCCATAACACCTGTCATCAAAATGTTCCATGACACTTTTCATCAAATTGCTCCATGACCCTGTCATCAGAATGCTCCCTGCCCTTCTCATCACA
The DNA here is from genome assembly GCF_025265405.1 of Mesoplodon densirostris. Classification (NCBI taxonomy): domain Eukaryota; kingdom Metazoa; phylum Chordata; class Mammalia; order Artiodactyla; family Ziphiidae; genus Mesoplodon; species Mesoplodon densirostris. The sequence continues at coordinate 3,646,107 of NW_026778197.1, read as the reverse complement.
ATGCACAACGCCCTTGCCATCAAAATGCTCCATGACCTTTGTCATCACAAAGATCCAAGACCCTTGGCATCACAATGTTCCATGTCATTGTCATCACAATGCTCCATGAACCCTCTCATCACATTGCTCCATGCCCTTGTCATCACACAGCTCCATGACACTTGTCATCACAATGCTCGATGCCCTTCTCATCACAATGCTCCATGCCTTTGTCATTACAGTCCTGCATGACCCATGTATCACAGTGTTCCGTGCCCTTGTCATCAAAATGCTCCATGCCCACACTCATCACAATAATCCATGAAACATTTCAGACCAAAGTTCCATACCCTTCTCATCACAATGCTCCATTACCCCTGTCATAACAATGCACCACGACACCTGCCATCACAATGATCCACGGCCTAGTGATCACAAGGTTCCATGATAATTCTCATCACAATGATCAAGACCCCTGATATCACAATGCTCCATGCCCTTGTCATCACAAAGCTCCATGACGCATGTCATCAGAATGTTCCATGGCCTTCTCATCACAATGCTCCATGCCCTTGTCATGACAATGCTCCAAGACCCTTGTCATCACAATGCTCCATGCCACATTTCATCACAATGCTCCATGAAATCTGTCATCACAATGCTCCAAGACCCTTGTAATCACAATGCTCCATGCCGCTTTTCATCTCAATGCTCCATGAACCCTATCATCACAATGCACCATGCCCATCATCATAATGCTTCAGGCTATTGTCATCACAATGAAATCAATATTCTGCATGACCTCTGTCATCATAATGCTCCAAACCCTTGTGATCACAATGTTGCATAACACGTATCATCACAACACCCCATGATGCTCATCATCACAATTATCCATAGTCTTCTCATCACAATGCTCCATGATCTTTGTCATAACAATGCTCAATACACTTGTCATCACAATGCTCCCTGACCCTTGTCGTCAGTATGCTCCTTGAACCCTGTCATGACAAGTTTCCATGCATTTTTCATCACAATGATCCATGACCATTTCATCACAATGCTCCAAGGTCCCTGTAATCACAATGCTCCATGCCCTTGTCATCACAAAACTCCATGACGCATGTCATCAGAATTCTCCATGGCCTTCTCATCACAATGCTCTATGCCCTAGTCATAACAATGCTCCACGACCCCTGTAATCACAATGCTCAATGCCCTTGTCATCACAATGCTTCATGACTTGTCATCACAAAGATCCATGACCCTTGGCATCACAATGCTCCATGTCATTGTCATCACAATGCTCTATGAACGCTCTCATCACATTGCTCCATGCCCTTATCTTCACATAGCTCCATGACACATGTCATCAGAATGCTCCATGGTCTTCTCATCACAATGCTCCATGCCCTTGCCATCACAATGCTCCATTACACCTGTCATAACAATGCTCCATGACCCCTGCCTTCACGATGTTCCATGGCCTTGTCATCACAAGGATCCATGACCATGCTCATCACAATGCTCCAAGAACACTGTAATCATAATGCTCTATGCCCCTTTTCATCTCAATGAACCATGAACCCTGTCATCACAATGCACCATGCCCATCATCATAATGCTTCATGCTATTGTCATAACAATGAAATCAAAATGTTCCATGACGTCTGTCATAACAATGCTCCAAACCCTTGTGATCACAATATTCCATAACACTTGTCATCAAAATGCCCCATGACGCTCGTCAACACAATTATCCATGGCCTTCTCATCACAATGCTCCATGACCTTCGTCATCACAATGCTCAATACACTTGTCATCAAACTGCTCCCTGACACTTGATGTCTGTATGCTCCTTGAACCCTGTCATGACAAGGCTCCATGCCATTTTCATCACAATGCTCCATACCCTTTTCATCACAATGCCCCAAGACCCCTGTAATCACAATGCTCCATGCCCTTGTCATCACAAAGCTCAATGACGCATGACATCAGAGTGCTCCTTGGTCTTCTCCTCACAATGCTCCATGCCCTTGTCATCAAAATGTTCCAAGACCCCTGTAATCACAATGCTCCATGTCCCTGTTCATCAGTATGCTCCATGAGACTTGTCATCACAAGGCTCCATTGTTTTGTCATCACAATGCTCCAGGACATTGTCATCACAATGCTTCCCTACCTTTTCCTGAAAATTTTCAATGGCCCTTGTCATCATAATGCTCCAAGCCCTAATCATCACAATGCTCCATTATATTTGTTATCACAATCCTCCATTACATTTGGTATCACAATGCTCCATGCCATTGTCTTCGCAATGGACCATGGCATATTTCATCACAATGCTCCCTGACAACTGTCTTCACAATACTCCATGACCTTATTATCAAAATGCTCCATGCCCTTGTCATTACAATGCACCATTCCCACTCTCATCACAATAATCTATGAAAATTGTCAGACCAATGCTCCATGACACTGTCATCCCAATGTTCCATGCCCTTGTCATCACAATGCTCCATGACCCATGTCATCACAATGCTCCATGACTCCACTCATCACAATGCTTCATAACGTTTGTCATCACAATGGTCCATGCCCACGTCATCACAAGGCTCTGTGACGTTTGTAACCACAATGCTCCATGAACTTTTCATCACAATTCTCTGTGAAACTTGTCATCACAATGCGCCATTCCAAATGTCATTGCAATAATCCATGAAACTTATTAGACAAATGATCCATGCCCTTGTCATCACAATGCTCCATGCCCTTGTTATCACAATGCTCCATGACCCCTGTCATCACAGTGCTCCGTGACTCCAGTCATCACAATGCTTCATGACCTTTGTCATCACAATGGTCCATGCCCTCGTCATCAACAGTCTCTGTGACCTTTTTAACCACAATTCTCCATGAACTTTTTATCACAATGCTCTTTGACCCTTGTCATCACAATGCTCTATGCCTTTCTCAGCACAATGCTCCATGACCCTTGTCATCACAATGCTCCATGCGCTTGTCAGCCCAATGCTCCATGACACATGTCATCACAATGCACCATGCGCTTGTCATCACAGTGCTCCACAACATTGTCATCACAATGCTCCATAAAATTTGTCATCACAATGCTCCATGCACTTCTCATCAAAATGCTCACTCACCACTGATATCACAATGCTACATCACTATTTGTCACAATACTCCCTCACCCCTGTCATCACAATGTTCCATGGCTCCTGTCATCACAATGCTACATGCACTTATCATCACAATGTTCGATGACCCCTGAAATCACAATGTTCCGTAACACCTGTCATCAAAATGTTCCATAACACTTTTCATCAAATTGCTCCATGACCCTGTCATCAGAATGCTCCCTGCCCTTCTCATCACAATGCACAAAGCCCTTGCCATCAAAATGCTCAATGACCTTTGTCATCACAAAGATCCATGACCCTTGTCATCACAATTCTCCATGCACTTGTCAGCACAATGCTCCCTGACCCTTGTCATCACAATACTCCAAGCCATTGTCATCACAATGCTCCATTACCTTCGTCATCAAAATCCTCCCTGACACTTGGCATCACAATGCTCCATGACATCCTCATCACAATGGGCCATTACATATGTGATCACAATGCTCCCTGACACCTTTCTTAACAATAGGGCATGACATGGTCATCACAATGCTCCATGCCCTTGTCATCACAGTGTGCCATTCCAACTCTCATCGCAATACTCCATGAAAGTTATTACTCCAATGTTCCATGCCCTTGTCATCACAATGCTCCATGCCCTTGTTATCACAATGCTCCATGACCCCTGTCATCACAATGCTCCGTGACTCCAGTCATCACAATGCTTCATGACCTTTGTCATCCCAATGGTCCATGCCCTTGTCATCAACAGTCTCTGTGACGTTTTTAACCACAATGCTGCATGAACTTTTCATCACAATGCTCTTTGACCCTTGTCATCACAATGCTCTATGCCTTACTCAGCACAGTGCTCCATGACGCTTGTCACCACAATGCTCCATGCGCTTGTCAGCCCAATGCTCCATGACACATGTCATCACAATGCACCATGCGCTTGTCATCACAGTGCTACACAACATTGTCATCACAATGCTTCATAAAATTTGTCATCACTGTGCTCCATGCACTTCTCATCAAAATGCTCTCTCACCACTGATATCACAATGCTACATCACTATTTGTCAAAATACTCCCTCACCCCTGTCATCACAATGTTCCATGACTCCTGTCATCACAATGCTACATGCACTTATCATCACAATGTTTGATGACGCCTGACATCACAATGTTCCATAACAACTGTCATCAAAATATTCCATGACACTTTTCATCAAATTGCTCCATGACCCTGTCATCAGAATGCTCCCTGACCTACTCATCACAATGCACAACGCCCTTGCCATCAAAATGCTCCATGACCTTTGTCATCACAAAGATCCATGACCCTTGGCATCACAATGCTCCATGTCATTGTCATCACAATGCTCCATGAACGCTCTCATCACATTGCTCCATGCCCTTGTCTTCACATAGCTCCATGACACATGTCATCAGAATGCTCCATGGCCTTCTCATCACAATGCTCCATGCCCTTGCCATCACAATGCTCCATTACCCCTTTCATAACAATGCACCATGACCCCTGCCATCACGATGTTCCATGGCCTTGTCATCACAAGGCTCTATGACCCTTCTCATCACAATGCTCCAGTAACACTGTAATCACAATGCTCTATGCCCCTTTTCCTCTCAATGATCCATGAACCCTGTCATCAAAATGCACCATGCCAATCATCATAATGCTTCATGCTATTGTCATAACAACGAAATCAAATTGTTCCATGACCTCTGTCATAACAATGCTCCAAACCCTTGTGATCACAATATTCCATAACACTTGTCATCACAATGCCCCATGAGGCTCGTCATCACAATTATCCATGGTCTTCTCATCACAATACTCCATGACCTTCGTCATCACAATGCTCAATACACATGTCATCAACATGCTCCCTGACACTTGTTGTCTGTAAGCTCTTTGAACCCTGTCATGACAAGGCTGCATGCCTTTTTCATCACAGTGATCCATGCCCTTTTCATCACAGTGCTCCAAGTCCCATGTAATCACAGTGGTCCATGCCATTGTCATCACAAACCTCAATGACGCATGCCATCAGAATGCTACTTGGTCTTCTCCTCACAATGCTCCAGGCCCTTGTCTTCACAATGTTCCAAGACCCCTGTAATCACAATGCTCCATTCCCCTTTTAATCAGTATGCTCCATGAGACTTGTCATCTCAAGGCTCCATGGTTTTGTCATCACAATGCTCCAGGACCTTGTCATCACAATGATTCACGACATTGTCATCAAAATTTTCAATGGCCCTTGTCATCATAATGCTCCAAACCTTAATCATCACAATGCTCCATTATATTTGTCATCACAATCCTCCATTACATTTGGTATCACAAAGATCCATGCCATTGTCATGGCCATGGATCATGACAAAAATCATCACAATGCTCCCTGACACCTGTCTTCACAATACTCCATGACCTTATCATCACAATGCTCCATGCCCTTGTCATCACAATGCACCATGCCCACTCTCATCACAATAATCTATGAAACTTGTCAGACCAATGCTCCATGCCACTGTCATCACAATGCTCCATGCCCTTGTCATCACAAGGCTCCATGACCCCTGTCATCACAATGCTCCGTGACTCCAGTCATCACAATGCTTCATAACGTTTGTCATCACAATGGTCCATGCCCGCGTCATCACAAGGCTCTGTGACCTTTGTAACCACAATGCTCCATGAACTTTTCATCACAATTCTCTGAGAAACTTGTCATCACAATGCTCCATGTCTTTGTCAGAACAATGCTCCATGACCATTGTCATCACAATAATCCATGAACATTTTCAGCCCAATGCTCCACGACCTTCTCATCACAATGCTCCATTGCCAATATCATCACAATGCTCCATGACCACTGTCATCACAACAATCCATGACACCTGAACACACAATGATCCATGACCTCTGTCATCACAGTGCTCCAAACCCTTGTGATCACAATGTTCCATAACACTTGTCCTCACAACGCTCCATGATGCCTGTCATCACAATACTCCATGCCTTTTTCATCACAATGCTCCATGAATTTTGTCACCACAATTCTCAATACACTTGTCATCACAATGCTCCCTGACACTTGTCATCAGAATGCTCCTTGAACCCTGTCACGAAAAGGCTCCATGCCATTTTCATCACAATGCCCCATGCCATTTTCATCACAATGCTCCATGCCATTGTCATCAAAATACTCCACAAGCTTGTTATCAGAATGCTCCATGACCCTTGTCATCACAATTCTCCATGCACTTGTCAGCACAATGCTCCCTGACCCTTTTCATCACAATGATGCAAGCCATTGTCATCACAATGCTCCAATACCTTTGTCATCAGAATCCTCCCTGACACTTGGCATCACAATGCTCCATGCCATCCTCATCACAATGGGCCATTACATATGTGATCACAATGCTCCCTGACACCTGTCTTCACAATACGGCATGACCTGGTCATCACAATGCTCCATGCCCTTGTCATCACAGTGTGCCATTCCAACTCTCATCGCAATACTCCATGAAAGTTATTAGACCAATGTTCCATGCCCTTGTCATCACAATGCTCCATGCCCTTGTTATCACAATGCTCCATGACCCCTATCATCACAATGCTCCAAGAACACTGTAATCACAATGCTCTATGCCCCTTTTCATCTCAGTGATCCATGAACCCTGTCATCACAATGCACCATGCCCATCATTATAATGCTTCATGCTATTGTCATCACAAAGAAATAAAAATGCTCCATGACCTCTGTCATAAAAATGCTCCAAATCCTTGTGATCACAATATTCCATAACACTTGTCATCACAAAGCCCCATGACGCTCTTCATCACAATTATCCATGGTCTTCTCATCACAATGCTCCATGACCTTCGTCATCACAATGCTCAATACATTTGTCATCAAATTGCTCCCTGACACTTGTTGTCTGTATGCTCCTTGAACTCTGTCATGACAAGGCTCCATGCCTTTTTCATCACAATGATCCATGCACTTTTCATCACAGTGCTCCAAGACCAATGTAATCACAAAGCTCCATGCACTTGTCATCACAAAGCTCAATGACGCATGCCATCAGAATGCTCCTTGGTCTTCTCCTCACCATGCTCCATGCCCTTGTCATCACAATGTTCCAAGACCCCTGTAATCACAATGCTCCATGCCCCTTTTCTTCAGTATGCTCCATGAGACTTGTCATCAAAAGGCTCCATGGTTTTGTCATCACAATGCTCCAGGACCTTGTCATCACAATGCTTCATGACCTTGTCATGAAAATTTTCAATGGCCCTTGTCATCATAATGCTCCAAGCCATAATCATCACAATGCTCCATTATATTTGTCATCACAATCCTCCATTAAATTTGGCATCACAATGCTCCATGCCATTGTTATCGCAATGGACCATGACATATGTCATCACAATGCTCCCTGACACCTGTCTTCACAATACTCCATGACCTTATCATCACAATGCTCCATGCCCTTGTCATCACAATGCACCATGCCCACTCTCATCACAATAATCTATGAAACTTGTCAGACCAATGCACCATGCCCCTGTCATCACAATGCACCATGCCCTTTTCATCACAGTGCTCCATGACCCCTGTCATCACAATGCTCTCTGACTCCAGTCATCACAATGCTTCATAAAGATTGTCATCACAATGGTCAATGCCCGCGTCATCACAAGGCTCTGTGACCTTTGTAACCACAATGCTCCATGAATTTTTCATCACAATTCTCTGTGACCCTTATCATCAAATGCTCCATGTCTTTGTCAGAACAATGCTCCATGACCATTGTCATCACAGTATGCCACATGCATTTCATCACAACTGTCCACAACCTTGTCATTGCAATGCTCCATAAACCTTGTAATCACAATGGTCCATGCACTTCTCATCAAAATGCTCTCTCACCAGAGATATCACAATGTTCCATCACTAGTCATCACAATACTCCCTCACCCCTGGAATCACAATGATCCATGACCCTGTCATCACAATGCTACATCCACTTATCATCACAATGTTCTATGACCCCTGCCATAACAATGTTCCATAAGCCCTGTCATCAAAATGCTCCATGACCTTTTGCATCCCAAAACTCCAAGACCCCTGCCATCACAATGTTCTATAACCCCTGCCATCTAAATGTTCCATTACACTTTTTATCAAATTGCTGCATGACTCGGTCATCAAAATGCTCCCTGCCCTTCTCATCAAAATGCTCCGTGACTTGTCATCACAAAGCTCCAAGACACTTGGCATCACAATGCTCCATGTCATTGTCATCACAATGCTCCATGAACGCTCTCATCACATTGCTCCATGCCCTTGTCATCACAAAGCTCCATGCTCCTTGAAATCAAAATGATCCATGACCTCTGTCATCACAATGCTCCATACCCTTGTGATCACAATGTTCCATAACACTTGTCATCACAACGCTCCATGATGCCTGTCATCACAATACTCCATGCCCTTTTCATCACAATGCTCTATGACCTTAGTCACCACAATTCTCAATACACTTGTCATCACAATGCTCCCTGACACTTGTCATCAGAATGCTCCTTGAACCCTGTCACGAAAAGGCTCCATGCCTTTTTCATCACAATGTCCCATGCCATTTTCATCACAATGCTCCATGCCATTGTCATCAAAATACTCCACAAGCTTGTCATCAGAATGCTCCATGACCCTTGTCATCACAATTCTCCATGCACTTGTCAGCACAATGCTCCCTGACCCTTGTTCTCACAATGCTCCAAGCCATTGTCATCACAATGCTCCATTACATTTGTCATCAGAATCCTCCCTGACACTTGGCATCACAATGCTCCATGCCATCCTCATCACAATGGGCCATTACATATGTGATCACAATGCTCCCTGACACCTGTCTTCACAATATGGCATGACCTGGTCATCACAATGCTCCATGCCCTTGTCATCACAGTGTGCTATTCCAACTGTCATCGCAATACTCCATGAAAGTTATTAGTCCAATGTTCCATGCCCTTGTCATCACAATGCTCCATGCCCTTGTTATCACAATGCTCCATGACCCCTGTCATCACAATCCTCCGTGACTCCAGTCATCACAATGCTTCATGACCTTTGTCATCCCAATGGTCCATGCCCTTGTCATCAACAGTCTCTGTGACGTTTTAAACCACAATGCTCCATGAACTTTTCATCACAATGCTCTTTGACCCTTGTCATCACAATGCATTATGCCTTACTCAGCACAGTGCTCCATGACGCTTGTCACCACAATGCTCCATGCGCTTGTCAGCCCAATGCTCCATGACACATGTCATCACAATGCACCATGCGCTTGTCATCACAGTGCTCCACAACATTGTCATCACAATGCTCCATAAAATTTGTCATCACAATGCTCCATGCACTTCTCATCAAAATGCTCTCTCACCACTGATATCACAATGCTACATCACTATTTGTCACAATACTCCCTCACCCCTGTCATCACAATGTTCCATGGCTCCTGTCATGACAATGCTACATGCACTTATCATCACAATGTTCGATGACCCCTGAAATCACAATGTTCCATAACACCTGTCATCAAAATGTTCCATGGCACTTTTCATCAAATTGCTCCATGACCCTGTCATCAGAATGCTCCCTGCCCTTCTCATCACATTGCACAACGTCCTTGCCATCAAAATGCTCCATGACCTTTGTCATCACAAAGATCCATGACCCTTGGCATCACAATGCTCCATGTCATTGTCATCACAATGCTCCATGAACACTCTCATCACATTGCTCCATGCCCTTGTCTTCACATAGCTCCATGACACATGTCATCAGAATGCTCCATGGCCTTCTCATCACAATGCTCCATGCCCTTGCCATCACAATGCTCCATTACCCCTGTCATAACAATGCACCATGACCCATGCCATTACGATGTTCCATGGCCTTGTCATCACAAGGCTCTATGACCCTTCTCATCACAATGCTCCAGTAACACTGTAATCACAATGCTCTATGCCCCTTTTCCTCTCAATGATCCATGAACCCTGTCATCAAAATGCACCATGCCCATCATCATAATGCTTCATGCTATTGTCATAACAACGAAATCAAATTGTTCCATGACCTCTGTCATAACAATGCTCCAAACCCTTGTGATCACAATATTCCATAACACTTGTCATCACAATGCCCCATGAGGCTCGTCACCACAATTATCCACGGTCTTCTCATCACAATGCTCCATGACCTTCGTCATCACAATGCTCAATACACATGTCATCAACATGCTCCCTGACATTTGTTGTCTGTATGCTCCTTGAACCCTGTCATGACAAGGCTGCATGCCTTTTTCATCACAGTGATCCATGCCCTTTTCATCACAGTGCTCCAAGTCCCATGTAATCACAGTGGTCCATGCCATTGTCATCACAAAGCTCAATGACGCATGCCATCAGAATGCTCCTTGGTCTTCTCCTCACAATGCTCCATGCCCTTGTCTTCACAATGTTCCAAGACCCCTGTAATCACAATGTTCCATTCCCCTTTTAATCAGTATGCTCCATGAGACTTGTCATCTCAAGGCTCCATGGTTTTGTCATCACAATGCTCCAGGACTTTGTCATCACAATGCTTCACGACATTGTCATCAAAATTTTCAATGGCCCTTGTCATCATAATGCTCGAAACCTTAATCATCACAATGCTCCATTATATTTGTCATCACAATCCTCCATTACATTTGGTATCACAAAGCTCCATGCCATTGTCATCGCCATGGACCATGACATAAGTCATCACAATGCTCCCTGACACCTGTCTTCACAATACTCCATGACCTTATGATCACAATGCTCCATGCCCTTGTCATCACAATGCACCATGCCCACTCTCATCACAATAACCTATGAAACTTGTCAGACCAATGCTCCATGCCACTGACATCACAATGCTCCATGCCCTTGTCATCACAATGCTCCATGAACCCTGTCATCACAATGCTCCGTGACTCCAGTCATCACAATGCTTCATAACGTTTGTCATCACAATGGTCCATGCCGGCGTCATCACAAGGCTCTGTGACCTTTGTAACCACAATGCTCCATGAACTTTTCATCACAATTCTCTGAGAAACTTGTCATCACAATGCTCCATGTCTTTGTCAGAACAATGCTCCATGACCATTGTCATCACAATGTGCCACGCACATTTCATCACAACGTTCCAAACCTTGTCATTGCAATGCTCCATAAACCTTGTAATCACAATGGTCCATGCACTTCTCATCAAAATGCTCTCTCACCAGAGATGTCACAATGTTCCATTACTAGTCATCACAATACACCCTCATCCTTGTAATCACAATGTTCCATGACCCTGTCATCACAATGCTACATCCCCTTATCATCACAATGTTCCATGACCCCTGCCAGCACAATGTTCCATAAGCCCTGTCATCAAAATGCTCCATGACCCTTTCCATCCCAAAGCTCCAAGACCCCTGACATCACAATGTTCTATAACCCCTGCCATCAAAATGTTCCATTACACTTTTTATCAAATTGCTGCATGACGCGGTCATCAAAATGCTCCCTGCCCTTCTCATCAACATGCTCCATGACTTGTCATCACAAAGCTCCAAGACCCTTGGCATCACAATGCTCCATGTCATTGTCATCACAATGCTCCATGAACCCTCTCATCACATTGCTCCATGCCCTTGTCATCACACAGCTTCCTGACACTTGTCATCACAATGCTCGATGCCCTTCTCATCACAATGCTCCATGCCCTTGTCATTACAGTCCTGCATGACACATGTATCACAGTGTACCGTGCCCTTGTCATCACAGTGCTCCATGCCGACTCTCATCACAATAATCCATGAAACATTTCAGACCAAAGTTCCATACCCTTCTCATCACAATGCACCATGCCCTTTTCATCACAGTGCTCCATGACCCCTGTCATCACAATGCTCTGTGACTCCAGTCATCACAATGCTTCATAAAGATTGTCATCACAATGGTCAATGCCCGCGTCATCACAAGGCTCTGTGACCTTTGTAACCACAATGCTCCATGAATTTTTCATCACAATTCTCTGTGACCCTTGTCATCACAATTCTCCATGTCTTTGTCAGAACAATGCTCCATGACCATTGTCATCACAGTATGCCACATGCATTTCATCACAACTGTCCACAACCTTGTCATTGCAATGCTCCATAAACCTTGTAATCACAATGGTCCATGCACTTCTCATCAAAATGCTCTCTCACCAGAGATATCACAATGTTCCATCACTAGTCATCACAATACTCCCTCACCCCTGGAATCACAATGATCCATGACCCTGTCATCACAATGCTACATCCACTTATCATCACAATGTTCTATGACCCCTGCCATAACAATGTTCCATAAGCCCTGTCATCAAAATGCTCCATGACCCTTTGCATCCCAAAACTCCAAGACCCCTGCCATCACAATGTTCTATAACCCCTGCCATCTAAATGTTCCATTACACTTTTTATCAAATTGCTGCATGACTCGGTCATCAAAATGCTCCCTGCCCTTCTCATCAAAATGCTCCGTGACTTGTCATCACAAAGCTCCAAGACACTTGGCATCACAATGCTCCATGTCATTGTCATCACAATGCTCCATGAACGCTCTCATCACATTGCTCCATGCCCTTGTCATCACAAAGCTCCATGCTCCTTGAAATCAAAATGATCCATGACCTCTGTCATCACAATGCTCCATACCCTTGTGATCACAATGTTCCATAACACTTGTCATCACAACGCTCCATGATGCCTGTCATCACAATACTCCATGCCCTTTTCATCACAATGCTCCATGACCTTTGTCACCACAATTCTCAATACACTTGTCATCACAATGCTCCCTGACACTTGTCATCAGAATGCTCCTTGAACCCTGTCACGAAAAGGCTCCATGCCTTTTTCATCACAATGTCCCATGCCATTTTCATCACAATGCTCCATGCCATTGTCATCAAAATACTCCACAAGCTTGTCATCAGAATGCTCCATGACCCTTGTCATCACAATTCTCCATGCACTTGTCAGCACAATGCTCCCTGACCCTTGTTCTCACAATGCTCCAAGCCATTGTCATCACAATGCTCCATTACCTTTGTCATCAGAATCCTCCCTGACACTTGGCATCACAATGCTCCATGCCATCCTCATCACAATGGGCCATTACATATGTGATCACAATGCTCCCTGACACCTGTCTTCACAATACGGCATGACCTGGTCATCACAATGCTCCATGCCCTTGTCATCACAGTGTGCTATTCCAACTGTCATCGCAATACTCCATGAAATTTATTAGTCCAATGTTCCATGCCCTTGTCATCACAATGCTCCATGCCCTTGTTATCACAATGCTCCATGACCCCTGTCATCACAATGCTCCGTGACTCCAGTCATCACAATGCTTCATGACCTTTGTCATCCCAATGGTCCATGCCCTTGTCATCAACAGTCTCTGTGACGTTTTTAACCACAATGCTCCATGAACTTTTCATCACAATGCTCTTTGACCCTTGTCATCACAATGCTTTATGCCTTACTCAGCACAGTGATCCATGACCCTTGTCACCACAATGCTCCATGCGCTTGTCAGCCCAATGCTCCATGACACATGTCATCACAATGCACCATGTGCTTGTCATCACAGTGCTCCACAACATTGTCATCACAATGCTCCATAAAATTTGTCATCACAATGCTCCATGCACTTCTCATCAAAATGCTCTCTCACCACTGATATCACAATGCTACATCACTATTTGTCACAATACTCCCTCACCCCTGTCATCACAAAGTTCCATGACAGCTGTCATCACAATGCTACATGCACTTATCATCACAATGTTCGATGACCCCTGAAATCACAATGTTCCATAACACCTGTCATCAAAATGTTCCATGACACTTTTCATCAAATTGCTCCATGACCCTGTCATCAGAATGCTCCCTGCCCTACTCATAACAATGCACCACACGCTGGTCATCAAAATGCTCCATGACCTTTGTCATCACAAAGCTCCATGACCCTTGGCATCACAATGCTCCATGTCATTGTCATCACAATGCTCCATGAAACCTCTCTTCACATTGCTCCATGCCCTTGTCATCACAAATCTCCATGACACTTGTCATCACAATGCTCGATGCCCTTCTCATCATAATGCTCCATGTCCTTGTCATTACAATCCTCCATGACCCATGTATCACAGTGTACCGTGCCCTTGTCATCACAATGCTCCATGCCCACTCTCATCACAATAATCCATGAAACATTTCAGACCAATGCTCAATGCCCTTCTCATCACAATGCTCCATTACCTCTATCAACAATGCTCCATGACCCCTGCCATCACAATGTTCCACGGCCTTGTGATCACAAGGCTCCATGACCATTGTCATCACAATGCTCCAAGAGCCATGTAATCACAATGCTCCATGCCTTTGTCATCACAAAGCTCCATGACACATGTCATCAGATTGTTCCATGGCCTTCTCCTCACAATGCTCCATGCCCTTGTCATCACAATGCTCCATACCCTCGTAATCACAATGCTCCATGCCCCTTTTCATCAGAATGTTCCATGAGACTTGTCATCACAAGTCTCCATGGTCATCTCATCACAATGCTCCAAGACCTTGTCATCACCATGCTCCATTCCCTGGTCATCACAATGCTCCATGACCCCTGTCATCACAAGGCTCCATGACCCTTCTCATCACAATGCTCCAAACCCCTGTAATCACAATGCTCCATGCCCCTTTTCATCACAGTGCTCCATGAACCCTGTCATCACAATGAACCATGACCATCATCATAATGCTTCAGGCTATTGTCATCACAATGAAATCAAAATGCTCCATGACCTCTGTCATCACAATGCTCCAAACCCTGGTGATCACAATGTTGCATAACACTTATCATCACAAAACCCCATGACGCTAATCATCACTATTATCCATGGTCTTCTCATCACAAGGCTCCATGACCTTTGTCATCACAATTCTCAATACTCTTTTCATCACAATGCTCCCTGACACTTGTCGTCAGTATGCTCCATGAACTCTGTCATGACAAGGCTCCATGCCTTTTTCATCACAATGATCCATGCCCTTTTCATCACAGTTCTCCAAGACCACTGTAATCATAATGCTCCTTGCCCTTGTCATCACAAAGCTCCATGATGCATATCATCAGAATGTTCCATGCACTTCTCATCACAATGCTCCATGCCCTTGTCATCACAATGCTCCAAGACCCCTGTAATCACAATGCTCCATGCCCCTTTTCATCTCAGTGCTCCATGAACACTGTCATAACAATGCACCATGCCCATCATCATAATGCTTCAGGCTATTGTCATCACAGTGAAATCAAAATGCTCCATGACCTCTGTCATCACAATGCTCCAAACCCTGGTGATCACAATGTTGCAAAACACTTATCATCACAACACCCCATGACGCTCATCATCACAATTATCCATTGTCTTCTCATCACAATGCTCCATAACCTTTGTCATCACAATTCTCAATACACTTGTCATCACAATGCTCCCTGACACTTGTCGTCAGAATGCACCTTGAACCCTGTGACGAAAAGGCTCCATGTCTTTTTCATCACAAAGCCCCATGCAGTTTTCATCCCAAAGCTCCATGCCATTGTCATCAAAATACTACACAAGCTTGTCATCAGAATGCTCCATGACCCTTGTCATCACAATTCTCCATGCACTTGTCAGCACAATGCTCCCTGACCCTTGTCATCACAATGATCCAAGCCATTGTCATCACAATGCTCCATTACCTTTGTCATCAGAATCCTCCATGACACTTGGAATCACAATGCTCCAAGCAATTGTCATCACAATGGGCCATTACATATGTAATCACAATGCTCCCTGACAACTCTCTTCACAATACTGCATGACCTGGTCATCACAATGCTCCATGCTCTTGTCTTCATAATGCACCATTCCAACTGTCATCACAATAATCCATGAAACTTATTAGACCAATGGTCCATGCCCTTGTCATCACATTGCACCATGCTCTTGTTTTCACAATGTTCCAAGACCCCTGTAATCAGAATGCCCCATGCCCCTTTTCATCAGTATGCTCCATGTGACTTGTCATCGCAAGGCTCCATGGTTTTCTCATCACAATGCTCCAGGACCTTGTCATCACAATGGTTCACGACATTGTCATGAAAATTCTCAATGGCCCTTGTCTTCATAATGCTCCAAGCCCTAGTCATCACAGTGCTCCATTATATTTGTCATCACAACCCTCCCTTGCATTTGGCATCACTATGCTCCATGCTATTGTCATCGCAATGGACCATGACATATTTCATCACAATGCCCCCTGACACCTGTCTTCACAATACTCCATACCCTTGTCATCACAATGTTCCATGCCCTTGTCTTCACAATGCACCATGTCCACTGTCATCACAATAATCTATGAAACTTGTCAGACCAATGCTCCATGCCCCTGTCATAACAATGTTCCATGACCTTGTCAACACAATGCTCCATGTCCCCTGTCATCACAATATTCCATGAATATTTTCAGCCCAGTGCTCCATGACCCTTGTCATCACAATGATCCATGCACTTGTCATCCCAATGTTCCATGACGCTTGTAATCACAGTGCTCCATGACATCTGTCATCACAATGCTCCATGCCTTTGTCAGCAAAATGCTACATGACCTTGTCATTACAATGCTCTATGTGCATGTCATCACAATACTCCATTACCATTGTCATCACAATCCTCCAGGAACCTTGGGATCACATTGCTTCAGGCCCTTGTCATCAAAATGCTCCATGATCCTTGAAATCAAAATGATCCATGACCTCTGTCATCACAATGCTCCAAACCCTTGTGATCAAAATGTTCAATAACACTTGTCCTCACAACGCTCCATGATGCCTGTCATCACAATACTCCATGCCCTTTTCATCACAATGCTCCATGAACTTTGTCATCACAATTCTCCATACACTTGTCATCAAAATGCTCCCTGACACTTGTCGTCAGAATGCTCCTTGAACTGTGTCACGAAAAGGCTCCATGCCATTTTCATCACAAATCCACATGCCGTTTTCATCCCAGTGCTCCATGCCATTGTCATCAAAATACTCCACAAGCTTGTCATCAGAATGCTCCATGACGCTTGTCATCACAATTCTCCGTGCACTTGTCAGCAAAATGCTCCCTGACCCTTATCATCACAATGCTCCAAGCCATTGTCATCACAATGCTCCATTAACTTTGTCATCAGAATCCTCCAAGACACTTGGCATCACAATGCTCCATGCCATTGTCATCACAATGGGCCATTACATATGTCATCACAATGCTCCCTGACACCTCTCTTCACAATACTGCATAACCTGGTCATCACAATGCTCCATGCCCTTGTCATCACAATGTGCCATTCCAACTCTCATCACAATAATCCATGAAACTTATTAGACCGATGCTCCTTGCCCTTGTTATCACAATGTTCCTAGACCCCTGTAATCAGAATGCTCCATGCCCCTTTTCATCAGAATGCTCCATATGACATGTCATCAGTAGGCTCCATGGATTTCTCATCACAATGCTCCATGACCTTTGTCATCACAATGCTCCAAGACCCATGTAATCACAATGCTTCATGCCCCTGTCATCGCAATGGACAATGACATTTGGCATCACAATGCTCCATGCCATTGTCTTTGAAATTGACCATGACATATGTCATCACAATGCCCCCTTACACCTGTTTTAACAATACTCCATGCCCTTGGCATCACAATGCTCCATGCCCTTGTCATCACAATGCACCATGTCCACTGTCATCACAATAATCTATGAAACTTGTCAGACCAATGCTCCATGCCCCTGTCATAACAATGCTCCATGACCTTGTCATCACAATGCTCCATGACCCCTGTCATCACAATACTCCATGAACATATTCAGCCCAGTGCTCCATGACCCTTGTCATCACAATGATCCACGCACTTGTCATCCCAATGTTCCCTGACGCTTGTAATCACAGTGCTCCATGACATGTGTTATCACAATGCTCCATGCCTTTGTCAGCAAAATGCTACATGAACTTGTCATTACAATTCTCTATGCGAATGTCATCACAATACTCCATTACCATTGTCATCACAATCCTCCAGGAACCTTGGGATCACATTGCTTCAGGCCCTTGTCATCAAAATGCTCCATGATCCTTGAAATCAAAATGATCCATGACCTCTGTCATCACAATGCTCCAAACACTTGTGATCAAAATGTTCAATAACACTTGTCCTCACAAAACTCCATGATGCCTGTCATCACAATACTCCATGCCCTTTTCATCACAATGCTCCATGAACTTTGTCATCACAATTCTCCATACACTTGTCATCAAAATGCTCCCTGACACTTGTCGTCAGAATGCTCCTTGAACTGTGTCACGAAAAGGCTCCATGCCATTTTCATCACAAATCCACATGCCATTTTCATCCCAGTGCTCCATGCCATTGTCATCAAAATACTCCACAAGCTTGTCATCAGAATGCTCCATGACGCTTGTCATCACAATTCTCCGTGCACTTGTCAGCAAAATGCTCCCTGACCCTTATCATCACAATGCTCCAAGCCATTGTCATAACAATGCTCCATTACCTTTGTCATCAGAATCCTCCATGACACTTGGCATCACAATGCTCCATGCCATTGTCATCACAATGGGCCATTACATATGTCATCACAATGCTCCCTGACACCTCTCTTCACAATACTGCATAACCTGGTCATCACAATGCTCCATTCCGTTGTCATCACAATGTGCCATTCCAACTCTCATCACAATAATCCATGAAACTTATTAGACCGATGCTCCTTGCCCTTGTTATCACAATGTTCCAAGACCCCTGTAATCAGAATGCTCCATGCCCCTTTTCATCAGAATGCTCCATATGACATGTCATCAGAAGGCTCCATGGATTTCTCATCACAATGCTCCATGACCTTTGTCATCACAATGCTCCAAGACCCATGTAATCACAATGCTTCATGCCCCATTCATCGCAATGGACCATGACATTTGGCATCACAATGCTCCATGCCATTGTCTTTGAAATTGACCATGACATATGTCATCACAATGCGCCCTTACACCTGTTTTCACAATACTCCATGCCCTTGTCATCACAATGCTCCATGCCCTTGTCATCACAATGCACCAGGTCCAATGTCATCACAATAATCTATTAAACTTGTCAGACCAATGCTCCATGCCCCTGTCATCACAATGTTCCATGCCCTTGTCATCACAATGCTCCATGACCCTTGTCATCACAATGCTCCGTGACTCCAGTCATCACAATGCTTCATAACGTTTGTCATCACAACGGTCCATGCCTGCGTCATCGCAAGGCTCTGTGACCTTTGTGACCACAATGCTCCATGAACTTTTCATCACAATTCTCCGTGACCCTTGTCATCACAATGCTCCATGCCTTTGTCAGAACAATGCTCCATGACCCTTGTCATCAAAATGTGCCATGTGCTTTTCATCACACTGATCAACAACATTGTAATCGCTATGCTCCATAAACCTTGTAATCACAATGCTCCATGCACTTCTCATCCAAATGCTCTCTCACATGAGATATCACAATGTTCCATCACTTGTCATCACAATCCTCCCTCACCCCTGTTATCACAATGTTCCATGACCCCTGTCATCACAATGCTACATCCCCTTATCAGCACAATTTTCCATGACCCCTGACATCACAATGTTCCATAACCCCTGTCAACAAAATGCTCCATGACCATTTTCATCCCAAAGCTCTATGACCCCTGGCATCACAATGTTCTATAACCCCTGTCATCAAAATATTACATTACACTTTTCATCAAATTGCTGCATGACCCTGTTATCAAAATGCGCCCTGCCCTTCTCATCACAATGCACCACACATTTGTCATCAAAATGCTCCATGACCATGGCCATCACTAAGCTCCATGACCCTTGGCATCACAATGCTCCATGCCATGGACATCACAATGCTCCATGAACCCTCTCATCACATTGCTCCATGCACTTGTCATCACAAAGCTCCATGACACTTGTCATCACAATGCTCGATGCCCTTCTCATCACAATGCTCCATGTCCTTGTCATTACAATCCTCCATCACCCATGTATCACAGTGTACCGTGCCCTTGTCATCACAATGCGCCATGCCCACTGTCATCACAATAATCCATGAAACATTTCAGACCAATGCTCAATGCACTTCTCATCACAATGCTCCATTACCACTGTGAAAAATGCTCCATGACCCCTGCCATCACAATGTTCCACGGCCTTGTGAACACAAGACTCCATGACCATTGTCATCACAATGCTCCAAGACCCATGTAATCACAATGCTCCATGCCCTTGTCATCACAGAGCTCCATGACACATGTCATCAGTATGTTACATGGCCTTCTCCTCACAATGCTCCATGCCCTTGTCATCACAATGCTCCAAGACACTCGTAATCACAATGCTCCATGCCCCTTTTCATCAGAAGGCTCCATGATATTTGTCATCACAAGTCTCCATGGTCAACTCATCACAATGCTCCAAGACCTTGTCATCACAATGCTCCATTCCCTTGTCATCACAATGCTCCATGACTCCTGTCATCACAATACTCCATGAACATTTTCAGCCCAATGCTCCATGACCTTCTCATCACAATGCTCCATGACCAATATCATCACAATGCTCCATGACCACTGTCATCACAACACTCCATGACACCTGACAACACAATGATCCGGGACTCTTGTCATCACAATGCTCCAAGTCCCCGGTAATCACAATGCTCCATGACCCCTGTCATCACAATACTCCATGAACATTTTCAGCCCAATCCTCCATGACCCTTGTCATCACAATGATCCATGCCCTTGTCATCCCAATGTTCCATGACCCCTGTATTCACAGTGATCCATGACGCTCGTCATCACAGTGCTCCATGACACCTGTCATCACAATGCTCCATGTCTTTGTCAGCAAAATGCTACATGACCTTGTCATTACAATGCTCTATGCGATTGTCATCACAATACTCGATTACCATTGTCATCACAATCCTCCATGAACCTTGGGATCACATTGCTTCATGCCCTTGTCATCACAATGCTACATGCTCCTTGAAATCAAAATGATCCATGACCTCTGTCATCACAATGCTCCAAACCCATGTGATCACAATGTTCCATAACACTTGTCCTCACAACGCTCCATGATGCTGTCATCACAATACTCCATACACTTTTCATCACAATTCTCCATGACCTTTGTCATCACAATTCTGAATACACTTTTCATCACAGTGCTCCCTGACACATGACGTCAGTAGGCTCCATGAACCCTGTCATGACAAGGCTCCATGCCTTTTTCATCACAATGATCCATGCCCTTTTCATCACAATGCTCCAAGACCCCTGTAGTCACAATGATCCATGCCCTTGCCATCCAAAGCTCCATGACGCATGACATCAGAATGTTCCATGGACTTCTCATCACAATGCTCCCTGCTCTTGTCATCACAAAGCACTAAGACCCCTGTAATCACAATGCTCCATGCCCCTTTTCATCTCAATGCTCCTATGAACCCTGTCAGCACAATGAACAATGCCCATCATCATAATGCTTCAGGCAATTGTCATCACAATCAAATCAAAATGCTCCATGACCTCTGTCATCACAATGCTCAAAATCCTGGTGATAACAATGTTGAATAACACTTATCATCACAACACCCCATGACTCTCATCATCACAATGATCCATGGTCGTCTCATCACAAGGCTCCATGACCTTTGTCATCAAAATTCTCAATAAACTTGTCATCACAATGCTCGCTGAAACTTGTCGTCAGAATGCTCCTTGAACCCTGTCACAAAAAGGCTCCATGTCTTTTTCATCACAAAGCCACATGCCGTTTTCATCCCAATGCTGCATGTCATTGTCATGAAAATACACCACAGGCTTCTCATCAGAATGCTCCATGACCCTTGTCATCACAATTCTCCATGCACTTGTCAGCACAATGCTCCCTGACCCTTGTCATCACAATGCTCCAAGCCATTGTCATCACAATGCTCCATTACCATTGTCATCAGAATCCTCCATGACACTTGGCATCACAATGCTCCATGCCATTGTCATCACAATGCTCCATGTCTTTGTCAGCAAAATGCTAAATGACTTTGTCATTACAATCCTCTATGCGCTTGTCATCACAATACTCCATTTCCATTGTCATCACAATCCTCCATCAACCTTGGGATCACATTGCTTCATGCCCTTGTCATCACAATGCTCCATGCTCCTTGAAATCAAAATGATCCATGACCTCTGTCATCACAATGCTCCAAACCCTTGTGATCACATTGTTCCATAACATTTGTCATCACAACGCTCCATGATGCCTGTCATCACAATACTCCATGCCCTTTTCATCACAATGCTCCATGACCTTTGTCATCACAATTCTCAATACACTTGTGATCACAATGCTCCCTGACACTTGTCATCAGAATGCTCCTTGAAACCCATCACGAAAAGGCTCCATGGCTTTTTCATCACAATGCCCCATGCCATTTTCATCACAATGTTCCATACCATTGTCATCAAAATACTCCACAAGCTTGTCATCAGAATGCTCCCGGACCCTTGTCATCACAATGCTCCATTACCTTTCTCATCAGAATCCTCCATGACACTTGGCATCACAGTGCTACATGCCATTGTCATCACAATGGGCCATTACATATGTCATCACAATGCTCCCTGACACTTATCTTCACAATACTGCATGACCTGGTCATCACAATGCTCCATGCCCTTGTCATCACAATGCTCCATGACTGGTCAGCAGATATCTACATGACCCCTGGCATCACAATGCTAAATGTGATTGTCATCACAATGCTCCATGAACCCTCTCATAACATTGCTCAATGCCCTTGTCATCACAAAGCTCCATGACACGTGTCATAACAATGCTCGATGCCCTTCTCATCACAATGCTCCATGTCTTTGTCATTACAATCCTGCATGATGAATGTATCATAGTGTTCCGTACACTTGTCATCAAAATGCTCCATGACCACTCTCATCAAAATAATACATGAAATATTTCACACCAATGTTCCATGCCCTTCTCATCACAATGCTCCATTACCTCTGTCATAACAATGCACCATGACCCCTGCCATCACAGTGTTCCACGGCCTAGTCTTCACAAGGTTCCATGACACTTGTCATCACAATGCTGAAAACCACTGTAATCACAATGCTCCATGCCCTTCTCATCACAAAGCTCCATGACGCATGTCATCAGAATGTTCCATGGCCATCTCATCACAATACTCCATGCCCTTGTCATCACAATGCTCCAAGACCCTTGTAACCACAATGCTCCATGCCCCTTTTCATCTCAATGCTCCCTGAACCCTGTCATCACAGTGCACGATGCCCATCATGATAATACTTCAGTCTATTGTCATCACAATGAAATTAATATTCTCCATGACCTCTGACATCATAATGCTACAAACCCTTGTGATCACAATGTTACATAAAACTTATCATCACAGCACCCCATGACGCTCATCATCACAATTATCCATGGTCTTATCATCACAATGCTCCATGATCTTTGTCATCACGATGCTCAATACACTTTTCTTCACAATGCTCCCTGACACTTGTCGTCAGGATGCTCCATGAACCCTGTCATGACAAGGCTCCATGCCTTTATCATCACAATGATCCATGCCTTTTCATCGCAATGCTCCAAGACCCCTGTAATCACAATGCTCCATTCACTTCTCATCCAAATGCTCTCTCACATGAGATATCACAATGTTCCATCACTAGTCATCACATTCCTCCCTCAACCCTGTTATCACAATGTTCCATGACCCCTGTCATCACAATGCTATATCCCCTTATCAGCACAATGTTCCATGACCCCTGACATCACAATGTTCCATAACCACTGTCATCAAAATGCTCCATGACCCTTTTCATCCCAAAGCTCCATGACCCCTGGAATCACAGTGTTCTATAACCCCTGTCATCAAAATGTTCCATTGCACTTTTCATCAAATTGCTGCATGACCCTGTCATCAAAATGCTCCCTAGCCAACTCATAACAATGCACCACACGCTTGTCATCAAAATGCTCCATGCCCTTGTCATCATAAATCTCCATGACACTTGTCATCACAATGCTCGATGCCCTTCTCATCATAATGCTCCATGTCCTTGTCATTACAATCCTCCATGACCCATGTATCACAGTGTACCGTGCCCTTGTCATCACAATGCTCCATGCCCACTCTCATCACAATAATCCATGAAACATTTCAGACCAATGCTCAATGCCCTTCTCATCACAATGCTCCATTACCTCTATCAACAATGCTCCATGACCCCTGCCATCACAATGTTCCACGGCCTTGTGATCACAAGGCTCCATGACCATTGTCATCACAATGCTCCAAGAGCCATGTAATCACAATGCTCCATGCCCTTGTCATCACAAAGCTCCATGACACATGTCATCAGAATGTTCCATGGCCTTCTCCTCACAATGCTCCATGCCCTTGTCATCACAATGCTCCATACCCTCGTAATCACAATGCTCCATGCCCCTTTTCATCAGAATGCTCCATGAGACTTGTCATCACAAGTCTCCATGGTCATCTCATCACAATGCTCCAAGACCTTGTCATCACCATGCTCCATTCCCTGGTCATCACAATGCTCCATGACCCCTGTCATCACAAGGCTCCATGACCCTTCTCATCACAATGCTCCAAACTCCTGTAATCACAATGCTCCATGCCCCTTTTCATCACAGTGCTCCATGAACCCTGTCATCACAATGAACCATGCCCATCATCATAATGCTTCAGGCTATTGTCATCACAATGAAATCAAAATGCTCCATGACCTCTGTCATCACAATGCTCCAAACCCTGGTGATCACAATGTTGCATAACACTTATCATCACAAAACCCCATGACGCTAATCATCACTATTATCCATGGTCTTCTCATCACAAGGCTCCATGACCTTTGTCATCACAATTCTCAATACTCTTTTCATCACAATGCTCCCTGACACTTGTCGTCAGTATGCTCCATGAACTCTGTCATGACAAGGCTCCATGCCTTTTTCATCACAATGATCCATGCCCTTTTCATCACAGTGCACTAAGACCACTGTAATCATAATGCTCCTTGCCCTTGTCATCACAAAGCTCCATGATGCATATCATCAGAATGTTCCATGCACTTCTCATCACAATGCTCCATGCCCTTGTCATCACAATGCTCCAAGACCCCTGTAATCACAATGCTCCATGCCCCTTTTCATCTCAATGCTCCATGAACACTGTCATAACAATGCACCATGCCCATCATCATAATGCTTCAGGCTATTGTCATCACAGTGAAATCAAAATGCTCCAAACCCTGGTGATCACAATGTTGCAAAACACTTATCATCACAACACCCCATGACGCTCATCATCACAATTATCCATGGTCTTCTCATCACAATGCTCCATGACCTTTGTCATCACAATTCTCAATACACTTGTCATCACAATGCTCCCTGACACTTGTCATCAGAATGCACCTTGAACCCTGTGACGAAAAGGCTCCATGCCATTTTCATCACAAAGCCCCATGCTGTTTTCATCCCAAAGCTCCATGCCATTGTCATCAAAATACTACACAAGCTTGTCATCAGAATGCTCCATGACCCTTGTCATCACAATTCTCCATGCACTTGTCAGCACAATGCTCCCTGACCCTTGTCATCACAATGATCCAAGCCATGGTCATCACAATGCTCCATTACCTTTGTCATCAGAATCCTCCATGACACTTGGCATCACAATGCTCCATGCCATTGTCATCACAATGGGCCATTACATATGTCATCACAATGCTCCCTGACACCTCTCTTCACAATACTGCATAACCTGGTCATCACAATGCTCCATGCCTTTGTCATCACAATGTGCCATTCCAACTCTCATCACAATAATCCATGAAACTTATTAGACCAATGCTCCTTGCCCTTGTTATCACAATGTTCCAAGTCCACTGTAATCAGAATGCTCCATGCCCCTTTTCATCAGAATGCTCCATATGACATGTCATCAGAAGGCTCCATGGATTTCTCATCACAATGCTCCATAACCTTTGTCATCACAATGCTCCAAGACCCATGTAATCACAATGCTTCATGCCCCTGTCATCGCAATGGACCATGACATTTGGCATCACAATACTCCATGGCATTGTCTTTGAAATTGACCATGACATATGTCATCACAATGCCCCCTTACACCTGTTTTCACAATACTCCATGCCCTTGTCATCACAATGCTCCATGCCCTTGTCATCACAATGCACCATGTCCAATGTCATCACAATAATCTATTAAACTTGTCAGACCAATGCTCCATGCCCCTGTCATCACAATGTTCCATGCCCTTGTCATCACAATGCTCCATGACCCTTGTCATCACAATGCTCCGTGACTCCAGTCATCACAATGCTTCATAACGTTTGTCATCACAACGGTCCATGCGTGCGTCATCGCAAGGCTCTGTGACCTTTGTGACCACAATGCTCCATGAACTTTTCATCACAATTCTCCGTGACCCTTGTCATCACAATGCTCCATGCCTTTTTCAGAACAATGCTCCATGACCCTTGTCATCACAAAGTGCCATGTGCTTTACACCACAATGATCCACAACCTTGTCATCGCTATGCTCCATAAACCTTGTAATCACAATGCTCCATGAACTTCTCATCCAAATACTCTCTCACATGAGATATCACAATGTTCCATCACTAGTCATCACAATCCTCCCTCACCCCTGTTATCACAATGTTCCATGACCCCTGTCATCACAATGCTACATCCCCTTATCAGCACAATTTTCCATGACCCCTGACATCACAATGTTCCATAACCCCTGTCATCAAAATGCTCCATGACCATTTTCATCCCAAAGCTCTATGACCCCTGGCATCACAATGTTCTATAACCCCTGTCATCAAAATATTACATTACATTTTTCATCAAATTGCTGCATGACCCTGTCATCAAAATGCTCCCTGCCCTTCTCATCACAATGCACCACACACTTGTCATCAAAATGCTCCATGACCATGGTCATCACTAAGCTCCATGAACCTTGGCGTCACAATGCTCCATGCCATGGACATCACAATGCTCCATGAACCCTCTCATCACATTGCTCCCTGCACTTGTCATCACAAAGCTCCATGACACTTGTCATCACAATGCTCGATGCCCTTCTCATCACAATGCTCCATGTCCTTGTCATTACAATCCTCCATCACCCATGTATCACAGTGTACCGTGCCCTTGTCATCACAATGCGCCATGCCCACTGTCATCACAATAATCCATGAAACATTTCAGACCAATGCTCAATGCACTTCTCATCACAATGCTCCATTACCACTCTCAACAATGCTCCATGACCCCTGCCATCACAATGTTCCACGGCCTTGTGATCACAAGACTAAATGACCATTGTCATCAAAATGCTCCAAAACCCATGTAATCACAATGCTCCATGCCCTTGTCATCACAGAGCTCCATGACGCATGTCATCAGAATGTTCCATGGCCTTCTCCACACAATGCTCCATGCCCTTGTCATCACAATGCTCCAAGACACTCGTAATCACAATGCTCCATGCCCCTTTTCATCAGAAGGCTCCATGATATTTGTCATCACAAGTCTCCATGGTCAACTCATCACAATGCTCCAAGACCTTGTCATCACCATGCTCCATTCCCTTGTCATCACAATGCTCCATGACTCTTGTCATCACAATACTCCATGAACATTTTCAGCCCAATGCTCCATTACCTTCTCATCACAATGCTCCATGACCAATATCATCACAATGCTCCATGACCACTGTCATCACAACACTCCATGACACCTGACAACACAACGATCCGGGACTCTTGTCATCACAATGCTCCAAGACCATGCAATCACAATGCTCCATGACCCCTGTCATCACAATACTCCATGAACATTTTCAGCCCAATGCTCCATGACCCTTGTCATCACAATGATCCATGCCCTTGTCATCCCAATGTTCCATGACCCCTGTATTCACAGTGCTCCGTGACGCTTGTCATCACAGTGCTCCATGACACCTGTCATCACAATGCTCCATGCCTTTGTCAGCAAAATGCTACATGGCCTTGTCATTACAATGCTCTATGCGCTTGTCATCACAATACTCGATTACCATTGTCATCACAATCCTCCATGAACCTTGGGATCACATTGCTTCATGCCCTTGTCATCACAATGCTACATACTCCTTGAAATCAAAATGATCCATGACCTCTGTCATCACAATGCTCCAAACACTTGTGATCACAATGTTCCATAACAGTTGTCCTCACAAAGCTCCAAGATGCCTGTCATCACAATACTCCATACACTTTTCATCACAATTCTCCATGACCTTTGTCATCACAATTCTCAATACACTTTTCATCACAGTGCTCGCTGACACTTATCGTCAGTATGCTCCATGAAACCTATCATGACAAGGCTCCATGCCTTTTTCATCACAATGATCCATGCCCTTTTCATCAAAATGCTCCAAGACCCCTGTAATCACAATGCTCCATGCCCTTGCCATCCAAAGCTCCATGACGCATGTCATCAGAATGTTCCATGGACTTCTCATCACAATGCTCCCTGCTCTTGTCATCACAAAGCACTAAGACCCCTGTAATCACAATGCTCCATGCCCCTTTTCATCTCAATGCTCCTAGGAACCCTGTCAGCACAATGAACAATGCCCATCATCATAATGATTCAGGCAATTGTCATCACAATCAAATCAAAATGCTCCATGACGTCTGTCATCACAATGCTCAAAATCCTGGTGATCACAATGTTGAATAACACTTATCATCACAACACCCCATGACGCTCATCATCACAATGATCCATGGTCGTCTCATCACAAGGCTCCATGACCTTTGTCATCAAAATTCTCAATAAACTTGTCATCACAATGCTCGCTGACACTTGTCGTCAGAATGCTCCTTGAACCATGTCACAAAAAGGCTCCATGTCGTTTTCATGAAAAAGCCCCATGCCGTTTTCATCCCAATGCTGCATGCCATTGTCATCCAAATACACCACAGGCTTGTCATCAGAATGCTCCATGACCTTTGTCATCACAATTCTCCATGCACTTGTCAGCACAATGCTCCCTGACCCTTGCCATCACAATGCTCCAAGCCATTGTCATCACAATGCTCCATTACCATTGTCATCAGAATCCTCCATGACACTTGGCATCACAATGCTCCATGCCATTGTCATCACAATGCTAAATGACCTTGTCATTACAATCCTCTATGCGCTTGTCATCACAATACTCCATTTCCATTGTCATCACAATCCTCCATCAACCTTGGGATCACATTGCTTCATGCCCTTGTCATCACAATGCTCCATGCTCCTTGAAATCAAAATGATCCATGACCTCTGTCATCACAATGCTCCAAACCCTTGTGATCACATTGTTCCATAACACTTGTCATCACAACGCTCAATGATGCCTGTCATCACAATACTCCATGCCCTTTTCATCACAATGCTCCATGACCTTTGTCATCACAATTCTCAATACACTTGTGATCACAATGCTCCCTGACACTTGTCATCAGAATGCTCCTTGAAACCCGTCACGAAAAGGCTCCATGCCTTTTTCTTCACAATGCCCCATGCCATTTTCATCACAATGTTCCATACCATTGTCATCAAAATACTGCACAAGCTTGTCATCAGAATGCTCCCGGACCCTTGTCATCACAATGCTCCATTACCTTTCTCATCAGAATCCTCCATGACACTTGGCATCACAGTGCTACATGCCATTGTCATCACAATGGGCCATTACATATGTCATCACAATGCTCCCTGACACTTATCTTCACAATACTGCATGACCTGGTCATCACAATGCTCCATGCCCTTGTCATCACAATAGGCCATTCCAACTGTCATCGCAATGAACCATGAAAGTTATTAGACCAATGTTCCATTCCCTTGTCATCACAATGCTCCATGCCCTTGTTATCACAATGCTCCATGACCCCTGTCATCACAATGCTCCGTTACTCCAATCATCACAATGCTTCATGACTTTGTCATCACAGTGGTCCATGCCCTCACCATCAACAGTCTCTGTGACATTTTTAACCCCAACGCTCCATGAACTTTTCATCACAATGCTCCGTGACCCTTGTCATCACAATGCTACATGCCTTTGTTAGAACAATGCTCCATGACACTTGTCATCACAATGTGCCATGCGCTTTTCATCACAATGATCCACAACCTTGTCATCGCTATGCTCCATAAACCTTGTAATCACAATGCTCCATGCACTTCTCATCCAAATGCTCTCTCACATGAGATATCACAATGTTCCATCACTAGTCATCAAAATCCTCCCTCACCCCTGTTATCACAATGTTCAATAACCCTTGTCATCACCATGCTACATCCCCTTATCAGCACAATGTTCCATGACCCCTGACATCACAATGTTCTATATCCCCTGTCATCAAAATGCTCCATGACCCATTTCATCCCAAAGCTCCATGACCGCTGGCATCACAATGTTCTATAAGGCCTGTCATCAAAATGTTCCATTACACTTTTCATCAAATTGCTGCATGAACATGTCATCAAAATGCTCCCTGCCCTTCTCATCACAATGCACCACACCCTTGTCACCAAAAAGCTCCATGACCATTGCCCTCACTAAGCTCCATGACCCTTGGCATCACAATGCTCCATGTCATTGTCATCACAATGCTCCATGAACCTTCTCATCACATTGCTCCATGCCCTTGTCATCACAAAGCTCCATGACTCTTGTCATCACAATGCTCGATGCCCTTTTCATCACAATGCTCCATGCCCTTGTCATTACAATCCTCCATCACCCATGTATCACAGTGTACCGTGCACTTGTCATCACAATGCTCCATGCCCACTCTCATCACAATAATCCATGAAACATTTCAGACTAATGCTCAATGCCCTTGTCATCACAATGCTCCATTACCTCTGTCATAACAATGCTCCATGACACCTGACATGACAATGCTCCATGCCCTTGTCATCACAATGCTCCAAGACCCTCATAATCACAAGTTTCCATGCCCCTTTTCATCAGAATGCTCCATTAGACTTGTCATCACAATTCTCCATGGTCATCTCATCACAATGCTCCAGGACCTTGTCATCTCCATTCTCCATTCCCTTGTCATCACAATGCTTCATGACCCCTGTCATCACAATACTCCATGAAAATTTTCAGCCCAATGCTCCATTACCTTCTCATCACAATGCTCCATGACCAATATCATCACAATGCTCCATGACCACTGTCATCACAACACTCCATGACACCTGACAACACAATGATCAGGGACTCCTGTCATCACAATGCTCCAAGACCCCTGTAATCACAATGCTCCATGACCCCTGTCATCACAATACTCCATGAACATTTTCAGCCTAATGCTCCATGACCCTTGTCATCAAATTGATCCATGCCCTTGTCATCCCAATGTTCCATAACCACTGTATTCACAATGCTCCTTGACGCTTGTCATCACAGTGCTCCATGACACCTGTCATCACAATGCTCCATGAATTTGTCAGCAAAATGCTACATGACCTTTTCATTACAATGCTCTATGCGCTTGTCATCACAGTACTCCATTACCATTGTCATCACTATCCGCCATGAACATTGGGATCACATTGCTTCATGCCCTTGTCATCACAATGCTCCATGCTCCTTGAAATCAACATGATCCATAACCTCTATCATCACAATGCTCCAAACCCTTGTGATCACAATGTTCCACAACACTTGTCCTCACAATGCTCCATGATGCCTGTCATCACAATACTCCATGCCCTTTTCATCACAATGCTCCATGACCTTTGTCATCACAATTATCAATACACTTGTCATCACAATGCTCCCTGACTCTTGTCGTCAGAATGCTCCTTGAACCGTGTCACGAAAAGGCTCCATGCCTTTTTCATCACAAAGCCCCATGCCATTTTCATCCCAATGCTCCATGCCATTGTCATCAAAATACCCCACAAGCTTGTCATCAGAATGCTCCGTGACCCTTGTCATCACAATTCTCCATGCACTTGTCAGCACAATGCACCCTGACCCTTGTCATCACAATGCTCCAAGCCATTGTCATCAAAATACTCCACAAGCTTGTCATCAG
The DNA here is from genome assembly GCF_025265405.1 of Mesoplodon densirostris. Taxonomy (NCBI): domain Eukaryota; kingdom Metazoa; phylum Chordata; class Mammalia; order Artiodactyla; family Ziphiidae; genus Mesoplodon; species Mesoplodon densirostris. Next base: position 3,613,417 of record NW_026778197.1, on the reverse strand, counting down.
AATGCTCACTGACACTTGTCATCACAATGCTCCAAGCCATTATCATCACAATGCTCCATTACCTTTGTCATCAGAATCCTCCATGACACTTGGCATCACAATGCTCCATGCCATTGTCATCAAAATGGGCCATTACATATGTCATCACAATGCTCCCTGACACATCTCTTCACCATACTTCATGCCCTTGTCTTAACAATGCGCCATTCAAACTGTCATCACAATAATCCATGAAACTTATTAGACCAATGCTCCATGCCCTTGTCATCACAATGCTCCATGACCTTGTTATCACAATGTTCCAAGACCCCTGTAATCAGAATGCTCCATGCCCCTTTTCATCAGTATGCTCCATGAGACTTTTCATCACATGGTTCCATGGTTTTCTCATCATAATGCTCCAGGAACTTGTCATCACAATGCTTCACAACATTGTCATGAAAATTCTCAATGGCACTTGTCATCATAATGCTCCAAGCCCTAGTCATCACAATGCTCCATGATATTGGTCATCACAATCCTCCCTTACATTTGGCATCACAATGCTCCATGCCATTGTCATCGCAATGGACCAGGATATATGTCATCACAATACCCTGACACCTCTCTTCACAATACTCCATGCCCTTATCATCACAAAGCTCCATGCCCTTGTCTTCACAATGCACCATGTCCACTGTCATCACAATAATCTATGAAAATTGTCAGACCAAAGCTCCATGACCCAGTCATCACAATTCTCCATGCCCTTGTCATCACAATGCTCCATGTCCCCTGTCATCACAATGCTCGGTGACTCCAGTCATAACAATGCTTCATAAAGTTTGTCATCACAGCAGTCCATGCCCACGTCATCACAAGGCTCTGTGACCTTTGTAACCACAATGCTCCATGAACTTTTCATCACAATGCTCCATGACCCTTGTCCTCACAATGCTCCATGCCTTTGTCAGAACAATTCTCCATGACCCTTGTCATCACAATGTGCCATGCGCTTTTCATCACAATGATCCACAACCTTGTCATCACTATGCTCAATAAACCTTGTAATCACAATGCTCCATGCACTTTTCCTCCAAATGCTCTCTCACATGAGATATCACAATGTTCCATCACTAGTCATCACAATCCTCCCTCACCCCAGTTATCACAATGTACCATGACCCCTGTCATCACAATGCTACATCCCCTTATCAACACAATATTCCATGACACCTGACATCACAATGTTCCATAACCACTGTCATCAAAATGCTCCATGACCCTTTTCATCCCAAAGCTCCATGATCCCTGGCCACACAATGTTCAATAACCCCTGTCATCAAAATATTCCATTACACTTTTCATCAAATTGCTGCATGACCCTGTCATCAAAATGCTGCCTGCCTTTCTCATCACAATGCACCACACCCTTGTCATCAAAATGCTCCATGACCTTTGTCATCCCAAAGCTCCATGACACTTGGCATCACAATGCTCCATGTCATTGTCATCACAATGCTCCATGAACCCAGTCATCACATTGCTCCATGCCCTTGTCATCACAAAGCTCAATAACACTTGTCATCACAATGCTCGATGCCTTTCTCATCACAATGCTCCATGCCCTTGTCATTACAATCCTCCATGACCCATGTATCACAGTGTTCCGTGCCCTTGTCATCACAATGCTCCATGCCCCATCTCATCACAATAATCCATGAAACATTTCAGACCAATGCTCAATGCCCTTCTCATCACAATGCTCCATTACTTCTGTCATAACAATGCTCCAATACCCCTGCCATCACAATGTTCCACGGCCTTGTTATCACAAGGCTCCATGACCCTTGTCATCAAAATAGCCCAAGACCCCTGTAATCACAATGCTCAATGCCCTAGTCATAACAAAGCTCGATGACGCATGTCATCAGAAAGTTCCATGGCCTTCTCCTAAAAATGCTCCATGCCCTTGTCATCACAATGCTCGAAGACCCCAGTAATCACAATGCTCCATGCCCCTTTTCATCAGAATGCTCCATGAGACTTGTCATCACAAGTCTCCTTGGTCATCTCATAACAATGCTCCAGGACCTTGTCATCACCATGCTCCATTCCCTTGTCATCACAATGCTCCATGACCCCTGTCATCACAATACTCCATGAAAATTTTCAGCCCAATGCTCCATGACATTCTCATCACAATGCTCCATGACCAATATCATCACAATGCTCCAAGACCACAGTCATCACAACACTCCATCACACCAGACAACACAATGATCCGGGACTCTTGTCATCACAATGCTCCAAGACCGCTCTAATGACAATGCTTCATGACCCCTGTCATCACAACACTTCATGAACATTTTCAGCCCAATGCTCCATGACCCTTGTCATCACAATGATATATGCCCTTCTCATCCCAATGCTCCATGACCCCTGTATTCACAATGCTCCATGACGCTTGTCATCACAGTGCTCCATGACACCTGTCATCACAATGCTCCATGCCTTTGTCAGCAAAATGCTACATGACCTTGTCATTACAATGCTCTATGTGCTTATCATCACAATACTCCATTACCATTGTCATCACAATCCTCAATGAACCTTGGGATCACATTGCTTCATGCCCTTGTCATCACAATGCTCCATGCTCCTTGAAATGAAAATGATCCATGACCTCTGTCATCACAATGCTCCAAACCCTTGTGATCACAATGTTCCATAACACTTGTCATCACTATGATCCATGATGTCTGTCATCACAATACTCCATGCCCTTTTCATCACAGTGCTCCATGAAATTTGTCATCACAATTCTCAATACACTTGTCATCACAATGCTCCCTGACACTTGTCGTCAGAATGCTCCTTGAACCGTGTCACGAAAAGGCTCCATGCCATTTTCATCACAAATCCACATGCCGTTTTCATCCCAGTGCTCCATGCCATTGTCATCAAAATACTCCACAAGTTTGTCATCAGAATGCTCCATGACGCTTCTCATCACAATTCTCCATGCACTTGTCAGCAAAATGCTCCCTGACCCTTATCATCACAATGCTCCAAGCCATTGTCATCACAATGCTCCATTACCTTTGTCATCAGAATCCTCCATGACACTTGGCATCACAATGCTCCATGCCATTGTCATCACAATGGGCCATTACATATGTCATCACAATGCTCCCTGACACCTCTCTTCACAATACTGCATAACCTGGTCAGCACAATGCTACATGCCCTTGTCATCACAATGTGCCATTCCAACTCTCATCACAATAATCCATGAAAATTATTAGACCAATGCTCCTTGCCCTTGTTATCACAATGTTCCAAGTCCACTGTAATCAGAATGCTCCATGCCCCTTTTCATCAGAATGCTCCATGTGACATGTCATCAGAAGGCTCCATGGATTTCTCATCACAATGCTCCATGACCTTTGTCATCACAATGCTCCAAGACCCATTTAATCACAATGCTTCATGCCCCTGTCATCGCAATGGACCATGACATTTGGCATCACAATACTCCATGGCATTGTCTTTGAAATTGACCATGACATATGTCATCACAATGCCCCCTTACACCAGTTTTCACAATACTCCATGCCCTTGTCATCACAATGCTCCATGCCCTTGTCATCACAATGCACCATGTCCAATGTCATCACAATAATCTATTAAACTTGTCAGACCAATGCTCCATGCCCCTGTCATCACATTGTTCCATGCCCTTGTCAACAGAATGCTCCATGACCCTTGTCATCACAATGCTCCGTGACTCCAGTCATCACAATGCTTCATAACGTTTGTCATCACAACGGTCCATGCCTGCGTCATCGCAAGGCTCTGTGACCTTTGTGACCACAATGCTCCATGAACTTTTCATCACAATTCTCGTGACCCTTGTCATCACAATGCTCCATGCCTTTTTCAGAACAATGCTCCATGACCCTTGTCATCACAATGTGCCATGTGCTTTACACCACAATGATCCACAACCTTGTCATCGCTATGCTCCATAAACCTTGTAATCACAATGCTCCATGAACTTCTCATCCAAATACTCTCTCACATGAGATATCACAATGTTCCATCACTAGTCATCACAATCCTCCCTCACCCCTGTTATCACAATGTTCCATGACCCCTGTCATCACAATGCTACATCCCCTTATCAGCACAATTTTCCATGACCCCTGACATCACAATGTTCCATAACCCCTGTCATCAAAATGCTCCATGACCATTTTCATCCCAAAGCTCTATGACCCCTGGCATCACAATGTTCTATAACCCCTGTCATCAAAATATTACATTACATTTTTCATCAAATTGCTGCATGACCCTGTCATCAAAATGCTCCCTGCCCTTCTCATCACAATGCACCACACACTTGTCATCAAAATGCTCCATGACCATGGTCATCACTAAGCTCCATGAACCTTGGCATCACAATGCTCCATGCCATGGACATCACAATGCTCCATGAACCCTCTCATCACATTGCTCCCTGCACTTGTCATCACAAAGCTCCATGACACTTGTCATCACAATGCTCGATGCCCTTCTCATCACAATGCTCCATGTCCTTGTCATTACAATCCTCCATCACCCATGTATCACAGTGTACCGTGCCCTTGTCATCACAATGCGCCATGCCCACTGTCATCACAATAATCCATGAAACATTTCAGACCAATGCTCAATGCACTTCTCATCACAATGCTCCATTACCACTGTCAACAATGCTCCATGACCCCTGCCATCACAATGTTCCACGGCCTTGTGATCACAAGACTAAATGACCATTGTCATCAAAATGCTCCAAAACCCATGTAATCACAATGCTCCATGCCCTTGTCATCACAGAGCTCCATGACGCATGTCATCAGAATGTTCCATGGCCTTCTCCACACAATGCTCCATGCCCTTGTCATCACAATGCTCCAAGACACTCGTAATCACAATGCTCCATGCCCCTTTTCATCAGAAGGCTCCATGATATTTGTCATCACAAGTCTCCATGGTCAACTCATCACAATGCTCCAAGACCTTGTCATCACCATGCTCCATTCCCTTGTCATCACAATGCTCCATGACTCCTGTCATCACAATACTCCATGAACATTTTCAGCCCAATGCTCCATGACCTTCTCATCACAATGCTCCATGACCAATATCATCACAATGCTCCATGACCACTGTCATCACAACACTCCATGACACCTGACAACACAACGATCCGGGACTCTTGTCATCACAATGCTCCAAGACCATGCAATCACAATGCTCCATGACCCCTGTCATCACAATACTCCATGAACATTTTCAGCCCAATGCTCCATGACCCTTGTCATCACAATGATCCATGCCCTTGTCATCCCAATGTTCCATGACCCCTGTATTCACAGTGCTCCGTGACGCTTGTCATCACAGTGCTCCATGACACCTGTCATCACAATGCTCCATGCCTTTGTCAGCAAAATGCTACATGGCCTTGTCATTACAATGCTCTATGCGCTTGTCATCACAATACTCGATTACCATTGTCATCACAATCCTCCATGAACCTTGGGATCACATTGCTTCATGCCCTTGTCATCACAATGCTACATACTCCTTGAAATCAAAATGATCCATGACCTCTGTCATCACAATGCTCCAAACCCTTGTGATCACAATGTTCCATAACAATTGTCCTCACAACGCTCCAAGATGCCTGTCATCACAATACTCAATACACTTTTCATCACAATTCTCCATGACCTTTGTCATCACAATTCTCAATACACTTTTCATCACAGTGCTCCCTGACACTTGTCGTCAGTATGCTCCATGAAACCTATCATGACAAGGCTCCATGCCTTTTTCATCACAATGATCCATGCCCTTTTCATCAAAATGCTCCAAGACCCCTGTAATCACAATGCTCCATGCCCTTGCCATCCAAAGCTCCATGACGCATGTCATCAGAATGTTCCATGGACTTCTCATCACAATGCTCCCTGCTCTTGTCATCACAAAGCACTAAGACCCCTGTAATCACAATGCTCCATGCCCCTTTTCATCTCAATGCTCCTAGGAACCCTGTCAGCACAATGAACAATGCCCATCATCATAATGATTCAGGCAATTGTCATCACAATCAAATCAAAATGCTCCATGACCTCTGTCATCACAATGCTCAAAATCCTGGTGATCACAATGTTGAATAACACTTATCATCACAACACCCCATGACGCTCATCATCACAATGATCCATGGTCATCTCATCACAAGGCTCCATGACCTTTGTCATCAAAATTCTCAATAAACTTGTCATCACAATGCTCGCTGACACTTGTCGTCAGAATGCTCCTTGAACCATATCACAAAAAGGCTCCATGTCGTTTGCATCAAAAAGCCCCATGCCGTTTTCATCCCAATGCTGCATGCCATTGTCATCCAAATACACCACAGGCTTGTCATCAGAATGCTCCATGACCCTTGTCATCACAATTCTCCATGCACTTGTCAGCACAAGGCTCCCTGACCCTTGTCATCACAATGCTCCAAGCCATTGTCATCACAATGCTCCATTACCATTGTCATCAGAATCCTCCATGACACTTGGCATCACAATGCTCCATGCCATTGTCATCACAATGCTCCATGTCTTTGTCAGCAAAATGCTAAATGACCTTGTCATTACAATCCTCTATGCGCTTGTCATCACAATACTCCATTTCCATTGTCATCACAATCCTCCATCAACCTTGGGATCACATTGCTTCATGCCCTTGTCATCACAATGCTCCATGCTCCTTGAAATCAAAATGATCCATGACCTCTGTCATCACAATGCTCCAAACCCTTGTGATCACATTGTTCCATAACACTTGTCATCACAACGCTCAATGATGCCTGTCATCACAATACTCCATGCCCTTTTCATCACAATGCTCCATGACCTTTGTCATCACAATTCTCAATACACTTGTGATCACAATGCTCCCTGACACTTGTCATCAGAATGCTCCTTGAAACCCGTCACGAAAAGGCTCCATGCCTTTTTCTTCACAATGCCCCATGCCAATTTCATCACAATGTTCCATACCATTGTCATCAAAATACTCCACAAGCTTGTCATCAGAATGCTCCCGGACCCTTGTCATCACAATGCTCCATTACCTTTCTCATCAGAATCCTCCATGACACTTGGCATCACAGTGCTACATGCCATTGTCATCACAATGGGCCATTACATATGTCATCACAATGCTCCCTGACACTTATCTTCACAATACTGCATGACCTGGTCATCACAATGCTCCATGCCCTTGTCATCACAATAGGCCATTCCAACTGTCATCGCAACGAACCATGAAAGTTATTAGACCAATGTTCCATGCCCTTGTCATCACAATGCTCCATGCCCTTGTTATCACAATGCTCCATGACCCCTGTCATCACAATGCTCCGTTACTCCAATCATCACAATGCTTCATGACTTTGTCATCACAGTGGTCCATGCCCTCACCATCAACAGTCTCTGTGACATTTTTAATCCCAACGCTCCATGAACTTTTCATCACAATGCTCCGTGACCCTTGTCATCACAAAGCTACATGCCTTTGTCAGAACAATGCTCCATGACACTTGTCATCACAATGTGCCATGCACTTTTCATCACAATGATCCACAACCTTGTCATCGCTATGCTCCATAAACCTTGTAATCACAATGCTCCATGCACTTCTCATCCAAATGCTCTCTCACATGAGATATCACAATGTTCCATCACTAGTCATCAAAATCCTCCCTCACCCCTGTTATCACAATGTTCAATAACCCTTGTCATCACCATGCTACATCCCCTTATCAGCACAATGTTCCATGACCCCTGACATCACAATGTTCTATATCCCCTGTCATCAAAATGCTCCATGACCCATTTCATCCCAAAGCTCCATGACCGCTGGCATCACAATGTTCTATAAGGCCTGTCATCAAAATGTTCCATTACACTTTTCATCAAATTGCTGCATGAACATGTCATCAAAATGCTCCCTGCCCTTCTCATCACAATGCACCACACCCTTGTCACCAAAAAGCTCCATGACCATTGCCCTCACTAAGCTCCATGACCCTTGGCATCACAATGCTCCATGTCATTGTCATCACAATGCTCCATGAACCTTCTCATCACATTGCTCCATGCCCTTGTCATCACAAAGCTCCATGACTCTTGTCATCACAATGCTCGATGCCCTTTTCATCACAATGCTCCATGCCCTTGTCATTACAATCCTCCATCACCCATGTATCACAGTGTACCGTGCACTTGTCATCACAATGCTCCATGCCCACTCTCATCACAATAATCCATGAAACATTTCAGACTAATGCTCAATGCCCTTCTCATCACAATGCTCCATTACCTCTGTCATAACAATGCTCCATGACACCTGACATGACAATGCTCCATGCCCTTGTCATCACAATGCTCCAAGACCCTCGTAATCACAAGATTCCATGCCCCTTTTTATCAGAATGCTCCATTAGAGTTGTCATCACAATTCTCCATGGTCATCTCATCACAATGCTCCAGGACCTTGTCATCTCCATTCTCCATTCCCTTGTCATCACAATGCTTCATGACCCCTGTCATCACAATACTCCATGAAAATTTTCAGCCCAATGCTCCATTAACTTCTCATCACAATGCTCCATGACCAATATCATCACAATGCTCCATGACCACTGTCATCACAACACTCCATGACACCTGACAACACAATGATCAGGGACTCCTGTCATCACAATGCTCCAAGACCCCTGTAATCACAATGCTCCATGACCCATGTCATCACAATACTCCATGAACATTTTCAGCCGAATGCTCCATGACCCTTGTCATCAAATTGATCCATGCCCTTGTCATCCCAATGTTCCATAACCACTGTATTCAGAATGCTCCTTGACGCTTGTCATCACAGTGCTCCATGACACCTGTCATCACAATGCCCTATGAATTTGTCAGCAAAATGCTACATGACCTTTTCATTACAATGCTCTATGCACTTGTCATCACAATACTCCATTACCATTGTCATCACTATCCGCCATGAACATTGGGATCACATTGCTTCATGCCCTTGTCATCACAATGCTCCATGCTCCTTGAAATCAACATGATCCATAACCTCTATCATCACAATGCTCCAAACCCTTGTGATCACAATGTTCCATAACACTTGTCCTCACAATGCTCCATGATGCCTGTCATCACAATACTCCATGCCCTTTTCATCACAACGCTCCATGACTTTTGTCATCACAATTATCAATACACTTGTCATCACAATGCTCCCTGACTCTTGTCGTCAGAATGCTCCTTGAACCGTGTCACGAAAAGGCTCCATGCCTTTTTCATCACAAAGCCCCATGCCATTTTCATCCCAATGCTCCATGCCATTGTCATCAAAATACTCCACAAGCTTGTCATCAGAATGCTCCGTGACCCTTGTCATCACAATTCTCCATGCACTTGTCAGCACAATGCACCCTGACCCTTGTCATCACAATGCTCCAAGCCATTGTCATCAAAATACTCCACAAGCTTGTCATCAGAATGCTCACTGACACTTGTCATCACAATGCTCCAAGCCATTATCATCACAATGCTCCATTACCTTTGTCATCAGAATCCTCCATGACACTTGGCATCACAATGCTCCATGCCATTGTCATCAAAATGGGCCATTACATATGTCATCACAATGCTCCCTGACACATCTCTTCACCATACTTCATGCCCTTGTCTTAACAATGCACCATTCAAGCTGTCATCACAATAATCCATGAAACTTATTAGACCAATGCTCCATGCCCTTGTCATCACAATGCTCCATGACCTTGTTATCACAATGTTCCAAGACCCCTGTAATCAGAATGCTCCATGCCCCTTTTAATCAGTATGCTCCATGAGACTTTTCATCACATGGCTCCATGGTTTTCTCATCATAATGCTCCAGGACCTTGTCATCACAATGCTTCACAACATTGTCATGAAAATTCTCAATGGCACTTGTCATCATAATGCTCCAAGCCCTAGTCATCACAATGCTCCATGATATTGGTCATCACAATCCTCCCTTACATTTGGCATCACAATGCTCCATGCCATTGTCATCGCAATGGACCAGGATATATGTCATCACAATACCCTGACACCTCTCTTCACAATACTCCATGCCCTTATCATCACAAAGCTCCATGCCCTTGTCATCACAATGCACCATGTCCACTGTCATCACAATAATCTATGAAAATTGTCAGACCAAAGCTCCATGACCCTGTCATCACAATTCTCCATGCCCTTGTCATCACAATGCTCCATGTCCCCTGTCATCACAATGCTCGGTGACTCCAGTCATCACAATGCTTCATAAAGTTTGTCATCACAGCGGTCCATGCCCACGTCATCACAAGGCTCTGTGACCTTTGTAACCACAATGCTCCATGACCCTTGTCCTCACAATGCTCCATGCCTTTGTCAGAACAATTCTCCATGACCCTTGTCATCACAATGTGCCATGCGCTTTTCATCACAATGATCCACAACCTTGTCATCACTATGCTCAATAAACCTTGTAATCACAATGCTCCATGCACTTTTCCTCCAAATGCTCTCTCACATGAGATATCACAATGTTCCATCACTAGTCATCACAATCCTCCCTCACCCCAGTTATCACAATGTACCATGACCCCTGTCATCACAATGCTACATCCCCTTATCAACACAATATTCCATGACACCTGACATCACAATGTTCCATAACCACTGTCATCAAAATGCTCCATGACCCTTTTCATCCCAAAGCTCCATGATCCCTGGCCACACAATGTTCAATAACCCCTGTCATCAAAATATTCCATTACACTTTTCATCAAATTGCTGCATGACCCTGTCATCAAAATGCTTCCTGCCTTTCTCATCACAATGCACCACACCCTTGTCATCAAAATGCTGCATGACCTTTGTCATCCCAAAGCTCCATGACACTTGGCATCACAATGCTCCATGTCATTGTCATCACAATGCTCCATGAACCCAGTCATCACATTGCTCCATGCCCTTGTCATCACAAAGCTCAATAACACTTGTCATCACAATGCTCGATGCCTTTCTCATCACAATGCTCCATGCCCTTGTCATTACAATCCTCCATGACCCATGTATCACAGTGTTCCGTGCCCTTGTCATCACAATGCTCCATGCCCCATCTCATCACAATAATCCATGAAACATTTCAGACCAATGCTCAATGCCCTTCTCATCACAATGCTCCATTACTTCTGTCATAACAATGCTCCAATACCCCTGCCATCACAATGTTCCACGGCCTTGTTATCACAAGGCTCCATGACCCTTGTCATCAAAATAGCCCAAGACCCCTGTAATCACAATGCTCAATGCCCTAGTCATAACAAAGCTCGATGACGCATGTCATCAGAAAGTTCCATGGCCTTCTCCTCAAAATGCTCCATGCCCCTTTTCATCAGAATGCTCCATGAGACTTGTCATCACAAGTCTCCTTGGTCATCTCATAACAATGCTCCAGGAACTTGTCATCACCATGCTCCATTCCCTTGTCATCACAATGCTCCATGACCCCTGTCATCACAATACTCCATGAAAATTTTCAGCCCAATGCTCCATGACATTCTCATCACAATGCTCCATGACCAATATCATCACAATGCTCCAAGACCACTGTCATCACAACACTCCATCACACCAGACAACACAATGATCCGGGACTCTTGTCATCACAATGCTCCAAGACCGCTCTAATCACAATGCTCCATGACCCCTGTCATCACAACACTTCATGAACATTTTCAGCCCAATGCTCCATGACCCTTGTCATCACAATGATATATGCCCTTCTCATCCCAATGCTCCATGACCCCTGTATTCACAATGCTCCATGACACTTGTCATCACAGTGCTCCATGACACCTGTCATCACAATGCTCCATGCCTTTGTCAGCAAAATGCTACATGACCTTGTCATTACAATGCTCTATGTGCTTATCATCACAATGCTCCATTACCATTGTCATCACAATCCTCAATGAACCTTGGGATCACATTGCTTCATGCCCTTGTCATCACAATGCTCCATGCTCCTTGAAATGAAAATGATCCATGACCTCTGTCATCACAATGCTCCAAACCCTTGTGATCACAATGTTCCATAACACTTGTCATCACTATGATCCATGATGTCTGTCATCACAATACTCCATGCCCTTTTCATCACAGTGCTCCATGAAATTTTTCATCACAATTCTCAATACACTTGTCATCACAATGCTCCCTGACACTTGTCAACATAATGCTCCTTGAACCCTGTCACGAAAAGTCTCCATGCCTTTTTCATCACATTGCCCCATGCCGTTTTCCTCCTAATGCTCCATGCCACTGTCATAAAAATACTCCACAAGCTTGTCATCAGAATGCTCCATGACACTTGTCATCACAATTCTCCATGCACTTGTCAGCACAATGCTCCCTGACCCTTGTCATCACAATGCTCCAAGCCATTGTCACCAAAATGCTCCATTACCTTTGTCATCAGAATCCTCCTTGACACTTGGCATCACAATGCTCCATACCATTTTCATCACAATGGGCCATTACATATGTCATCACAATGCTCCCTGACACCTCTCTTGACAATACTGCATGACCTGGTCATCACAATCCTCCATGCCCTTGTCATCACAATGAGCCATTCCAACTGTCATCACAATAATCCATGAAACTTATTAGACCAATGCTCCATGCCTTTGTCGTCACATTTCTCCATGCCCTTGTTATCACAATGTTCCAAGACCCGTGTAATCAGAATCCTCCATGCCCCTTTTCATCAGGGTGCTCCATGAGACTTGTCATCACAAGTCTCCATGGTTTTCTCATCACAATGCTCCAGGACCTTGTCATCACAATGCTTCACGACATTGTCATGAAAATTTTCAATGGCCCTTGTCATCATAATGCTCCATGCCCTATTCATCACAATGCTCCATTATATTTGTCATCACAATCCTCCCTTACATTTGTCATCACAATGCTCCATGCCATTGTCATCGCAATGGACCATGACATATGTCATCACAATGACCTGACACCTCTCTTCACAATACTCCATGTCCTTGTCATCACAATGTTCCATGCCCTTGTCATCACAATGCACCATGTCCAGTGTCATCACAATAATCTATGAAATTGTCAGACCAAATCTCCATGAACCTGTCATCACAATGCTCCATGCCTTTGTCATCACAATGCTCCATGTCCCCTGTCATCAGAGTGCTCCGTGACTCCAGTCATCACAATGCTTCATAAAGTTTGTCATCACAACGGTCCATGCCCACGTCATCACAAGGCTCTGTGACGTTTGTAAACACAATGCTCCATAAACTTTTCCTCACAATCCTCAGTGACCCTTGTCCTCACAATACTCCATGTCTTTGTAAGAACAATGCTCCATGACACTTGTCATCACAATGTGCCATGCGCTTTTCATCACAATGATCCACAACATTGTCATCACTATGCTCCATAAACCTTGTAATCACAATGCTCCATTCACTTCTCATCCAAATGCTCTCTCACATGAGATATCACAATGTTCCATCACTAGTCATCACAATCCTCCCTCACCCCTGTTATCACAATGTTCCATGACCCCTGACATCAAAATATTCCATAACCCTGTCATCAAAATGTTCCATTACACTTTTCTTCAAATTGCTGCATGACCCAGTCATCAAAATGCTCCCTGCCCTTCTCATCACAATGTACCACACACTTGTCATCAAAATGCTCCATGACCATTGTCATCACTAAGATCCATGACCCTTGGCATTACAATGCTCCATTTCATTGTCATCACAATGCTCCATGAACCCTCTCATCACATTGCTCCATGCCCTTGTCATCACAAAGCTCCATGACACTTGTCATCACAATGCTCGATGCCCTTCTCATCAGAATGCTCCATGCCCTTGTCATTACAATCCTCCATGACCCATGTATCACAGTGTACCGTGCCCTTGACATCACAAAGCGCCACGCCCACTCTCATCACAATAATCCATGAAATATATCCGACCAATGCTCAATGCCCTTCTCATCACAATGCTCCATTACCTCTGTCATAACAATGCTCCATGACCCCTGCCATCACAAGGATCCATGGCCTTGTCATCACAAGGCCCCATGACCCTTGTCATCACAATGATCCAAGACCCATGTAATCACAATGGTCCATGCACTTGTCATTACAAAGCTCCATGACGCATGTCATCAGAATGTTCCATGGCCTTCTCCACAAAAAGCTCCATGCCCTTGTCATCACAATGCTGCATTACCCCTGTCATAACAATGCTCCATAACCCCTGCCATCACGATGTTCCATGGCCTTGTCATCACAAGGCTCCATGACCCTTCTCATCACAATGCTCCAAGAACACTGTAATCACAATGCTCTATGCCCCTTTTCATCTCAATGATCCATGAACCCTGTCATCACAATGCACCATGCCCATCATCATAATGATTCATGCTATTGTCATCACAAAGAAATAAAAATGCTCCATGACCTCTGTCATAAAAATGCTCCAAACCCTTGTGATCACAATATTCCATAACACTTGTCATCACAAAGCCCCATGACGCTCTTCATCACAATTATCCATGGTCTTCTCATCACAATGCTCCATGACCTTCGTCATCACAATGCTCAATACACTTGTCATCAAAATGCTCCCTGACACTTGTTGTCTGTATGCTCCTTGAACTCTGTCAAGACAAGGCTCCATGCCTTTTTCATCAAAATGATCCATGCACTTTTCATCACGGTGCTCCAAGACAAATGTTATCACAATGCTCCATGCCATTGTCATCACAAAGCTCAATGACGCATGCCATCAGAATGCTCCTTGGTCTTCTCCTCACCATGCTCCATGCCCTTGTCATCAAAATGTTCCAAGACCCCTGTAATCACAATGCTCCATGCCCCTTTTCATCAGTATGCTCCATGAGACTTGTCATCAAAAGGCTCCATGGTTTTGTCATCACAATGCTCCAGGACCTTGTCATCACAATGCTTCATGACCTTGTCATGAAAATTTTCAATGGCCCTTGTCATCATAATGCTCCAAGCCCTAATCATCACAATGCTCCATTATATTTGTCATCAGAAACCTCCATTATCTTTGGCATCACAATGCTCCATGCCATTGTCATCGCAATGGACCATGACATATGTCATCACAATGCTCCCTGACACCTGTCTTCACAATACTCCATGACCTTATCATCACAATGCTCCATGCCCTTGTCATCACAATGCACCATGCCCACTCTCATCACAATAATCTATGAAACTTGTCAGACCAATGCACCATGCCCCTGTCATCACAATGCACCATGCCCTTGTCATCACAGTGCTCCATGACCCCTGTCATCACAAGGCTCTGTGCCTCCAGTCATCACAATGCTTCATAAAGATTGTCATCACTATGGTCCATGCCCGCGTCATCACAAGGCTCTGTGACCTTTGTATCCACAATGCTCCATGTATTTTTCATCACAATTCTCTGTGACCCTTGTCATCACAATGCTCCATGTCTTTGTCTGAACAATGCTCCATGACCATTGTCATCACAGTGTGCCACGTGCATTTCATCACAACTGTCCACAAGCTTGTCATTGCAATGCTCCATAATCCTTGTAATCACAATGGTCCATGCACTTCTCATCAAAATGCTCTCTCACCAGAGATATCACAATGTTCCATCACTAGTCATCACAATACTCCCTCACCCCTGGAATCACAGTGATCCATGACCCTGTCATCACAATGCTACATCCACTTGTCATCACAATGTTCCATGACCCCTTCCATCACAATGTTCCATAAGCCCTGTCATCAAAATGCTCCATGACCCTTTCCATCCCAAAGATCCAAATCCCCTGCCATCACAATGTTCTATAACCCCTGCCATCTAAATGTTCCATTACACTTTTTATCAAATTGCTGCAGGACCCGGTTATCAAAATGCTCCCTGCCCTTCTCATCAAAATGCTCCATGACTTGTCATCACAAAGCCCGAAGACTCTTGGCATCACAATGCTCCATGTCATTGTCATCACAATGCTCCATGTACCCTCTCATCACATTGCTCCATGCCCTTGTCATCACACAGCTCCATGACATTTGTCATCACAATGCTCAATAAACTTGTCATCACAATGCTCCCTGACCCTTGTCATCAGTATGCTCCTTCAACACTGTCATAACAAGTTTCCATGCATTTTTCATCACAATGATCCATGACCATTTCATCACAATGCTCCAAGACCCCTGTAATCACAATGCTCCATGCTCCTATTCATCACAATGCTCCATGAGACTTGCCATCACAAGTCTCCATGGTCTTCTCATCACAATGTTCCAGGACCTTGACATCACCATGATCCATTCCCTTGTCATCACAATGCTCCATGACCCCTGTCATCACAATAATCCATGAACATTTTCAGCCCAATGCTCCACGACCTTCTCCTCACAATGCTCCATTGCCAATATCATCACAATGCCCCATGACCACTGTCATCACAACACTCCATGACACCTGACCACACAATGATCCAGGACTCTGGTCATCACAATGCTCCATTCCCTTGTCGTCACATTGCTACATGACACCTGTCATCAAAACTCTCCATGAACATTTTCAGCCCAGTGCTCCATGACCCTTGTCATCACAGTGATCCATGCCCTTGCCATCCCAATGCTCCATGACCCCTGTATTCACAATGCTCCTTGACGCTTGTCATCACAGTGCTCCATGACACATGTCATCACAATGCTCCATGCCTTTGTCAGCAAAATGCTACATGACCTTTTCATTACAATGCTCTATGCACTTGTCATCACAATACTCCATTTCCATTGTCATCACAATCCTCCATGTACCTTAGGATCACATTGCTTCATGCGCATGTCATCACAATGCTCCATGCTCCTTGAAATCAAAATGATCCATGACCTCTGTCATCACAATGCTCCAAACCCTTGTGATCACAATGTTCCATAACACTTGTCATCACAACGCTCCATGATGCCTGTCATCACAATACTCCATGCACTTTTCATCACAATGCTCCATGACCTTTGTCACCACAATTCTCAATACACTTGTCATCACAATGCTCCCTGACACTTGTCATCAGAATGCTCCTTGAACCCTGTCACAAAAAGGCTCCATGCCTTTTTCATAACAATGCCCCATGCCATTTTCATCACAATGCTCCATGCCATTGTCATAAAAATACTCCACAAGCTTGTCATCAGAATGCTCCATGACCCTTGTCATCACAATTCTCCATGCACTTGTCAGCACAATGCTCCCTGACCCTTGTCATCACAATACTCCAAGCCATTGTCATCACAATGCTCCATTACCTTTGTCATCAAAATCCTCCCTGACACTTGGCATCACAATGCTTCATGCCATCCTCATCACAATGGGCCATTACATATGTGATCACAATGCTCCCTGACACCTTTCTTAACAATAGGGCATGACATGGTCATCACAATGCTCCATGCCCTTGTCATCACAGTGTGCCATTCCAACTCTCATCGCAATACTCCATGAAAGTTATTACTCCAATGTTCCATGCCCTTGTCATCACAATGCTCCATGCCCTTGTTATCACAATGCTCCATGACCCCTGTAATCACAATGCTCCGTGACTCCAGTCATCACAATGCTTCATGACCTTTGTCATCCCAATGGTCCATGCCCTTGTCATCAACAGTCTCTGTGACGTTTTTAACCACAATGCTGCATGAACTTTTCATCACAATGCTCTTTGACCCTTGTCATCACAATGCTCTATGCCTTACTCAGCACAGTGCTCCATGACGCTTGTCACCACAATGCTCCATGTGCTTGTCAGCCCAATGCTCCATGACACATGTCATCACAATGCACCATGCGCTTGTCATCACAGTGCTACACAACATTGTCATCACAATGCTTCATAAAATTTGTCATCACAGTGCTCCATGCACTTCTCATCAAAATGCTCTCTCACCACTGATATCACAATGCTACATCACTATTTGTCAAAATACTCCCTCACCCCTGTCATCACAATGTTCCATGACTCCTGTCATCACAATGCTACATGCACTTATCATCACAATGTTTGATGACGCCTGACATCACAATGTTCCATAACAACTGTCATCAAAATATTCCATGACACTTTTCATCAAATTGCTCCATGACCCTGTCATCAGAATGCTCCCTGACCTACTCATCACAATGCACAACGCCCTTGCCATCAAAATGCTCCATGACCTTTGTCATCACAAAGATCCATGACCCTTGGCATCACAATGCTCCATGTCATTGTCATCACAATGCTCCATGAACGCTCTCATCACATTGCTCCATGCCCTTGTCTTCACATAGCTCCATGACACATGTCATCAAAATGCTCCATGGCCTTCTCATCACAATGCTCCATGCGCTTGCCATCACAATGCTCCATTACCCCTTTCATAACAATGCACCATGACCCCTGCCATCACGATGTTCCATGGCCTTGTCATCACAAGGCTCTATGACCCTTCTCATCACAATGCTCCAGTAACACTGTAATCACAATGCTCTATGCCCCTTTTCCTCTCAATGATCCATGAACCCTGTCATCAAAATGCACCATGCCAATCATCATAATGCTTCATGCTATTGTCATAACAACGAAATCAAATTGTTCCATGACCTCTGTCATAACAATGCTCCAAACCCTTGTGATCACAATATTCCATAACACTTGTCATCACAATGCCCCATGAGGCTCGTCATCACAATTATCCATGGTCTTCTCATCACAATACTCCATGACCTTCGTCATCACAATGCTCAATACACATGTCATCAACATGCTCCCTGACACTTGTTGTCTGTAAGCTCTTTGAACCCTGTCATGACAAGGCTGCATGCCTTTTTCATCACAGTGATCCATGCCCTTTTCATCACAGTGCTCCAAGTCCCATGTAATCACAGTGGTCCATGCCATTGTCATCACAAAGCTCAATGACGCATGCCATCAGAATGCTACTTGGTCTTCTCCTCACAATGCTCCAGGCCCTTGTCTTCACAATGTTCCAAGACCCCTGTAATCACAATGCTCCATTCCCCTTTTAATCAGTATGCTCCATGAGACTTGTCATCTCAAGGCTCCATGGTTTTGTCATCACAATGCTCCAGGACCTTGTCATCACAATGATTCACGACATTGTCATCAAAATTTTCAATGGCCCTTGTCATCATAATGCTCCAAACCTTAATCATCACAATGCTCCATTATATTTGTCATCACAATCCTCCATTACATTTGGTATCACAAAGATCCATGCCATTGTCATGGCCATGGATCATGACAAAAATCATCACAATGCTCCCTGACACCTGTCTTCACAATACTCCATGACCTTATCATCACAATGCTCCATGCCCTTGTCATCACAATGCACCATGCCCACTCTCATCACAATAATCTATGAAACTTGTCAGACCAATGCTCCATGCCACTGTCATCACAATGCTCCATGCCCTTGTCATCACAAGGCTCCATGACCCCTGTCATCACAATGCTCCGTGACTCCAGTCATCACAATGCTTCATAACGTTTGTCATCACAATGGTCCATGCCCGCGTCATCACAAGGCTCTGT
Organism: Mesoplodon densirostris; assembly: GCF_025265405.1. Taxonomy (NCBI): domain Eukaryota; kingdom Metazoa; phylum Chordata; class Mammalia; order Artiodactyla; family Ziphiidae; genus Mesoplodon; species Mesoplodon densirostris. The sequence goes on along the minus strand of NW_026778197.1, from coordinate 3,593,606 downwards.
GACCTTTGTAACCACAATGCTCCATGAACTTTTCATCACAATTCTCTGAGAAACTTGTCATCACAATGCTCCATGTCTTTGTCAGAACAATGCTCCATGACCATTGTCATCACAATAATCCATGAACATTTTCAGCCCAATGCTCCACGACCTTCTCATCACAATGCTCCATTGCCAATATCATCACAATGCTCCATGACCACTGTCATCACAACAATCCATGACACCTGAACACACAATGATCCATGACCTCTGTCATCACAGTGCTCCAAACCCTTGTGATCACAATGTTCCATAACACTTGTCCTCACAACGCTCCATGATGCCTGTCATCACAATACTCCATGCCTTTTTCATCACAATGCTCCATGAAATTTGTCACCACAATTCTCAATACACTTGTCATCACAATGCTCCCTGACACTTGTCATCAGAATGCTCCTTGAACCCTGTCACGAAAAGGCTCCATGCCATTTTCATCACAATGCCCCATGCCATTTTCATCACAATGCTCCATGCCATTGTCATCAAAATACTCCACAAGCTTGTTATCAGAATGCTCCATGACCCTTGTCATCACAATTCTCCATGCACTTGTCAGCACAATGCTCCCTGACCCTTTTCATCACAATGATGCAAGCCATTGTCATCACAATGCTCCAATACCTTTGTCATCAGAATCCTCCCTGACACTTGGCATCACAATGCTCCATGCCATCCTCATCACAATGGGCCATTACATATGTGATCACAATGCTCCCTGACACCTGTCTTCACAATACGGCATGACCTGGTCATCACAATGCTCCATGCCCTTGTCATCACAGTGTGCCATTCCAACTCTCATCGCAATACTCCATGAAAGTTATTAGACCAATGTTCCATGCCCTTGTCATCAGAATGCTCCATGCCCTTGTTATCACAATGCTCCATGACCCCTATCATCACAATGCTCCAAGAACACTGTAATCACAATGCTCTATGCCCCTTTTCATCTCAGTGATGCATGAACCCTGTCATCACAATGCACCATGCCCATCATTATAATGCTTCATGCTATTGTCATCACAAAGAAATAAAAATGCTCCATGACCTCTGTCATAAAAATGCTCCAAATCCTTGTGATCACAATATTCCATAACACTTGTCATCACAAAGCCCCATGACGCTCTTCATCACAATTATCCATGGTCTTCTCATCACAATGCTCCATGACCTTCGTCATCACAATGCTCAATACATTTGTCATCAAATTGCTCCCTGACACTTGTTGTCTGTATGCTCCTTGAACTCTGTCATGACAAGGCTCCATGCCTTTTTCATCACAATGATCCATGCACTTTTCATCACAGTGCTCCAAGACCAATGTAATCACAAAGCTCCATGCACTTGTCATCACAAAGCTCAATGACGCATGCCATCAGAATGCTCCTTGGTCTTCTCCTCACCATGCTCCATGCCCTTGTCATCACAATGTTCCAAGACCCCTGTAATCACAATGCTCCATGCCCCTTTTCTTCAGTATGCTCCATGAGACTTGTCATCAAAAGGCTCCATGGTTTTGTCATCACAATGCTCCAGGACCTTGTCATCACAATGCTTCATGACCTTGTCATGAAAATTTTCAATGGCCCTTGTCATCATAATGCTCCAAGCCATAATCATCACAATGCTCCATTATATTTGTCATCACAATCCTCCATTAAATTTGGCATCACAATGCTCCATGCCATTGTTATCGCAATGGACCATGACATATGTCATCACAATGCTCCCTGACACCTGTCTTCACAATACTCCATGACCTTATCATCACAATGCTCCATGCCCTTGTCATCACAATGCACCATGCCCACTCTCATCACAATAATCTATGAAACTTGTCAGACCAATGCACCATGCCCCTGTCATCACAATGCACCATGCCCTTTTCATCACAGTGCTCCATGACCCCTGTCATCACAATGCTCTCTGACTCCAGTCATCACAATGCTTCATAAAGATTGTCATCACAATGGTCAATGCCCGCGTCATCACAAGGCTCTGTGACCTTTGTAACCACAATGCTCCATGAATTTTTCATCACAATTCTCTGTGACCCTTATCATCACAATGCTCCATGTCTTTGTCAGAACAATGCTCCATGACCATTGTCATCACAGTATGCCACATGCATTTCATCACAACTGTCCACAACCTTGTCATTGCAATGCTCCATAAACCTTGTAATCACAATGGTCCATGCACTTCTCATCAAAATGCTCTCTCACCAGAGATATCACAATGTTCCATCACTAGTCATCACAATACTCCCTCACCCCTGGAATCACAATGATCCATGACCCTGTCATCACAATGCTACATCCACTTATCATCACAATGTTCTATGACCCCTGCCATAACAATGTTCCATAAGCCCTGTCATCAAAATGCTCCATGACCTTTTGCATCCCAAAACTCCAAGACCCCTGCCATCACAATGTTCTATAACCCCTGCCATCTAAATGTTCCATTACACTTTTTATCAAATTGCTGCATGACTCGGTCATCAAAATGCTCCCTGCCCTTCTCATCAAAATGCTCCGTGACTTGTCATCACAAAGCTCCAAGACACTTGGCATCACAATGCTCCATGTCATTGTCATCACAATGCTCCATGAACGCTCTCATCACATTGCTCCATGCCCTTGTCATCACAAAGCTCCATGCTCCTTGAAATCAAAATGATCCATGACCTCTGTCATCACAATGCTCCATACCCTTGTGATCACAATGTTCCATAACACTTGTCATCACAACGCTCCATGATGCCTGTCATCACAATACTCCATGCCCTTTTCATCACAATGCTCCATGACCTTGGTCACCACAATTCTCAATACACTTGTCATCACAATGCTCCCTGACACTTGTCATCAGAATGCTCCTTGAACCCTGTCACGAAAAGGCTCCATGCCTTTTTCATCACAATGTCCCATGCCATTTTCATCACAATGCTCCATGCCATTGTCATCAAAATACTCCACAAGCTTGTCATCAGAATGCTCCATGACCCTTGTCATCACAATTCTCCATGCACTTGTCAGCACAATGCTCCCTGACCCTTGTTCTCACAATGCTCCAAGCCATTGTCATCACAATGCTCCATTACATTTGTCATCAGAATCCTCCCTGACACTTGGCATCACAATGCTCCATGCCATCCTCATCACAATGGGCCATTACATATGTGATCACAATGCTCCCTGACACCTGTCTTCACAATATGGCATGACCTGGTCATCACAATGCTCCATGCCCTTGTCATCACAGTGTGCTATTCCAACTGTCATCGCAATACTCCATGAAAGTTATTAGTCCAATGTTCCATGCCCTTGTCATCACAATGCTCCATGCCCTTGTTATCACAATGCTCCATGACCCCTGTCATCACAATCCTCCGTGACTCCAGTCATCACAATGCTTCATGACCTTTGTCATCCCAATGGTCCATGCCCTTGTCATCAACAGTCTCTGTGACGTTTTAAACCACAATGCTCCATGAACTTTTCATCACAATGCTCTTTGACCCTTGTCATCACAATGCTTTATGCCTTACTCAGCACAGTGCTCCATGACGCTTGTCACCACAATGCTCCATGCGCTTGTCAGCCCAATGCTCCATGACACATGTCATCACAATGCACCATGCGCTTGTCATCACAGTGCTCCACAACATTGTCATCACAATGCTCCATAAAATTTGTCATCACAATGCTCCATGCACTTCTCATCAAAATGCTCTCTCACCACTGATATCACAATGCTACATCACTATTTGTCACAATACTCCCTCACCCCTGTCATCACAATGTTCCATGGCTCCTGTCATCACAATGCTACATGCACTTATCATCACAATGTTCGATGACCCTGAAATCACAATGTTCCATAACACCTGTCATCAAAATGTTCCATGGCACTTTTCATCAAATTGCTCCATGACCCTGTCATCAGAATGCTCCCTGGCCTTCTCATCACAATGCACAACGTCCTTGCCATCAAAATGCTCCATGACCTTTGTCATCACAAAGATCCATGACCCTTGGCATCACAATGCTCCATGTCATTGTCATCACAATGCTCCATGAACACTCTCATCACATTGCTCCATGCCCTTGTCTTCACATAGCTCCATGACACATGTCATCAGAATGCTCCATGGCCTTCTCATCACAATGCTCCATGCCCTTGCCATCACAATGCTCCATTACCCCTGTCATAACAATGCACCATGACCCATGCCATCACGATGTTCCATGGCCTTGTCATCACAAGGCTCTATGACCCTTCTCATCACAATGCTCCAGTAACACTGTAATCACAATGCTCTATGCCCCTTTTCCTCTCAATGATCCATGAACCCTGTCATCAAAATGCACCATGCCCATCATCATAATGCTTCATGCTATTGTCATAACAACGAAATCAAATTGTTCCATGACCTCTGTCATAACAATGCTCCAAACCCTTGTGATCACAATATTCCATAACACTTGTCATCACAATGCCCCATGAGGCTCGTCACCACAATTATCCACGGTCTTCTCATCACAATGCTCCATGACCTTCGTCATCACAATGCTCAATACACATGTCATCAACATGCTCCCTGACATTTGTTGTCTGTATGCTCCTTGAACCCTGTCATGACAAGGCTGCATGCCTTTTTCATCACAGTGATCCATGCCCTTTTCATCACAGTGCTCCAAGTCCCATGTAATCACAGTGGTCCATGCCATTGTCATCACAAAGCTCAATGACGCATGCCATCAGAATGCTCCTTGGTCTTCTCCTCACAATGCTCCATGCCCTTGTCTTCACAATGTTCCAAGACCCCTGTAATCACAATGTTCCATTCCCCTTTTAATCAGTATGCTCCATGAGACTTGTCATCTCAAGGCTCCATGGTTTTGTCATCACAATGCTCCAGGACTTTGTCATCACAATGCTTCACGACATTGTCATCAAAATTTTCAATGGCCCTTGTCATCATAATGCTCGAAACCTTAATCATCACAATGCTCCATTATATTTGTCATCACAATCCTCCATTACATTTGGTATCACAAAGCTCCATGCCATTGTCATCGCCATGGACCATGACATAAGTCATCACAATGCTCCCTGACACCTGTCTTCACAATACTCCATGACCTTATGATCACAATGCTCCATGCCCTTGTCATCACAATGCACCATGCCCACTCTCATCACAATAACCTATGAAACTTGTCAGACCAATGCTCCATGCCACTGACATCACAATGCTCCATGCCCTTGTCATCACAATGCTCCATGAACCCTGTCATCACAATGCTCCGTGACTCCAGTCATCACAATGCTTCATAACGTTTGTCATCACAATGGTCCATGCCGGCGTCATCACAAGGCTCTGTGACCTTTGTAACCACAATGCTCCATGAACTTTTCATCACAATTCTCTGAGAAACTTGTCATCACAATGCTCCATGTCTTTGTCAGAACAATGCTCCATGACCATTGTCATCACAATGTGCCACGCACATTTCATCACAACGTTCCAAACCTTGTCATTGCAATGCTCCATAAACCTTGTAATCACAATGGTCCATGCACTTCTCATCAAAATGCTCTCTCACCAGAGATGTCACAATGTTCCATTACTAGTCATCACAATACACCCTCATCCTTGTAATCACAATGTTCCATGACCCTGTCATCACAATGCTACATCCCCTTATCATCACAATGTTCCATGACCCCTGCCAGCACAATGTTCCATAAGCCCTGTCATCAAAATGCTCCATGACCCTTTCCATCCCAAAGCTCCAAGACCCCTGACATCACAATGTTCTATAACCCCTGCCATCAAAATGTTCCATTACACTTTTTATCAAATTGCTGCATGACGCGGTCATCAAAATGTTCCCTGCCCTTCTCATCAACATGCTCCATGACTTGTCATCACAAAGCTCCAAGACCCTTGGCATCACAATGCTCCATGTCATTGTCATCACAATGCTCCATGAACCCTCTCATCACATTGCTCCATGCCCTTGTCATCACACAGCTCCATGACACTTGTCATCACAATGCTCGATGCCCTTCTCATCACAATGCTCCATGCCCTTGTCATTACAGTCCTGCATGACACATGTATCACAGTGTACCGTGCCCTTGTCATCACAGTGCTCCATGCCGACTCTCATCACAATAATCCATGAAACATTTCAGACCAAAGTTCCATACCCTTCTCATCACAATGCACCATGCCCTTTTCATCACAGTGCTCCATGACCCCTGTCATCACAATGCTCTGTGACTCCAGTCATCACAATGCTTCATAAAGATTGTCATCACAATGGTCAATGCCCGCATCATCACAAGGCTCTGTGACCTTTGTAACCACAATGCTCCATGAATTTTTCATCACAATTCTCTGTGACCCTTGTCATCACAATTCTCCATGTCTTTGTCAGAACAATGCTCCATGACCATTGTCATCACAGTATGCCACATGCATTTCATCACTACTGTCCACAACCTTGTCATTGCAATGCTCCATAAACCTTGTAATCACAATGGTCCATGCACTTCTCATCAAAATGCTCTCTCACCAGAGATATCACAATGTTCCATCACTAGTCATCACAATACTCCCTCACCCCTGGAATCACAATGATCCATGACCCTGTCATCACAATGCTACATCCACTTATCATCACAATGTTCTATGACCCCTGCCATCACAATGTTCCATAAGCCCTGTCATCAAAATGCTCCATGACCCTTTGCATCCCAAAACTCCAAGACCCCTGCCATCACAATGTTCTATAACCCCTGCCATCTAAATGTTCCATTACACTTTTTATCAAATTGCTGCATGACTCGGTCATCAAAATGCTCCCTGCCCTTCTCATCAAAATGCTCCGTGACTTGTCATCACAAAGCTCCAAGACACTTGGCATCACAATGCTCCATGTCATTGTCATCACAATGCTCCATGAACGCTCTCATCACATTGCTCCATGCCCTTGTCATCACAAAGCTCCATGCTCCTTGAAATCAAAATGATCCATGACCTCTGTCATCACAATGCTCCATACCCTTGTGATCACAATGTTCCATAACACTTGTCATCACAACGCTCCATGATGCCTGTCATCACAATACTCCATGCCCTTTTCATCACAATGCTCCATGACCTTTGTCACCACAATTCTCAATACACTTGTCATCACAATGCTCCCTGACACTTGTCATCAGAATGCTCCTTGAACCCTGTCACGAAAAGGCTCCATGCCTTTTTCATCACAATGTCCCATGCCATTTTCATCACAATGCTCCATGCCATTGTCATAAAAATACTCCACAAGCTTGTCATCAGAATGCTCCATGACCCTTGTCATCACAATTCTCCATGCACTTGTCAGCACAATGCTCCCTGACCCTTGTTCTCACAATGCTCCAAGCCATTGTCATCACAATGCTCCATTACCTTTGTCATCAGAATCCTCCCTGACACTTGGCATCACAATGCTCCATGCCATCCTCATCACAAATGGCCATTACATATGTGATCACAATGCTCCCTGACACCTGTCTTCACAATACGGCATGACCTGGTCATCACAATGCTCCATGCCCTTGTCATCACAGTGTGCTATTCCAACTGTCATCGCAATACTCCATGAAATTTATTAGTCCAATGTTCCATGCCCTTGTCATCACAATGCTCCATGCCCTTGTTATCACAATGCTCCATGACCCCTGTCATCACAATGCTCCGTGACTCCAGTCATCACAATGCTTCATGACCTTTGTCATCCCAATGGTCCATGCCCTTGTCATCAACAGTCTCTGTGACGTTTTTAACCACAATGCTCCATGAACTTTTCATCACAATGCTCTTTGACCCTTGTCATCACAATGCTTTATGCCTTACTCAGCACAGTGATCCATGACCCTTGTCACCACAATGCTCCATGCGCTTGTCAGCCCAATGCTCCATGACACATGTCATCACAATGCACCATGTGCTTGTCATCACAGTGCTCCACAACATTGTCATCACAATGCTCCATAAAATTTGTCATCACAATGCTCCATGCACTTCTCATCAAAATGCTCTCTCACCACTGATATCACAATGCTACATCACTATTTGTCACAATACTCCCTCACCCCTGTCATCACAAAGTTCCATGACAGCTGTCATCACAATGCTACATGCACTTATCATCACAATGTTCGATGACCCCTGAAATCACAATGTTCCATAACACCTGTCATCAAAATGTTCCATGACACTTTTCATCAAATTGCTCCATGACCCGGTCATCAGAATGCTCCCTGCCCTACTCATAACAATGCACCACACGCTGGTCATCAAAATGCTCCATGACCTTTGTCATCACAAAGCTCCATGACCCTTGGCATCACAATGCTCCATGTCATTGTCATCACAATGCTCCATGAAACCTCTCTTCACATTGCTCCATGCCCTTGTCATCACAAATCTCCATGACACTTGTCATCACAATGCTCGATGCCCTTCTCATCATAATGCTCCATGTCCTTGTCATTACAATCCTCCATGACCCATGTATCACAGTGTACCGTGCCCTTGTCATCACAATGCTCCATGCCCACTCTCATCACAATAATCCATGAAACATTTCAGACCAATGCTCAATGCCCTTCTCATCACAATGCTCCATTACCTCTATCAACTATGCTCCATGACCCCTGCCATCACAATGTTCCACGGCCTTGTGATCACAAGGCTCCATGACCATTGTCATCACAATGCTCCAAGAGCCATGTAATCACAATGCTCCATGCCTTTGTCATCACAAAGCTCCATGACACATGTCATCAGATTGTTCCATGGCCTTCTCCTCACAATGCTCCATGCCCTTGTCATCACAATGCTCCATACCCTCGTAATCACAATGCTCCATGCCCCTTTTCATCAGAATGTTCCATGAGACTTGTCATCACAAGTCTCCATGGTCATCTCATCACAATGCTCCAAGACCTTGTCATCACCATGCTCCATTCCCTGGTCATCACAATGCTCCATGACCCCTGTCATCACAAGGCTCCATGACCCTTCTCATCACAATGCTCCAAACCCCTGTAATCACAATGCTCCATGCCCCTTTTCATCACAATGCTCCATGAACCCTGTCATCACAATGAACCATGACCATCATCATAATGCTTCAGGCTATTGTCATCACAATGAAATCAAAATGCTCCATGACCTCTGTCATCACAATGCTCCAAACCCTGGTGATCACAATGTTGCATAACACTTATCATCACAAAACCCCATGACGCTAATCATCACTATTATCCATGGTCTTCTCATCACAAGGCTCCATGACCTTTGTCATCACAATTCTCAATACTCTTTTCATCACAATGCTCCCTGACACTTGTCGTCAGTATGCTCCATGAACTCTGTCATGACAAGGCTCCATGCCTTTTTCATCACAATGATCCATGCCCTTTTCATCACAGTTCTCCAAGACCACTGTAATCATAATGCTCCTTGCCCTTGTCATCACAAAGCTCCATGATGCATATCATCAGAATGTTCCATGCACTTCTCATCACAATGCTCCATGCCCTTGTCATCACAATGCTCCAAGACCCCTGTAATCACAATGCTCCATGCCCCTTTTCATCTCAGTGCTCCATGAACACTGTCATAACAATGCACCATGCCCATCATCATAATGCTTCAGGCTATTGTCATCACAGTGAAATCAAAATGCTCCATGACCTCTGTCATCACAATGCTCCAAACCCTGGTGATCACAATGTTGCAAAACACTTATCATCACAACACCCCATGACGCTCATCATCACAATTATCCATTGTCTTCTCATCACAATGCTCCATAACCTTTGTCATCACAATTCTCAATACACTTGTCATCACAATGCTCCCTGACACTTGTCGTCAGAATGCACCTTGAACCCTGTGACGAAAAGGCTCCATGTCTTTTTCATCACAAAGCCCCATGCAGTTTTCATCCCAAAGCTCCATGCCATTGTCATCAAAATACTACACAAGCTTGTCATCAGAATGCTCCATGACCCTTGTCATCACAATTCTCCATGCACTTGTCAGCACAATGCTCCCTGACCCTTGTCATCACAATGATCCAAGCCATTGTCATCACAATGCTCCATTACCTTTGTCATTAGAATCCTCCATGACACTTGGAATCACAATGCTCCAAGCAATTGTCATCACAATGGGCCATTACATATGTAATCACAATGCTCCCTGACAACTCTCTTCACAATACTGCATGACCTGGTCATCACAATGCTCCATGCTCTTGTCTTCATAATGCACCATTCCAACTGTCATCACAATAATCCATGAAACTTATTAGACCAATGGTCCATGCCCTTGTCATCACATTGCACCATGCTCTTGTTTTCACAATGTTCCAAGACCCCTGTAATCAGAATGCCCCATGCCCCTTTTCATCAGTATGCTCCATGTGACTTGTCATCGCAAGGCTCCATGGTTTTCTCATCACAATGCTCCAGGACCTTGTCATCACAATGGTTCACGACATTGTCATGAAAATTCTCAATGGCCCTTGTCTTCATAATGCTCCAAGCCCTAGTCATCACAGTGCTCCATTATATTTGTCATCACAATCCTCCCTTGCATTTGGCATCACTATGCTCCATGCTATTGTCATCGCAATGGACCATGACATATTTCATCACAATGCGCCCTGACACCTGTCTTCACAATACTCCATACCCTTGTCATCACAATGTTCCATGCCCTTGTCTTCACAATGCACCATGTCCACTGTCATCACAATAATCTATGAAACTTGTCAGACCAATGCTCCATGCCCCTGTCATAACAATGTTCCATGACCTTGTCAACACAATGCTCCATGTCCCCTGTCATCACAATATTCCATGAATATTTTCAGCCCAGTGCTCCATGACCCTTGTCATCACAATGATCCATGCACTTGTCATCCCAATGTTCCATGACGCTTGTAATCACAGTGCTCCATGACATCTGTCATCACAATGCTCCATGCCTTTGTCAGCAAAATGCTACATGAACTTGTCATTACAATTCTCTATGCGAATGTCATCACAATACTCCATTACCATTGTCATCACAATCCTCCAGGAACCTTGGGATCACATTGCTTCAGGCCCTTGTCATCAAAATGCTCCATGATCCTTGAAATCAAAATGATCCATGACCTCTGTCATCACAATGCTCCAAACCCTTGTGATCAAAATGTTCAATAACACTTGTCCTCACAACGCTCCATGATGCCTGTCATCACAATACTCCATGCCCTTTTCATCACAATGCTCCATGAACTTTGTCATCACAATTCTCCATACACTTGTCATCAAAATGCTCCCTGACACTTGTCGTCAGAATGCTCCTTGAACTGTGTCACGAAAAGGCTCCATGCCATTTTCATCACAAATCCACATGCCGTTTTCATCCCAGTGCTCCATGCCATTGTCATCAAAATACTCCACAAGCTTGTCATCAGAATGCTCCATGACGCTTGTCATCACAATTCTCCGTGCACTTGTCAGCAAAATGCTCCCTGACCCTTATCATCACAATGCTCCAAGCCATTGTCATCACAATGCTCCATTAACTTTGTCATCAGAATCCTCCAAGACACTTGGCATCACAATGCTCCATGCCATTGTCATCACAATGGGCCATTACATATGTCATCACAATGCTCCCTGACACCTCTCTTCACAATACTGCATAACCTGGTCATCACAATGCTCCATGCCCTTGTCATCACAATGTGCCATTCCAACTCTCATCACAATAATCCATGAAACTTATTAGACCGATGCTCCTTGCCCTTGTTATCACAATGTTCCTAGACCCCTGTAATCAGAATGCTCCATGCCCCTTTTCATCAGAATGCTCCATATGACATGTCATCAGTAGGCTCCATGGATTTCTCATCACAATGCTCCATGACCTTTGTCATCACAATGCTCCAAGACCCATGTAATCACAATGCTTCATGCCCCTGTCATCGCAATGGACAATGACATTTGGCATCACAATGCTCCATGCCATTGTCTTTGAAATTGACCATGACATATGTCATCACAATGCCCCCTTGCACCTGTTTTAACAATACTCCATGCCCTTGTCATCACAATGCTCCATGCCCTTGTCATCACAATGCACCATGTCCACTGTCATCACAATAATCTATGAAACTTGTCAGACCAATGCTCCATGCCCCTGTCATAACAATGCTCCATGACCTTGTCATCACAATGCTCCATGACCCCTGTCATCACAATACTCCATGAACATATTCAGCCCAGTGCTCCATGACCCTTGTCATCACAATGATCCACGCACTTGTCATCCCAATGTTCCCTGACGCTTGTAATCACAGTGCTCCATGACATGTGTTATCACAATGCTCCATGCCTTTGTCAGCAAAATGCTACATGAACTTGTCATTACAATTCTCTATGCGAATGTCATCACAATACTCCATTACCATTGTCATCACAATCCTCCAGGAACCTTGGGATCACATTGCTTCAGGCCCTTGTCATCAAAATGCTCCATGATCCTTGAAATCAAAATGATCCATGACCTCTGTCATCACAATGCTCCAAACACTTGTGATCAAAATGTTCAATAACACTTGTCCTCACAAAACTCCATGATGCCTGTCATCACAATACTCCATGCCCTTTTCATCACAATGCTCCATGAACTTTGTCATCACAATTCTCCATACACTTGTCATCAAAATGCTCCCTGACACTTGTCGTCAGAATGCTCCTTGAACTGTGTCACGAAAAGGCTCCATGCCATTTTCATCACAAATCCACATGCCATTTTCATCCCAGTGCTCCATGCCATTGTCATCAAAATACTCCACAAGCTTGTCATCAGAATGCTCCATGACGCTTGTCATCACAATTCTCCGTGCACTTGTCAGCAAAATGCTCCCTGACCCTTATCATCACAATGCTCCAAGCCATTGTCATAACAATGCTCCATTACCTTTGTCATCAGAATCCTCCATGACACTTGGCATCACAATGCTCCATGCCATTGTCATCACAATGGGCCATTACATATGTCATCACAATGCTCCCTGACACCTCTCTTCACAATACTGCATAACCTGGTCATCACAATGCTCCATTCCGTTGTCATCACAATGTGCCATTCCAACTCTCATCACAATAATCCATGAAACTTATTAGACCGATGCTCCTTGCCCTTGTTATCACAATGTTCCAAGACCCCTGTAATCAGAATGCTCCATGCCCCTTTTCATCAGAATGCTCCATATGACATGTCATCAGAAGGCTCCATGGATTTCTCATCACAATGCTCCATGACCTTTGTCATCACAATGCTCCAAGACCCATGTAATCACAATGCTTCATGCCCCATTCATCGCAATGGACCATGACATTTGGCATCACAATGCTCCATGCCATTGTCTTTGAAATTGACCATGACATATGTCATCACAATGCGCCCTTACACCTGTTTTCACAATACTCCATGCCCTTGTCATCACAATGCTCCATGCCCTTGTCATCACAATGCACCAGGTCCAATGTCATCACAATAATCTATTAAACTTGTCAGACCAATGCTCCATGCCCCTGTCATCACAATGTTCCATGCCCTTGTCATCACAATGCTCCATGACCCTTGTCATCACAATGCTCCGTGACTCCAGTCATCACAATGCTTCATAACGTTTGTCATCACAACGGTCCATGCCTGCGTCATCGCAAGGCTCTGTGACCTTTGTGACCACAATGCTCCATGAACTTTTCATCACAATTCTCCGTGACCCTTGTCATCACAATGCTCCATGCCTTTGTCAGAACAATGCTCCATGACCCTTGTCATCAAAATGTGCCATGTGCTTTTCATCACACTGATCAACAACATTGTAATCGCTATGCTCCATAAACCTTGTAATCACAATGCTCCATGCACTTCTCATCCAAATGCTCTCTCACATGAGATATCACAATGTTCCATCACTTGTCATCACAATCCTCCCTCACCCCTGTTATCACAATGTTCCATGACCCCTGTCATCACAATGCTACATCCCCTTATCAGCACAATTTTCCATGACCCCTGACATCACAATGTTCCATAACCCCTGTCAACAAAATGCTCCATGACCATTTTCATCCCAAAGCTCTATGACCCCTGGCATCACAATGTTCTATAACCCCTGTCATCAAAATATTACATTACACTTTTCATCAAATTGCTGCATGACCCTGTCATCAAAATGCGCCCTGCCCTTCTCATCACCATGCACCACACACTTGTCATCAAAATGCTCCATGACCATGGCCATCACTAAGCTCCATGACCCTTGGCATCACAATGCTCCATGCCATGGACATCACAATGCTCCATGAACCCTCTCATCACATTGCTCCATGCACTTGTCATCACAAAGCTCCATGACACTTGTCATCACAATGCTCGATGCCCTTCTCATCACAATGCTCCATGTCCTTGTCATTACAATCCTCCATCACCCATGTATCACAGTGTACCGTGCCCTTGTCATCACAATGCGCCATGCCCACTGTCATCACAATAATCCATGAAACATTTCAGACCAATGCTCAATGCACTTCTCATCACAATGCTCCATTACCACTGTCAAAAATGCTCCATGACCCCTGCCATCACAATGTTCCACGGCCTTGTGAACACAAGACTCCATGACCATTGTCATCACAATGCTCCAAGACCCATGTAATCACAATGCTCCATGCCCTTGTCATCACAGAGCTCCATGACGCATGTCATCAGAATGTTACATGGCCTTCTCCTCACAATGCTCCATGCCCTTGTCATCACAATGCTCCAAGACACTCGTAATCACAATGCTCCATGCCCCTTTTCATCAGAAGGCTCCATGATATTTGTCATCACAAGTCTCCATGGTCAACTCATCACAATGCTCCAAGACCTTGTCATCACCATGCTCCATTCCCTTGTCATCACAATGCTCCATGACTCCTGTCATCACAATACTCCATGAACATTTTCAGCCCAATGCTCCATGACCTTCTCATCACAATGCTCCATGACCAATATCATCACAATGCTCCATGACCACTGTCATCACAACACTCCATGACACCTGACAACACAATGATCCGGGACTCTTGTCATCACAATGCTCCAAGTCCCCGGTAATCACAATGCTCCATGACCCCTGTCATCACAATACTCCATGAACATTTTCAGCCCAATCCTCCATGACCCTTGTCATCACAATGATCCATGCTCTTGTCATCCCAATGTTCCATGACCCCTGTATTCACAGTGATCCATGACGCTCGTCATCACAGTGCTCCATGACACCTGTCATCACAATGCTCCATGTCTTTGTCAGCAAAATGCTACATGACCTTGTCATTACAATGCTCTATGCGATTGTCATCACAATACTCGATTACCATTGTCATCACAATCCTCCATGAACCTTGGGATCACATTGCTTCATGCCCTTGTCATCACAATGCTACATGCTCCTTGAAATCAAAATGATCCATGACCTCTGTCATCACAATGCTCCAAACCCATGTGATCACAATGTTCCATAACACTTGTCCTCACAACGCTCCATGATGCTGTCATCACAATACTCCATACACTTTTCATCACAATTCTCCATGACCTTTGTCATCACAATTCTGAATACACTTTTCATCACAGTGCTCCCTGACACATGACGTCAGTAGGCTCCATGAACCCTGTCATGACAAGGCTCCATGCCTTTTTCATCACAATGATCCATGCCCTTTTCATCACAATGCTCCAAGACCCCTGTAGTCACAATGATCCATGCCCTTGCCATCCAAAGCTCCATGACGCATGACATCAGAATGTTCCATGGACTTCTCATCACAATGCTCCCTGCTCTTGTCATCACAAAGCACTAAGACCCCTGTAATCACAATGCTCCATGCCCCTTTTCATCTCAATGCTCCTATGAACCCTGTCAGCACAATGAACAATGCCCATCATCATAATGCTTCAGGCAATTGTCATCACAATCAAATCAAAATGCTCCATGACCTCTGTCATCACAATGCTCAAAATCCTGGTGATAACAATGTTGAATAACACTTATCATCACAACACCCCATGACTCTCATCATCACAATGATCCATGGTCGTCTCATCACAAGGCTCCATGACCTTTGTCATCAAAATTCTCAATAAACTTGTCATCACAATGCTCGCTGAAACTTGTCGTCAGAATGCTCCTTGAACCCTGTCACAAAAAGGCTCCATGTCTTTTTCATCACAAAGCCACATGCCGTTTTCATCCCAATGCTGCATGTCATTGTCATGAAAATACACCACAGGCTTCTCATCAGAATGCTCCATGACCCTTGTCATCACAATTCTCCATGCACTTGTCAGCACAATGCTCCCTGACCCTTGTCATCACAATGCTCCAAGCCATTGTCATCACAATGCTCCATTACCATTGTCATCAGAATCCTCCATGACACTTGGCATCACAATGCTCCATGCCATTGTCATCACAATGCTCCATGTCTTTGTCAGCAAAATGCTAAATGACTTTGTCATTACAATCCTCTATGCGCTTGTCATCACAATACTCCATTTCCATTGTCATCACAATCCTCCATCAACCTTGGGATCACATTGCTTCATGCCCTTGTCATCACAATGCTCCATGCTCCTTGAAATCAAAATGATCCATGACCTCTGTCATCACAATGCTCCAAACCCTTGTGATCACATTGTTCCATAACATTTGTCATCACAACGCTCCATGATGCCTGTCATCACAATACTCCATGCCCTTTTCATCACAATGCTCCATGACCTTTGTCATCACAATTCTCAATACACTTGTGATCACAATGCTCCCTGACACTTGTCATCAGAATGCTCCTTGAAACCCATCACGAAAAGGCTCCATGGCTTTTTCATCACAATGCCCCATGCCATTTTCATCACAATGTTCCATACCATTGTCATCAAAATACTCCACAAGCTTGTCATCAGAATGCTCCCGGACCCTTGTCATCACAATGCTCCATTACCTTTCTCATCAGAATCCTCCATGACACTTGGCATCACAGTGCTACATGCCATTGTCATCACAATGGGCCATTACATATGTCATCACAATGCTCCCTGACACTTATCTTCACAATACTGCATGACCTGGTCATCACAATGCTCCATGCCCTTGTCATCACAATAGGCCATTCCAACTGTCATCGCAACAAACCATGAAAGTTATTAGACCAATGTTCCATGCCCTTGTCATCACAATGCTCCATGCCCTTGTTATCACAATGCTCCATGACCCCTGTCATCACAATGCTCCGTTACTCCAGTCATCACAATGCTTCATGACCTTTGTCATCACAGTGGTCCATGCCCTCACCATCAACAGTCTCTGTGACGTTTTTAACCCCAATGCTCCATGAACTTTTCATCACAATGCTCTTTGACCCTTGTCATCACAATGATCTATGCCTTTCTCAGCACAATGCTCCATGACCCTGGTCATCACAATGCTCCATGCACTTGTCAGCACAATGTTCCATGACACATGTCATCACAGTGCTCCATGACCCCTGTCATCATAATGCTCAGTGACTCCAGTCATCACAATGCTTCATAACGTTTTTCCTCAAAATGTTCCAACCGCGTCATCACAAGGCTCTGTGACATTTGTTACCACACTGCTCCATGAACTTTTCATCACAATTCTCTGTGACCCTCGTCATCACAATGCTACATGTCTTTGTCAGAACAATGCTCCATGACCATTGTCATCACAAGGTGCCACGTGCATTTCATCACAACGTTCCAAACCTTGTCATTGCAATGCTCCATAAAACTTGTAATCACAATGCTCCATGCACTTCTCATCAAAATGCGCTGTTACCAGAGATATCACAGTATTCCATCCCTAGTCATCACAATACTCCCTCAACCCTGTAATCACAATGATCCATGACCCTGTCATCACAATGCTACATCCCCTTATCAGCACAATGTTCCAAGACACCTGACATCACAATGTTCCATAACGCATGTCATCAAAATGCTCCATGACCCATTTCATCCCAAAGCTCCAAGACCCCTGACCTCACAATGTTCTATAACCCCTCCCATCAAAATGTTCCATTACACTTTTCATCAAATTGCTGCATGACCCGGTCATCAAAATGCTCCCTGCACTTCTCATCACAAAGCACCATGTCCTTGTCATCAAAATGCTCCATGACTGGTCAGCAGATATCTACATGACCCCTGGCATCACAATGCTAAATGTGATTGTCATCACAATGCTCCATGAACCCTCTCATAACATTGCTCAATGCCCTTGTCATCACAAAGCTCCATGACACGTGTCATAACAATGCTCGATGCCCTTCTCATCACAATGCTCCATGCCTTTGTCATTACAATCCTGCATGATGAATGTATCATAGTGTTCCGTACACTTGTCATCAAAATGCTCCATGACCACTCTCATCAAAATAATACATGAAATATTTCACACCAATGTTCCATGCCCTTCTCATCACAATGCTCCATTACCTCTGTCATAACAATGCACCATGACCCCTGCCATCACAGTGTTCCACGGCCTAGTCTTCACAAGGTTCCATGACACTTGTCATCACAATGCTGAAAACCACTGTAATCACAATGCTCCATGCCCTTCTCATCACAAAGCTCCATGACGCATGTCATCAGAATGTTCCATGGCCATCTCATCACAATACTCCATGCCCTTGTCATCACAATGCTCCAAGACCCTTGTAACCACAATGCTCCATGCCCCTTTTCATCTCAATGCTCCCTGAACCCTGTCATCACAGTGCACGATGCCCATCATCATAATACTTCAGTCTATTGTCATCACAATGAAATTAATATTCTCCATGACCTCTGACATCATAATGCTACAAACCCTTGTGATCACAATGTTACATAAAACTTATCATCACAGCACCCCATGACGCTCATCATCACAATTACCCATGGTCTTATCATCACAATGCTCCATGATCTTTGTCATCACGATGCTCAATACACTTTTCTTCACAATGCTCCCTGACACTTGTCGTCAGGATGCTCCATGAACCCTGTCATGACAAGGCTCCATGCCTTTATCATCACAATGATCCATGCCTTTTCATCGCAATGCTCCAAGACCCCTGTAATCACAATGCTCCATTCACTTCTCATCCAAATGCTCTCTCACATGAGATATCACAATGTTCCATCACTAGTCATCACATTCCTCCCTCAACCCTGTTATCACAATGTTCCATGACCCCTGTCATCACAATGCTATATCCCCTTATCAGCACAATGTTCCATGACCCCTGACATCACAATGTTCCATAACCACTGTCATCAAAATGCTCCATGACCCTTTTCATCCCAAAGCTCCATGACCCCTGGAATCACAGTGTTCTATAACCCCTGTCATCAAAATGTTCCATTGCACTTTTCATCAAATTGCTGCATGACCCTGTCATCAAAATGCTCCCTAGCCAACTCATAACAATGCACCACACGCTTGTCATCAAAATGCTCCATGCCCTTGTCATCATAAATCTCCATGACACTTGTCATCACAATGCTCGATGCCCTTCTCATCATAATGCTCCATGTCCTTGTCATTACAATCCTCCATGACCCATGTATCACAGTGTACCGTGCCCTTGTCATCACAATGCTCCATGCCCACTCTCATCACAATAATCCATGAAACATTTCAGACCAATGCTCAATGCCCTTCTCATCACAATGCTCCATTACCTCTATCAACAATGCTCCATGACCCCTGCCATCACAATGTTCCACGGCCTTGTGATCACAAGGCTCCATGACCATTGTCATCACAATGCTCCAAGAGCCATGTAATCACAATGCTCCATGCCCTTGTCATCACAAAGCTCCATGACACATGTCATCAGAATGTTCCATGGCCTTCTCCTCACAATGCTCCATGCCCTTGTCATCACAATGCTCCATACCCTCGTAATCACAATGCTCCATGCCCCTTTTCATCAGAATGCTCCATGAGACTTGTCATCACAAGTCTCCATGGTCATCTCATCACAATGCTCCAAGACCTTGTCATCACCATGCTCCATTCCCTGGTCATCACAATGCTCCATGACCCCTGTCATCACAAGGCTCCATGACCCTTCTCATCACAATGCTCCAAACTCCTGTAATCACAATGCTCCATGCCCCTTTTCATCACAGTGCTCCATGAACCCTGTCATCACAATGAACCATGCCCATCATCATAATGCTTCAGGCTATTGTCATCACAATGAAATCAAAATGCTCCATGACCTCTGTCATCACAATGCTCCAAACCCTGGTGATCACAATGTTGCATAACACTTATCATCACAAAACCCCATGACGCTAATCATCACTATTATCCATGGTCTTCTCATCACAAGGCTCCATGACCTTTGTCATCACAATTCTCAATACTCTTTTCATCACAATGCTCCCTGACACTTGTCGTCAGTATGCTCCATGAACTCTGTCATGACAAGGCTCCATGCCTTTTTCATCACAATGATCCATGCCCTTTTCATCACAGTGCACTAAGACCACTGTAATCATAATGCTCCTTGCCCTTGTCATCACAAAGCTCCATGATGCATATCATCAGAATGTTCCATGCACTTCTCATCACAATGCTCCATGCCCTTGTCATCACAATGCTCCAAGACCCCTGTAATCACAATGCTCCATGCCCCTTTTCATCTCAATGCTCCATGAACACTGTCATAACAATGCACCATGCCCATCATCATAATGCTTCAGGCTATTGTCATCACAGTGAAATCAAAATGCTCCAAACCCTGGTGATCACAATGTTGCAAAACACTTATCATCACAACACCCCATGACGCTCATCATCACAATTATCCATGGTCTTCTCATCACAATGCTCCATGACCTTTGTCATCACAATTCTCAATACACTTGTCATCACAATGCTCCCTGACACTTGTCATCAGAATGCACCTTGAACCCTGTGACGAAAAGGCTCCATGCCATTTTCATCACAAAGCCCCATGCTGTTTTCATCCCAAAGCTCCATGCCATTGTCATCAAAATACTACACAAGCTTGTCATCAGAATGCTCCATGACCCTTGTCATCACAATTCTCCATGCACTTGTCAGCACAATGCTCCCTGACCCTTGTCATCACAATGATCCAAGCCATGGTCATCACAATGCTCCATTACCTTTGTCATTAGAATCCTCCATGACACATTTAATCACAAAGCTCCAAGCCATTGTCATCACAATGGGCCATTACATATGTAATCACAATGCTCCCTGACACCTCTATTCACAATACTGCATGAACTGGTTATCACAATGCTCCATGCTCTTGTCTTCATAATGCACCATTCCAACTGTCATCACAATAGTCCATGAAACTTATTAGACCAATGATCCATGCCCTTGTCATCACATTGCTCCATGCTCTTGTTATCACAATGTTCCAAGACCCCTGTAATCAGAATGCCCCATGCCCCTTTTCATCAGTATGCTCCATGAGACTTGTCATCGCAAGGCTCCATGGTTTTCTCATCACAATGCTCCAGGACCTTGTCATCACAAAGGTTCACGACATTGTCATGAAAATTCTCAATGGCCCTTGTCTTCATAATGCTCCATGCCCTAGTCATCACAGTGCTCCATTATATTTGTCATCACAATCCTCCCTTGCATTTGGCATCAATATGCTCCATGCTATTGTCATCGCAATGGACCATGACATATTTCATCACAATGCCCCCTGACACCTGTCTTTACAATACTCCATGCCCTTGTCATCACAATGCTCCATGCCCTTGTCATCACAATGCACCATGTCCACTGTCATCACAATAATCTATGAAACTTGTCAGACCAATGCTCCATGCCCCTGTCATAACAATGCTCCATGACCTTGTCATCACAATGCTCCATGACCCCTGTCATCACAATACTCCATGAACATTTTCAGCCCAGTGCTCCATGACCCTTGTCATCACAATGATCCATGCACTTGTCATCCCAATGTTCCATGACGCTTGTAATCACAGTGCTCCATGACATCTGTCATCACAATGCTCCATGCCTTTGTCAGCAAAATGCTATATGACCTTGTCATTACAATGCTCTATGTGCATGTCATCACAATACTCCATTACCATTGTCATCACAATCCTCCAGGAACCTTGGGATCACATTGCTTCAGGCCCTTGTCATCAAAATGCTCCATGCTCCTTGAAATCAAAATGATCCATGACCTCTGTCATCACAATGCTCCAAACCCCTGTGATCAAAATGTTCAATAACACTTGTCCTCACAACGCTCCATGATGCCTGTCATCACAATACTCCATGTCCTTTTCATCACAATGCTCCATGAACTTTGTCATCACAATTCTCCATACACTTGTCATCAAAATGCTCCCTGACACTTGTCGTCAGAATGCTCCTTGAACTGTGTCACGAAAAGGCTCCATGCCATTTTCATCACAAATCCACATGCCGTTTGCATCCCAGTGCTCCATGCCATTGTCATCAAAATACTCCACAAGTTTGTCATCAGAATGCTCCATGACGCTTGTCATCACAATTCTCCATGCACTTGTCAGCAAAATGCTCCCTGACCCTTATCATCACAATGCTCCAAGCCATTGTCATCACAATGCTCCATTACCTTTGTCATCAGAATCCTCCATGACACTTGGCATCACAATGCTCCATGCCATTGTCATCACAATGGGCCATTACATATGTCATCACAATGCTCCCTGACACCTCTCTTCACAATACTGCATAACCTGGTCATCACAATGCTCCATGCCCTTGTCATCACAATGTGCCATTCCAACTCTCATCACAATAATCCATGAAACTTATTAGACCAATGCTCCTTGCCCTTGTTATCACAATGTTCCAAGTCCACTGTAATCAGAATGCTCCATGCCCCTTTTCATCAGAATGCTCCATATGACATGTCATCAGAAGGCTCCATGGATTTCTCATCACAATGCTCCATAACCTTTGTCATCACAATGCTCCAAGACCCATGTAATCACAATGCTTCATGCCCCTGTCATCGCAATGGACCATGACATTTGGCATCACAATACTCCATGGCATTGTCTTTGAAATTGACCATGACATATGTCATCACAATGCCCCCTTACACCTGTTTTCACAATACTCCATGCCCTTGTCATCACAATGCTCCATGCCCTTGTCATCACAATGCACCATGTCCAATGTCATCACAATAATCTATTAAACTTGTCAGACCAATGCTCCATGCCCCTGTCATCACAATGTTCCATGCCCTTGTCATCACAATGCTCCATGACCCTTGTCATCACAATGCTCCGTGACTCCAGTCATCACAATGCTTCATAACGTTTGTCATCACAACGGTCCATGCCTGCGTCATCGCAAGGCTCTGTGACCTTTGTGACCACAATGCTCCATGAACTTTTCATCACAATTCTCCGTGACCATTGTCATCACAATGCTCCATGCCTTTTTCAGAACAATGCTCCATGACCCTTGTCATCACAATGTGCCATGTGCTTTACACCACAATGATCCACAACCTTGTCATCGCTATGCTCCATAAACCTTGTAATCACAATGCTCCATGAACTTCTCATCCAAATACTCTCTCACATGAGATATCACAATGTTCCATCACTAGTCATCACAATCCTCCCTCACCCCTGTTATCACAATGTTCCATGACCCCTGTCATCACAATGCTACATCCCCTTATCAGCACAATTTTCCATGACCCCTGACATCACAATGTTCCATAACCCCTGTCATCAAAATGCTCCATGACCATTTTCATCCCAAAGCTCTATGACCCTTGGCATCACAATGTTCTATAACCCCTGTCATCAAAATATTACATTACATTTTTCATCAAATTGCTGCATGACCCTGTCATCAAAATGCTCCCTGCCCTTCTCATCACAATGCACCACACACTTGTCATCAAAATGCTCCATGACCATGGTCATCACTAAGCTCCATGAACCTTGGCGTCACAATGCTCCATGCCATGGACATCACAATGCTCCATGAACCCTCTCATCACATTGCTCCCTGCACTTGTCATCACAAAGCTCCATGACACTTGTCATCACAATGCTCGATGCCCTTCTCATCACAATGCTCCATGTCCTTGTCATTACAATCCTCCATCACCCATGTATCACAGTGTACCGTGCCCTTGTCATCACAATGCGCCATGCCCACTGTCATCACAATAATCCATGAAACATTTCAGACCAATGCTCAATGCACTTCTCATCACAATGCTCCATTACCACTCTCAACAATGCTCCATGACCCCTGCCATCACAATGTTCCACGGCCTTGTGATCACAAGACTAAATGACCATTGTCATCAAAATGCTCCAAAACCCATGTAATCACAATGCTCCATGCCCTTGTCATCACAGAGCTCCATGACGCATGTCATCAGAATGTTCCATGGCCTTCTCCACACAATGCTCCATGCCCTTGTCATCACAATGCTCCAAGACACTCGTAATCACAATGCTCCATGCCCCTTTTCATCAGAAGGCTCCATGATATTTGTCATCACAAGTCTCCATGGTCAACTCATCACAATGCTCCAAGACCTTGTCATCACCATGCTCCATTCCCTTGTCATCACAATGCTCCATGACTCTTGTCATCACAATACTCCATGAACATTTTCAGCCCAATGCTCCATTACCTTCTCATCACAATGCTCCATGACCAATATCATCAAAATGCTCCATGACCACTGTCATCACAACACTCCATGACACCTGACAACACAACGATCCGGGACTCTTGTCATCACAATGCTCCAAGACCATGCAATCACAATGCTCCATGACCCCTGTCATCACAATACTCCATGAACATTTTCAGCCCAATGCTCCATGACCCTTGTCATCACAATGATCCATGCCCTTGTCATCCCAATGTTCCATGACCCCTGTATTCACAGTGCTCCGTGACGCTTGTCATCACAGTGCTCCATGACACCTGTCATCACAATGCTCCATGCCTTTGTCAGCAAAATGCTACATGGCCTTGTCATTACAATGCTCTATGCGCTTGTCATCACAATACTCGATTACCATTGTCATCACAATCCTCCATGAACCTTGGGATCACATTGCTTCATGCCCTTGTCATCACAATGCTACATACTCCTTGAAATCAAAATGATCCATGACCTCTGTCATCACAATGCTCCAAACACTTGTGATCACAATGTTCCATAACAGTTGTCCTCACAACGCTCCAAGATGCCTGTCATCACAATACTCCATACACTTTTCATCACAATTCTCCATGACCTTTGTCATCACAATTCTCAATACACTTTTCATCACAGTGCTCCCTGACACTTGTCGTCAGTATGCTCCATGAAACCTATCATGACAAGGCTCCATGCCTTTTTCATCACAATGATCCATGCCCTTTTCATCAAAATGCTCCAAGACCCCTGTAATCACAATGCTCCATGCCCTTGCCATCCAAAGCTCCATGACGCATGTCATCAGAATGTTCCATGGACTTCTCATCACAATGCTCCCTGCTCTTGTCATCACAAAGCACTAAGACCCCTGTAATCACAATGCTCCATGCCCCTTTTCATCTCAATGCTCCTAGGAACCCTGTCAGCACAATGAACAATGCCCATCATCATAATGCTTCAGGCAATTGTCATCACAATCAAATCAAAATGCTCCATGACCTCTGTCATCACAATGCTCAAAATCCTGGTGATCACAATGTTGAATAACACTTATCATCACAACACCCCATGACGCTCATCATCACAATGATCCATGGTCGTCTCATCACAAGGCTCCATGACCTTTGTCATCAAAATTCTCAATAAACTTGTCATCACAATGCTCGCTGACACTTGTCGTCAGAATGCTCCTTGAACCATGTCACAAAAAGGCTCCATGTCGTTTTCATCAAAAAGCCCCATGCCGTTTTCATCCCAATGCTGCATGCCATTGTCATCCAAATACACCACAGGCTTGTCATCAGAATGCTCCATGACCCTTGTCATCACAATTCTCCATGCACTTGTCAGCACAATGCTCCCTGACCCTTGCCATCACAATGCTCCAAGCCATTGTCATCACAATGCTCCATTACCATTGTCATCAGAATCCTCCATGACACTTGGCATCACAATGCTCCATGCCATTGTCATCACAATGCTAAATGACCTTGTCATTACAATCCTCTATGCGCTTGTCATCACAATACTCCATTTCCATTGTCATCACAATCCTCCATCAACCTTGGGATCACATTGCTTCATGCCCTTGTCATCACAATGCTCCATGCTCCTTGAAATCAAAATGATCCATGACCTCTGTCATCACAATGCTCCAAACCCTTGTGATCACATTGTTCCATAACACTTGTCATCACAACGCTCAATGATGCCTGTCATCACAATACTCCATGCCCTTTTCATCACAATGCTCCATGACCTTTGTCATCACAATTCTCAATACACTTGTGATCACAATGCTCCCTGACACTTGTCATCAGAATGCTCCTTGAAACCCGTCACGAAAAGGCTCCATGCCTTTTTCTTCACAATGCCCCATGCCATTTTCATCACAATGTTCCATACCATTGTCATCAAAATACTCCACAAGCTTGTCATCAGAATGCTCCCGGACCCTTGTCATCACAATGCTCCATTACCTTTCTCATCAGAATCCTCCATGACACTTGGCATCACAGTGCTACATGCCATTGTCATCACAATGGGCCATTACATATGTCATCACAATGCTCCCTGACACTTATCTTCACAATACTGCATGACCTGGTCATCACAATGCTCCATGCCCTTGTCATCACAATAGGCCATTCCAACTGTCATCGCAATGAACCATGAAAGTTATTAGACCAATGTTCCATTCCCTTGTCATCACAATGCTCCATGCCCTTGTTATCACAATGCTCCATGACCCCTGTCATCACAATGCTCCGTTACTCCAATCATCACAATGCTTCATGACTTTGTCATCACAGTGGTCCATGCCCTCACCATCAACAGTCTCTGTGACATTTTTAACCCCAACGCTCCATGAACTTTTCATCACAATGCTCCGTGACCCTTGTCATCACAATGCTACATGCCTTTGTTAGAACAATGCTCCATGACACTTGTCATCACAATGTGCCATGCGCTTTTCATCACAATGATCCACAACCTTGTCATCGCTATGCTCCATAAACCTTGTAATCACAATGCTCCATGCACTTCTCATCCAAATGCTCTCTCACATGAGATATCACAATGTTCCATCACTAGTCATCAAAATCCTCCCTCACCCCTGTTATCACAATGTTCAATAACCCTTGTCATCACCATGCTACATCCCCTTATCAGCACAATGTTCCATGACCCCTGACATCACAATGTTCTATATCCCCTGTCATCAAAATGCTCCATGACCCATTTCATCCCAAAGCTCCATGACCGCTGGCATCACAATGTTCTATAAGGCCTGTCATCAAAATGTTCCATTACACTTTTCATCAAATTGCTGCATGAACATGTCATCAAAATGCTCCCTGCCCTTCTCATCACAATGCACCACACCCTTGTCACCAAAAAGCTCCATGACCATTGCCCTCACTAAGCTCCATGACCCTTGGCATCACAATGCTCCATGTCATTGTCATCACAATGCTCCATGAACCTTCTCATCACATTGCTCCATGCCCTTGTCATCACAAAGCTCCATGACTCTTGTCATCACAATGCTCGATGCCCTTTTCATCACAATGCTCCATGCCCTTGTCATTACAATCCTCCATCACCCATGTATCACAGTGTACCGTGCACTTGTCATCACAATGCTCCATGCCCACTCTCATCACAATAATCCATGAAACATTTCAGACTAATGCTCAATGCCCTTCTCATCACAATGCTCCATTACCTCTGTCATAACAATGCTCCATGACACCTGACATGACAATGCTCCATGCCCTTGTCATCACAATGCTCCAAGACCCTCATAATCACAAGTTTCCATGCCCCTTTTCATCAGAATGCTCCATTAGACTTGTCACCACAATTCTCCATGGTCATCTCATCACAATGCTCCAGGACCTTGTCATCTCCATTCTCCATTCCCTTGTCATCACAATGCTTCATGACCCCTGTCATCACAATACTCCATGAAAATTTTCAGCCCAATGCTCCATTACCTTCTCATCACAATGCTCCATGACCAATATCATCACAATGCTCCATGACCACTGTCATCACAACACTCCATGACACCTGACAACACAATGATCAGGGACTCCTGTCATCACAATGCTCCAAGACCCCTGTAATCACAATGCTCCATGACCCCTGTCATCACAATACTCCATGAACATTTTCAGCCTAATGCTCCATGACCCTTGTCATCAAATTGATCCATGCCCTTGTCATCCCAATGTTCCATAACCACTGTATTCACAATGCTCCTTGACGCTTGTCATCACAGTGCTCCATGACACCTGTCATCACAATGCTCCATGAATTTGTCAGCAAAATGCTACATGACCTTTTCATTACAATGCTCTATGCGCTTGTCATCACAGTACTCCATTACCATTGTCATCACTATCCGCCATGAACATTGGGATCACATTGCTTCATGCCCTTGTCATCACAATGCTCCATGCTCCTTGAAATCAACATGATCCATAACCTCTATCATCACAATGCTCCAAACCCTTGTGATCACAATGTTCCACAACACTTGTCCTCACAATGCTCCATGATGCCTGTCATCACAATACTCCATGCCCTTTTCATCACAATGCTCCATGACCTTTGTCATCACAATTATCAATACACTTGTCATCACAATGCTCCCTGACTCTTGTCGTCAGAATGCTCCTTGAACCGTGTCACGAAAAGGCTCCATGCCTTTTTCATCACAAAGCCCCATGCCATTTTCATCCCAATGCTCCATGCCATTGTCATCAAAATACTCCACAAGCTTGTCATCAGAATGCTCCGTGACCCTTGTCATCACAATTCTCCATGCACTTGTCAGCACAATGCACCCTGACCCTTGTCATCACAATGCTCCAAGCCATTGTCATCAAAATACTCCACAAGCTTGTCATCAGAATGCTCACTGACACTTGTCATCACAATGCTCCAAGCCATTATCATCACAATGCTCCATTACCTTTGTCATCAGAATCCTCCATGACACTTGGCATCACAATGCTCCATGCCATTGTCATCAAAATGGGCCATTACATATGTCATCACAATGCTCCCTGACACATCTCTTCACCATACTTCATGCCCTTGTCTTAACAATGCGCCATTCAAACTGTCATCACAATAATCCATGAAACTTATTAGACCAATGCTCCATGCCCTTGTCATCACAATGCTCCATGACCTTGTTATCACAATGTTCCAAGACCCCTGTAATCAGAATGCTCCATGCCCCTTTTCATCAGTATGCTCCATGAGACTTTTCATCACATGGTTCCATGGTTTTCTCATCATAATGCTCCAGGAACTTGTCATCACAATGCTTCACAACATTGTCATGAAAATTCTCAATGGCACTTGTCATCATAATGCTCCAAGCCCTAGTCATCACAATGCTCCATGATATTGGTCATCACAATCCTCCCTTACATTTGGCATCACAATGCTCCATGCCATTGTCATCGCAATGGACCAGGATATATGTCATCACAATACCCTGACACCTCTCTTCACAATACTCCATGCCCTTATCATCACAAAGCTCCATGCCCTTGTCTTCACAATGCACCATGTCCACTGTCATCACAATAATCTATGAAAATTGTCAGACCAAAGCTCCATGACCCTGTCATCACAATTCTCCATGCCCTTGTCATCACAATGCTCCATGTCCCCTGTCATCACAATGCTCCGTGACTCCAGTCATAACAATGCTTCATAAAGTTTGTCATCACAGCAGTCCATGCCCACGTCATCACAAGGCTCTGTGACCTTTGTAACCACAATGCTCCATGAACTTTTCATCACAATGCTCCATGACCCTTGTCCTCACAATGCTCCATGCCTTTGTCAGAACAATTCTCCATGACCCTTGTCATCACAATGTGCCATGCGCTTTTCATCACAATGATCCACAACCTTGTCATCACTATGCTCAATAAACCTTGTAATCACAATGCTCCATGCACTTTTCCTCCAAATGCTCTCTCACATGAGATATCACAATGTTCCATCACTAGTCATCACAATCCTCCCTCACCCCAGTTATCACAATGTACCATGACCCCTGTCATCACAATGCTACATCCCCTTATCAACACAATATTCCATGACACCTGACATCACAATGTTCCATAACCACTGTCATCAAAATGCTCCATGACCCTTTTCATCCCAAAGCTCCATGATCCCTGGCCACACAATGTTCAATAACGCCTGTCATCAAAATATTCCATTACACTTTTCATCAAATTGCTGCATGACCCTGTCATCAAAATGCTGCCTGCCTTTCTCATCACAATGCACCACACCCTTGTCATCAAAATGCTCCATGACCTTTGTCATCCCAAAGCTCCATGACACTTGGCATCACAATGCTCCATGTCATTGTCATCACAATGCTCCATGAACCCAGTCATCACATTGCTCCATGCCCTTGTCATCACAAAGCTCAATAACACTTGTCATCACAATGCTCGATGCCTTTCTCATCACAATGCTCCATGCCCTTGTCATTACAATCCTCCATGACCCATGTATCACAGTGTTCCGTGCCCTTGTCATCACAATGCTCCATGCCCCATCTCATCACAATAATCCATGAAACATTTCAGACCAATGCTCAATGCCCTTCTCATCACAATGCTCCATTACTTCTGTCATAACAATGCTCCAATACCCCTGCCATCACAATGTTCCACGGCCTTGTTATCACAAGGCTCCATGACCCTTGTCATCAAAATAGACCAAGACCCCTGTAATCACAATGCTCAATGCCCTAGTCATAACAAAGCTCGATGACGCATGTCATCAGAAAGTTCCATGGCCTTCTCCTAAAAATGCTCCATGCCCTTGTCATCACAATGCTCGAAGACCCCAGTAATCACAATGCTCCATGCCCCTTTTCTTCAGAATGCTCCATGAGACTTGTCATCACAAGTCTCCTTGGTCATCTCATAACAATGCTCCAGGACCTTGTCATCACCATGCTCCATTCCCTTGTCATCACAATGCTCCATGACCCCTGTCATCACAATACTCCATGAAAATTTTCAGCCCAATGCTCCATGACATTCTCATCACAATGCTCCATGACCAATATCATCACAATGCTCCAAGACAACAGTCATCACAACACTCCATCACACCAGACAACACAATGATCCGGGACTCTTGTCATCACAATGCTCCAAGACCGCTCTAATGACAATGCTTCATGACCCCTGTCATCACAACACTTCTTGAACATTTTCAGCCCAATGCTCCATGACCCTTGTCATCACAATGATATATGCCCTTCTCATCCCAATGCTCCATGACCCCTGTATTCACAATGCTCCATGACGCTTGTCATCACAGTGCTCCATGACACCTGTCATCACAATGCTCCATGCCTTTGTCAGCAAAATGCTACATGACCTTGTCATTACAATGCTCTATGTGCTTATCATCACAATACTCCATTACCATTGTCATCACAATCCTCAATGAACCTTGGGATCACATTGCTTCATGCCCTTGTCATCACAATGCTCCATGCTCCTTGAAATGAAAATGATCCATGACCTCTGTCATCACAATGCTCCAAACCCTTGTGATCACAATGTTCCATAACACTTGTCATCACTATGATCCATGATGTCTGTCATCACAATACTCCATGCCCTTTTCATCACAGTGCTCCATGAAATTTGTCATCACAATTCTCAATACACTTGTCATCACAATGCTCCCTGACACTTGTCGTCAGAATGCTCCTTGAACCGTGTCACGAAAAGGCTCCATGCCATTTTCATCACAAATCCACATGCCGTTTTCATCCCAGTGCTCCATGCCATTGTCATCAAAATACTCCACAAGTTTGTCATCAGAATGCTCCATGACGCTTGTCATCACAATTCTCCATGCACTTGTCAGCAAAATGCTCCCTGACCCTTATCATCACAATGCTCCAAGCCATTGTCATCACAATGCTCCATTACCTTTGTCATCAGAATCCTCCATGACACTTGGCATCACAATGCTCCATGCCATTGTCATCACAATGGGCCATTACATATGTCATCACAATGCTCCCTGACACCTCTCTTCACAATACTGCATAACCTGGTCAGCACAATGCTACATGCCCTTGTCATCACAATGTGCCATTCCAACTCTCATCACAATAATCCATGAAAATTATTAGACCAATGCTCCTTGCCCTTGTTATCACAATGTTCCAAGTCCACTGTAATCAGAATGCTCCATGCCCCTTTTCATCAGAATGCTCCATGTGACATGTCATCAGAAGGCTCCATGGATTTCTCATCACAATGCTCCATGACCTTTGTCATCACAATGCTCCAAGACCCATGTAATCACAATGCTTCATGCCCCTGTCATCGCAATGGACCATGACATTTGGCATCACAATACTCCATGGCATTGTCTTTGAAATTGACCATGACATATGTCATCACAATGCCCCCTTACACCAGTTTTCACAATACTCCATGCCCTTGTCATCACAATGCTCCATGCCCTTGTCATCACAATGCACCATGTCCAATGTCATCACAATAATCTATTAAACTTGTCAGACCAATGCTCCATGCCCCTGTCATCACATTGTTCCATGCCCTTGTCAACAGAATGCTCCATGACCCTTGTCATCACAATGCTCCGTGACTCCAGTCATCACAATGCTTCATAACGTTTGTCATCACAACGGTCCATGCCTGCGTCATCGCAAGGCTCTGTGACCTTTGTGACCACAATGCTCCATGAACTTTTCATCACAATTCCCCGTGACCCTTGTCATCACAATGCTCCATGCCTTTTTCAGAACAATGCTCCATGACCCTTGTCATCACAATGTGCCATGTGCTTTACACCACAATGATCCACAACCTTGTCATCGCTATGCTCCATAAACCTTGTAATCACAATGCTCCATGAACTTCTCATCCAAATACTCTCTCACATGAGATATCACAATGTTCCATCACTAGTCATCACAATCCTCCCTCACCCCTGTTATCACAATGTTCCATGACCCCTGTCATCACAATGCTACATCCCCTTATCAGCACAATTTTCCATGACCCCTGACATCACAATGTTCCATAACCCCTGTCATCAAAATGCTCCATGACCATTTTCATCCCAAAGCTCTATGACCCCTGGCATCACAATGTTCTATAACCCCTGTCATCAAAATATTACATTACATTTTTCATCAAATTGCTGCATGACCCTGTCATCAAAATGCTCCCTGCCCTTCTCATCACAATGCACCACACACTTGTCATCAAAATGCTCCATGACCATGGTCATCACTAAGCTCCATGAACCTTGGCATCACAATGCTCCATGCCATGGACATCACAATGCTCCATGAACCCTCTCATCACATTGCTCCCTGCACTTGTCATCACAAAGCTCCATGACACTTGTCATCACAATGCTCGATGCCCTTCTCATCACAATGCTCCATGTCCTTGTCATTACAATCCTCCATCACCCATGTATCACAGTGTACCGTGCCCTTGTCATCACAATGTGCCATGCCCACTGTCATCACAATAATCCATGAAACATTTCA
Organism: Mesoplodon densirostris; assembly: GCF_025265405.1. NCBI lineage: Eukaryota > Metazoa > Chordata > Mammalia > Artiodactyla > Ziphiidae > Mesoplodon > Mesoplodon densirostris. The sequence goes on along the minus strand of NW_026778197.1, from coordinate 3,559,555 downwards.
GACCAATGCTCAATGCACTTCTCATCACAATGCTCCATTAACACTGTCAACAATGCTCCATGACCCCTGCCATCACAATGTTCCACGGCCTTGTGATCACAAGACTAAATGACCATTGTCATCAAAATGCTCCAAAACCCATGTAATCACAATGCTCCATGCCCTTGTCATCACAGAGCTCTATGACGCATGTCATCAGAATGTTCCATGGCCTTCTCCACACAATGCTCCATGCCCTTGTCATCACAATGCTCCAAGACACTCGTAATCACAATGCTCCATGCCCCTTTTCATCAGAAGGCTCCATGATATTTGTCATCACAAGTCTCCATGGTCAACTCATCACAATGCTCCAAGACCTTGTCATCACCATGCTCCATTCCCTTGTCATCACAATGCTCCATGACTCCTGTCATCACAATACTCCATGAACATTTTCAGCCCAATGCTCCATGACCTTCTCATCACAATGCTCCATGACCAATATCATCACAATGCTCCATGACCACTGTCATCACAACACTCCATGACACCTGACAACACAACGATCCGGGACTCTTGTCATCACAATGCTCCAAGACCATGCAATCACAATGCTCCATGACCCCTGTCATCACAATACTCCATGAACATTTTCAGCCCAATGCTCCATGACCCTTGTCATCACAATGATCCATGCCCTTGTCATCCCAATGTTCCATGACCCCTGTATTCACAGTGCTCCGTGACGCTTGTCATCACAGTGCTCCATGACACCTGTCATCACAATGCTCCATGCCTTTGTCAGCAAAATGCTACATGGCCTTGTCATTACAATGCTCTATGCGCTTGTCATCACAATACTCGATTACCATTGTCATCACAATCCTCCATGAACCTTGGGATCACATTGCTTCATGCCCTTGTCATCACAATGCTACATACTCCTTGAAATCAAAATGATCCATGACCTCTGTCATCACAATGCTCCAAACCCTTGTGATCACAATGTTCCATAACAATTGTCCTCACAACGCTCCAAGATGCCTGTCATCACAATACTCCATACACTTTTCATCACAATTCTCCATGACCTTTGTCATCACAATTCTCAATACACTTTTCATCACAGTGCTCCCTGACACTTGTCGTCAGTATGCTCCATGAAACCTATCATGACAAGGCTCCATGCCTTTTTCATCACAATGATCCATGCCCTTTTCATCAAAATGCTCCAAGACCCCTGTAATCACAATGCTCCATGCCCTTGCCATCCAAAGCTCCATGACGCATGTCATCAGAATGTTCCATGGACTTCTCATCACAATGCTCCCTGCTCTTGTCATCACAAAGCACTAAGACCCCTGTAATCACAATGCTCCATGCCCCTTTTCATCTCAATGCTCCTAGGAACCCTGTCAGCACAATGAACAATGCCCATCATCATAATGCTTCAGGCAATTGTCATCACAATCAAATCAAAATGCTCCATGACCTCTGTCATCACAATGCTCAAAATCCTGGTGATCACAATGTTGAATAACACTTATCATCACAACACCCCATGACGCTCATCATCACAATGATCCATGGTCGTCTCATCACAAGGCTCCATGACCTTTGTCATCAAAATTCTCAATAAACTTGTCATCACAATGCTCGCTGACACTTGTCGTCAGAATGCTCCTTGAACCATGTCACAAAAAGGCTCCATGTCGTTTTCATCAAAAAGCCCCATGCCGTTTTCATCCCAATGCTGCATGCCATTGTCATCCAAATACACCACAGGCTTGTCATCAGAATGCTCCATGACCCTTGTCATCACAATTCTCCATGCACTTGTCAGCACAATGCTCCCTGACCCTTGCCATCACAATGCTCCAAGCCATTGTCATCACAATGCTCCATTACCATTGTCATCACAATGCTCCATGCCATTGTCATCACAATGCTAAATGACCTTGTCATTACAATCCTCTATGCGCTTGTCATCACAATACTCCATTTCCATTGTCATCACAATCCTCCATCAACCTTGGGATCACATTGCTTCATGCCCTTGTCATCACAATGCTCCATGCTCCTTGAAATCAAAATGATCCATGACCTCTGTCATCACAATGCTCCAAACCCTTGTGATCACATTGTTCCATAACACTTGTCATCACAACGCTCAATGATGCCTGTCATCACAATACTCCATGCCCTTTTCATCACAATGCTCCATGACCTTTGTCATCACAATTCTAATTACACTTGTGATCACAATGCTCCCTGACACTTGTCATCAGAATGCTCCTTGAAACCCGTCACGAAAAGGCTCCATGCCTTTTTCTTCACAATGCCCCATGCCATTTTCATCACAATGTTCCATACCATTGTCATCAAAATACTCCACAAGCTTGTCATCAGAATGCTCCCGGACCCTTGTCATCACAATGCTCCATTACCTTTCTCATCAGAATCCTCCATGACACTTGGCATCACAGTGCTACATGCCATTGTCATCACAATGGGCCATTACATATGTCATCACAATGCTCCCTGACACTTATCTTCACAATACTGCATGACCTGGTCATCACAATGCTCCATGCCCTTGTCATCACAATAGGCCATTCCAACTGTTATCGCAACGAACCATGAAAGTTATTAGACCAATGTTCCATGCCCTTGTCATCACAATGCTCCATGCCCTTGTTATCACAATGCTCCATGACCCCTGTCATCACAATGCTCCGTTACTCCAATCATCACAATGCTTCATGACTTTGTCATCACAGTGGTCCATGCCCTCACCATCAACAGTCTCTGTGACATTTTTAATCCCAACACTCCATGAACTTTTCATCACAATGCTCCGTGACCCTTGTCATCACAAAGCTACATGCCTTTGTCAGAACAATGCTCCATGACACTTGTCATCACAATGTGCCATGCGCTTTTCATCACAATGATCCACAACCTTGTCATCGCTATGCTCCATAAACCTTGTAATCACAATGCTCCATGCACTTCTCATCCAAATGCTCTCTCACATGAGATATCACAATGTTCCATCACTAGTCATCAAAATCCTCCCTCACCCCTGTTATCACAATGTTCAATAACCCTTGTCATCACCATGCTACATCCCCTTATCAGCACAATGTTCCATGACCCCTGACATCACAATGTTCTATATCCCCTGTCATCAAAATGCTCCATGACCCATTTCATCCCAAAGCTCCATGACCGCTGGCATCACAATGTTCTATAAGGCCTGTCATCAAAATGTTCCATTACACTTTTCATCAAATTGCTGCATGAACATGTCATCAAAATGCTCCCTGCCCTTCTCATCACAATGCACCACACCCTTGTCACCAAAAAGCTCCATGACCATTGCCCTCACTAAGCTCCATGACCCTTGGCATCACAATGCTCCATGTCATTGTCATCACAATGCTCCATGAACCTTCTCATCACATTGCTCCATGCCCTTGTCATCACAAAGCTCCATGACTCTTGTCATCACAATGCTCGATGCCCTTTTCATCACAATGCTCCATGCCCTTGTCATTACAATCCTCCATCACCCATGTATCACAGTGTACCGTGCACTTGTCATCACAATGCTCCATGCCCACTCTCATCACAATAATCCATGAAACATTTCAGACTAATGCTCAATGCCCTTCTCATCACAATGCTCCATTACCTCTGTCATAACAATGCTCCATGACACCTGACATGACAATGCTCCATGCCCTTGTCATCACAATGCTCCAAGACCCTCGTAATCACAAGTTTCCATGCCCCTTTTCATCAGAATGCTCCATTAGACTTGTCATCACAATTCTCCATGGTCATCTCATCACAATGCTCCAGGACCTTGTCATCTCCATTCTCCATTCCCTTGTCATCACAATGCTTCATGACCCCTGTCATCACAATACTCCATGAAAATTTTCAGCCCAATGCTCCATTAACTTCTCATCACAATGCTCCATGACCAATATCATCACAATGCTCCATGACACCTGACAACACAATGATCAGGGACTCCTGTCATCACAATGCTCCAAGACCCCTGTAATCACAATGCTCCATGACCCCTGTCATCACAATACTCCATGAACATTTTCAGCCGAATGCTCCATGACCCTTGTCATCAAATTGATCCATGCCCTTGTCATCCCGATGTTCCATAACCACTGTATTCAGAATGCTCCTTGACGCTTGTCATCACAGTGCTCCATGACACCTGTCATCACAATGCCCCATGAATTTGTCAGCAAAATGCTACATGAACTTTTCATTACAATGCTCTATGCACTTGTCATCACAATACTCCATTACCATTGTCATCACTATCCGCCATGAACATTGGGATCACATTGCTTCATGCCCTTGTCATCACAATGCTCCATGCTCCTTGAAATCAACATGATCCATAACCTCTATCATCACAATGCTCCAAACCCTTGTGATCACAATGTTCCATAACACTTGTCCTCACAATGCTCCATGATGCCTGTCATCACAATACTCCATGCCCTTTTCATCACAATGCTCCATGACCTTTGTCATCACAATTATCAATACACTTGTCATCACAATGCTGTCTGACTCTTGTCGTCAGAATGCTCCTTGAACCGTGTCACGAAAAGGCTCCATGCCTTTTTCATCACAAAGCCCCATGCCATTTTCATCCCAATGCTCCATGCCATTGTCATCAAAATACTCCACAAGCTTGTCATCAGAATGCTCCATGACCCTTGTCATCACAATGCTCCGTGACTCCAGTCATCACAATGCTTCATAACGTTTGTCATCACAACGGTCCATGCCTGCGTCATCGCAAGGCTCTGTGACCTTTGTGACCACAATGCTCCATGAACTTTTCATCACATTTCTCGTGACCCTTGTCATCACAATGCTCCATGCCTTTTTCAGAACAATGCTCCATGACCCTTGTCATCACAATGTGCCATGTGCTTTACACCACAATGATCCACAACCTTGTCATCGCTATGCTCCATAAACCTTGTAATCACAATGCTCCATGAACTTCTCATCCAAATACTCTCTCACATGAGATATCACAATGTTCCATCACTAGTCATCACAATCCTCCCTCACCCCTGTTATCACAATGTTCCATGACCCCTGTCATCACAATGCTACATCCCCTTATCAGCACAATTTTCCATGACCCCTGACATCACAATGTTCCATACCCCCTGTCATCAAAATGCTCCATGACCATTTTCATCCCAAAGCTCTATGACCCCTGGCATCACAATGTTCTATAACCCCTGTCATCAAAATATTACATTACATTTTTCATCAAATTGCTGCATGACCCTGTCATCAAAATGCTCCCTGCCCTTCTCATCACAATGCACCACACACTTGTCATCAAAATGCTCCATGACCATGGTCATCACTAAGCTCCATGAACCTTGGCATCACAATGCTCCATGCCATGGACATCACAATGCTCCATGAACCCTCTCATCACATTGCTCCCTGCACTTGTCATCACAAAGCTCCATGACACTTGTCATCACAATGCTCGATGCCCTTCTCATCACAATGCTCCATGTCCTTGTCATTACAATCCTCCATCACCCATGTATCACAGTGTACCGTGCCCTTGTCATCACAATGCGCCATGCCCACTGTCATCACAATAATCCATGAAACATTTCAGACCAATGCTCAATGCACTTCTCATCACAATGCTCCATTACCACTGTCAACAATGCTCCATGACCCCTGCCATCACAATGTTCCACGGCCTTGTGATCACAAGACTAAATGACCATTGTCATCAAAATGCTCCAAAACCCATGTAATCACAATGCTCCATGCCCTTGTCATCACAGAGCTCCATGACGCATGTCATCAGAATGTTCCATGGCCTTCTCCACACAATGCTCCATGCCCTTGTCATCACAATGCTCCAAGACACTCGTAATCACAATGCTCCATGCCCCTTTTCATCAGAAGGCTCCATGATATTTGTCATCACAAGTCTCCATGGTCAACTCATCACAATGCTCCAAGACCTTGTCATCACCATGCTCTATTCCCTTGTCATCACAATGCTCCATGACTCCTGTCATCACAATACTCCATGAACATTTTCAGCCCAATGCTCCATGACCTTCTCATCACAATGCTCCATGACCAATATCATCACAATGCTCCATGACCACTGTCATCACAACACTCCATGACACCTGACAACACAACGATCCGGGACTCTTGTCATCACAATGCTCCAAGACCATGCAATCACAATGCTCCATGACCCCTGTCATCACAATACTCCATGAACATTTTCAGCCCAATGCTCCATGACCCTTGTCATCACAATGATCCATGCCCTTGTCATCCCAATGTTCCATGACCCCTGTATTCACAGTGCTCCGTGACGCTTGTCATCACAGTGCTCCATGACACCTGTCATCACAATGCTCCATGCCTTTGTCAGCAAAATGCTACATGGCCTTGTCATTACAATGCTCTATGCGCTTGTCATCACAATACTCGATTACCATTGTCATCACAATCCTCCATGAACCTTGGGATCACATTGCTTCATGCCCTTGTCATCACAATGCTACATACTCCTTGAAATCAAAATGATCCATGACCTCTGTCATCACAATGCTCCAAACCCTTGTGATCACAATGTTCCATAACAATTGTCCTCACAACGCTCCAAGATGCCTGTCATCACAATACTCCATACACTTTTCATCACAATTCTCCATGACCTTTGTCATCACAATTCTCAATACACTTTTCATCACAGTGCTCCCTGACACTTGTCGTCAGTATGCTCCATGAAACCTATCATGACAAGGCTCCATGCCTTTTTCATCACAATGATCCATGCCCTTTTCATCAAAATGCTCCAAGACCCCTGTAATCACAATGCTCCATGCCCTTGCCATCCAAAGCTCCATGACGCATGTCATCAGAATGTTCCATGGACTTCTCATCACAATGCTCCCTGCTCTTGTCATCACAAAGCACTAAGACCCCTGTAATCACAATGCTCCATGCCCCTTTTCATCTCAATGCTCCTAGGAACCCTGTCAGCACAATGAACAATGGCCATCATCATAATGATTCAGGCAATTGTCATCACAATCAAATCAAAATGCTCCATGACCTCTGTCATCACAATGCTCAAAATCCTGGTGATCACAATGTTGAATAACACTTAACATCACAACACCCCATGACGCTCATCATCACAATGATCCATGGTCGTCTCATCACAAGGCTCCATGACCTTTGTCATCAAAATTCTCAATAAACTTGTCATCACAATGCTCGCTGACACTTGTCGTCAGAATGCTCCTTGAACCATGTCACAAAAAGGCTCCATGTCGTTTGCATCAAAAAGCCCCATGCCGTTTTCATCCCAATGCTGCATGCCATTGTCATCCAAATACACCACAGGCTTGTCATCAGAATGCTCCATGACCCTTGTCATCACAATTCTCCATGCACTTGTCAGCACAATGCTCCCTGACCCTTGTCATCACAATGCTCCAAGCCATTGTCATCACAATGCTCCATTACCATTGTCATCAGAATCCTCCATGACACTTGGCATCACAATGCTCCATGCCATTGTCATCACAATGCTCCATGTCTTTGTCAGCAAAATGCTAAATGACCTTGTCATTACAATCCTCTATGCGCTTGTCATCACAATACTCCATTTCCATTGTCATCACAATCCTCCATCAACCTTGGGATCACATTGCTTCATGCCCTTGTCATCACAATGCTCCATGCTCCTTGAAATCAAAATGATCCATGACCTCTGTCATCACAATGCTCCAAACCCTTGTGATCACATTGTTCCATAACACTTGTCATCACAACGCTCAATGATGCCTGTCATCACAATACTCCATGCCCTTTTCATCACAATGCTCCATGACCTTTGTCATCACAATTCTCAATACACTTGTGATCACAATGCTCCCTGACACTTGTCATCAGAATGCTCCTTGAAACCCGTCACGAAAAGGCTCCATGCCTTTTTCTTCACAATGCCCCATGCCAATTTCATCACAATGTTCCATACCATTGTCATCAAAATACTCCACAAGCTTGTCATCAGAATGCTCCCGGACCCTTGTCATCACAATGCTCCATTACCTTTCTCATCAGAATCCTCCATGACACTTGGCATCACAGTGCTACATGCCATTGTCATCACAATGGGCCATTACATATGTCATCACAATGCTCCCTGACACTTATCTTCACAATACTGCATGACCTGGTCATCACAATGCTCCATGCCCTTGTCATCACAATAGGCCATTCCAACTGTCATCGCAACGAACCATGAAAGTTATTAGACCAATGTTCCATGCCCTTGTCATCACAATGCTCCATGCCCTTGTTATCACAATGCTCCATGACCCCTGTCATCACAATGCTCCGTTACTCCAATCATCACAATGCTTCATGACTTTGTCATCACAGTGGTCCATGCCCTCACCATCAACAGTCTCTGTGACATTTTTAATCCCAACGCTCCATGAACTTTTCATCACAATGCTCCGTGACCCTTGTCATCACAAAGCTACATGCCTTTGTCAGAACAATGCTCCATGACACTTGTCATCACAATGTGCCATGTGCTTTTCATCACAATGATCCACAACCTTGTCATCGCTATGCTCCATAAACCTTGTAATCACAATGCTCCATGCACTTCTCATCCAAATGCTCTCTCACATGAGATATCACAATGTTCCATCACTAGTCATCAAAATCCTCCCTCACCCCTGTTATCACAATGTTCAATAACCCTTGTCATCACCATGCTACATCCCCTTATCAGCACAATGTTCCATGACCCCTGACATCACAATGTTCTATATCCCCTGTCATCAAAATGCTCCATGACCCATTTCATCCCAAAGCTCCATGACCGCTGGCATCACAATGTTCTATAAGGCCTGTCATCAAAATGTTCCATTACACTTTTCATCAAATTGCTGCATGAACATGTCATCAAAATGCTCCCTGCCCTTCTCATCACAATGCACCACACCCTTGTCACCAAAAAGCTCCATGACCATTGCCCTCACTAAGCTCCATGACCCTTGGCATCACAATGCTCCATGTCATTGTCATCACAATGCTCCATGAACCTTCTCATCACATTGCTCCATGCCCTTGTCATCACAAAGCTCCATGACTCTTGTCATCACAATGCTCGATGCCCTTTTCATCACAATGCTCCATGCCCTTGTCATTACAATCCTCCATCACCCATGTATCACAGTGTACCGTGCACTTGTCATCACAATGCTCCATGCCCACTCTCATCACAATAATCCATGAAACATTTCAGACTAATGCTCAATGCCCTTCTCATCACAATGCTCCATTACCTCTGTCATAACAATGCTCCATGACACCTGACATGACAATGCTCCATGCCCTTGTCATCACAATGCTCCAAGACCCTCGTAATCACAAGATTCCATGCCCCTTTTTATCAGAATGCTCCATTAGACTTGTCATCACAATTCTCCATGGTCATCTCATCACAATGCTCCAGGACCTTGTCATCTCCATTCTCCATTCCCTTGTCATCACAATGCTTCATGACCCCTGTCATCACAATACTCCATGAAAATTTTCAGCCCAATGCTCCATTAACTTCTCATCACAATGCTCCATGACCAATATCATCACAATGCTCCATGACCACTGTCATCACAACACTCCATGACACCTGACAACACAATGATCAGGGACTCCTGTCATCACAATGCTCCAAGACCCCTGTAATCACAATGCTCCATGACCCATGTCATCACAATACTCCATGAACATTTTCAGCCGAATGCTCCATGACCCTTGTCATCAAATTGATCCATGCCCTTGTCATCCCAATGTTCCATAACCACTGTATTCAGAATGCTCCTTGACGCTTGTCATCACAGTGCTCCATGACACCTGTCATCACAATGCCCTATGAATTTGTCAGCAAAATGCTACATGACCTTTTCATTACAATGCTCTATGCACTTGTCATCACAATACTCCATTACCATTGTCATCACTATCCGCCATGAACATTGGGATCACATTGCTTCATGCCCTTGTCATCACAATGCTCCATGCTCCTTGAAATCAACATGATCCATAACCTCTATCATCACAATGCTCCAAACCCTTGTGATCACAATGTTCCATAACACTTGTCCTCACAATGCTCCATGATGCCTGTCATCACAATACTCCATGCCCTTTTCATCACAATGCTCCATTACCTTTGTCATCACAATTATCAATACACTTGTCATCACAATGCTCCCTGACTCTTGTCGTCAGAATGCTCCTTGAACCGTGTCACGAAAAGGCTCCATGCCTTTTTCATCACAAAGCCCCATGCCATTTTCATCCCAATGCTCCATGCCATTGTCATCAAAATACTCCACAAGCTTGTCATCAGAATGCTCCGTGACCCTTGTCATCACAATTCTCCATGCACTTGTCAGCACAATGCACCCTGACCCTTGTCATCACAATGCTCCAAGCCATTGTCATCAAAATACTCCACAAGCTTGTCATCAGAATGCTCACTGACACTTGTCATCACAATGCTCCAAGCCATTATCATCACAATGCTCCATTACCTTTGTCATCAGAATCCTCCATGACACTTGGCATCACAATGCTCCATGCCATTGTCATCAAAATGGGCCATTACATATGTCATCACAATGCTCCCTGACACATCTCTTCACCATACTTCATGCCCTTGTCTTAACAATGCACCATTCAAGCTGTCATCACAATAATCCATGAAACTTATTAGACCAATGCTCCATGCCCTTGTCATCACAATGCTCCATGACCTTGTTATCACAATGTTCCAAGACCCCTGTAATCAGAATGCTCCATGCCCCTTTTAATCAGTATGCTCCATGAGACTTTTCATCACATGGCTCCATGGTTTTCTCATCATAATGCTCCAGGACCTTGTCATCACAATGCTTCACAACATTGTCATGAAAATTCTCAATGGCACTTGTCATCATAATGCTCCAAGCCCTAGTCATCACAATGCTCCATGATATTGGTCATCACAATCCTCCCTTACATTTGGCATCACAATGCTCCATGCCATTGTCATCGCAATGGACCAGGATATATGTCATCACAATACCCTGACACCTCTCTTCACAATACTCCATGCCCTTATCATCACAAAGCTCCATGCCCTTGTCATCACAATGCACCATGTCCACTGTCATCACAATAATCTATGAAAATTGTCAGACCAAAGCTCCATGACCCAGTCATCACAATTCTCCATGCCCTTGTCATCACAATGCTCCATGTCCCCTGTCATCACAATGCTCGGTGACTCCAGTCATCACAATGCTTCATAAAGTTTGTCATCACAGCGGTCCATGCCCACGTCATCACAAGGCTCTGTGACCTTTGTAACCACAATGCTCCATGACCCTTGTCCTCACAATGCTCCATGCCTTTGTCAGAACAATTCTCCATGACCCTTGTCATCACAATGTGCCATGCGCTTTTCATCACAATGATCCACAACCTTGTCATCACTATGCTCAATAAACCTTGTAATCACAATGCTCCATGCACTTTTCCTCCAAATGCTCTCTCACATGAGATATCACAATGTTCCATCACTAGTCATCACAATCCTCCCTCACCCCAGTTATCACAATGTACCATGACCCCTGTCATCACAATGCTACATCCCCTTATCAACACAATATTCCATGACACCTGACATCACAATGTTCCATAACCACTGTCATCAAAATGCTCCATGACCCTTTTCATCCCAAAGCTCCATGATCCCTGGCCACACAATGTTCAATAACCCCTGTCATCAAAATATTCCATTACACTTTTCATCAAATTGCTGCATGACCCTGTCATCAAAATGCTGCCTGCCTTTCTCATCACAATGCACCACACCCTTGTCATCAAAATGCTGCATGACCTTTGTCATCCCAAAGCTCCATGACACTTGGCATCACAATGCTCCATGTCATTGTCATCACAATGCTCCATGAACCCAGTCATCACATTGCTCCATGCCCTTGTCATCACAAAGCTCAATAACACTTGTCATCACAATGCTCGATGCCTTTCTCATCACAATGCTCCATGCCCTTGTCATTACAATCCTCCATGACCCATGTATCACAGTGTTCCGTGCCCTTGTCATCACAATGCTCCATGCCCCATCTCATCACAATAATCCATGAAACATTTCAGACCAATGCTCAATGCCCTTCTCATCACAATGCTCCATTACTTCTGTCATAACAATGCTCCAATACCCCTGCCATCACAATGTTCCACGGCCTTGTTATCACAAGGCTCCATGACCCTTGTCATCAAAATAGCCCAAGACCCCTGTAATCACAATGCTCAATGCCCTAGTCATAACAAAGCTCGATGACGCATGTCATCAGAAAGTTCCATGGCCTTCTCCTCAAAATGCTCCATGCCCCTTTTCATCAGAATGCTCCATGAGACTTGTCATCACAAGTCTCCTTGGTCATCTCATAACAATGCTCCAGGAACTTGTCATCACCATTCTCCATTCCCTTGTCATCACAATGCTCCATGACCCCTGTCATCACAATACTCCATGAAAATTTTCAGCCCAATGCTCCATGACATTCTCATCACAATGCTCCATGACCAATATCATCACAATGCTCCAAGACCACTGTCATCACAACACTCCATCACACCAGACAACACAATGATCCGGGACTCTTGTCATCACAATGCTCCAAGACCGCTCTAATCACAATGCTCCATGACCCCTGTCATCACAACACTTCATGAACATTTTCAGCCCAATGCTCCATGACCATTGTCATCACAATGATATATGCCCTTCTCATCCCAATGCTCCATGACCCCTGTATTCACAATGCTCCATGACACTTGTCATCACAGTGCTCCATGACACCTGTCATCACAATGCTCCATGCCTTTGTCAGCAAAATGCTACATGACCTTGTCATTACAATGCTCTATGTGCTTATCATCACAATGCTCCATTACCATTGTCATCACAATCCTCAATGAACCTTGGGATCACATTGCTTCATGCCCTTGTCATCACAATGCTCCATGCTCCTTGAAATGAAAATGATCCATGACCTCTGTCATCACAATGCTCCAAACCCTTGTGATCACAATGTTCCATAACACTTGTCATCACTATGATCCATGATGTCTGTCATCACAATACTCCACGCCCTTTTCATCACAGTGCTCCATGAAATTTTTCATCACAATTCTCAATACACTTGTCATCACAATGCTCCCTGACACTTGTCAACATAATGCTCCTTGAACCCTGTCACGAAAAGTCTCCATGCCTTTTTCATCACATTGCCCCATGCCGTTTTCCTCCTAATGCTCCATGGCACTGTCATAAAAATACTCCACAAGCTTGTCATCAGAATGCTCCATGACACTTGTCATCACAATTCTCCATGCACTTGTCAGCACAATGCTCCCTGACCCTTGTCATCACAATGCTCCAAGCCATTGTCACCAAAATGCTCCATTACCTTTGGCATCAGAATCCTCCTTGACACTTGGCATCACAATGCTCCATACCATTTTCATCACAATGGGCCATTACATATGTCATCACAATGCTCCCTGACACCTCTCTTGACAATACTGCATGACCTGGTCATCACAATCCTCCATGCCCTTGTCATCACAATGAGCCATTCCAACTGTCATCACAATAATCCATGAAACTTATTAGACCAATGCTCCATGCCTTTGTCATCACATTTCTCCATGCCCTTGTTATCACAATGTTCCAAGACCCCTGTAATCAGAATCCTCCATGCCCCTTTTCATCAGGGTGCTCCATGAGACTTGTCATCACAAGTCTCCATGGTTTTCTCATCACAATGCTCCAGGACCTTGTCATCACAATGCTTCACGACATTGTCATGAAAATTTTCAATGGCCCTTGTCATCATAATGCTCCATGCCCTATTCATCACAATGCTCCATTATATTTGTCATCACAATCCTCCCTTACATTTGGCATCACAATGCTCCATGCCATTGTCATCGCAATGGACCATGACATATGTCATCACAATGACCTGACACCTCTCTTCACAATACTCCATGTCCTTGTCATCACAATGTTCCATGCCCTTGTCATCACAATGCACCATGTCCAGTGTCATCACAATAATCTATGAAATTGTCAGACCAAATCTCCATGAACCTGTCATCACAATGCTCCATGCCTTTGTCATCACAATGCTCCATGTCCCCTGTCATCAGAGTGCTCCGTGACTCCAGTCATCACAATGCTTCATAAAGTTTGTCATCACAACGGTCCATGCCCACGTCATCACAAGGCTCTGTGACGTTTGTAAACACAATGCTCCATAAACTTTTCCTCACAATCCTCAGTGACCCTTGTCCTCACAATACTCCATGTCTTTGTAAGAACAATGCTCCATGACACTTGTCATCACAATGTGCCATGCGCTTTTCATCACAATGATCCACAACATTGTCATCACTATGCTCCATAAACCTTGTAATCACAATGCTCCATTCACTTCTCATCCAAATGCTCTCTCACATGAGATATCACAATGTTCCATCACTAGTCATCACAATCCTCCCTCACCCCTGTTATCACAATGTTCCATGACCCCTGACATCAAAATATTCCATAACCCTGTCATCAAAATGTTCCATTACACTTTTCTTCAAATTGCTGCATGACCCAGTCATCAAAATGCTCCCTGCCCTTCTCATCACAATGTACCACACACTTGTCATCAAAATGCTCCATGACCATTGTCATCACTAAGATCCATGACCCTTGGCATTACAATGCTCCATTTCATTGTCATCACAATGCTCCATGAACCCTCTCATCACATTGCTCCATGCCCTTGTCATCACAAAGCTCCATGACACTTGTCATCACAATGCTCGATGCCCCTCTCATCAGAATGCTCCATGCCCTTGTCATTACAATCCTCCATGACCCATGTATCACAGTGTACCGTGCCCTTGACATCACAAAGCGCCACGCCCACTCTCATCACAATAATCCATGAAATATATCCGACCAATGCTCAATGCCCTTCTCATCACAATGCTCCATTACCTCTGTCATAACAATGCTCCATGACCCCTGCCATCACAAGGATCCATGGCCTTGTCATCACAAGGCCCCATGACCCTTGTCATCACAATGATCCAAGACCCATGTAATCACAATGGTCCATGCACTTGTCATTACAAAGCTCCATGACGCATGTCATCAGAATGTTCCATGGCCTTCTCCACAAAAAGCTACATGCCCTTGTCATCACAATGCTGCATTACCCCTGTCATAACAATGCTCCATAACCCCTGCCATCACGATGTTCCATGGCCTTGTCATCACAAGGCTCCATGACCCTTCTCATCACAATGCTCCAAGAACACTGTAATCACAATGCTCTATGCCCCTTTTCATCTCAATGATCCATGAACCCTGTCATCACAATGCACCATGCCCATCATCATAATGATTCATGCTATTGTCATCACAAAGAAATAAAAATGCTCCATGACCTCTGTCATAAAAATGCTCCAAACCCTTGTGATCACAATATTCCATAACACTTGTCATCACAAAGCCCCATGACGCTCTTCATCACAATTATCCATGGTCTTCTCATCACAATGCTCCATGACCTTCGTCATCACAATGCTCAATACACTTGTCATCAAAATGCTCCCTGACACTTGTTGTCTGTATGCTCCTTGAACTCTGTCAAGACAAGCTCCATGCCTTTTTCATCAAAATGATCCATGCACTTTTCATCACGGTGCTCCAAGACAAATGTTATCACAATGCTCCATGCCATTGTCATCACAAAGCTCAATGACGCATGCCATCAGAATGCTCCTTGGTCTTCTCCTCACCATGCTCCATGCCCTTGTCATCAAAATGTTCCAAGACCCCTGTAATCACAATGCTCCATGCCCCTTTTCATCAGTATGCTCCATGAGACTTGTCATCAAAAGGCTCCATGGTTTTGTCATCACAATGCTCCAGGACCTTGTCATCACAATGCTTCATGACCTTGTCATGAAAATTTTCAATGGCCCTTGTCATCATAATGCTCCAAGCCCTAATCATCACAATGCTCCATTATATTTGTCATCAGAAACCTCCATTATCTTTGGCATCACAATGCTCCATGCCATTGTCATCGCAATGGACCATGACATATGTCATCACAATGCTCCCTGACACCTGTCTTCACAATACTCCATGACCTTATCATCACAATGCTCCATGCCCTTGTCATCACAATGCACCATGCCCACTCTCATCACAATAATCTATGAAACTTGTCAGACCAATGCACCATGCCCCTGTCATCACAATGCACCATGCCCTTGTCATCACAGTGCTCCATGACCCCTGTCATCACAAGGCTCTGTGCCTCCAGTCATCACAATGCTTCATAAAGATTATCATCACTATGGTCCATGCCCGCGTCATCACAAGGCTCTGTGACCTTTGTATCCACAATGCTCCATGTATTTTTCATCACAATTCTCTGTGACCCTTGTCATCACAATGCTCCATGTCTTTGTCTGAACAATGCTCCATGACCATTGTCATCACAGTGTGCCACGTGCATTTCATCACAACTGTCCACAAGCTTGTCATTGCAATGCTCCATAATCCTTGTAATCACAATGGTCCATGCACTTCTCATCAAAATGCTCTCTCACCAGAGATATCACAATGTTCCATCACTAGTCATCACAATACTCCCTCAACCCTGGAATCACAGTGATCCATGACCCTGTCATCACAATGCTACATCCACTTGTCATCACAATGTTCCATGACCCCTTCCATCACAATGTTCCATAAGCCCTGTCATCAAAATGCTCCATGACCCTTTCCATCCCAAAGATCCAAGTCCCCTGCCATCACAATGTTCTATAACCCCTGCCATCTAAATGTTCCATTACACTTTTTATCAAATTGCTGCAGGACCCGGTTATCAAAATGCTCCCTGCCCTTCTCATCAAAATGCTCCATGACTTGTCATCACAAAGCCCGAAGACTCTTGGCATCACAATGCTCCATGTCATTGTCATCACAATGCTCCATGTACCCTCTCATCACATTGCTCCATGCCCTTGTCATCACACAGCTCCATGACATTTGTCATCACAATGCTCAATAAAATTGTCATCACAATGCTCCCTGACCCTTGTCATCAGTATGCTCCTTCAACACTGTCATAACAAGTTTCCATGCATTTTTCATCACAATGATCCATGACCATTTCATCACAATGCTCCAAGACCCCTGCAATCACAATGCTCCATGCTCCTATTCATCACAATGCTCCATGAGACTTGCCATCACAAGTCTCCATGGTCTTCTCATCACAATGTTCCAGGACCTTGACATCACCATGATCCATTCCCTTGTCATCACAATGCTCCATGACCCCTGTCATCACAATAATCCATGAACATTTTCAGCCCAATGCTCCACGACCTTCTCCTCACAATGCTCCATTGCCAATATCATCACAATGCCCCATGACCACTGTCATCACAACACTCCATGACACCTGACCACACAATGATCCAGGACTCTTGTCATCACAATGCTCCATTCCCTTGTCGTCACATTGCTACATGACACCTGTCATCAAAACTCTCCATGAACATTTTCAGCCCAGTGCTCCATGACCCTTGTCATCACAGTGATCCATGCACTTGCCATCCCAATGCTCCATGACCCCTGTATTCACAATGCTCCTTGACGCTTGTCATCATAGTGCTCCATGACACATGTCATCACAATGCTCCATGCCTTTGTCAGCAAAATGCTACATGACCTTTTCATTACAATGCTCTATGCACTTGTCATCACAATACTCCATTTCCATTGTCATCACAATCCTCCATGTACCTTAGGATCACATTGCTTCATGCGCATGTCATCACAATGCTCCATGCTCCTTGAAATCAAAATGATCCATGACCTCTGTCATCACAATGCTCCAAACCCTTGTGATCACAATGTTCCATAACACTTGTCATCACAACGCTCCATGATGCCTGTCATCACAATACTCCATGCACTTTTCATCACAATGCTCCATGACCTTTGTCACCACAATTCTCAATACACTTGTCATCACAATGCTCCCTGACACTTGTCATCAGAATGCTCCTTGAACCCTGTCACAAAAAGGCTCCATGCCTTTTTCATAACAATGACCCATGCCATTTTCATCACAATGCTCCATGCCATTGTCATAAAAATACTCCACAAGCTTGTCATCAGAATGCTCCATGACCCTTGTCATCACAATTCTCCATGCACTTGTCAGCACAATGCTCCCTGACCCTTGTCATCACAATACTCCAAGCCATTGTCATCACAATGCTCCATTACCTTTGTCATCAAAATCCTCCCTGACACTTGGCATCACAATGCTCCATGCCATCCTCATCACAATGGGCCATTACATATGTGATCACAATGCTCCCTGACACCTTTCTTAACAATAGGGCATGACATGGTCATCACAATGCTCCATGCCCTTGTCATCACAGTGTGCCATTCCAACTCTCATCGCAATACTCCATGAAAGTTATTACTCCAATGTTCCATGCCCTTGTCATCACAATGCTCCATGCCCTTGTTATCACAATGCTCCATGACCCCTGTCATCACAATGCTCCGTGACTCCAGTCATCACAATGCTTCATGACCTTTGTCATCCCAATGGTCCATGCCCTTGTCATCAACAGTCTCTGTGACGTTTTTAACCACAATGCTGCATGAACTTTTCATCACAATGCTCTTTGACCCTTGTCATCACAATGCTCTATGCCTTACTCAGCACAGTGCTCCATGACGCTTGTCACCACAATGCTCCATGCGCTTGTCAGCCCAATGCTCCATGACACATGTCATCACAATGCACCATGCGCTTGTCATCACAGTGCTACACAACATTGTCATCACAATGCTCCATAAAATTTGTCATCACAGTGCTCCATGCACTTCTCATCAAAATGCTCTCTCACCACTGATATCACAATGCTACATCACTATTTGTCAAAATACTCCCTCACCCCTGTCATCACAATGTTCCATGACTCCTGTCATCACAATGCTACATGCACTTATCATCACAATGTTCGATGACGCCTGACATCACAATGTTCCATAACAACTGTCATCAAAATATTCCATGACACTTTTCATCAAATTGCTCCATGACCCTGTCATCGGAATGCTCCCTGACCTACTCATCACAATGCACAACGCCCTTGCCATCAAAATGCTCCATGACCTTTGTCATCACAAAGATCCATGACCCTTGGCATCACAATGCTCCATGTCATTGTCATCACAATGCTCCATGAACACTCTCATCACATTGCTCCATGCCCTTGTCTTCACATAGCTCCATGACACATGTCATCAAAATGCTCCATGGCCTTCTCATCACAATGCTCCATGCGCTTGCCATCACAATGCTGCATTACCCCTTTCATAACAATGCACCATGACCCCTGCCATCACGATGTTCCATGGACTTGTCATCACAAGGCTCTATGACCCTTCTCATCACAATGCTCCAGTAACACTGTAATCACAATGCTCTATGCCCCTTTTCCTCTCAATGATCCATGAACCCTGTCATCAAAATGCACCATGCCAATCATCATAATGCTTCATGCTATTGTCATAACAACGAAATCAAATTGTTCCATGACCTCTGTCATAACAATGCTCCAAACCCTTGTGATCACAATATTCCATAACACTTGTCATCACAATGCCCCATGAGGCTCGTCATCACAATTATCCATGGTCTTCTCATCACAATACTCCATGACTTTCGTCATCACAATGCTCAATACACATGTCATCAACATGCTCCCTGACACTTGTTGTCTGTAAGCTCTTTGAACCCTGTCATGACAAGGCTGCATGCCTTTTTCATCACAGTGATCCATGCCCTTTTCATCACAGTGCTCCAAGTCCCATGTAATCACAGTGGTCCATGCCATTGTCATCACAAAGCTCAATGACGCATGCCATCAGAATGCTACTTGGTCTTCTCCTCACAATGCTCCAGGCCCTTGTCTTCACAATGTTCCAAGACCCCTGTAATCACAATGCTCCATTCCCCTTTTAATCAGTATGCTCCATGAGACTTGTCATCTCAAGGCTCCAAGGTTTTGTCATCACAATGCTCCAGGACCTTGTCATCACAATGATTCACGACATTGTCATCAAAATTTTCAATGGCCCTTGTCATCATAATGCTCCAAACCTTAATCATCACAATGCTCCATTATATTTGTCATCACAATCCTCCATTACATTTGGTATCACAAAGATCCATGCCATTGTCATGGCCATGGATCATGACAAAAATCATCACAATGCTCCCTGACACCTGTCTTCACAATACTCCATGACCTTATCATCACAATGCTCCATGCCCTTGTCATCACAATGCACCATGCCCACTCTCATCACAATAATCTATGAAACTTGTCAGACCAATGCTCCATGCCACTGTCATCACAATGCTCCATGCCCTTGTCATCACAAGGCTCCATGACCCCTGTCATCACAATGCTCCGTGACTCCAGTCATCACAATGCTTCATAACGTTTGTCATCACAATGGTCCATGCCCGCGTCATCACAAGGCTCTGTGACCTTTGTAACCACAATGCTCCATGAACTTTTCATCACAATTCTCTGAGAAACTTGTCATCACAATGCTCCATGTCTTTGTCAGAACAATGCTCCATGATCATTGTCATCACAATGTGCCATGCACATTTCATCACAACGTTCCAAACCTTGTCATTGCAATGCTCCATAAACCTTGTAATCACAATGGTCCATGCACTTCTCATCAAAATGCTCTCTCACCAGAGATGTCACAATGTTCCATCACTAGTCATCACAATACAACCTCATCCTTGTAATCACGATGTTCCATGACCCTGTCATCACAATGCTACATCCCCTTATCATCACAATGTTCCATGACCCCTGCCAGCACAATGTTCCATAAGCCCTGTCATCAAAATGCTCCATGACCCTTTCCATCCCAAAGCTCCAAGACCCCTGACATCACAATGTTCTATAACCCCTGCCATGAAAATGTTCCATTACACTTTTTATCAAATTGCTGCATGACCCGGTCATCAAAATGCCCCCTGCCCTTCTCATCAAAATGCTGCATGACTTGTCATCACAAAGCTCCAAGACCCTTGGCACCACAATGCTCCATGTCATTGTCATCACAATGCTCCATGAACCCTCTCATCACATTGCTCCATGCCCTTGTCATCACACAGCTCCATGACACTTGTCATCACAATGCTCAATGCCCTTCTCATCACAATGCTCCATGCCGTGGCCATTACAGTCCTGCTTGACACATGTATCACAGTGTTCCGTGCCCTTCTCATCACAATGCTCCATGCCCACTCTCATCACAATAATCCATGAAACATTTCAGACCAAAGTTCCATACCCTTCTCATCACAATGCTCCATTACCCCTGTCATAACAATGCACCATGACACCTGCTATCACAATGATCCATGGACTAGTCATCACAAGGTTCCATGATAATTCTCATCACAATGCTCAAGACCCCTGATATCACAATGCTCCATGCCCTTGTCATCACAAAGTTCCATGACGCATGTCATCAGAATGTTCCATGGCCTTCTCATCACAATGCTCCATGCCCTTGTCATCACAATGCTCCAAGACCCTTGTCATCACAATGCTCCATGCCACTTTTCATCTCAATGCTCCATGAACCCAGTCATCACAATGCACCATGCCCATCATCATAATGCTTCAGGCTATTGTCATCACAATGAAATCAATATTCTGCATGACCTCTGTCATCATAATGCTACAAACCCTTGTGATCACAATGCTGCATAACACGTATCATCACAACACCCCATGACGCTCATCATCACAATTATCCATGGTCTTCTCATCACAATGCTCCATGATCTTTGTCATCATAATGCTCAATACACTTGTCATCACAATGCTCCCTGACCCTTGTCGTCAGTATGCTCCTTGAACCCTGTCATGACAAGTTTCCATGCATTTTTCATCACAATGATCCATGACCATTTCATCACAATGCTCCAAGGTCCCTGTAATCACAATGCTGCATGCACTTTTCATCACAAAACTCCATGACGCATGTCATCAGAATGCTCCATGGCCTTCTCATCAAAATGCTCTATGCCCTAGTCATAACAATGCTCCAAGACCCCTGTAATCACAATGCTCCATGCCCCTTTTCATCAGAATGCTCCATGAGACTTGCCATCACAAGTCTCCATGATCTTCTCATCACAATGTTCCAGGACCTTGACATCACCATGATCCATTCCCTTGTCATCACAATGCTCCATGACCACTGTCATCACAATAATCCATGAACATTTTCAGCCCAATGCTCCACGACCTTCTCATCACAATGCTCCATTGCCAATATCATCACAATGCTCCATGACCACTGTCATCACAACAATCCATGACACCTGAACACACAATGATCCAGGACTCTTGTCATCACAATGCTCCATTAACTTGTCGCCACAATGCTCCATGACCACTGTCATCACAATAATCCATGAACATTTTCAGCCCAATGCTCCACGACCTTCTCATCACAATGCTCCATTGCCAATATCATCACAATGCTCCATGACCACTGTCATCACAACAATCCATGACACCTGAACACACAATGATCCATGACCTCTGTCATCACAGTGCTCCAAACCCTTGTGATCACAATGTTCCATAACACTTGTCCTCACAACGCTCCATGATGCCTGTCATCACAATACTCCATGCCTTTTTCATCACAATGCTCCATGACCTTTGTCACCACAATTCTCAATACACTTGTCATCACAATGCTCCCTGACACTTGTCATCAGAATGCTCCTTGAACCCTGTCACGAAAAGGCTCCATGCCATTTTCATCACAATGCCCCATGCCATTTTCATCACAATGCTCCATGCCATTGTCATCAAAATACTCCACAAGCTTGTTATCAGAATGCTCCATGACCCTTGTCATCACAATTCTCCATGCACTTGTCAGCACAATGCTCCCTGACCCTTTTCATCACAATGATGCAAGCCATTGTCATCACAATGCTCCAATACCTTTGTCATCAGAATCCTCCCTGACACTTGGCATCACAATGCTCCATGCCATCCTCATCACAATGGGCCATTACATATGTGATCACAATGCTCCCTGACACCTGTCTTCACAATACGGCATGACCTGGTCATCACAATGCTCCATGCCCTTGTCATCACAGTGTGCCATTCCAACTCTCATCGCAATACTCCATGAAAGTTATTAGACCAATGTTCCATGCCCTTGTCATCACAATGCTCCATGCCCTTGTTATCACAATGCTCCATGACCACTATCATCACAATGCTCCAAGAACACTGTAATCACAATGCTCTATGCCCCTTTTCATCTCAGTGATCCATGAACCCTGTCATCACAATGCACCATGCCCATCATTATAATGCTTCATGCTATTGTCATCACAAAGAAATAAAAATGCTCCATGACCTCTGTCATAAAAATGCTCGAGGGCCTCCCTGGTGGCGCAAGTGGTTGAGAGTCCGCCTGCCGATGCAGGGGATACGGGTTCGTGCCCCGGTCTGGGAGGATCCCATATGCCGCGGAGCGGCTGGGCCCGTGAGCCATGGCCGCTGGGCCTGCGCGTCCGGAGCCTGTGCTCCGCAACGGGGGAGGCCGCAACAGTGAGAGGCCCGCATACCGCAAAAAAAAAAAAAAAAAAAAAAAAAAAAAAAAATGCTCCAAATCCTTGTGATCACAATATTCCATAACACTTGTCATCACAAAGCCCCATGACGCTCTTCATCACAATTATCCATGGTCTTCTCATCACAATGCTCCATGACCTTCGTCATCACAATGCTCAATACATTTGTCATCAAATTGCTCCCTGACACTTGTTGTCTGTATGCTCCTTGAACCCTGTCATGACAAGGCTCCATGCCTTTTTCATCACAATGATCCATGCACTTTTCATCACAGTGCTCCAAGACCAATGTAATCACAAAGCTCCATGCACTTGTCATCACAAAGCTCAATGACGCATGCCATCAGAATGCTCCTTGGTCTTCTCCTCACCATGCTCCATGCCCTTGTCATCACAATGTTCCAAGACCCCTGTAATCACAATTCTCCATGCCCCTTTTCTTCAGTATGCTCCATGAGACTTGTCATCAAAAGGCTCCATGGTTTTGTCATCACAATGCTCCAGGACCTTGTCATCACAATGCTTCATGACCTTGTCATGAAAATTTTCAATGGCCCTTGTCATCATAATGCTCCAAGCCATAATCATCACAATGCTCCATTATATTTGTCATCACAATCCTCCATTAAATTTGGCATCACAATGCTCCATGCCATTGTTATCGCAATGGACCATGACATATGTCATCACAATGCTCCCTGACACCTGTCTTCACAATACTCCATGACCTTATCATCACAATGCTCCATGCCCTTGTCATCACAATGCACCATGCCCACTCTCATCACAATAATCTATGAAACTTGTCAGACCAATGCACCATGCCCCTGTCATCACAATGCACCATGCCCTTTTCATCACAGTGCTCCATGACCCCTGTCATCACAATGCTCTGTGACTCCAGTCATCACAATGCTTCATAAAGATTGTCATCACAATGGTCAATGCCCGCGTCATCACAAGGCTCTGTGACCTTTGTAACCACAATGCTCCATGAATTTTTCATCACAATTCTCTGTGACCCTTGTCATCACAATGCTCCATGTCTTTGTCTGAACAATGCTCCATGACCATTGTCATCACAGTATGCCACATGCATTTCATCACAACTGTCCACAACCTTGTCATTGCAATGCTCCATAAACCTTGTAATCACAATGGTCCATGCACTTCTCATCAAAATGCTCTCTCACCAGAGATATCACAATGTTCCATCACTAGTCATCACAATACTCCCTCACCCCTGGAATCACAATGATCCATGACCCTGTCATCACAATGCTACATCCACTTATCATCACAATGTTCTATGACCCCTGCCATAACAATGTTCCATAAGCCCTGTCATCAAAATGCTCCATGACCCTTTCCATCCCAAAACTCCAAGACCCCTGCCATCACAATGTTCTATAACCCCTGCCATCTAAATGTTCCATTACACTTTTTATCAAATTGCTGCATGACTCGGTCATCAAAATGCTCCCTGCCCTTCTCATCAAAATGCTCCGTGACTTGTCATCACAAAGCTCCAAGACACTTGGCATCACAATGCTCCATGTCATTGTCATCACAATGCTCCATGAACGCTCTCATCACATTGCTCCATGCCCTTGTCATCACAAAGCTCCATGCTCCTTGAAATCAAAATGATCCATGACCTCTGTCATCACAATGCTCCATACCCTTGTGATCACAATGTTCCATAACACTTGTCATCACAACGCTCCATGATGCCTGTCATCACAATACTCCATGCCCTTTTCATCACAATGCTCCATGACCTTAGTCACCACAATTCTCAATACACTTGTCATCACAATGCTCCCTGACACTTGTCATCAGAATGCTCCTTGAACCCTGTCACGAAAAGGCTCCATGCCTTTTTCATCACAATGTCCCATGCCATTTTCATCACAATGCTCCATGCCATTGTCATCAAAATACTCCACAAGCTTGTCATCAGAATGCTCCATGACCCTTGTCATCACAATTCTCCATGCACTTGTCAGCACAATGCTCCCTGACCCTTGTTCTCACAATGCTCCAAGCCATTGTCATCACAATGCTCCATTACCTTTGTCATCAGAATCCTCCCTGACACTTGGCATCACAATGCTCCATGCCATCCTCATCACAATGGGCCATTACATATGTGATCACAATGCTCCCTGACACCTGTCTTCACAATATGGCATGACCTGGTCATCACAATGCTCCATGCCCTTGTCATCACAGTGTGCTATTCCAACTGTCATCGCAATACTCCATGAAAGTTATTAGTCCAATGTTCCATGCCCTTGTCATCACAATGCTCCATGCCCTTGTTATCACAATGCTCCATGACCCCTGTCATCACAATGCTCCGTGACTCCAGTCATCACAATGCTTCATGACCTTTGTCATCCCAATGGTCCATGCCCTTGTCATCAACAGTCTCTATGACGTTTTTAACCACAATGCTCCATGAACTTTTCATCACAATGCTCTTTGACCCTTGTCATCACAATGCTTTATGCCTTACTCAGCACAGTGCTCCATGACGCTTGTCACCACAATGCTCCATGCGCTTGTCAGCCCAATGCTCCATGACACATGTCATCACAATGCACCATGCGCTTGTCATCACAGTGCTCCACAACATTGTCATCACAATGCTCCATAAAATTTGTCATCACAATGCTCCATGCACTTCTCATCAAAATGCTCTCTCACTACTGATATCACAATGCTACATCACTCTTTGTCACAATACTCCCTCACCCCTGTCATCACAATGTTCCATGGCTCCTGTCATCACAATGCTACATGCACTTATCATCACAATGTTCGATGACCCCTGAAATCACAATGTTCCATAACACCTGTCTTCAAAATGTTCCATGACACTTTTCATCAAATTGCTCCATGACCCTGTCATCAGAATGCTCCCTGCCCTTCTCATCACAATGCACAACGTCCTTGCCATCAAAATGCTCCATGACCTTTGTCATCACAAAGATCCATGACCCTTGGCATCACAATGCTCCATGTCATTGTCATCACAATGCTCCATGAACACTCTCATCACAATGCTCCATGCCCTTGTCTTCACATAGCTCCATGACACATGTCATCAGAATGCTCCATGGCCTTCTCATCACAATGCTCCATGCCCTTGCCATCACAATGCTCCATTACCCCTGTCATAACAATGCACCATGACCCATGCCATCACGATGTTCCATGGCCTTGTCATCACAAGGCTCTATGACCCTTCTCATCACAATGCTCCAGTAACACTGTAATCACAATGCTCTATGCCCCTTTTCCTCTCAATGATCCATGAACCCTGTCATCAAAATGCACCATGCCCATCATCATAATGCTTCATGCTATTGTCATAACAACGAAATCAAATTGTTCCATGACCTCTGTCATAACAATGCTCCAAACCCTTGTGATCACAATATTCCATAACACTTGTCATCACAATGCCCCATGAGGCTCGTCACCACAATTATCCACGGTCTTCTCATCACAATGCTCCATGACCTTCGTCATCACAATGCTCAATACACATGTCATCAACATGCTCCCTGACATTTGTTGTCTGTATGCTCCTTGAACCCTGTCATGACAAGGCTGCATGCCTTTTTCATCACAGTGATCCATGCCCTTTTCATCACAGTGCTCCAAGTCCCATGTAATCACAGTGGTCCATGCCATTGTCATCACAAAGCTCAATGACGCATGCCATCAGAATGCTCCTTGGTCTTCTCCTCACAATGCTCCATGCCCTTGTCTTCACAATGTTCCAAGACCCCTGTAATCACAATGTTCCATTCCCCTTTTAATCAGTATGCTCCATGAGACTTGTCATCTCAAGGCTCCATGGTTTTGTCATCACAATGCTCCAGGACTTTGTCATCACAATGCTTCACGACATTTTCATCAAAATTTTCAATGGCCCTTGTCATCATAATGCTCCAAACCTTAATCATCACAATGCTCCATTATATTTGTCATCACAATCCTCCATTACATTTGGTATCACAAAGCTCCATGCCATTGTCATCGCCATGGACCATGACATAAGTCATCACAATGCTCCCTGACACCTGTCTTCACAATACTCCATGACCTTATGATCACAATGCTCCATGCCCTTGTCATCACAATGCACCATGCCCACTCTCATCACAATAACCTATGAAACTTGTCAGACAAATGCTCCATGCCACTGACATCACAATGCTCCATGCCCTTGTCATCACAATGCTCCATGAACCCTGTCATCACAATGCTCCGTGACTCCAGTCATCACAATGCTTCATAACGTTTGTCATCACAATGGTCCATGCCGGCGTCATCACAAGGCTCTGTGACCTTTGTAACCACAATGCTCCATGAAATTTTCATCACAATTCTCTGAGAAACTTGTCATCACAATGCTCCATGTCTTTGTCAGAACAATGCTCCATGACCATTGTCATCACAATGTGCCACGCACATTTCATCACAACGTTCCAAACCTTGTCATTGCAATGCTCCATAAACCTTGTAATCACAATGGTCCATGCACTTCTCATCAAAATGCTCTCTCACCAGAGATGTCACAATGTTCCATTACTAGTCATCACAATACACCCTCATCCTTGTAATCACAATGTTCCATGACCCTGTCATCACAATGCTACATCCCCTTATCATCACAATGTTCCATGACCCCTGCCAGCACAATGTTCCATAAGCCCTGTCATCAAAATGCTCCATGACCCTTTCCATCCCAAAGCTCCAAGACCCCTGACATCACAATGTTCTATAACCCCTGCCATCAAAATGTTCCATTACACTTTTTATCAAATTGCTGCATGACGCGGTCATCAAAATGCTCCCTGCCCTTCTCATCAACATGCTCCATGACTTGTCATCACAAAGCTCCAAGACCCTTGGCATCACAATGCTCCATGTCATTGTCATCACAATGCTCCATGAACCCTCTCATCACATTGCTCCATGCCCTTGTCATCACACAGCTCCATGACACTTGTCATCACAATGCTCGATGCCCTTCTCATCACAATGCTCCATGCCCTTGTCATTACAGTCCTGCATGACACATGTATCACAGTGTACCGTGCCCTTGTCATCACAGTGCTCCATGCCGACTCTCATCACAATAATCCATGAAACATTTCAGACCAAAGTTCCATACCCTTCTCATCACAATGCACCATGCCCTTTTCATCACAGTGCTCCATGACCCCTGTCATCACAATGCTCTGTGACTCCAGTCATCACAATGCTTCATAAAGATTGTCATCACAATGGTCAATGCCCGCGTCATCACAAGGCTCTGTGACCTTTGTAACCACAATGCTCCATGAATTTTTCATCACAATTCTCTGTGACCCTTGTCATCACAATTCTCCATGTCTTTGTCTGAACAATGCTCCATGACCATTGTCATCACAGTATGCCACATGCATTTCATCACAACTGTCCACAACCTTGTCATTGCAATGCTCCATAAACCTTGTAATCACAATGGTCCATGCACTTCTCATCAAAATGTTCTCTCACCAGAGATATCACAATGTTCCATCACTAGTCATCACAATACTCCCTCACCCCTGGAATCACAATGATCCATGACCCTGTCATCACAATGCTACATCCACTTATCATCACAATGTTCTATGACCCCTGCCATCACAATGTTCCATAAGCCCTGTTATCAAAATGCTCCATGACCCTTTCCATCCCAAAACTCCAAGACCCCTGCCATCACAATGTTCTATAACCCCTGCCATCTAAATGTTCCATTACACTTTTTATCAAATTGCTGCATGAATCGGTCATCAAAATGCTCCCTGCCCTTCTCATCAAAATGCTCCGTGACTTGTCATCACAAAGCTCCAAGACACTTGGTATCACAATGCTCCATGTCATTGTCATCACAATGCTCCATGAACGCTCTCATCACATTGCTCCATGCCCTTGTCATCACAAAGCTCCATGCTCCTTGAAATCAAAATGATCCATGACCTCTGTCATCACAATGCTCCATACCCTTGTGATCACAATGTTCCATAACACTTGTCATCACAACGCTCCATGATGCCTGTCATCACAATACTCCATGCCCTTTTCATCACAATGCTCCATGACCTTGGTCACCACAATTCTCAATACACTTGTCATCACAATGCTCCCTGACACTTGTCATCAGAATGCTCCTTGAACCCTGTCACGAAAAGGCTCCATGCCTTTTTCATCACAATGTCCCATGCCATTTTCATCACAATGCTCCATGCCATTGTCATCAAAATACTCCACAAGCTTGTCATCAGAATGCTCCATGACCCTTGTCATCACAATTCTCCATGCACTTGTCAGCACAATGCTCCCTGACCCTTGTTCTCACAATGCTCCAAGCCATTGTCATCACAATGCTCCATTACCTTTGTCATCAGAATCCTCCCTGACACTTGGCATCACAATGCTCCATGCCATCCTCATCACAATGGGCCATTACATATGTGATCACAATGCTCCCTGACACCTGTCTTCACAATACGGCATGACCTGGTCATCACAATGCTCCATGCCCTTGTCATCACAGTGTGCTATTCCAACTGTCATCGCAATACTCCATGAAAGTTATTAGTCCAATGTTCCATGCCCTTGTCATCACAATGCTCCATGCCCTTGTTATCACAATGCTCCATGACCCCTGTCATCACAATGCTCCGTGACTCCAGTCATCACAATGCTTCATGACCTTTGTCATCCCAATGGTCCATGCCCTTGTCATCAACAGTCTCTGTGACGTTTTTAACCACAATGCTCCATGAACTTTTCATCACAATGCTCTTTGACCCTT
Organism: Mesoplodon densirostris; assembly: GCF_025265405.1. Taxonomy (NCBI): domain Eukaryota; kingdom Metazoa; phylum Chordata; class Mammalia; order Artiodactyla; family Ziphiidae; genus Mesoplodon; species Mesoplodon densirostris. The sequence continues at coordinate 3,528,733 of NW_026778197.1, read as the reverse complement.
GTCATCACAATGCTTTATGCCTTACTCAGCACAGTGCTCCATGACCCTTGTCACCACAATGCTCCATGCGCTTGTCAGCCCAATGCTCCATGACACATGTCATCATAATGCACCATGTGCTTGTCATCACAGTGCTCCACAACATTGTCATCACAATGCTCCATAAAATTTGTCATCACAATGCTCCATGCACTTCTCATCAAAATGCTCTCTCACCACTGATATCACAATGCTACATCACTATTTGTCAAAATACTCCCTCACCCCTGTCATCACAAAGTTCCATGACAGCTGTCATCACAATGTTACATGCACTTATCATCACAATGTTCGATGACCCCTGAAATCACAATGTTCCATAACACCTGTCATCAAAATGTTCCATGACACTTTTCATCAAATTGCTCCATGACCCTGTCATCAGAATGCTCCCTGCCCTTCTCATCACAATGCACAACGCCCTTGCCATCAAAATGCTCCATGACCTTTGTCATCACAAAGATCCATGACCCTTGGCATCACAATGCTCCATGTCATTGTCATCACAATGCTCCATGAACACTCTCATCACATTGCTCCATGCCCTTGTCTTCACATAGCTCCATGACACATGTCATCAGAATGCTCCATGGCCTTCTCATCACAATGCTCCATGCCCTTGCCATCACAATGCTCCATTACACCTGTCATAACAATGCACCATGACCCATGCCATCACGATGTTCCATGGCCTTGTCATCACAAGGCTCTATGACCCTTCTCATCACAATGCTCCAGTAACACTGTAATCACAATGCTCTATGCCCCTTTTCCTCTCAATGATCCATGAACCCTGTCATCAAAATGCACCATGCCCATCATCATAATGCTGCATGCTATTGTCATAACAACGAAATCAAATTGTTCCATGACCTCTGTCATAACAATGCTCCAAACCCTTGTGATCACAATATTCCATAACACTTGTCATCACAATGCCCCATGAGGCTCGTCATCACAATTATCCACGGTCTTCTCATCACAATGCTCCATGACCTTCGTCATCACAATGCTCAATACACATGTCATCAACATGCTCCCTGACATTTGTTGTCTGTATGCTCCTTGAACCCTGTCATGACAAGGCTGCATGCCTTTTTCATCACAGAGATCCATGCCCTTTTCATCACAGTGCTCCAAGTCCCATGTAATCACAGTGGCCCATGCCATTGTCATCACAAAGCTCAATGACGCATGCCATCAGAATGCTCCTTGGTCTTCTCCTCACAATGCTCCATGCCCTTGTCTTCACAAGGTTCCAAGACCCCTGTAATCACAATGCTCCATTCCCCTTTTCATCAGTATGCTCCATGAGACTTGTCATCTCAAGGCTCCATGGTTTTGTCATCACAGTGCTCCAGGACCTTGTCATCACAATGCTTCACGACATTGTCATCAAAATTTTCAATGGCCCTTGTCATCATAATGCTCCAAACCTTAATCATCACAATGCTCCATTATATTTGTCATCACAATCCTCCATTACATTTGGTATCACAAAGCTCCAATCCATTGTCATCGCCATGGACCATGACATAAGTCATCACAATGCTCCCTGAAACCTGTCTTCACAATACTCCATGACCTTATCATCACAATGCTCCATGCCCTTGTCATCACAATGCACCATGCCCACTCTCATCACAATAATCTATGAAACTTGTCAGACCAATGCTCCATGCCACTGTCATTACAATGCTCCATGCCCTTGTCATCACAATGCTCAATGACCCCTGTCATCACAATGCTCCGTGACTCCAGTCATCACAATGCTTCATAACGTTTGTCATCACAATGGTCCATGCCCGCGTCATCACAAGGCTCTGTGACCTTTGTAACCACAATGCTCCATGAACTTTTCATCACAATTCTCTGAGAAACTTGTCATCACAATGCTCCATGTCTTTCTCAGAACAATGCTCCATGACCATTGTCATCACAATGTGCCACGCACATTTCACCACTACGTTACAAACCTTGTCATTGCAATGCTCCATAAACCTTGTAATCACAATGGTCCATGCACTTCTCATCAAAATGCTCTCTCACCACTGATATCACAATGCTACATCACTATTTGTCACAATACTCCCTCACCCCTGTCATCACAATGTTCCATGACTCCTGTCATCACAATGCTAAATGCACTTATCATCACAATGTTCGATGACCCCTGACATCACAATGTTCCATAACACCTGTCATCAAAATGTTCCATGACACTTTTCATCAAATTGCTCCATGACCCTGTCATCAGAATGCTCCCTGCCCTTCTCATCACAATGCACAACGCCCTTGCCATCAAAATGCTCCATGACCTTTGTCATCACAAAGATCCATGACCCTTGGCATCACAATGCTCCATGTCATTGTCATCACAATGCTCCATGAACGCTCTCATCACATTGCTCCATGCCCTTGTCTTCACATAGCTCCATGACACATGTCATCAGAATGCTCCATGGCCTTCTCATCACAATGCTCCATGCCCTTGCCATCACAATGCTCCATTACCCCTGTCATAACAATGCACCATGACCCCTGCCATCACGATGTTCCATGGCCTTGTCATCACAAGGCTCTATGACCCTTCTCATCACAATGCTCCAAGAACACTGTAATCACAATGCTCTATGCCCCTTTTCCTCTCAATGATCCATGAACCCTGTCATCAAAATGCACCATGCCCATCATCATAATGCTTCATGCTATTGTCATAACAACGAAATCAAATTGTTCCATGACCTCTGTCATAACAATGCTCCAAACCCTTGTGATCACAATATTCCATAACACTTGACATCACAATGCCCCATGAGGCTCGTCATCACAATTATCCATGGTCTTCTCATAACAATGCTCCATGACCTTCGTCATCACAATGCTCAATACACATGTCATCAACATGCTCCCTGACACTTGTTGTCTGTATGCTCCTTGAACCCTGTCATGACAAGGCTCCATGCCTTTTTCATCACAGTGATCCATGCCCTTTTCATCACAGTGCTCCAAGTCCCATGTAATCACAGTGGTCCATGCCATTGTCATCACAAAGCTCAATGACGCATGCCATCAGAATGCTCCTTGGTCTTCTCCTCACAATGCTCCATGCCCTTGTCTTCACAATGTTCCAAGACCTCTGTAATCACAATGTTCCATTCCCCTTTTAATCAGTATGCTCCATGAGACTTGTCATCTCAAGGCTCCATGGTTTTGTCATCACAATGTTCCAGGACCTTGTCATCACAATGCTTCACGACATTGTCATCAAAATTTTCAATGGCCCTTGTCATCATAATGCTCCAAACCTTAATCATCACAATGCTCCATTATATTTGTCATCACAATCCTCCATTACATTTGGTATCACAAAGCTCCATGCCATTGTCATCGCCATGGACCATGACATAAGTCATCACAATGCTCCCTGACACCTGTTTTCACAATACTCCATGACCTTATCATCACAATGCTCCATGCCCTTGTCATCACAATGCACCATGCCCACTCTCATCACAATAACCTATGAAACTTGTCAAACCAATGCTCCATGCCACTGACATCACAATGCTCCATGCCCTTGTCATCACAATGCTCCATGAACCCTGTCATCACAATGCTCCGTGACTCCAGTCATCACAATGCTTCATAACGTTTGTCATCACAATGGTCCATGCCGGCGTCATCACAAGGCTCTGTGACCTTTGTAACCACAATGCTCCATGAACTTTTCATCACAATTCTCTGAGAAACTTGTCTTCACAATGCTCCATGTCTTTGTCAGAACAATGCTCCATGACCATTGTCATCACAATGTGCCACGCACATTTCATCACAACGTTCCAAACCTTGTCATTGCAATGCTCCATAAACCTTGTAATCACAATGGTCCATGCACTTCTCATCAAAATGCTCTCTCACCAGAGATGTCACAATGTTCCATTACTAGTCATCACAATACACCCTCATCCTTGTAATCACAATGTTCCATGACCCTGTCATCACAATGCTACATCCCCTTATCATCACAATGTTCCATGACCCCTGCCAGCACAATGTTCCATAAGCCCTGTCATCAAAATGCTCCATGACCCTTTCCATCCCAAAGCTCCAAGACCCCTGACATCACAATGTTCTATAACCCCTGCCATCAAAATGTTCCATTACACTTTTTATCAAATTGCTGCATGACGCACTCATCAAAATGCTCCCTGCCCTTCTCATCAACATGCTCCATGACTTGTCATCACAAAGCTCCAAGACGCTTGGCATCACAATGCTCCATGTCATTGTCATCACAATGCTCCATGAACCCTCTCATCACATTGCTCCATGCCCTTGTCATCACACAGCTCCATGACACTTGTCATTACAATGCTCGATGCCCTTCTCATCACAATGCTCCATGCCCTTGTCATTACAGTCCTGCATGACACATGTATCACAGTGTACCGTGCCTTTGTCATCACAGTGCTCCATGCCAACTCTCATCACAATAATCCATGAAACATTTCAGACCAAAGTTCCATACCCTTCTCATCACAATGCTCCATTACCCCTGTCATAACAATGCACCATGACACCTGCTATCACAATGATCCACGGCCTAGTCATCACAAGGTTCCATGATAATTCTCATCACAATGCTCAAGACCCCTGATATCACAATGCTCCATGCCCTGATCATCACAAAGCTCCATGAAGCACGTCATCAGAATGTTCCATGGCCTTCTCATCACAATGCTCCTTGCCCTTGTCATCACAATGCTCCAAGACCCTTGTCATCACAATGCTCCATGCCGCTTTTCATCTCTATGCTCCATGAACCCTGTCATCACAATGCACCATGCCCATCATCATAATGCTTCAGGCTATTGTCATCACAATGAAATCAATATTCTGCATGACCTCTGTCATCATAATATTCCAAACCCTTGTGATCACAATGCTGCATAACACGTATCATCACAACACCCCATGACACTCATCATCACAATTATCCATGGTCTTCTCATCACAATGTTCCATGATCTTTGTCATCATAATGCTCAATACACTTGTCATCACAATGCTCCCTGACCCTTGTCGTCAGTATGCTCCTTGAACCCTGTCATGACAAGTTTCCATGCATTTTTCATCACAATGATCCATGACCATTTCATCACAATGCTCCAAGGTCCCTGTAATCACAATGCTGCATGCCCTTTTCATAACAAAACTCCATGACGCATGTCATCAGAATGCTCCATGGCCTTCTCATCACAATGCTCTATGCCCTAGTCATAACAATGCTCCAAGACCCCTGTAATCACAATGCTCCATGCCCCTTTTCATCAGAATGCTCCATGAGACTTGCCATCACAAGTCTCCATGGTCTTTTCATCACAATGTTCCAGGACATTGACATCACCATGATCCATTCCCTTGTCATCACAATGCTCCATGACCCCTGTCATCACAATAATCTATGAACATTTTCAGCCCAATGCTCCACGACCTTCTCATCACAATGCTCCATTGCCAATATCATCACAATGCTCCATGACCACTGTCATCACAACAATCCATGACACCTGACCACACAATGATCCAGGACTCTTGTCATCACAATGCTCCATTAACTTGTCATCACAATGCTACATGACACCTGTCATCACAACTCTCCATGAACATTTTCAGCCCAGTGCTCCATGACCCTTGTCATCACAATGATCAATGCCCTTGTCATCCCAATGCTCCATGACCCCTGTATTCACAATGCTCCTTGACGCTTGTCATCACAGTGCTCCATGACACATGTCATCACAATGCTCCATGCCTTTGTCAGCAAAATGCTACATGACCTTGTCATTACAATGCTCTATGCACTTGTCATCACAATACTCCATTTCCATTGTCATCACAATCCTCCATGAACTTTGGGATCACATTGCTTCATGCCCTTGTCATCACAATGCTCCATTCTCCTTGAAATCCAAATGATCCATGACCTCTGTCATCACAATGCTCCAAACCCTTGTGATCACAATGTTCCATAACACTTGTCATCACAACGCTCCATGATGCCTGTCATCACAATACTCCATGCCCTTTTCATCACAATGCTCCATGACCTTTGTCACCACAATTCTCAATACACTTGTCATCACAATGCTCCCTGACACTTGTCATCAAAATGCTCCTTGAACCTTGTCACGAAAAGGCTCCATGCCTTTTTCATCACAATGCCCCATGCCATTTTCATCCCAATGCTCCATGCCATTGTCATCAAAATACTCCACAAGCTTGTCATCAGAATGCTCCATGACCCTTGTCATCACAATTCTCCATGCACTTGTCAGCACAATGCTCCCTGACCCTTTTCATCACAATGATGCAAGCCATTGTCATCACAATGCTCCAATACCTTTGTCATCAGAATCCTCCCTGACACTTGGCATCACAATGCTCCATGCCATCCTCATCACAATGGGCCATTACATATGTGATCACAATGCTCCCTGACACCTGTCTTCACAATACGGCATGACCTGGTCATCACAATGCTCCATGCCCTTGTCATCACAGTGTGCCATTCCAACTCTCATCGCAATACTCCATGAAAGTTATTAGACCAATGTTCCATGCACTTGTCATCACAATGCTCCATGCCCTTCTTATCACAATGCTCCATGACCCCTATCATCACAATGATCCGTGACTCCAGTCATCACAATGCTTCATGACCTTTGTCATCACAATGGTCCATGCCCTCGTCATCAACAGTCTCTGTGACCTTTTTAACCACAATGCTCCATGAAATTTTCATTACAATGCTCTTTGACCCTTGTCATCACAATGCTCTATGCCTTTCGCAGCACAATGCTCCATGACCCTTGTCATCAAAATGCTCCATGCGCTTGTCAGCACAATGCTCCATGACACATGTCATCACAATGCACCATGCGCTTGTCATCACAGTGCTCCACAACATTGTCATCACAATGCTCCATAAAATTTGTCATCACAATGCTCCATGCACTTCTCATCAAAATGCTCTCTCACCACTGATATCTCAATGCTACATCACTATTTGTCACAATACTCCCTCATCCCTGTCATCACAATGTTCCATGACTCCTGTCATCACAATGCTACATGCACTTATCATCACAATGTTCGATGATCCCTGAAATCACAATGTTCCATAACACCTGTCATCAAAATGTTCCATGACACTTTTCATCAAATTGTTCCATGACCCTGTCATCAGAATGCTCCCTGCCCTTCTCATCACAATGCACAACGCCCTTGCCATCAAATGCTCCATGACCTTTGTCATCACAAAGCTCCATGACCCTTGGCATCACAATGCTCCATGTCATTGTCATCACAATGCTCCTTGAACGCTCTCATCACATTGCTCCATGCCCTTGTCTTCACATAGCTCCATGACACATGTCATCAGAATGCTCCATGGCCTTCTCATCACAATGCTCCAAGCCCTTGCCATCACAATGCTCCATTACCCCTGTCATAACAATGCTCCATGACCCCTGCCATCACGATGTTCCATGGCCTTGTCATCACAAAGCTCCTTGACCCTTGTCATCACAATGATCCTTGCCCCTTTTCATCTGAATGATCCATGAACCCTGTCATCACAATGCACTATGCCCATCATCATAATGCTTCATGCTATTGTCATAACAACGAAATCAAAATGTTCCATGACCTCTGTCATAACAATGCTCCAAACCCTTGTGATCACAATATTCCATAACACTTGTCATCACAATGCCCCGGATGCTCGTCATCACAATTATCCATGGTCTTCTCATCACAATGCTCCATGACCTTCGTCATCACAATGCTCAATACACTTGTCATCAACATGCTCCCTGACACTTGTTGTCTGTATGCTCCTTGAACCCTGTCATGACAAGGCTCCATGCCATTTTCATCACAATGATCCATGCCCTTTTCATCACAATGCTCCAAGTCCCATGTAATCACAATGGTCCATGCCATTGTCATTACAATGCTCAATGACGCATGCCATCAGAATGCTCCTTGGTCTTCTCCTCACAATGCTCCCTGCTCTTGTCTTCACAATGTTCCAAGACCCTTGTAATCACAATGCTCCATTCCCCTTTTAATCAGTATGCTCCATGAGACTTGTCATCACAAGGCTCCATGGTTTTGTCATCACAATGCTCCAGGACCTTGTCATCACAATGCTTCACGACATTGTCATCAAAATTTTCAATGGCCCTTGTCATCATAATGCTCCAAACCTTAATCATCACAATGCTCCATTATATTTGTCATCACAATCCTCCATTACATTTGGTATCACAAAGCTCCATGCCATTGTCATCGCCATGGACCATGACATAAGTCATCACAATGCTCCCTGACACCTGTCTTCACAATACTCCATGACCTTATCATCACAATGCTCCATGCCCTTGTCATCACAATGCACCATGCCCATTCTCATCACAATAATCTATGAAACTTGTCAGACCAATGCTCCATGCCACTGTCATCACAATGCTCCATGCCCTTGTCATCACAATGCTCCATGAACCCTGTCATCACAATTCTCCGTGACTCCAGTCATCACAATGCTTCATAACGTTTGTCATCACAATGGTCCATCCCCGCGTCATCACAAGGCTCTGTGACCTTTGTAACCACAATGCTCCATGAACTTTTCATCACAATTCTCTGAGAAACTTGTCATCACAATGCTCCATGTCTTTGTCAGAACAATGCTCCATGACCATTGTCATCACAATGTGCCACACGCATTTCATCACAACGTTCCAAACCTTGTCATTGCAATGCTCCATAAACCTTGTAATCACAATTGTCCATGCACTTCTCATCAAAATGCTCTCTCACCAGAGATATCACAATGTTTCATCACTAGTCATCACAATACACCCTCATCCATGTAATCACAATGTTCCATGACCCTGTCATCACAATGCTACATCCCCTTATCATCACAATGTTCCATGACCCCTGCCATCACAATGTTCCATAAGCCCTGTCATCAAAATGCTCCATGACCCTTTCCATCCCAAAGCCCCAAGACCCCTGACATCACAATGTTCTGTAACCCCTGCCATCAAAATGTTCCATTACACTTTTTATCAAATTGCTGCATGACCCAGTCATCAAAATGCTCCATGCCCTTCTCATCAAAATGCTCCATGACTTGTCATCACAAAGCTCCAAGACCCTTGGCATCACAATGCTCCATGTCATTGTCATCACAATGCTCCATGAACCCTCTCATCACATTGCTCCATGCCCTTGTCATCACAAAGCTCCATGACACTTGTCATCACAATGCTCGATGCCCTTCTCATCACAATGCTCCATGCCCTTGTCATTACAGTCCTGCATGACACATGTATCACAGTGTTCCGTGCCCTTGTCATCACAATGTTCCATGCCCACTCTCATCACAATAATCCATGAAACATTTCAGACCATAGTTCCATACCCTTCTCATCACAATGCTCCATTACCCCTGTCATAACAATGCACCATGACACCTCACATCACAATGATCCACGGCCTAGTCATCACAAGGTTCCATGATAATTCTCATCACAATGCTCAAGACCCCTGATATCACAATGCTCCATGCCCTTGTCATCACAAAGCTCCATGACGCATGTCATCAGAATGTTCCATGGCCTTCTCATCACAATGCTCCATGCCCTTGTCATCACAATGCTCCAAGACCCTTGCCATCACAATGCTCCATGCCCCTTTTCATCTCAATGCTCCATGAACCCTGTCATCACAATGCACCATGCCCATCATCATAATGCTTCAGGCTATTGTCATCACAATGAAATCAATATTCTGCATGACCTCTGTCATCATAATGCTCCAAACCCTTGTGATCACAATGCTGCATAACACGTATCATCACAACACCCCATGACGCTCATCATCACAAATATCCATGGTCTTCTCATCACAATGCTCCATGATCTTTGTCATCACAATGCTCAATACACTTGGCATCACAATGCTCCCTGACCCTTGTCGTCTGTATGCTCCTTGAACCCTGTCATGACAAGTTTCCATGCATTTTTCATCACAATGATCCATGACCATTTCATCACAATGCTCCAAGGTCCCTGTAATCACAATGCTCCATGCCGTTGTCATCACAAAACTCCATGACGCTTGTCATCAGAATGCTCCCTGGACTTCTCATCACAGTGCTATATGCCCTAGGCATAACAATGCTCCAAGACCCCTGTAATCAGAATGCTCCATGCCCCTTTTCATCAGAATGCTCCATGAGACTTGCCATCACAAGTCTCCATGGTCTTCTCATCACAATATTCCAGGACCTTGACATCACCATGATCCATTCCCTTGTCATCACAATGCTCCATGACCCCTGTCATCACAATAATCCATGAACATTTTCAGCCCAATGCTCCACGACTTTCTCATCACAATGCTCCATTGCCAATATCATCACAATGCTCCATGACCACTGTCATCACAACAATCCATGACACCTGACAACACAATGATCCAGGACTCTTGTCATCACAATGCTCCATTAACTTGTCGTCACAATGCTACATGACACCTGTCATCACAACTCTCCATGAACATTTTCAGCCCAGTGCTCGATGACCCTTGTCATCACAATGATCCATGCCCTTGTCATCCCAATGCTCCATGACCCCTGTATTCACAATGCTCCTTGACACTTGTCATCACAGTGCTCCATGACACATGTCATCACAATGCTCCATGCCTTTGTCAGCAAAATGCTACATGACCTTGTCATTACAATGCTCTATGCGCTTGTCATCACAATACTCCATTTCCATTGTCATCACAATCCTCCATGAACTTTGGGATCACATTGCTTCATGCCCTTGTCATCACAATTCTCCATGCTCCTTGAAATACAAATGATCCATGACCTCTGTCATCACAATGCTCCAAAACCTTGTGATCACAATGTTCCATAACACTTGTCATCACAACGCTCCATGATGCCTGTCATCACAATACTCCATGCCCTTTTCATCACAATGCTCCATGACCTTTGTCACCACAATTCTCAATACACTTGTCATCACAATGCTCCCTGACACTTGTCATCAGAATGCTCCTTGAACCCTGTCAAGAAAAGGCTCCATGCCTTTTTCATCACAATGCCCCATGCCATTTTCATCACAATGCTCCATGCCATTGTCATCAAAATACTCCACAAGCTTGTCATCAGAATGCTCCATGACCCTTGTCATCACAATTCTCCATGCACTTGTCAGCACAATGCTCCCTGACCCTTGTCATCACAATGCTGCAAGCCATTGTCATCACAATGCTCCAATACCTTTGTCATCAGAATCCTCCCTGACACTTGGCATCACAATGCTCCATGCCATCCTCATCACAATGGGCCATTACATATGTGATCACAATGCTCCCTGACACCTGTCTTCACAATACGGCATGACCTGGTCATCACAATGCTCCATGCCCTTGTCATCACAGTGTGCCATTCCAACTCTCATCGCAATACTCCATGAAAGTTATTAGACCAATGTTCCATGCACTTGTCATCACAATGCTCCATGCCCTTCTTATCACAATGCTCCATGACCCCTGTCATCAAAATGCTCCATGACTCCAGTCATCACAATGCTTCATGACCTTTGTCATCACAATGGTCCATGCCCTCGTCATCAACAGTCTCTGTGACCATGTTAACCACTATGCTCCATGAACTTTTCATCACAATGCTCTTTGACCCTTGTCATCACAATGCTCTATGCCTTTCTCAGCACAATGCTCCATGACCCTTGTCATCACAATGCTCCATGCGCTTGTCAGCACAATGCTCCATGACTCCTGTCATCACAATGCTACATGCACTTATCATCACAATGTTCGATGATCCGTGAAATCACAATGTTCCATAACACCTGTCATCAAAATGTTCCATGACACTTTTCATCAAATTGCTCCATGACCCTGTCATCAGAATGCTCCCTGACCTTCTCATCACAATGCACAACGCCCTTGCCATCACAATGCTCCATGACCTTTGTCATCACAAAGATCCATGACCCTTGGCATCACAATGCTCCATGTCATTGTCATCACAATGCTCCATGAACGCTCTCATCACATTTCTCCATGCCCTTGTCTTCACATAGCTCCATGACACATGTCATCAGAATGCTCCATGGCCTTCTCATCACAATGCTCCAAGCCCTTGCCATCACAATGCTCCATTACCCCTGTCATAACAATGCTCCATGACCCTTGCCATCACGATGTTCCATGGCCTTGTCATCACAAGGCTCCATGACCCTTCTCATCCCAATGCTCCAAGAACACTGTAATCACAATGCTCTATGCCCCTTTTCATCTCAATGATCCATGAACCCTGTCATCACAATGCACTATGCCCATCATCATAATGCTTCATGCTATTGTCATAACAACGAAATCAAAATGTACCATGACCTCTGTCATAACAATGCTCCAAACCCTTGTGATCACAATATTCCATAACACTTGTCATCACAATGCCCCAGAATGCTCGCCATCACAATTATCCATGGTCTTCTCATCACAATGCTCCTTGACCTTCGTCATCACAATGCTCAATACACTTGTCATCAACATGCTCCCTGACACTTGTTGTCTGTATGCTCCTTGAACCCTGTCATGACAAGGCTCCATGCTTTTTTCATCACAATGATCCATGCCCTTTTCATCACAATGCTCCAAGTCCCATGTAATCACAATGGTCCCTGCCTTTGTCATCACAAAACTCAATGATGCATGCCATCAGAATGCTCCTTGGTCTTCCCCTCACAATGCTCCATGCCCTTGTCTTCACAATGTTCCAAGACCCCTGTAATCACAATGCTCCATTCCCCTTTTAATCAGTATGCGCCATGAGACTTATCATCACAAGGCTCCATGGTTTTGTCATCACAATGCTCCAGGACCTTGTCATCACAATGCTTCACGACCTGGTCATCAAAATGTTCAATGGCCCTTGTCATCATAATGCTCCAAAACCTAATCATCACAATGCTCCATTATATTTGTCATCACAAACCTCCATTACATTTGGTATCACAAAGCTCCATGCCATTGTCATCGCCATGGACCATGACATATGTCATCACAATGCTCCCTGACACCTGTCTTCACAATGCTCCATGACCTTATCATCGCAATGCTCCATGCCCTTGTCATCACAATGCACCATGCCTACTCTCATCACAATAATCTATGAAACTTGTCAGACCAATGCTCCATGCCACTGTCATCACAATGCTCCATGCCCTTGTCATCACAATGCTCCATGACCCCTGTCATCACAATGCTCCGTGACTCCAGTCATCACAATATTTCATAACGTTTGTCATCACAATGGTCCATGCCCGCGTCATCACAAGGCTCTGTGACCTTTTTAACCACAATGCTCCATGAACTTTTCATCACAATTCTCTGAGAAACTTGTCATCACAATGCTCCATGTCTTTGTCAGAACAATGCTCCATGACCATTGTCATCACAATGTGCCACGTGCATTTCATCACAACGTTCCAAACCTTGTCATTGCAATGCTCCATAAACCTTGTAATCACAATGGTCCATGCACTTCTCATCAAAATGCTCTCTCACCAGAGATATCACAATGTTCCATCACTAGTCATCACAATACACCCTCGTCCTTGTAATCACAATGTTCCATGACACTGTCATCACAATGCTACATCCCCTTATCATCACAATGTTCCATGACCCCTGCCATCACAATGTTCCATAAGCCCTGTCATCAAAATGCTCCATGACCCTTTCCATCCAAATCTCCAAGACCCCTGACATCACAATGTTCTATAACCCCTGCCATCAAAATATTCCATTACACTTTTTATCAAATTGCTGCATGACCCGGTCATCAAAATGCTCCCTTCCCTTCTCATCAAAATGCTCCATGAATTGTCATCACAAAGCTCCAAGACCCTTGGCATCACAATGCTCCATGTCATTGTCATCACAATGCTCCATGAACCCTCTCATCACATTGCTCCATGCCCTTGTCATCACACAGCTCCGTGACACTTGTCATCAAAATGCTTGATGCCCTTCTCATCACAATGCTCCATGCCCTTGTCATTACAGTCCTGCATGACCCATGTATCACAGTGTTCCGTGCCCTTGTCATCACAATGCTCCATGCCCACTCTCATCACAATAATCCATGAAACATTTCAGACCAAATTTCTATACCCTTCTCATCACAATGCTCCATTACCCCTGTCATAACAATGCACCATGACACCTGCCATCACAATGCACCATGACACCTGCCATCACAATGATCCACGGCCTAATCATCACAAGGTTCCATGATAATTCTCATCACAATGCTCAAGACCCCTGATATCACAATGCTCCATGACCTTTTCATCACAATGCTCCAAGACCCTTGTCATCACAATGCTCCATGCCCCATTTCATCTCAATGCTCCCTGAAATCTGTCATCACAATGCTCCAAGACCCTTGTAGTCACAATGCTCCATGCCCCTTTTCATCTCAATGCTCCATGAACCCTGTCATCACAATGCACCATGCCCATCATCATAATGCTTCAGGCTATTGTCTTCACAATGAAATCAATATTCTGCATGACCTCTGTCATCATAATGCTCCAAACCCTTGTGATCACAATGTTGCATAACACGTATCATCAAAACACCCCATGACGCTCATCATCACAAATATCCATGGTCTTCTCATCACAATGCTCCATGATCTTTGTCATCACAATGCTCAATACACTTGGCATCACAATGCTCCCTGACCCTTGTCGTCTGTATGCTCCTTGAACCCTGGCATGACAAGTTTCCATGCATTTTTCATCACAATGATCCATGACCATTTCATCACAATGCTCCAAGGTCCCTGTAATCACAATGCTCCATGCCGTTGTCATCACAAAACTCCAGGACGCTTGTCATCAGAATGCTCCATGGACTTCTCATCACAGTGCTATATGCCCTAGGCATAACAATGCTCCAAGACCCTTGTAATCACAATGCTCCATGCCCCTTTTCATCAGAATGCTCCATGAGACTTGCCATCACAAGTCTCCATGGTCTTCTCATCACAATGTTCCAGGACCTTGACATCACCATGATCCATTCCCTTGTCATCACAATGCTCCATGACCCCTGTCATCACAATAATCCATGAACATTTTCAGCCCAATGCTCCACGACATTCTCATCACAATGCTCCATTGCCAATATCATCACAATGCTCCATGACCACTGTCATCACAACAATCCATGACACCTGACAACACAATGATCCAGGACTCTTGTCATCACAATGCTCCATTAACTTGTCGTCACAATGCTACATGACACCTGTCATCACAACTCTCCATGAACATTTTCAGCCCAGTGCTCCATGACCCTTGTCATCACAATGATCCATGCCCTTGTCATCCCAATGCTCCATGACCCCTGTATTCACAATGCTCCTTGACACTTGTCATCACAGTGCTCCATGACACATGTCATCACAATGCTCCATGCCTTTGTCAGCAAAATGCTACATGACCTTGTCATTACAATGCTCTATGCACTTGTCATCACAATACTCCATTTCCATTGTCATCACAATCCTCCATGAACTTTGGGATCACATTGCTTCATGCCCTTGTCATCACAATGCTCCATGCTCCTTGAAATCAAAATGATCCATGACCTCTGTCATCACAATGCTCCAAACCCTTGTGATCACAATGTTCCATAACACTTGTCATCACAACGCTCCATGATGCCTGTCATCACAATACTCCATGCCCTTTTCATCACAATGCTCCATGACCTTTGTCACCACAATTCTCAATACACTTGTCATCACAATGCTCCCTGACACTTGTCATCAGAATGCTCCTTGAACCCTGTCAAGAAAAGGCTCCATGCCTTTTTCATCACAATGCCCCATGCCATTTTCATCACAATGCTCCATGCCATTGTCATCAAAATACTCCACAAGCTTGTCATCAGAATGCTCCATGACCCTTGTCATCACAATTCTCCATGCACTTGTCAGCACAATGCTCCCTGACCCTTGTCATCACAGTGCTGCAAGCCATTGTCATCACAATGCTCCAATACCTTTGTCATCAGAATCCTCCCTGACACTTGGCATCACAATGCTCCATGCCATCCTCATCACAATGGGCCATTACATATGTGATCACAATGCTCCCTGACACCTGTCTTCACAATACGGCATGACCTGGTCATCACAATGCTCCATGCCCTTGTCATCACAGTGTGCCATTCCAACTCTCATCGCAATACTCCATGAAAGTTATTAGACCAATGTTCCATGCACTTGTCATCACAATGCTCCATGCCCTTGCTATCACAATGCTCCATGACCCCTGTCATCACAATGCTCCATGACTCCAGTCATCACAATGCTTCATGACCTTTGTCATCACAATGGTCCATGCCCTCGTCATCAACAGTCTCTGTGACCTTTTTAACCACAATGCTCCATGAAATTTTCATCACAATGCTCTTTGACCCTTGTCATCACAATGCTCTATGCCTTTCTCAGCACAATGCTCCATTACCCTTGTCATCACAATGCTCCATGCGCTTGTCAGCACAATGCTCCATGACACATGTCATCACAATGCACCATGCGCTTGTCACCACAGTGCTCCACAACATTGTCATCACAATGCTCCATAAAATTTGTCATCACAATGCTCCATGCACTTCTCATCAAAATGCTCTCTCACCACTGATATCACAATGCTACATCACTATTTGTCACAATACTCCCTCACCCCTGTCATCACAATGTTCCATGACTCCTGTCATCACAATGCTACATGCACTTATCATCACAATGTTCGATGATCCCTGAAATCACAATGTTCCATAACACCTGTCATCAAAATGTTCCATGACACTTTTCATCAAATTGCTCCATGACCCTGTCATCAGAATGCTCCCTGACCTTCTCATCACAATGCACAACGCCCTTGCCATCACAATGCTCCATGACCTTTGTCATCACAAAGATCCATGACCATTGGCATCACAATGCTCCATGTCATTGTCATCACAATGCTCCATGAACGCTCTCATCACATTTCTCCATGCCCTTGTCTTCACATAGCTCCATGACACATGTCATCAGAATGCTCCATGGCCTTCTCATCACAATGCTCCAAGCCCTTGCCATCACAATGCTCCATTACACCTGTCATAACAATGCTCCATGACCCTTGCCATCACGATGTTCCATGGCCTTGTCATCACAAGGCTCCATGACCCTTCTCATCCCAATGCTCCAAGAACACTGTAATCACAATGCTCTATGCCCCTTTTCATCTCAATGATCCATGAACCCTGTCATCACAATGCACTATGCCCATCATCATAATGCTTCATGCTATTGTCATAACAACGAAATCAAAATGTACCATGACCTCTGTCATAACAATGCTCCAAACCCTTGTGATCACAATATTCCATAACACTTGTCATCACAATGCCCCAGAATGCTCGCCATCACAATTATCCATGGTCTTCTCATCACAATGCTCCTTGACCTTCATCATCACAATGCTCAATACACTTGTCATCAACATGCTCCCTGACACTTGTTGTCTGTATGCTCCTTGAACCCTGTCATGACAAGGCTCCATGCCTTTTTCATCACAATGATCCATGCCCTTTTCATCACAATGCTCCAAGTCCCATGTAATCACAATGGTCCATGCCTTTGTCATCACAAAACTCAATGATGCATGCCATCAGAATGCTCCTTGGTCTTCCCCTCACAATGCTCCATGCCCTTGTCTTCACAATGTTCCAAGACCCCTGTAATCACAATGCTCCTTTCCCCTTTTAATCAGTATGCGCCATGAGACTTGTCATCACAAGGCTCCATGGTTTTGTCATCACAATGCTCCAGGACCTTGTCATCACAATGCTTCACGACCTTGTCATCAAAATTTTCAATGGCCCTTGTCATCATAATGCTCCAAACCCTAATCATCACAATGCTCCATTATATTTGTCATCACAATCCTCCATTACATTTGGTATCACAAAGCTCCATGCCATTGTCATCGCCATGGACCATGACATATGTCATCACAATGCTCCCTGACACCTGTCTTCACAATGCTCCATGACCTTATCATCGCAATGCTCCATGCCCTTGTCATCACAATGCACCATGCCTACTCTCATCACAATAATCTATGAAACTTGTCAGACCAATGCTCCATGCCACTGTCATCACAATGCTCCATGCCCTTGTCATCACAATGCTCCATGACCCCTGTCATCACAATGCTCCGTGACTCCAGTCATCACAATGTTTCATAACGTTTGTCATCACAATGGTCCATGCCCGCGTCATCACAAGGCTCTGTGACCTTTGTAATCACAAAGCTCCATGAACTTTTCATCACAATTCTCTGAGAAACTTGTCATCACAATGCTCCATGTCTTTGTCAGAACAATGCTCCATGACCATTGTCATCACAATGTGCCACGTGCATTTCATCACAACGTTCCAAACCTTGTCATTGCAATGCTCCATAAACCTTGTAATCACAATGGTCCATGCACTTCTCATCAAAATGCTCTCTCACCAGAGATATCACAATGTTCCATCACTAGTCATCACAATACACCCTCGTCCTTGTAATCACAATGTTCCATGACACTGTCATCACAATGCTACATCCCCTTATCATCACAATGTTCCATGACCCCTGCCATCACAATGTTCCATAAGCCCTGTCATCAAAATGCTCCATGACCCTTTCCATCCAAATCTCCAAGACCCCTGACATCACAATGTTCTATAACCCCTGCCATCAAAATATTCCATTACACTTTTTATCAAATTGCTGCATGACCCGGTCATCAAAATGCTCCCTTCCCTTCTCATCAAAATGCTCCATGAATTGTCATCACAAAGCTCCAAGACCCTTGGCATCACAATGGTCCATGTCATTGTCATCACAATGCTCCATGAACCCTCTCATCACATTGCTCCATGCCCTTGTCATCACACAGCTCCGTGACACTTGTCATCAAAATGCTTGATGCCCTTCTCATCACAATGCTCCATGCCCTTGTCATTACAGTCCTGCATGACCCATGTATCACAGTGTTCCGTGCCCTTGTCATCACAATGCTCCATGCCCACTCTCATCACAATAATCCATGAAACATTTCAGACCAAATTTCTATACCCTTCTCATCACAATGCTCCATTACCCCTGTCATAACAAAGCACCATGACACCTGCCATCACAATGCACCATGACACCTGCCATCACAATGATCCACGGCCTAATCATCACAAGGTTCCATGATAATTCTCATCACAATGCTCAAGACCCCTGATATCACAATGCTCCATGCCCTTGTCATCACAATGCTCCAAGACCCTTGTCATCACAATGCTCCATGCCCCATTTCATCTCAATGCTCCCTGAAATCTGTCATCACAATGCTCCAAGACCCTTGTAGTCACAATGCTCCATGCCCCTTTTCATCTCAATGCTCCATGAACCCTGTCATCACAATGCACCATTCCCATCATCATAATGCTTCAGGCTATTGTCTTCACAATGAAATCAATATTCTGCATGACCTCTGTCATCATAATGCTCCAAACCCTTGTGATCACAATGTTGCATAACACGTATCATCACAACACCCCATGACGCTCATCATCACAATTATCCATGGTCTTCTCATCACAATGCTCCATGATCTTTGTCATCACAATGCTCAATACACTTGGCATCACAATGCTCCCTGACCCTTGTCGTCTGTATGCTCCTTGAACCCTGTCATGACAAGTTTCCATGCATTTTTCATCACAATGATCCATGACCATTTCATCACAATGCTCCAAGTTCCCTGTAATCACAATGCTCCATGCCCTTGTCATCACAAAACTCCATGACGCATGTCATCAGAATGCTCCATGGCCTTCTTATCACAATGCTCTATGCCCTAGTCATAACAATGCTCCAAGACCCCTGTAATCACAATGCTCCATGCCCCTTTTTATCAGAATGCTCCATGAAACTTGTCATCACAAGTTTCCATGGTCTTCTCATCACAATGTTCCAGGACCTTGACATCACCATGATCCATTCCCTTGTCATCACAATGCTCCATAACCCCTGTCATCACAATAATCCATGAACATTTTCAGCCCAATGCTCCACGACCTTCTCATCACAATGCTCCATTGCCAATATCATCACAATGCTCCATGACCACTGTCATCACAACACTCCATGACACCTGACAACACAATGATCCAGGACTCTTGTCATCACAATGCTCCATTAACTTGTCGTCACAATGCTACATGACACCTGTCATCACAACTCTCCATGAACATTTTCAGCCCAGTGCTTCATGACCCTTGTCATCACAATGATCCATGCCCTTGTCAGCCCAATGCTCCATGACCCCTGTATTCACAATGCTCCTTGACGCTTGTCCTCACAGTGCTCCATGACACATGTCATCACAATGCTCCAAAACTTTGTCAGCAAAATGCTACATGACCTTGTCATTACAATGCTCTATGCGCTAGTCATCACAATACTCCATTTCCATTGTCATCAAAATCCTCCATGAACTTTGGGATCACATTGCTTCATGCTCTTGTCATCACAATGCTCCATGCTCCTTGAAATCAAAATGATCCATGACCTCTGTCATCACAATGCTCCAAACCCTTGTGATCACAATGTTCCATAACACTTGTCATCACAACGCTCCATGATGCCTGTCATCACAATACTCCATGCCCTTTTCATCGCAATGCTCCATGACCTTTGTAACCACAATTCTCAATACACTTGTCATCACAATGCTCCCTGACACTTGTCATCAGAATGCTCCTTGAACCCTGTCACAAAAAGGCTCCATGCCTTTTTCATCACAATGCCCCATGCCATTTTCATCACAATGATCCATGCCATTGTCATCAAGATACTCCACAAGCTTGTCATCAGAATGCTCCATGACCCTTGTCATCACAATTCTCCATGCACTTGTCAGCACAATGCTCCCTGACCCTTGTCATCACAATGCTCCAAGCCATTGTCATCACAATGCTCCCTTACCTTTGTCATCAGAATCCTCCCTGACACTTGGCATCACAATGCTCCATACCTTCCTCATCACAATGGGCCATTACATATGTGATCACAATGCTCCCTGACACCTGTCTTCACAATACGGCATGACCTGTTCATCACAATGCTCCATGCCCTTGTCATCACAGTGTGCCATTCCAACTCTCATCGCAATACTCCATGAAAGTTATTAGACCAATGTTCCATGCCCTTGTCATCACAATGCTCCATGCCCTTGCTATCACAATGCTCAATGACCCCTGTCATCACAATGCTCCGTGACTCCAGTCATCACAATGCTTCATGACCTTTGTCATCACAATGGTCCATGCCCTCGTCATCAACAGTCTCTGTGACCTTTTTAACCACAGTGCTCCATGATCTTTTCATCACAATGCTCTTTGACCCTTGTCATCACAATGCTCTATGCCTTTCTCAGCACAATGCTCCATGACCCTTGTCATCACAATGCTCCATGCGCTTGTCAGCCCAATGCTCCATGACACATGTCATCACAATGCACCATGCGCTTGTCATCACAGTGCTCCACAACATTGTCATCACAATGCTCCATAAAATTTGTCATCACAATGCTCCATGCACTTCTAATAAAAATGCTCTCTCACCACTGATATCACAATGCTACATCACTATTTGTCACAATACTCCCTCACACCTGTCATCACAATGTTCCATGACTCCTGTCATCACAATGCTACATGCACTTATCATCACAATGTTCGATGACCCCTGAAATCACAATGTTCCATAACACCTGTCATCAAAATGTTCCATGACACTTTTCATCAAATTGCTCCATGACCCTGTCATCACAATGCTCCCTGCCCTTCTCATCACAATTCACAACGCCCTTGCCATCAAAATGCTCCATGACCTTTGTCATCACAAAGATCCATGACCCTTGGCATCACAATGCTCCATGTCATTGTCATCACAGTGCTCCATGAACGCTCTCATCACATTGCTCCATGCCCTTGTCTTCACATAGCTCCATGACACATGTCATCAGAATGCTCCATGGCCTTCTCATCACAATGCTCCAAGCCCTGGCCATCACAATGCTCCATTACCCCTGTCATAACAATGCTCCATGACCCCTGCCATCACGATGTTCCATGACCTTGTCATCACAAGGCTCCATGACCCTTCTCATCACAATGCTCCAAGAACACTGTAATCACAATGCTCTATGCCCCTTTTCATCTCAATGATCCTTGAACCCTGTCATCACAATGCACTATGCCCATCATCATAATGCGTCATGCTATTGTCATAACAACGAAATCAAAATGTTCCATGACCTCTGTCATAACAATGCTCCAAACCCTTGTGATCACAATATTCCATAACACTTGTCATCACAATGCCCCAGTATGCTCGTCCTCACAATTATCCATGGTCTTCTCATCACAATGCTCCATGACCTTCGTCATCACAATGCTCAATACACTTGTCATCAACATGCTCCCTGACACTTGTTGTCTGTATGCTCCTTGAACCCTGTCATGACAAGGCTCCATGCCTTTTTCATCACAATGATCCATGCCCTTTTCATCACAATGCTCCAAGTCCCATGTAATCACAATGGTCCATGCCATTGTCATCACAAAGCTCAATGACGCATGACATCAGAATGCTCCTTGGTCTTCTCCTCACAATGCTCCATGCCCTTGTCTTCACAATGTTCCAAGACCCCTGTAATCACAATGCTCCATTCCCCTTTTAATCAGTATGCTCCATGAGAATTGTCATCACAAGGCTCCATGGTTTTGTCATCACAATGCTCCAGGACCTTGTCATCACAATGCTTCACGACATTGTCATCAAAATTTTCAATGGCCCTTGTCATCATAATGCTCCAAACCCTAATCATCACAATGCTCCATTATATTTGTCATCACAATCCTCCATCCCATTTGGTATCACAAAGCTCCATGCCATTGTCATCGCCATGGACCATGACATATGTCATCACAATGCTCCCTGACACCTGTCTTCACAATACTCCATGACCTTATCATCACAATGCTCCATGCCCTTTTCATCACAATGCACCATGCCCACTCTCATCACAATAATCTATGAAACTTGTCAGACCAATGCTCCATGCCACTGTCATCACAATGCTCCATGCCCTTGTCATCACAATGCTCCATGACCCCTGTCATCACAATGCTCCATGACTCCAGTCATCCCAATGCTTCATGACCTTTGTCATCACAATGGTCCATGCCCTCGTCATCAACAGTCTCTGGGACCTTTTTAACCACAATGCTCCATGAATTTTTCATCACAATTCTCTGTGACCCTTGTCATCACAATGCTCCATGTCTTTGTCTGAACAATGCTCCATGACCATTGTCATCACAGTATGCCACATGCATTTCATCACAACTGTCCACAACCTTGTCATTGCAATGCTCCATAAACCTTGTAATCACAATGGTCCATGCACTTCTCATCAAAATGCTCTCTCACCAGAGATATCACAATGTTCCATCACTAGTCATCACAATACTCCCTCACCCCTGGAATCACAATGATCCATGACCCTGTCATCACAATGCTACATCCACTTATCATCACAATGTTCTATGACCCCTGCCATAACAATGTTCCATAAGCCCTGTCATCAAAATGCTCCATGACCCTTTCCATCCCAAAACTCCAAGACCCCTGCCATCACAATGTTCTATAACCCCTGCCATCTAAATGTTCCATTACACTTTTTATCAAATTGCTGCATGACTCGGTCATCAAAATGCTCCCTGCCCTTCTCATCAAAATGCTCCGTGACTTGTCATCACAAAGCTCCAAGACACTTGGCATCACAATGCTCCATGTCATTGTCATCACAATGCTCCATGAACGCTCTCATCACATTGCTCCATGCCCTTGTCATCACAAAGCTCCATGCTCCTTGAAATCAAAATGATCCATGACCTCTGTCATCACAATGCTCCATACCCTTGTGATCACAATGTTCCATAACACTTGTCATCACAACGCTCCATGATGCCTGTCATCACAATACTCCATGCCCTTTTCATCACAATGCTCCATGACCTTAGTCACCACAATTCTCAATACACTTGTCATCACAATGCTCCCTGACACTTGTCATCAGAATGCTCCTTGAACCCTGTCACGAAAAGGCTCCATGCCTTTTTCATCACAATGTCCCATGCCATTTTCATCACAATGCTCCATGCCATTGTCATCAAAATACTCCACAAGCTTGTCATCAGAATGCTCCATGACCCTTGTCATCACAATTCTCCATGCACTTGTCAGCACAATGCTCCCTGACCCTTGTTCTCACAATGCTCCAAGCCATTGTCATCACAATGCTCCATTACCTTTGTCATCAGAATCCTCCCTGACACTTGGCATCACAATGCTCCATGCCATCCTCATCACAATGGGCCATTACATATGTGATCACAATGCTCCCTGACACCTGTCTTCACAATATGGCATGACCTGGTCATCACAATGCTCCATGCCCTTGTCATCACAGTGTGCTATTCCAACTGTCATCGCAATACTCCATGAAAGTTATTAGTCCAATGTTCCATGCCCTTGTCATCAGAATGCTCCATGCCATTGTTATCACAATGCTCCATGACCCCTGTCATCACAATGCTCCGTGACTCCAGTCATCACAATGCTTCATGACCTTTGTCATCCCAATGGTCCATGCCCTTGTCATCAACAGTCTCTGTGACGTTTTTAACCACAATGCTCCATGAACTTTTCATCACAATGCTCTTTGACCCTTGTCATCACAATGCTTTATGCCTTACTCAGCACAGTGCTCCATGACGCTTGTCACCACAATGCTCCATGCGCTTGTCAGCCCAATGCTCCATGACACATGTCATCACAATGCACCATGCGCTTGTCATCACAGTGCTCCACAACATTGTCATCACAATGCTCCATAAAATTTGTCATCACAATGCTCCATGCACTTCTCATCAAAATGCTCTCTCACTACTGATATCACAATGCTACATCACTATTTGTCACAATACTCCCTCACCCCTGTCATCACAATGTTCCATGGCTCCTGTCATCACAATGCTACATGCACTTATCATCACAATGTTCGATGACCCCTGAAATCACAATGTTCCATAACACCTGTCATCAAAATGTTCCATGACACTTTTCATCAAATTGCTCCATGACCCTGTCATCAGAATGCTCCCTGCCCTTCTCATCACAATGCACAACGTCCTTGCCATCAAAATGCTCCATGACCTTTGTCATCACAAAGATCCATGACCCTTGGCATCACAATGCTCCATGTCATTGTCATCACAATGCTCCATGAACACTCTCATCACAATGCTCCATGCCCTTGTCTTCACATAGCTCCATGACACATGTCATCAGAATGCTCCATGGCCTTCTCATCACAATGCTCCATGCCCTTGTCATAACAGTCCTGCATGACCCATGTATCACAATGCTCCATGCCCTTGTCATCACAAAACTCCATGACGCATGTCATCAGAATGCTCCATGGGCTTCTCATCACAGTGCTCTATGCCCTAGTCATAACAATGCTCCAAGACCCCTGTAATCACAATGCTCCATGTCCCTTTACATCAGAATGCTCCATGAGACTTGCCATCACAAGTCTCCATGGTGTTCTCATCACAATGTTCCAGGACCTTGATATCACCATGATCCATTCACTTGTCATCACAATGCTCCATTACCCCTGTCATCACAATAATCCATGAACATTTTCAGCCCAATGCTCCACGACATTCTCATCACAATGCTCCATGCCCTTGCCATCACAATGCTCCATTACCCCTGTCATAACAATGCTCCATGACCCTTGCCATCACGATGATCCATGGCCTTGTCATCACAAGGCTCCATGACCCTTCTCATCACAATGCTCCAAGAACACTGTAATCACAATGTTTCATGCCCCTTTTCAACTCAATGATCCATGAACCCTGTCATCACAATGCACCCTGCCCATCATCATAATGTTTCAGGCTATTGTCATAACAACGAAAACAAAATGTTCCATGACCTCTGTCATAACAATGTTCCAAAACCTTGTGATCACAATATTCCATAACACTTGTCATCACAATGCCCCAGGATGCTCGTCATCACAATTATCCATGGTCTTCTCATCACAATGCTCCATGACCTTCGTCATCACAATGCTCAATACACTTGTCATCAACATGCTACCTGACACTTGTTGTCTGTATGCTCCTTGAACCCTGTCATGACAAGGCTCCATGCCTTTTTTATCACAATGATCCATGCCCTTTTCATCACAATGCTCCAAGTCCCATGTAATCACAATGGTCCATGCCATTGTCATCACAAAGCTCAATGACGCATGCCATCAGAATGCTCCTTGGACTTCTCCTCACAATGCTCCATGCCCTTGTTTTCACAATGTCCCAGGACCCCTGTAATCCCAATGCTCCATTCCCCTTTTAATCGGTATGCTCCATGAGACTTGTCATCACAAGGGCCATGGTTTTGTCATCACAATGCTCCAGGACCTAGTCATCACAATGCTTCATGAACTTGTCATCAAAATTTTCAATGGCCCTTGTCATCGTAATGCTCCAAACCCTAATCATCACAATGCTCCATTTTCGTTGTCATCACAATCCTCCTATACATTTGGTTTCACAAAGCTCCATGCCATTGTCATTGCCATGGACCATGACATATGTCATCACAATGCTCCCTGACACCTGTCTTCACAATACTCCATGACCTTATCATCACAATGCTCCATGCCCTTGTCATCACAATGCACCATGCCCACTCTCATCACAATAATCTATGAAACTTGTCAGACCAATGCTCCATGCCACTGTCATCACAATGCTCCATGACCTTGTCATCACAATGCTCCATGACCCCTGTCATCACAATGCTCCGTGACTCCAGTCATCACAATGCTTCTTAACGTTTGTCATCACAATGGTCCATTCCCGCGTCATCACAAGGCTCTGTGACCTTTGTAACCACAATGCTCCATAAACTTTTCATCACAATTCTCTGAGAAACTTCTCATCACAATGCTCCATGTCTTTGTCAGAACAATGCTCCATGACCATTGTCATCACAATGTGCCACGTGCATTTCATCACAACGTTCCAAACCTTGTCATTGCAATGCTCCATAAACCTTGTAATCACAATGGTCCATGCACTTCTCATCAAAATGCACTCTCACCAGAGATATGACAATGTTCCATCACTAGTCATCACAATACACCCTCATCCTTGTAATCACAATGTTCCATGACACTGTCATCACAATGGTACATCCCCTTATCATCACAATGTTCCATGACCCCTGCCATCACAATGTTCCATAAGCCCTGTCATCAAAATGCTCCATGACCCTTTCCATCCCAAAGATCCAAGACCCCTGTCATCACAATGTTCTATAACCCCTGCTATCAAAATGTTCCATTATACTTTTTATCAAATTGCTGCATGACGCGGTCATCAAAATGCTCCCTGCCCTTCTCATCAAAATGCTCCATGATTTGTCATCACAAAGCTCCAAGACCCTTGGCATCACAATGCTCCATGTCACTGTCATCACAGTGCTCCATGAACCAGCTCATCACATTGCTACATCGCCTTGTCATCACACAGCTCCATGACACTTGTCATCACAATGCTCGATGCCCTTCTCATCACAATGCTCCATGCCCTTGTCATTACAGTCCAGCATGACCAATGTATCACAGTGTCCCTTGCCCTTGTCATCACAATGCTCCATGCCCACTCTCATCACAATAATCCATGAAACATTTCAGACCGAAGTTCCATACCCTTCTCATCACAATGCTCCATTACCCCTGTCATAACAATGCACCATGACACCTGCCATCACAGTGATCCACGGCCTAGTCATCACAAGGTTCCATGATAATTCTCATCACAATGCTCAAGACCCCTGATATCACAATGCTCCATGCCCTTGTCATCACAAAGCTCCATGACGCATGTCATCAGAATGTTCCATGGCCTTCTCATCACAGTGCTCCATGCCCTTGTCATCAAAATGCTCCAAGACCCTTGTAATCACAATGCTCCATGCCACATTTCATTTCAATGCTCCATGAAATCTGTCATCACAATGCTCCAAGACCCTTGTAATCACAATGCTCCATGCCCCTTTTCATCTCAATGCTCCATGAACCCTGTCATTACAATGCACCATGCCCATTATCATAATGCTTCAGGCTATTGTCATCACAATGAAATCAATATTCTGCAGGACCTCTGTCATCATAATGCTCCAAATCCTTGTGATCACAGTGTTGCATAACACGTATCATCACAACACCCCATGACGCTCATCATCACAATTATCCATGGTCTTCTCATCACAATGCTCCATGATCTTTGTCATCACAATGCTCAATACACTTGTCATCACAATGCTCCCGGAACCTTTTCGTCAGTATGCTCCTTGAACCCTGTCATGACATGTTTCCTTGCCTTTTTCATCACAATGATCCATGACCATTTCATCACAATGCTCCAAGGTCCCTGTAATCACAATGCTCCATGCCCTTGTCATCACAAAACTCCATGACGCATGTCATCAGAATTCTCCATGGACTTCTCATCACAATGCTCTATGCCCTAGTCATAATAATGCTCCAAGACCCCTGTAATCACAATGCTCCATGCCCCTTTTCATCAGAATGCTCCATGAGACTTGCCAACACAAGTCACCATGGTCTTCTCATCACAATGATCCAGGACCTTGACATCACCAGGATCCATGCCCTTGTCATCACAATGCTCCATGACTCCTGTCATCACAATAATCCATGAACATTTTCAGCCCAATGCTCCACGACCTTCTCATCACAATGCTCCATTGCCAATATCATCACAATGCTCCATGACCACTGTCATCACAACACTCCATGACACCTGACAACACAATGATCCAGGACTCTTGTCATCACAATGCTCCATTCCCTTGTCGTCACAATGCTACATGACACCTATCATCACAACTCTCCATGAACATTTTCAGCCCAGTGCTCCATGACCCTTGTCATCACAATGATCCATGCCCTTGTCATCCCAAAGCTCCATGAACCCTGTCTTCACAATGCACCATGCCCATCATCATAATGCTTCAGGCTATTGTCATCACAATGAAATCAATATTCTGCATGACCTCTGTCATCATAATGCTCCAAACCCTTGTGATCACAGTGTTGCATAACACGTATCATCACAACACCCCATGACGCTCATCATCACAATTATCCATGGTCTTCTCATCAAAATGTTCCATGATATTTGTCATCACAATGCTCAATACACTTGTCATCACAATGCTCCCTGACCCTTGTCGTCAGTATGCTCCTTGAACCCTGTCATGACAAGTTTCCATGCATTTTTCATCACAATGATCCATGACCATTTCATCACAATGCTCCAAGGTCCCAGTAATCACAATGCTCCATGCCCTTGTCATCACAAAACTCCATGACGCATGTCATCAGAATGCTCCATGGCCTTCTCATCACAATGCTCTATGCCCTAGTCATAACAATGCTCCACGACCCCTGTAATCACAATGCTCCATGCCCCTTTTCATCAGAATGCTCCATGAGACTTGCCATCACAAGTCTCCATGGTCTTCTCATCACAATGTTCCAAGACCTTGACATCACAAAGATCCATTCCCTTGTCATCACAATGCTCCATGACCCCTGTAATCACAATAATCCATGAACATATTCAGCCCAATGCTCCACGACCTTCTCATCACAATGCTCCATTGCCAATATCATCACAATGCTCCATGACCACTGTCATCACAGCACTCCATGACACCTGACAACACAATGATCCAGGACTCTTGTCATCACAATGCCCCTTTCCCTTGTCGTCACAATGCTACATGACACCTGTCATCACAACTCTCCATGAACATTTTCAGCCCAGTGCTCCATGACCCTTGTCATCACAATGATCCATGCCCTTGTCTTCCCAATGCTCCATGACCCCTGTTTTCACAATGCTCCTTAGACGCTTGTCATCACAGTGCTCCATGACACATGTCATCACAATGCTCCATGCCTTTGTCAGCAAAATGCTACATGACCTTGTCATTACAATGCTGTATGCACTTATCATCACAATACTCCATTTCCATTGTCATCACAATCCTCCATGAACTTTGGGATCACATTGCTTCATGCCCTTGTCATCACAATGCTCCATGCTCCTTGAAATCAAAATGATCCATGACCTCTGTCATCACAATGCTCCAAACCCTTGTGATCACCATGTTCCATAACACTTGTCATCACAACGCTCCATGATGCCTGTCATCACAATACTCCATGCCCTTTTCATCACAATGCTCCATGACGTTTGTCACCACAATTCTCAATACACTTGTCATCACAATGCTCCATGACCTTTGTCACCACAATTCTCAATACACTTGTCATCACAATGCTCCCTGACACTTGTCATCAGAATGCTCCTTGAACACTGTCACGAAAAGGCTCCATGCCTTTTTCATCACAATGCCCCATGCCATTTTCTTCACAATGCTCCATGCCATTGTCATCAAAATACTCCACAAGCTTGTCATCAGAATGCTCCATGACCCTTGTCATCACAATTCTCCATGCACTTGTCAGCACAATGCTCCCTGACCCTTGTCATCACAATGCTCCAAGCCATTGTCATCACAATGCTCCATTACCTTTGTCATCAGAATCCTCCCTGACACTTGGCATCACAATGCTCTATGCCATCCTCATCACAATGGGCCATTACATATGTGATCACAATGCTCCCTGACACCTGTCTTCACAATACGGCATGACCTGGTCATCACAATGCTCCATGCCCTTGTCATCACAGTGTGCCATTCCAACTCTCATCGCAATACTCCATGAAAGTTATTAGACCAATGTTCCATGCCCTTGCCATCACAATGCTCCATGCCCTTGTTATCACAATGCTCCATGACCCTATCATCACAATGCTCCGTGACTCCAGTCATCACGATGCTTCATGACCTTTGTCATCACAATGGTCCATGCCCTCGTCATCAACAGTCTCTGTGACCTTTTTAACCACAATGCTCCATGAACTTTTCATCACAATGCTCTTTGACCCTTGTCATCACAATGCTCTATGCCTTTCTCAGCACAATGCTCCAGGACCCTTGTCATCACAATGCTCCATGCGCTTGGCAGTACAATGCTCCATGACACATCTCATCACAATGCACAACGCCCTTGCCATCAAAATGCTCCATGACCTTTGTCATCACAAAGTTCCATGACACTTGGCATCACAGTGCTCCATGTCATTGTCATCACAGTTCTCCATGAACGCTCTCATCACATTGCTCCATGCCCTTGTCTTCACATAGCTCCATGACACATGTCATCAGAATGCTCCATGGCCTTCTCATCACAGTGCTCCAAGCCCTTGCCATCACAATGCTCCATTACCCCTGTCATAACAATGCTTCATGACCCCTGCCATCACGATGTTCCATGGCCTTGTCATCACAAGGCTACATGACCCTTCTCATCACAATGCTCCAAGAACACTGTAATCACAATGCTCTATGCCTCTTTTCATCTCAATGATCCATGAGCCCTGTCATCACAATGCACTATGCCCATCATCATAATGCTTCATGCTATTGTCATAACAACGAAATCAGAATGTTCCATGACCTCTGTCATAACAATGTTCCAAACCCTTGTGATCACAATATTCCATAACACTTGTCATCACAATGCCCCAGGATGCTCGTCATCACAATTATCCATGGTCTTCTCATCACAATGCTGCATGACCTTCGTCATCAAAATGCTCAATACACTTGTCATCAACATGCTCCCTGACACTTGTTGTCTGTATGCTCCTTGAACCCTGTCATGACAAGGCTCCATGCCTTTTTCATCACAATGATCCATGCCCTTTTCATCACAATGCTCCAACTCCCATGTAATCACAATGGTCCATGCCATTGTCATCACAAAGCTCAATGACGCATGCCATCACAATGCTCCTTGGTCTATTCTTCACAATGCTCCCTGCCCTTGTCTTCACAATGTTCCAAGACCCCTGTAATCACAATGCTCCATTCCCCTTTTAATCAGTATGCTCCATGAGACTTGTCATCACAAGGCTCCATGGTTTTGTCATCACAATGCTCCAGGACCTTGTCATCACAATGCTTCACGACCTTGTCATCAAAATTTTCAATGGCCTTTGTCATCATAATGCTCCAAACCCTAATCATCACAATGCTCCATTATATTTGTCATCACAATCCTCCATTACATTTGGTATCACAAAGCTCCATGCCATTGTCATCGCCATGGACCATGACATATGTCATCACAATGCTCCCTGACACCTGTCTTCACAATACTCCATGACCTTATCATTACAATGCTCCATGCCCTTGTCATCACAATGCACCATGCCCACTCTCATCACAATAATCTATGAAACTTGTCAGACCAATGCTCCATGCCACTGTCATCACAATTCTCCATGCCCTTGTCATCACAATGCTCCATGACCCCTGTCATCACAATGCTCCTTGACTCCAGTCATCACAATGCTTCATAACGTTTGTCATCACAGTGGTCCATGCCTGCGTCATCACAAGGCTCTGTGACCTTTGTAACCACAATGCTCCATGAACTTTTCATCACAATTCTCTGAGAAACTTGTCATCACAATGCTCCATGTCTTTGTCAGAACAGTGCTCCATGAACATTGTCATCACAATGTGCCACGCACATTTCATCACAACGTTCCATACCTTGTCATTGCAATGCTCCATAAACCTTGTAATCACAATGGTCCATGCACTTCTCATCAAAATGCTCTCTCACCAGAGATATCACAATGTTCCATCATTAGTCATCACAATACACCCTCATCCTTGTAATCACAATGTTCCATGACACTGTCATCTCAATGCTACATCCCCTTATCATCACAATGTTCCATGACCCCTGCCATCACAATGTTCCATAAGGCCTATCATCAAAATGCTCCATGACCCTTTCCATCCCAAAGCTCCAAGACCCCTGCCATCACAATGTTCTATAACCCCTGCCATCAAAATGTTCCATTACACTTTTTATCAAATTGCTGCATGACCCGGTCATGAAAATGCTCCCTGCCCTTCTCATCAAAATGCTCCATGACTTGTCATCACAAAGCTCCAAGACCCTTGGCATCACAATGCTCCATGTCATTGTCATCACAATGCTCCATGAACCCTCTCATCACATTGCTCCATGCCCTTGTCATCACACAGCTCCATGACACTTGTCATCACAATGCTCGATGCCCTTCTCATCACAATGCTCCATGCCCTTGTCATTACAGTCCTGCATGACCCATGTATCACAGTGTTCCGTGCCCTTGTCATCACAATGCTCCATGCCCACTCTCATCACAATAATCCATGAAACATTTCAGACCAAAGTTCCATACCCTTCTCATCACAATGCTCCATTACCCCTGTCATAACAATGCACCATGACACCTGCCATCACAATGATCCACGGCCTAGTCATCAAAAGGTTCCATGATAATTCTCATCACAATGCTCAAGACCCCTGATATCACAATGCTCCATGCCCTGGTCATCACAAAGCTCCATGACGCACGTCATCAGAATGTTCCATGGCCTTCTCATCACAATGCTCCTTGCCCTTGTCATCAAAATGCTCCAAGACCCTTGTCATCACAATGCTCCATGCCGCTTTTCATCTCAATGCTCCATGAACCCTGTCATCACAATGCACCATGCCCATCATCATAATGCTTCAGTCTATTGTCATCACAATGAAATCAATATTCTGCATGACCTCTGTCATCATAATGCTCCAAACCCTTGTGATCACAATGTTGCATAACACGTATCATCACAACACCCCATGACGCTCATCATCACAATTATCCATGGTCTTCTCATCACAATGCTCCATGATCTTTGTCATCACAATGCTCAATACACTTGTCATCACAATGCTTCCTGACCCTTGTCGTCAGTATGCTCCTTGAAGCCTGTCATGACAAGTTTCCATGCATTTTTCATCACAATGATCCATGACCATTTCAGCACAATGCACCAAGGTCCCTGTAATCACAATGCTCCATGCCCTTGTCATCACAAAACTCCATGATGCATGTCATCAGAATGCTCCATGGCCTTCTCATCACAATGCTCTATGCCCTAGTCATAACAATGCTCCAAGACCCCTGTAATCACAATGCTCCATGCCCCTTTTCATCAGAATGCTCCATGAGACTTGCCATCACAAGTCTCCATGGTCTTCTCATCACAATGTTCCAGGACCTTGACATCACAATGATCCATTCCCTTGTCATCACAATGCTCCATGACCCCTGTCATCACAATAATCCATGAACATTTTCAGCCCAATGCTCCACGACCTTCTCATCACAATGCTGCATTGCCAATATCATCACAATGCTCCATGACCACTGTCATCAGAACACTCCATGACACCTGACAACACAATGATCCAGGACTCTTGTCATCACAATGCCCCATTCCCTTGTCGTCACAATGCTACATGACACCTGTCATCACAACTCTCCATTAACATTTTCAGCCCAGTGCTCCATGACCCTTGTCATCACAATGATCCATGCCCTCGTCATCCCAATGCTCCATGACCCCTGTATTCACAATGCTCCTTAGACGCTTGTCATCACAGTGCTCCATGACACCTGTCATCACAATGCTCCATGCCTTTGTCAGCAAAATGCTACATGACCTTGTCATTACAATGCTCTATGCACTTGTCATCACAATACTCCATTTCCATTGTCATCACAATCCTCCATGAACATTGGGATCACATTGCTTCATGCCCTTGTCATCACAATGCTCCATGCTCCTTGAAATCAAAATGATCCATGACCTCTGTCATCACAATGATCCAAACCCTTGTGATCACAATGTTCCATAACACTTGTCCTCACAACGCTCCATGATGCCTGTCATCACAATACTCCATGCCATATTCATCACAATGCTCCATGACGTTTGTCACCACAATTCTCAATACACTTGTCATCACAATGCTCCATGACCTTTGTCACCACAATTCTCAATACACTTGTCATCACAATGCTCCCTGACACTTGTCATCAGAATGCTCCTTGAACACTGTCACGAAAAGGCTCCATGCCTTTTTCATCACAATGCCCCATGCAATTTTCTTCACAATGCTCCATGCCATTGTCATCAAAATACTCCACAAGCTTGTCATCAGAATGCTCCATGACCCTTGTCATCACAATTCTCCATGCACTTGTCAGCACAATGCTCCCTGACCCTTGTCATCACAATGCTCCAAGCCATTGTCATCACAATGCTCCATTACCTTTGTCATCAGAATCCTCCCTGACACTTGGCATCACAATGCTCCATGCCATCCTCATTACAATGGGCCATTACATATGTGATCACAATGCACCCTGACACCTGTCTTCACAATACGACATGACCTGGTCATCACAATGCTCCATGCCCTTGTCATCACAGTGTGCCATTCCAACTCTCATCGCAATACTCCATGAAAGTTATTAGACCAATGTTCCATGCCCTTGCCATCACAATGCTCCATGCCCTTGTTATCACAATGCTCCATGACCCTGTCATCACAATGCTCCGTGACTCCAGTCATCACAATGCTTCATGACCTTTGTCATCACAATGGTCCATGCCCTCGTCATCAACAGTCTCTGTGACCTTTTTAACCACAATGCTCCATGAACTTTTCATCACAATGCTCTTTGACCCTTGTCATCACAATGCTCTATGCCTTTCTCAGCACAATGCTCCATGACCCTTGTCATCACAATGCTCCATGCGCTTGGCAGTACAATGCTCCATGACACATGTCATCACAATGCACAATGCCCTTGCCATCAAAATGTTCCATGACCTTTGTCATCACAAAAATCCATGACACTTGGCATCACTATGCTCCATGTCATTGTCATCACAGTGCTCCATGAACGCTCTCATCACATTGCTCCATGCCCTTGTCTTCACATAGCTCCATGACACATGTCATCAGAATGCTCCATGGCCTTCTCATCACAATGCTCCAAGCCCTTGCCATCACAATGCTCCATTACCCCTGTCATAACAATGCTCCATGACACCTGCCATCACGATGTTCCATGGCCTTGTCATCACAAGGCTCCATGACCCTTCTCATCACAATGCTCCAAGAACACTGTAATCACAATGCTCTATGCCCCTTTTCATCTCAATGATCCATGAGCCCTGTCATCACAATGCACTATGCCCATCATCATAATGCTTCATGCTATTGTCATAACAACTTAATCAGAATGTTCCATGACCTCTGTCATAACAATGTTCCAAACCCTTGTGATCACAATATTCCATAACACTTGTCATCACAATGCCCCAGGATGCTCGTCATCACAATTATCCATGGTCTTCTCATCACAATGCTGCATGACCTTCGTCATCAAAATGCTCAATACACTTGTCATCAACATGCTCCCTGACACTTGTTGTCTGTATGCTCCTTGAACCCTGTCATGACAAGGCTCCATGCCTTTTTCATCACAATGATCCATGCCCTTTTCATCACAATGCTCCAAGTCCCATGTAATCACAATGGTCCATGCCATTGTCATCACAAAGCTCAATGACGCATGCCATCAGAATGCTCCTTGGTCTATTCTTCACAATGCTCCATGCCCTTGTCTTCAAAATGTTCCAAGACCCCTGTAATCACAATGCTCCATTCCCCTTTTAATCATTATGCTCCATGAGACTTGTCATCACAAGGCTCCATGGGTTTTTCATCACAATGCTCCAGGACCTTGTCATCACAATGCTTCACGACCTTGTCATCAAAATTTTCAATGGCCTTTGTAATCATAATGATCCAAAACCTAATCATCACAATGATCCATTATATTTGTCATCACAATCCTCCATTACATTTGGTATCACAAAGCTCCATGCCATTGTCATCGCCATGGACCACGACATATGTCATCACAATGCTCCCTGACACCTGTCTTCACAATACTCCATGACCTTATCATCACAATGCTCCATGCCCTTGTCATCACAATGCACCATGCCCACTCTCATCACAATAATCTATGAAACTTGTCAGACCAATGCTCCATGCCACTGTCATCACAATTCTCCATGCCCTTGTCGTCACAATGCTCCATGACCCCTGTCATCACAATGCTCCGTGACTCCAGTCATCACAATGCTTCATAACGTTTGTCATCACAATGGTCCATGCCCGCGTCATCACAAGTCTCTGTGACCTTTGTAACCACAATGCTCCATGAACTTTTCATCACAATTCTCTGTTAAACTTGTCATCACAATGCTCCATGTCTTTGTCAGAACAGTGCTCCATGAACATTGTCATCACAATGTGCCACGCACATTTCATCACAACGTTCCAAACCTTGTCATTGCAATGCTCCATAAACCATGTAATCACAATGGTCCATGCACTTCTCATCAAAATGCTCTCTCACCAGAGATATCACAATGTTCCATCACTAGTCATCACAATACACCCTCATCCTTGTAATCACAATGTTCCATGACACTGTCATCACAATGCTACATCCCCTTATCATCACAATGATCCATGACCCCTGCCATCACAATGTTCCATAAGCCCTGTCATCAAAATGCTCCATGACCCTTTCCATCCCAAAGCTCCAAGACCCCTGCCATCACAATGTTCTATAACCCCTGCCATCAAAATGTTCCATTACACATTTTATCAAATTGCTGCATGACACGGTCATCAAAATGGTCCCTGCCCTTCTCATCAAAATGCTCCATGACTTGTCATCACAAAGCTCCAAGACCCTTGCATCACAATGCTCCATGTCATTGTCATCACAATGCTCCATGAACCCTCTCATCACATTGCTCCATGCCCTTGTCATCACAAAGCTCCAAGACACTTGTCATCACAATGCTCGATGCCCTTCTCATCACAATGCTCCATGCCCTTGTCATTACAGTCCTGCATGACCCATGTATCACAGTGTTCCGTGCCCTTGTCATCACAATGCTCCCTGCCCACTCTCATCACAATAATCCATGAAACATTTCAGACCAAAGTACCATACCCTTCTCATCACAATGCTCCATTACCCCTGTCATAACAATGCACCATGACACCTGCCATCACAATGATCCACGGCCTAGTAATCAAAAGGTTCCATGATCATTCTCATCACAATGCTCAAGACCCATGATATCACAATGCTCCATGCCCTGGTCATCACAAAGCTCCATGACTCACGTCATCAGAATGTTCCATGGCCTTCTCATCACAATGCTCCTTGCCCTTGTCATCACAATGCTCCTTGCCCTTGTCATCACTATGCTCCAAGACCCTTGTCATCACAATGCTCCATGCCGCTTTTCATCTCAATGCTCCATGAACCCTGTCATCACAATGCACCATGCCCATCATGATAATGCTTCAGGCTATTGTCATCACAATGAAATCAGTATTCTGCATGACCTCTGTCATCATAATGCTCCAAACCCTTGTGATCACAATGTTGCATAACACGTATCATCACAAAACCCCATGACGCTCATCATCACAATTATCCATGGTCTTCTCATCACAATGCTCCATGATCTTTGGCATCACAATGCTCAATACACTTGTCATCACAATGTTCCCTGACCCTTGTCGTCAGTATGCTCCTTGAACCCTGTCATGACAAGTTTCCATGCATTTTTCATCACAATGATCGATGACCATTTCATCACAATGCTCCAAGGTCCCTGTACGCACAATGCTCCATGCCCTTGTCATCACAAAACTCCATGACGCATGTCATCAGAATGCTCCATGGCCTTCTCATCACAATGCTCTATGCCGTAGTCATAACAATGCTCCAAGACCCCTGTAATCACAATGCTCCATGCCCCTTTTCATCAGAATGCTCCATGAGACTTGCCATCACAAGTCTCCATGGTCTACTCATCACAATGTTCCAGGACCTTGACATCACAATGATCCATTCCCTTGTCATCACAATGCTCCATGACCCCTGTCATCACAATAATCCATGAACATATTCAGCCCAATGCTCCACGACCTTCTCATCACAATGCTCCATTGCCAATATCATCACAATGCTCCATGACCACTGTCATCACAACACTCCATGACACCTGACAACACAATGATCCAGGACTCTTGTCATCACAATGACCCATTCCCTTGTCGTCACAATGCTACATGACACCTGTCATCACAACTCTCCATGAACATTTTCAGCCCAGTGCTCCATGACCCTTGTCATCACAATGATCCATGCCCTTGTCATCCCAAAGCTCCATGACCCCTGTATTCACAATGCTCCTTAGACGCTTGTCATCACAGTGCTCCATGACACATGTAATCACAATGCTCCATGCCTTTGTCAGCAAAATGCTACATGACCTTGTCATTACAATGCTGTATGCACTTGTCATCACAATGCTCCCTGACACTTGTCATCAGAATGCTCCTTGAACACTGTCACGAAAAGGCTCCATGCCTTTTTCATCACAATGCCCCATGCAATTTTCTTCACAATGCTCCATGCCATTGTCATCAAAATACTCCACAAGCTTGTCATCAGAATGCTCCATGACCCTTGTCATCACAATTCTCCATGCACTTGTCAGCACAATGCTCCCTGACCCTTTTCATCACAATGCTCCAAGCCATTGTCATCACAATGCTCCATTACCTTTGTCATCAGAATCCTCCCTGACACTTGGCATCACAATGCTCCATGCCATCCTCATCACAATGGGCCACTACATATGTGATCACAATGCTCCCTGACACCTGTCTTCACAATACGGCATGACCTGGTCATCACAATGCTCCATGCCCTTGTCATCACAGTGTGCCATTCCAACTCTCATCGCAATACTCCATGAAAGTTATTAGACCAATGTTCCATGCCCTTGCCATCACAATGCTCCATGCCCTTGTTATCACAATGCTCCATGACCCTGTCATCACAATGCTCCGTGACTCCAGTCATCACAATGCTTCATGACCTTTGTCATCACAATGGTCCATGCCCTCGTCATCAACAGTCTCTGTGACCATTTTAACCACAATGCTCCATGAACTTTTCATCACAATGCTCTTTGAACCTTGTCATCACAATGCTCTATGCCTTTCTCAGCACAATGCTCCATGACCCTTGTCATCACAATGCTCCATGCGCTTGGCAGTACAATGCTCCATGACACATGTCATCACAGTGCACAACGCCCTTGCCATCAAAATGCTCCATGACCTTTGTCATCACAAAGATCCATGACCCTTGGCATCACAATGCTCCATGTCATTGTCATTACAGTGCTCCATGAACGCTCTCATCACATTGCTCCATGCCCTTGTCTTCACATAGCTCCATGACACATGTCATCAGAATGCTCCATGGCCTTCTCATCACAATGCTCCATGCCCTTGCCATCACAATGCTCCATTACCCTGTCATAACACTGCTCCATGACCCCTATCATCACGAAGTTCCATGGCCTTGTCATCAAAGGCTCCATGACCCTTCTCATCACAATGCTTCAAGAACACTGTAATCACAATGCTCTATGCCCCTTTTCATCTCAATGATCCATGAACCCTGTCATCACAATGCACCATGCCCATCATCATAATGCTTCATGCTATTGTCATAACAATGAAATCAAAATGCTCCATGACCTCGGTCATAACAATGCTCCAAACACTTGTGATCACAATATTCCATAACACTTGTCATCACAATGCCCCATGACGCTCGTCATCACAATTATCCATGGTCTTCTCATCACAATGCTCCATGACCTTCGTCATCACAATGCTCAATACAGTTGTCATCAACATGCTCCCTGACACTTGTTGTCTGTATGCTCCTTGAACCCTGTCATGACAAGGCTCCATGCCTTTTTCATCACAATGGTCCATGCCCTTGTCATCACAAAGCTCAATGACGCATGCCATCAGAATGCTCCTTTGTCTTCTCCTCACAATTCTCCATGCCCTTATCATCACAATGTTCCAAGAACCCTGTAATCACAATGCTTCATGCCCCATTTCATCAGTATGCTCCATGAGACTTGTCATCACAAGGCTCCATAGTTTTGTCATCACAATGCTCCAGGACCTTGTCATCACAATGCTTCACGACCTTGTCCTGAAAATTTTCAATGGCCCTTGTCGTCATAATGCTACAAGCCCTAATCATCACAATGCTCCATTATATTTGTCATCACAATCCTCCATTACATTGGGTATCACAATGTTCCATGCCACTGTCATCACCATGGACCATGACATATGTCATCACAATGCTCCCTGACACCTTTCTTCACAATACTCCATGACCTTATCATCACAATGCTCCATGCCCTTGTCATTACAATGCACCATGCCCACTCTCATCACAATAATCTATGAAACGTGTCAGACCAATGCTCCATGCCACTGTCATCACAATGCTCCATGCCCTTTTCATCACAAGGCTCCATGACCCCTGTCATCACAATGCTCCGTGACTCCACTCATCACAATGCTTCATAACTTTTGTCATCACAATGGTCCATGCCCCCGTCATCACAAGGCTCTGTGAAATTTGTAACCACAATTCTTCATGAACATTTCATAACAATTCTCTGTGAAACTTGTCATCACAATGCTCCATGTCTTTGTCAGAACGATTTTCCATGACCATTGTCATGAGAATGTGCCACGCGCAGTTCATCAC
Source organism: Mesoplodon densirostris (assembly GCF_025265405.1). Lineage (NCBI taxonomy): Eukaryota > Metazoa > Chordata > Mammalia > Artiodactyla > Ziphiidae > Mesoplodon > Mesoplodon densirostris. Next base: position 3,486,540 of record NW_026778197.1, on the reverse strand, counting down.
AACGGTCCACAACCTTGTCATTGCAATGCTCCATAAACCTTGTAATCACAATGGTCAATGTAATTCTCATCAAAATGCTCTCTCGCAAGACATATCACAATGTTACATCAGTAGTCATCAAAATACTCCCTCACCCGTGTAATCACAATGTTCCATAACCCCTGCCATCACAATGTTCATAAGCCCTGTCATCAAAATGCTCAATGACCCTTTCCATCCCAAAGCTCCAAGACCCCTGACATCACAATGTTCTATAACCCCTGCCATCAAAATGCTCCATTACACTTTTTATCAAATTGCAGCATGACCCGGTCATCAAAATGCTCCCTGCCCTTCTCATCAAACTGCTCCATGACTTGTCATCACAAAGCTCCAAGACCCTTGTCATCACAATGCTCCATGTCATTGTCATCACAATGCTCCATGAACCCTCTCATCACATTGCTCCATGCCCTTGTCATCACAAAGCTCCCTGACACTTGTCATCACAATGCTCGATGCCCTTCTCATCACAATGCTCCATGCGCTTGTCATTACAGTCCTGCATGACCCATGTATCACAGTGTTCCGTGCCCTTGTCATCACAATGCTCCATGCCCACTCTGATCACAATAATCCATGAAACATTTCAGACCAAAGTTCCATACCCTTCTCATCACAATGCTCCATTACCCCTGTCATAACAATGCACCATGACACCTGCCATCACAATGTTCCACGGCCTAGTCATCACAAGGCTCCATGATACTTCTCATCACAATGCTCAAGACCCCTGATATCACAATGCTCCATGTCCTTGTCATCACAAAGCTCCATGACGCATGTCATCAGAATGTTCCTTGGCCTTCTCATCACAATGATCCATGCCCATTTTCATCTCAATGCCCCATGAAATCTGTCATCACAATGCTCCAAGTCCAATGTAATCAAAATGGTCCATGCCATTGTCATCACAAAGCTCAATGACGCAAGCCATCAGAATTCTCCTTGGTCTTCTCCTCACAATGCTCCATGCCCTTGTCTTCACAATGTTCCAAGACCCCTGTAAACACAATGCTCCATTCCCCTTTTAATCAGTATGCTCCATGAGACTTGTCATCACATAGCTCCATGGTTTTGTCATCACAATACTCCAGGACCTTGTCATCACAATGCTTCATGACCTTTTCCTGAAAATTTTCAATGGCCCTTGTCATCATAATGCTCCAAACCTTAATCATCACAATGCTCCATTATATTTGTCATCACAATCCTCCATTACATTTGGTATCACAAAGCTCCATGCCATTGTCATCGCCATGGACCATACCATGACATATGTCATCACAATGGTCCCTGACACCTGTCTTCACAATACTCCATGACCTTATCATCACAGTGCTCCATGCCCTTGTCATCACATTGCACCATGCCCACTCTCATCACAATAATCTATGAAACTTGTCAGACCAATGCTCCATGCCACTGTCATCACAATGCTCCATGCCCTTGACATCACAATGCTCCATGACCCCTGTCATCACAATGCTCCGTGACTCCAGTCATCACAATGCTTCATAACGTTTGTCATCACAGTGGTCCATGCCCGCGTCATCACAAGGCTCTGTGACCATTGTAACCACAATGCTCCATGAACTTTTCATCACAATTCTTTGAGAAACTTGTCATCACATTGCTCCATTTATTTGTCAGAACAATGCTCCATGAGCATTATCATCACAATGTGCCACGCGGATTTCATCACAACGTTCCAAACATTGCCATTTCAATGCTCCATAAACTTTGTAATCACAATGGTCCATGCACTTCTCATCAAAATGCTCTCTCACCAGAGATATCACAATGTTCCATCACTAGTTATCACAATACACCCTCACCCATGTAATCACAATGTTCCATGACCCTGTCATCACAATGCTACATACCCTTATCATCACAATGTTCCATGACCCCTGCCATCAAAATATTCCATAAGCCCTCTCATCAAAATGCTCCATGAACCTTTCCATCCCAAAGCTCCAAGACCGCTGACATCACAATGTTCTATAACCCGTGCCATCAAAATGTTCCATTACACTTTTTATCAAATTGCTGCATGACCCGGTCATGAAAATGCTCCCTGCCCTTCTCATCAAAATGCTCCATGACTTGTCATCACAAAGCTCCAAGACCCTTGGCATCACAATGCTCCATGTCATTGTCATCACAATGCTCCATGAACCCTCTCATCACATTGCTCCATGCCCTTGTCATCACAAAGCTCCATGACACTTGTCATCACAATGCTCGATGCCCTTCTCATCACAATGCTCCATGCCCTTGTCATTACAGTCCTGCATGACCCATGTATCACAGTGTTCCGTGCCCTTGTCATCACAATGCTCCATGCCCACTCTCATCACAATAATCCATGAAACATTTCAGACCAAAGTTCCATACCCTTCTCATCACAATGCTCCATTACCCCTGTCATAACAATGCACCATGACACCTGCCATCACAATGATCCACGGCCTAGTCATCAAAAGGTTCCATGATAATTCTCATCACAATGCTCAAGACCCCTGATATCACAATGCTCCATGCCCTGGTCATCACAAAGCTCCATGACGCACGTCATCAGAATGTTCCATGGCCTTCTCATCACAATGCTCCTTGCCCTTGTCATCAAAATGCTCCAAGACCCTTGTCATCACAATGCTCCATGCCGCTTTTCATCTCAATGCTCCATGAACCCTGTCATCACAATGCACCATGCCCATCATCATAATGCTTCAGGCTATTGTCATCACAATGAAATCAATATTCTGCATGACCTCTGTCAGCATAATGCTCCAAACCCTTGTGATCACAATGTTGCATAACACGTATCATCACAACACCCCATGACGCTCATCATCACAATTATCCATGGTCTTCTCATCACAATGCTCCATGATCTTTGTCATCACAATGCTCAATACACTTGTCATCACAATGCTTCCTGACCCTTGTCGTCAGTATGCTCCTTGAAGCCTGTCATGACAAGTTTCCATGCATTTTTCATCACAATGATCCATGACCATTTCATCACAATGCTCCAAGGTCCCTGTACGCACAATGCTCCATGCCCTTGTCATCACAAAACTCCATGATGCATGTCATCAGAATGCTCCATGGCCTTCTCATCACAATGCTCTATGCCGTAGTCATAACAATGCTCCAAGACCCCTGTAATCACAATGCTCCATGCCCCTTTTCATCAGAATGCTCCATGAGACTTGCCATCACAAGTCTCCATGGTCTTCTCATCACAATGTTCCAGGACCTTGACATCACAATGATCCATTCCCTTGTCATCACAATGCTCCATGACCCCTGTCATCACAATAATCCATGAACATTTTCAGCCCAATGCTCCACGACCTTCTCATCACAATGCTGCATTGCCAATATCATCACAATGCTCCATGACCACTGTCATCAGAACACTCCATGACACCTGACAACACAATGATCCAGGACTCTTGTCATCACAATGCCCCATTCCCTTGTCGTCACAATGCTACATGACACCTGTCATCACAACTCTCCATTAATATTTTCAGCCCAGTGCTCCATGACCCTTGTCATCACAATGATCCATGCCCTCGTCATCCCAATGCTCCATGACCCCTGTATTCACAATGCTCCTTGACGCTTGTCATCACAGTGCTCCATGACACCTGTCATCACAATGCTCCATGCCTTTGTCAGCAAAATGCTACATGACCTTGTCATTACAATGCTCTATGCACTTGTCATCACAATACTCCATTTCCATTGTCATCACAATCCTCCATGAACATTGGGATCACATTGCTTCATGCCCTTGTCATCACAATGCTCCATGCTCCTTGAAATCAAAATGATCCATGACCTCTATCATCACAATGATCCAAACCCTTGTGATCACAATGTTCCATAACACTTGTCATCACAACGCTCCATGATGCCTGTCATCACAATACTCCATGCCCTATTCATCACAATGCTCCATGACGTTTGTCACCACAATTCTCAATACACTTGTCATCACAATGCTCCATGACCTTTGTCACCACAATTCTCAATACACTTGTCATCACAATGCTCCCTGACACTTGTCATCAGAATGCTCCTTGAACACTGTCACGAAAAGGCTCCATGCCTTTTTCATCACAATGCCCCATGCAATTTTCTTCACAATGCTCCATGCCATTGTCATCAAAATACTCCACAAGCTTGTCATCAGAATGCTCCATGACCCTTGTCATCACAATTCTCCATGCACTTGTCAGCACAATGCTCCCTGACCCTTGTCATCACAATGCTCCAAGCCATTGTCATCACAATGCTCCATTACCTTTGTCATCAGAATCCTCCCTGACACTTGGCATCACAATGCTCCATGCCATCCTCATTACAATGGGCCATTACATATGTGATCACAATGCTCCCTGACACCTGTCTTCACAATACGACATGACCTGGTCATCACAATGCTCCATGCCCTTGTCATCACAGTGTGCCATTCCAACTCTCATCGCAATACTCCATGAAAGTTATTAGACCAATGTTCCATGCCCTTGCCATCACAATACTCCATGCCCTTGTTATCACAATGCTCCATGACCCTGTCATCACAATGCTCCGTGACTCCAGTCATCACAATGCTTCATGACTTTGTCATCACAATGGTCCATGCCCTCGTCATCAACAGTCTCTGTGACCTTTTTAACCACAATGCTCCATGAACTTTTCATCACAATGCTCTTTGACCCTTGTCATAACAATGCTCTATGCCTTTCTCAGCACAATGCTCCATGACCCTTGTCATCACAATGCTCCATGCGCTTGGCAGTACAATGCTCCATGACACATGTCATCACAGTGCACAACGCCCTTGCCATCAAAATGCTCCATGACCTTTGTCATCACAAAGATCCATGACCCTTGGCATCACAATGCTCCATGTCATTGTCATTACAGTGCTCCATGAACGCTCTCATCACATTGCTCCATGCCCTTGTCTTCACATAGCTCCATGACACATGTCATCAGAATGCTCCATGGCCTTCTCATCACAATGCTCCAAGCCCTTGCCATCACAATGCTCCATTACCCCTGTCATAACAATGCTCCATGACACCTGCCATCACGATGTTCCATGGCCTTGTCATCACAAGGCTCCATGACCCTTCTCATCACAATGCTCCAAGAACACTGTAATCACAATGCTCTATGCCCCTTTTCATCTCAATTATCCATGAGCCCTGTCATCACAATGCACTATGCCCATCATCATAATGCTTCATGCTATTGTCATAACAACTTAATCAGAATGATCCATGACCTCTGTCATAACAATGTTCCAAACCCTTGTGATCACAATATTCCATAACACTTGTCATCACAATGCCCCAGGATGCTCGTCATCACAATTATCCATGGTCTTCTCATCACAATGCTGCATGACCTTCGTCATCAAAATGCTCAATACACTTGTCATCAACATGCTCCCTGACACTTGTTGTCTGTATGCTCCTTGAACCCTGTCATGACAAGGCTCCATGCCTTTTTCATCACAATGATCCATGCCCTTTTCATCACAATGCTCCAAGTCCCATGTAATCACAATGGTCCATGCCATTGTCATCACAAAGCTCAATGACGCATGCCATCAGAATGCTCCTTGGTCTATTCTTCACAATGCTCCCTGCCCTTGTCTTCACAATGTTCCAAGACCCCTGTAATCACAATGCTCCATTCCCCTTTTAATCATTATGCTCCATGAGACTTGTCATCACAAGGCTCCATGGGTTTTTCATCACAATGCTCCAGGACCTTGTCATCACAATGCTTCACGACCTTGTCATCAAAATTTTCAATGGCCTTTGTAATCATAATGATCCAAAACCTAATCATCACAATGATCCATTATATTTGTCATCACAATCCTCCATTACATTTGGTATCACAAAGCTCCATGCCATTGTCATCGCCATGGACCACGACATATGTCATCACAATGCTCCCTGACACCTGTCTTCACAATACTCCATGACCTTATCATCACAATGCTCCATGCCCTTGTCATCACAATGCACCATGCCCACTCTCATCACAATAATCTATGAAACTTGTCAGACCAATGCTCCATGCCACTGTCATCACAATTCTCCATGCCCTTGTCGTCACAATGCTCCATGACCCCTGTCATCACAATGCTCCGTGACTCCAGTCATCACAATGCTTCATAACGTTTGTCATCACATTGGTCCATGCCCGCGTCATCACAAGTCTCTGTGACCTTTGTAACCACAATGCTCCATGAACTTTTCATCACAATTCTTTGTGAAACTTGTCATCACAATGCTCCATGTCTTTGTCAGAACAGTGCTCCATGAACATTGTCATCACAATGTGCCACGCGCATTTCATCACAACGTTCCAAACCTTGTCATTGCAATGCTCCATAAACCATGTAATCACAATGGTCCATGCACTTCTCATCAAAATGCTCTCTCACCAGAGATATCACAATGTTCCATCACTAGTCATCACAATACACCCTCATCCTTGTAATCACAATGTTCCATGACACTGTCATCACAATGCTACATCCCCTTATCATCACAATGATCCATGACCCCTGCCATCACAATGTTCCATAAGCCCTGTCATCAAAATGCTCCATGACCCTTTCCATCCCAAAGCTCCAAGACCCCTGCCATCACAATGTTCTATAACCCCTGCCATCAAAATGTTCCATTACACATTTTATCAAATTGCTGCATGACACGGTCATCAAAATGGTCCCTGCCCTTCTCATCAAAATGCTCCATGACTTGTCATCACAAAGCTCCAAGACCCTTGCATCACAATGCTCCATGTCATTGTCATCACAATGCTACATGAACCCTCTCATCACATTGCTCCATGCCCTTGTCATCACAAAGCTCCAAGACACTTGTCATCACAATGCTCGATGCCCTTCTCATCACAATGCTCCATGCCCTTGTCATTACAGTCCTGCATGACCCATGTATCACAGTGTTCCGTGCCCTTGTCATCACAATGCTCCCTGCCCACTCTCATCACAATAATCCATGAAACATTTCAGACCAAAGTACCATACCCTTCTCATCACAATGCTCCATTACCCCTGTCATAACAATGCACCATGACACCTGCCATCACAATGATCCACGGCCTAGTAATCAAAGGTTCCATGATCATTCTCATCACAATGCTCAAGACCCATGATATCACAATGCTCCATGCCCTGGTCATCACAAAGCTCCATGACTCACGTCATCAGAATGTTCCATGGCCTTCTCATCACAATGCTCCTTGCCCTTGTCATCACAATGCTCCTTGCCCTTGTCATCACTATGCTCCAAGACCCTTGTCATCACAATGCTCCATGCCGCTTTTCATCTCAATGCTCCATGAACCCTGTCATCACAATGCACCATGCCCATCATCATAATGCTTCAGGCTATTGTCATCACAATGAAATCAGTATTCTGCATGACCTCTGTCCTCATAATGCTCCAAACCCTTGTGATCACAGTGTTGCATAACACGTATCATCACAAAACCCCATGATGCTCATCATCACAATTATCCATGGTCTTCTCATCACAATGCTCCATGATCTTTGGCATCACAATGCTCAATACACTTGTCATCACAATGTTCCCTGACCCTTGTCGTCAGTATGCTCCTTGAACCCTGTCATGACAAGTTTCCATGCATTTTTCATCACAATGATCGATGACCATTTCATCACAATGCTCCAAGGTCCCTGTACGCACAATGCTCCATGCCCTTGTCATCACAAAACTCCATGACGCATGTCATCAGAATGCTCCATGGCCTTCTCATCACAATGCTCTATGCCGTAGTCATAACAATGCTCCAAGACCCCTGTAATCACAATGCTCCATGCCCCTTTTCATCAGAATGCTCCATGAGACTTGCCATCACAAGTCTCCATGGTCTACTCATCACAATGTTCCAGGACCTTGACATCACAATGATCCATTCCCTTGTCATCACAATGCTCCATGACCCCTGTCATCACAATAATCCATGAACATATTCAGCCCAATGCTCCACGACCTTCTCATCACAATGCTCCATTGCCAATATCATCACAATGCTCCATGACCACTGTCATCACAACACTCCATGACACCTGACAACACAATGATCCAGGACTCTTGTCATCACAATGACCCATTCCCTTGTCGTCACAATGCTACATGACACCTGTCATCACAACTCTCCATGAACATTTTCAGCCCAGTGCTCCATGACCCTTGTCATCACAATGATCCATGCCCTTGTCATCCCAAAGCTCCATGACCCCTGTATTCACAATGCTCCTTAGACGCTTGTCATCACAGTGCTCCATGACACATGTAATCACAATGCTCCATGCCTTTGTCAGCAAAATGCTACATGACCTTGTCATTACAATGCTGTATGCACTTGTCATCACAATGCTCCCTGACACTTGTCATCAGAATGCTCCTTGAACACTGTCACGAAAAGGCTCCATGCCTTTTTCATCACAATGCCCCATGCAATTTTCTTCACAATGCTCCATGCCATTGTCATCAAAATACTCCACAAGCTTGTCATCAGAATGCTCCATGACCCTTGTCATCACAATTCTCCATGCACTTGTCAGCACAATGCTCCCTGACCCTTTTCATCACAATGCTCCAAGCCATTGTCATCACAATGCTCCATTACCTTTGTCATCAGAATCCTCCCTGACACTTGGCATCACAATGCTCCATGCCATCCTCATCACAATGGGCCACTACATATGTGATCACAATGCTCCCTGACACCTGTCTTCACAATACGGCATGACCTGGTCATCACAATGCTCCATGCCCTTGTCATCACAGTGTGCCATTCCAACTCTCATCGCAATACTCCATGAAAGTTATTAGACCAATGTTCCATGCCCTTGCCATCACAATGCTCCATGCCCTTGTTATCACAATGCTCCATGACCCTGTCATCACAATGCTCCGTGACTCCAGTCATCACAATGCTTCATGACCTTTGTCATCACAATGGTCCATGCCCTCGTCATCAACAGTCTCTGTGACCATTTTAACCACAATGCTCCATGAACTTTTCATCACAATGCTCTTTGACCCTTGTCATCACAATGCTCTATGCCTTTCTCAGCACAATGCTCCATGACCCTTGTCATCACAATGCTCCATGCGCTTGGCAGTACAATGCTCCATGACACATGTCATCACAGTGCACAACGCCCTTGCCATCAAAATGCTCCATGACCTTTGTCATCACAAAGATCCATGACCCTTGGCATCACAATGCTCCATGTCATTGTCATTACAGTGCTCCATGAACGCTCTCATCACATTGCTCCATGCCCTTGTCTTCACATAGCTCCATGACACATGTCATCAGAATGCTCCATGGCCTTCTCATCACAATGCTCCATGCCCTTGCCATCACAATGCTCCATTACCCTGTCATAACACTGCTCCATGACCCCTGCCATCACGAAGTTCCATGGCCTTGTCATCAAAGGCTCCATGACCCTTCTCATCACAATGCTTCAAGAACACTGTAATCACAATGCTCTATGCCCCTTTTCATCTCAATGATCCATGAACCCTGTCATCACAATGCACCATGCCCATCATCATAATGCTTCATGCTATTGTCATAACAATGAAATCAAAATGCTCCATGACCTCGGTCATAACAATGCTCCAAACACTTGTGATCACAATATTCCATAACACTTGTCATCACAATGCCCCATGACGCTCGTCATCACAATTATCCATGGTCTTCTCATCACAATGCTCCATGACCTTCGTCATCACAATGCTCAATACAGTTGTCATCAACATGCTCCCTGACACTTGTTGTCTGTATGCTCCTTGAACCCTGTCATGACAAGGCTCCATGCCTTTTTCATCACAATGGTCCATGCCCTTGTCATCACAAAGCTCAATGACGCATGACATCAGAATGCTCCTTGGTCTTCTCCTCACAATGCTCCATGCCCTTATCATCACAATGTTCCAAGACCCCTGTAATCACAATGCTTCATGCCCCATTTCATCAGTATGCTCCATGAGAATTGTCATCACAAGGCTCCATAGTTTTGTCATCACAATGCTCCAGGACCTTGTCATCACAATGCTTCACGACATTGTCATCAAAATTTTCAATGGCCCTTGTCATCATAATGCTCCAAACCCTAATCATCACAATGCTCCATTATATTTGTCATCACAATCCTCCATCCCATTTGGTATCACAATGTTCCATGCCACTGTCATCACCATGGACCATGACATATGTCATCACAATGTTCCCTGACACCTTTCTTCACAATACTCCATGACCTTATCATCACAATGCTCCATGCCCTTGTCATTACAATGCACCATGCCCACTCTCATCACAATAATCTATGAAACTTGTCAGACCAATGCTCCATGCCACTGTCATCACAATGCTCCATGCCCTTGTCATCACAATGCTCCATGACCCCTGTCATCACAATGCTCCATGACTCCAGTCATCCCAATGCTTCATGACCTTTGTCATCACAATGGTCCATGCCCTCGTCATCAACAGTCTCTGGGACCTTTTTAACCACAATGCTCCATGAATTTTTCATCACAATTCTCTGTGACCCTTGTCATCACAATGCTCCATGTCTTTGTCTGAACAATGCTCCATGACCATTGTCATCACAGTATGCCACATGCATTTCATCACAACTGTCCACAACCTTGTCATTGCAATGCTCCATAAACCTTGTAATCACTATGGTCCATGCACTTCTCATCAAAATGCTCTCTCACCAGAGATATCACAATGTTCCATCACTAGTCATCACAATACTCCCTCACCCCTGGAATCACAATGATCCATGACCCTGTCATCACAATGCTACATCCACTTATCATCACAATGTTCTATGACCCCTGCCATAACAATGTTCCATAAGCCCTGTCATCAAAATGCTCCATGACCCTTTCCATCCCAAAACTCCAAGACCCCTGCCATCACAATGTTCTATAACCCCTGCCATCTAAATGTTCCATTACACTTTTTATCAAATTGCTGCATGACTCGGTCATCAAAATGCTCCCTGCCCTTCTCATCAAAATGCTCCGTGACTTGTCATCACAAAGCTCCAAGACACTTGGCATCACAATGCTCCATGTCATTGTCATCACAATGCTCCATGAACGCTCTCATCACATTGCTCCATGCCCTTGTCATCACAAAGCTCCATGCTCCTTGAAATCAAAATGATCCATGACCTCTGTCATCACAATGCTCCATACCCTTGTGATCACAATGTTCCATAACACTTGTCATCACAACGCTCCATGATGCCTGTCATCACAATACTCCATGCCCTTTTCATCACAATGCTCCATGACCTTAGTCACCACAATTCTCAATACACTTGTCATCACAATGCTCCCTGACACTTGTCATCAGAATGCTCCTTGAACCCTGTCACGAAAAGGCTCCATGCCTTTTTCATCACAATGTCCCATGCCATTTTCATCACAATGCTCCATGCCATTGTCATCAAAATACTCCACAAGCTTGTCATCAGAATGCTCCATGACCCTTGTCATCACAATTCTCCATGCACTTGTCAGCACAATGCTCCCTGACCCTTGTTCTCACAATGCTCCAAGCCATTGTCATCACAATGCTCCATTACCTTTGTCATCAGAATCCTCCCTGACACTTGGCATCACAATGCTCCATGCCATCCTCATCACAATGGGCCATTACATATGTGATCACAATGCTCCCTGACACCTGTCTTCACAATATGGCATGACCTGGTCATCACAATGCTCCATGCCCTTGTCATCACAGTGTGCTATTCCAACTGTCATCGCAATACTCCATGAAAGTTATTAGTCCAATGTTCCATGCCCTTGTCATCACAATGCTCCATGCCATTGTTATCACAATGCTCCATGACCCCTGTCATCACAATGCTCCGTGACTCCAGTCATCACAATGCTTCATGACCTTTGTCATCCCAATGGTCCATGCCCTTGTCATCAACAGTCTCTGTGACGTTTTTAACCACAATGCTCCATGAACTTTTCATCACAATGCTCTTTGACCCTTGTCATCACAATGCTTTATGCCTTACTCAGCACAGTGCTCCATGACGCTTGTCACCACAATGCTCCATGCGCTTGTCAGCCCAATGCTCCATGACACATGTCATCACAATGCACCATGCGCTTGTCATCACAGTGCTCCACAACATTGTCATCACAATGCTCCATAAAATTTGTCATCACAATGCTCCATGCACTTCTCATCAAAATGCTCTCTCACTACTGATATCACAATGCTACATCACTATTTGTCACAATACTCCCTCACCCCTGTCATCACAATGTTCCATGGCTCCTGTCATCACAATGCTACATGCACTTATCATCACAATGTTCGATGACCCCTGAAATCACAATGTTCCATAACACCTGTCATCAAAATGTTCCATGACACTTTTCATCAAATTGCTCCATGACCCTGTCATCAGAATGCTCCCTGCCCTTCTCATCACAATGCACAACGTCCTTGCCATCAAAATGCTCCATGACCTTTGTCATCACAAACATCCATGACCCTTGGCATCACAATGCTCCATGTCATTGTCATCACAATGCTCCATGAACACTCTCATCACAATGCTCCATGCCCTTGTCTTCACATAGCTCCATGACACATGTCATCAGAATGCTCCATGGCCTTCTCATCACAATGCTCCATGCCCTTGCCATCACAATGCTCCATTACCCCTGTCATAACAATGCACCATGACCCATGCCATCACGATGTTCCATGGCCTTGTCATCACAAGGCTCTATGACCCTTCTCATCACAATGCTCCAGTAACACTGTAATCACAATGCTCTATGCCCCTTTTCCTCTCAATGATCCATGAACCCTGTCATCAAAATGCACCATGCCCATCATCATAATGCTTCATGCTATTGTCATAACAACGAAATCAAATTGTTCCATGACCTCTGTCATAACAATGCTCCAAACCCTTGTGATCACAATATTCCATAACACTTGTCATCACAATGCCCCATGAGGCTCATCACCACAATTATCCACGGTCTTCTCATCACAATGCTCCATGACCTTCGTCATCACAATGCTCAATACACATGTCATCAACATGCTCCCTGACATTTGTTGTCTGTATGCTCCTTGAACCCTGTCATGACAAGGCTGCATGCCTTTTTCATCACAGTGATCCATGCCCTTTTCATCACAGTGCTCCAAGTCCCATGTAATCACAGTGGTCCTTGCCATTGTCATCACAAAGCTCAATGACGCATGCCATCAGAATGCTCCTTGGTCTTCTCCTCACAATGCTCCATGCCCTTGTCTTCACAATGTTCCAAGACCCCTGTAATCACAATGTTCCATTCCCCTTTTAATCAGTATGCTCCATGAGACTTGTCATCTCAAGGCTCCATGGTTTTGTCATCACAATGCTCCAGGACTTTGTCATCACAATGCTTCACGACATTGTCATCAAAATTTTCAATGGCCCTTGTCATCATAATGCTCCAAACCCTAATCCTCACAATGCTCCATTATATTTGTCATCACAATCCTCCATTACATTTGGTATCACAAAGCTCCATGCCATTGTCATCGCCATGGACCATGACATAAGTCATCACAATGCTCCCTGACACCTGTCTTCACAATACTCCATGACCTTATGATCACAATGCTCCATGCCCTTGTCATCACAATGCACCATGCCCACTCTCATCACAATAACCTATGAAACTTGTCAGACCAATGCTCCATGCCACTGACATCACAATGCTCCATGCCCTTGTCATCACAATGCTCCATGAACCCTGTCATCACAATGCTCCGTGACTCCAGTCATCACAATGCTTCATAACGTTTGTCATCACAATGGTCCATGCCGGCGTCATCACAAGGCTCTGTGACCTTTGTAACCACAATGCTCCATGAACTTTTCATCACAATTCTCTGAGAAACTTGTCATCACAATGCTCCATGTCTTTGTCAGAACAATGCTCCATGACCATTGTCATCACAATGTGCCACGCACATTTCATCACAACGTTCCAAACCTTGTCATTGCAATGCTCCATAAACCTTGTAATCACAATGGTCCATGCACTTCTCATCAAAATGCTCTCTCACCAGAGATGTCACAATGTTCCATTACTAGTCATCACAATACACCCTCATCCTTGTAATCACAATGTTCCATGACCCTGTCATCACAATGCTACATCCCCTTATCATCACAATGTTCCATGACCCCTGCCAGCACAATGTTCCATAAGCCCTGTCATCAAAATGCTCCATGACCCTTTCCATCCCAAAGCTCCAAGACCCCTGACATCACAATGTTCTATAACCCCTGCCATCAAAATGTTCCATTACACTTTTTATCAAATTGCTGCATGACGCGGTCATCAAAATGCTCCCTGCCCTTCTCATCAACATGCTCCATGACTTGTCATCACAAAGCTCCAAGACCCTTGGCATCACAATGCTCCATGTCATTGTCATCACAATGCTCCATGAACCCTCTCATCACATTGCTCCATGCCCTTGTCATCACACAGCTCCATGACACTTGTCATCACAATGCTCGATGCCCTTCTCATCACAATGCTCCATGCCCTTGTCATTACAGTCCTGCATGACACATGTATCACAGTGTACCGTGCCCTTGTCATCACAGTGCTCCATGCCGACTCTCATCACAATAATCCATGAAACATTTCAGACCAAAGTTCCATACCCTTCTCATCACAATGCACCATGCCCTTTTCATCACAGTGCTCCATGACCCCTGTCATCACAATGCTCTGTGACTCCAGTCATCACAATGCTTCATAAAGATTGTCATCACAATGGTCAATGCCCGCGTCATCACAAGGCTCTGTGACCTTTGTAACCACAATGCTCCATGAATTTTTCATCACAATTCTCTGTGACCCTTGTCATCACAATTCTCCATGTCTTTGTCAGAACAATGCTCCATGACCATTGTAATCACAGTATGCCACATGCATTTCATCACAACTGTCCACAACCTTGTCATTGCAATGCTCCATAAACCTTGTAATCACAATGGTCCATGCACTTCTCATCAAAATGCTCTCTCACCAGAGATATCACAATGTTAAATCACTAGTCATCACAATACTCCCTCACCCCTGGAATCACAATGATCCATGACCCTGTCATCACAATGCTACATCCACTTATCATCACAATGTTCTATGACCCCTGCCATCACAATGTTCCATAAGCCCTGTCATCAAAATGCTCCATGACCCTTTCCATCCCAAAACTCCAAGACCCCTGCCATCACAATGTTCTATAACCCCTGCCATCTAAATGTTCCATTACACTTTTTATCAAATTGCTGCATGAATCGGTCATCAAAATGCTCCCTGCCCTTCTCATCAAAATGCTCCGTGACTTGTCATCACAAAGCTCCAAGACACTTGGCATCACAATGCTCCATGTCATTGTCATCACAATGCTCCATGAACGCTCTCATCACATTGCTCCATGCCCTTGTCATCACAAAGCTCCATGCTCCTTGAAATCAAAATGATCCATGACCTCTGTCATCACAATGCTCCATACCCTTGTGATCACAATGTTCCATAACACTTGTCATCACAACGCTCCATGATGCCTGTCATCACAATACTCCATGCCCTTTTCATCACAATGCTCCATGACCTTAGTCACCACAATTCTCAATACACTTGTCATCACAATGCTCCCTGACACTTGTCATCAGAATGCTCCTTGAACCCTGTCACGAAAAGGCTCCATGCCTTTTTCATCACAATGTCCCATGCCATTTTCATCACAATGCTCCATGCCATTGTCATCAAAATACTCCACAAGCTTGTCATCAGAATGCTCCATGACCCTTGTCATCACAATTCTCCATGCACTTGTCAGCACAATGCTCCCTGACCCTTGTTCTCACAATGCTCCAAGCCATTGTCATCACAATGCTCCATTACCTTTGTCATCAGAATCCTCCCTGACACTTGGCATCACAATGCTCCATGCCATCCTCATCACAATGGGCCATTACATATGTGATCACAATGCTCCCTGACACCTGTCTTCACAATACGGCATGACCTGGTCATCACAATGCTCCATGCCCTTGTCATCACAGTGTGCTATTCCAACTGTCATCGCAATACTCCATGAAAGTTATTAGTCCAATGTTCCATGCCCTTGTCATCACAATGCTCCATGCCCTTGTTATCACAATGCTCCATGACCCCTGTCATCACAATGCTCCGTGACTCCAGTCATCACAATGCTTCATGACCTTTGTCATCCCAATGGTCCATGCCCTTGTCATCAACAGTCTCTGTGACGTTTTTAACCACAATGCTCCATGAACTTTTCATCACAATGCTCTTTGACCCTTGTCAACACAATGCTTTATGCCTTAATCAGCACAGTGCTCCATGACCCTTGTCACCACAATGCTCCATGCGCTTATCAGCCCAATGCTCCATGACACATGTCATCACAATGCACCATGTGCTTGTCATCACAGTGCTCCACAACATTGTCATCACAATGCTCCATAAAATTTGTCATCACAATGCTCCATGCACTTCTCATCAAAATGCTCTCTCACCACTGATATCACAATGCTACATCACTATTTGTCACAATACTCCCTCACCCCTGTCATCACAAAGTTCCATGACAGCTGTCATCACAATGCTACATGCACTTATCATCACAATGTTCGATGACCCCTGAAATCACAATGTTCCATAACACCTGTCATCAAAATGTTCCATGACACTTTTCATCAAATTGCTCCATGACCCTGTCATCAGAATGCTCCCTGCCCTTCTCATCACAATGCACAACGCCCTTGCCATCAAAATGCTCCATGACCTTTGTCATCACAAAGATCCATGACCCTTGGCATCACAATGCTCCATGTCATTGTCATCACAATGCTCCATGAACACTCTCATCACATTGCTCCATGCCCTTGTCTTCACATAGCTCCATGACACATGTCATCAGAATGCTCCATGGCCTTCTCATCACAATGCTCCATGCCCTTGCCATCACAATGCTCCATTACACCTGTCATAACAATGCACCATGACCCCTGCCATCACGATGTTCCATGGCCTTGTCATCACAAGGCTCTATGACCCTTCTCATCACAATGCTCCAGTAACACTGTAATCACAATGCTCTATGCCCCTTTTCCTCTCAATGATCCATGAACCCTGTCATCAAAATGCACCATGCCCATCATCATAATGCTGCATGCTATTGTCATAACAACGAAATCAAATTGTTCCATGACCTCTGTCATAACAATGCTCCAAACCCTTGTGATCACAATATTCCATAACACTTGTCATCACAATGCCCCATGAGGCTCGTCATCACAATTATCCACGGTCTTCTCATCACAATGCTCCATGACCTTCGTCATCACAATGCTCAATACACATGTCATCAACATGCTCCCTGACATTTGTTGTCTGTATGCTCCTTGAACCCTGTCATGACAAGGCTGCATGCCTTTTTCATCACAGAGATCCATGCCCTTTTCATCACAGTGCTCCAAGTCCCATGTAATCACAGTGGTCCATGCCATTGTCATCACAAAGCTCAATGACGCATGCCATCAGAATGCTCCTTGGTCTTCTCCTCACAATGCTCCATGCCCTTGTCTTCACAAGGTTCCAAGACCCCTGTAATCACAATGCTCCATTCCCCTTTTAATCAGTATGCTCCATGAGACTTGTCATCTCAAGGCTCCATGGTTTTGTCATCACAATGCTCCAGGACCTTGTCATCACAATGCTTCACGACATTGTCATCAAAATTTTCAATGGCCCTTGTCATCATAATGCTCCAAACCTTAATCATCACAATGCTCCATTATATTTGTCATCACAATCCTCCATTACATTTGGTATCACAAAGCTCCAATCCATTGTCATCGCCATGGACCATGACATAAGTCATCACAATGCTCCCTGACACCTGTCTTCACAATACTCCATGACCTTATCATCACAATGCTCCATGCCCTTGTCATCACAATGCACCATGCCCACTCTCATCACAATAATCTATGAAACTTGTCAGACCAATGCTCCATGCCACTGTCATTACAATGCTCCATGCCCTTGTCATCACAATGCTCCATGACCCCTGTCATCACAATGCTCCGTGACTCCAGTCATCACAATGCTTCATAACGTTTGTCATCACAATGGTCCATGCCCGCGTCATCACAAGGCTCTGTGACCTTTGTAACCACAATGCTCCATGAAATTTTCATCACAATTCTCTGAGAAACTTGTCATCACAATGCTCCATGTCTTTCTCAGAACAATGCTCCATGACCATTGTCATCACAATGTGCCACGCACATTTCATCACTACGTTCCAAACCTTGTCATTGCAATGCTCCATAAACCTTGTAATCACAATGGTCCATGCACTTCTCATCAAAATGCTCTCTCACCACTGATATCACAATGCTACATCACTATTTGTCACAATACTCCCTCACCCCTGTCATCACAATGTTCCATGACTCCTGTCATCACAATGCTAAATGCACTTATCATCACAATGTTCGATGACCCCTGACATCACAATGTTCCATAACACCTGTCATCAAAATGTTCCATGACACTTTTCATCAAATTGCTCCATGACCCTGTCATCAGAATGCTCCCTGCCCTTCTCATCACAATGCACAACGCCCTTGCCATCAAAATGCTCCATGACCTTTGTCATCACAAAGATCCATGACCCATGGCATCACAATGCTCCATGTCATTGTCATCACAATGCTCCATGAACGCTCTCATCACATTGCTCCATGCCCTTGTCTTCACATAGCTCCATGACACATGTCATCAGAATGCTCCATGGCCTTCTCATCACAATGCTCCATGCCCTTGCCATCACAATGCTCCATTACCCCTGTCATAACAATGCACCATGACCCCTGCCATCACGATGTTCCATGGCCTTGTCATCACAAGGCTCTATGACCCTTCTCATCACAATGCTCCAGTAACACTGTAATCACAATGCTCTATGCCCCTTTTCCTCTCAATGATCCATGAACCCTGTCATCAAAATGCACCATGCCCATCATCATAATGCTTCATGCTATTGTCATAACAACGAAATCAAATTGTTCCATGACCTCTGTCATAACAATGCTCCAAACCCTTGTGATCACAATATTCCATAACACTTGACATCACAATGCCCCATGAGGCTCGTCATCACAATTATCCATGGTCTTCTCATAACAATGCTCCATGACCTTCGTCATCACAATGCTCAATACACATGTCATCAACATGCTCCCTGACACTTGTTGTCTGTATGCTCCTTGAACCCTGTCATGACAAGGCTCCATGCCTTTTTCATCACAGTGATCCATGCCCTTTTCATCACAGTGCTCCAAGTCCCATGTAATCACAGTGGTCCATGCCATTGTCATCACAAAGCTCAATGACGCATGCCATCAGAATGCTCCTTGGTCTTCTCCTCACAATGCTCCATGCCCTTGTCTTCACAATGTTCCAAGACCCCTGTAATCACAATGTTCCATTCCCCTTTTAATCAGTATGCTCCATGAGACTTGTCATCTCAAGGCTCCATGGTTTTGTCATCACAATGTTCCAGGACCTTGTCATCACAATGCTTCACGACATTGTCATCAAAATTTTCAATGGCCCTTGTCATCATAATGCTCCAAACCTTAATCATCACAATGCTCCATTATATTTGTCATCACAATCCTCCATTACATTTGGTATCACAAAGCTCCATGCCATTGTCATCGCCATGGACCATGACATAAGTCATCACAATGCTCCCTGACACCTGTCTTCACAATACTCCATGACCTTATCATCACAATGCTCCATGCCCTTGTCATCACAATGCACCATGCCCACTCTCATCACAATAACCTATGAAACTTGTCAGACCAATGCTCCATGCCACTGACATCACAATGCTCCATGCCCTTGTCATCACAATGCTCCATGAACCCTGTCATCACAATGCTCCGTGACTCCAGTCATCACAATGCTTCATAACGTTTGTCATCACAATGGTCCATGCCGGCGTCATCACAAGGCTCTGTGACCTTTGTAACCACAATGCTCCATGAACTTTTCATCACAATTCTCTGAGAAACTTGTCTTCACAATGCTCCATGTCTTTGTCAGAACAATGCTCCATGACCATTGTCATCACAATGTGCCACGCACATTTCATCACAACGTTCCAAACCTTGTCATTGCAATGCTCCATAAACCTTGTAATCACAATGGTCCATGCACTTCTCATCAAAATGCTCTCTCACCAGAGATGTCACAATGTTCCATTACTAGTCATCACAATACACCCTCATCCTTGTAATCACAATGTTCCATGACCCTGTCATCACAATGCTACATCCCCTTATCATCACAATGTTCCATGACCCCTGCCAGCACAATGTTCCATAAGCCCTGTCATCAAAATGCTCCATGACCCTTTCCATCCCAAAGCTCCAAGACCCCTGACATCACAATGTTCTATAACCCCTGCCATCAAAATGTTCCATTACACTTTTTATCAAATTGCTGCATGACGCGCTCATCAAAATGCTCCCTGCCCTTCTCATCAACATGCTCCATGACTTGTCATCACAAAGCTCCAAGACGCTTGGCATCACAATGCTCCATGTCATTGTCATCACAATGCTCCATGAACCCTCTCATCACATTGCTCCATGCCCTTGTCATCACACAGCTCCATGACACTTGTCATTACAATGCTCGATGCCCTTCTCATCACAATGCTCCATGCCCTTTTCATTACAGTCCTGCATGACACATGTATCACAGTGTACCGTGCCTTTGTCATCACAGTGCTCCATGCCGACTCTCATCACAATAATCCATGAAACATTTCAGACCAAAGTTCCATACCCTTCTCATCACAATGCTCCATTACCCCTGTCATAACAATGCACCATGACACCTGCTATCACAATGATCCACGGCCTAGTCATCACAAGGTTCCATGATAATTCTCATCACAATGCTCAAGACCCCTGATATCACAATGCTCCATGCCCTTGTCATCACAAAGCTCCATGACGCATGTCATCATAATGTTCCATGGCCTTCTCATCACAATGCTCCATGCCCTTGTCATCACAATGCTCCAAGACCCTTGTCATTACAATGCTCCATGCCCCTTTTCATCTCAATGCTCCATGAACCCTGTCATCACAATGCACCATGCCCATCATCATAATGCTTCAGGCTATTGTCATCACAATGAAATCAATATTCTGCATGACCTCTGTCATCATAATATTCCAAACCCTTGTGATCACAATGCTGCATAACACGTATCATCACAACACCCCATGACACTCATCATCACAATTATCCATGGTCTTCTCATCACAATGTTCCATGATCTTTGTCATCATAATGCTCAATACACTTGTCATCACAATGCTCCCTGACCCTTGTCGTCAGTATGCTCCTTGAACCCTGTCATGACAAGTTTCCATGCATTTTTCATCACAATGATCCATGACCATTTCATCACAATGCTCCAAGGTCCCTGTAATCACAATGCTGCATGCCCTTTTCATAACAAAACTCCATGACGCATGTCATCAGAATGCTCCATGGCTTTCTCATCACAATGCTCTATGCCCTAGTCATAACAATGCTCCAAGACCCCTGTAATCACAATGCTCCATGCCCCTTTTCATCAGAATGCTCCATGAGACTTGCCATCACAAGTCTCCATGGTCTTTTCATCACAATGTTCCAGGACCTTGACATCACCATGATCCATTCCCTTGTCATCACAATGCTCCATGACCCCTGTCATCACAATAATCTATGAACATTTTCAGCCCAATGCTCCACGACCTTCTCATCACAATACTCCATTGCCAATATCATCACAATGCTCCATGACCACTGTCATCACAACAATCCATGACACCTGACCACACAATGATCCAGGACTCTTGTCATCACAATGCTCCATTAACTTGTCGTCACAATGCTACATGACACCTGTCATCACAACTCTCCATGAACATTTTCAGCCCAGTGCTCCATGACCCTTGTCATTACAATGATCAATGCCCTTGTCATCCCAATGCTCCATGACCCCTGTATTCACAATGCTCCTTGACGCTTGTCATCACAGTGCTCCATGACACATGTCATCACAATGCTCCATGCCTTTGTCAGCAAAATGCTACATGACCTTGTCATTACAATGCTCTATGCACTTGTCATCACAATACTCCATTTCCATTGTCATCACAATCATCCATGAACTTTGGGATCACATTGCTTCATGCCCTTGTCATCACAATGCTCCATTCTCCTTGAAATCCAAATGATCCATGACCTCTGTCATCACAATGCTCCAAACCCTTGTGATCACAATGTTCCATAACACTTGTCATCACAACGCTCCATGATGCCTGTCATCACAATACTCCATGCCCTTTTCATCACAATGCTCCATGACCTTTGTCACCACAATTCTCAATACACTTGTCATCACAATGCTCCCTGACACTTGTCATCAAAATGCTCCTTGAACCTTGTCACGAAAAGGCTCCATGCCTTTTTCATCACAGTGCCCCATGCCATTTTCATCCCAATGCTCCATGCCATTGTCATCAAAATACTCCACAAGCTTGTCATCAGAATGCTCCATGACCCTTGTCATCACAATTCTCCATGCACTTGTCAGCACAATGCTCCCTGACCCTTTTCATCACAATGATGCAAGCCATTGTCATCACAATGCTCCAATACCTTTGTCATCAGAATCCTCCCTGACACTTGGCAGCACAATGCTCCATGCCATCCTCATCACAATGGGCCATTACATATGTGATCACAATGCTCCCTGACACCTGTCTTCACAATACGGCATGACCTGGTCATCACAATGCTCCATGCCCTTGTCATCACAGTGTGCCATTCCAACTCTCATCGCAATACTCCATGAAAGTTATTAGACCAATGTTCCATGCACTTGTCATCACAATGCTCCATGCCCTTCTTATCACAATGCTCCATGACCCCTATCATCACAATGATCCGTGACTCCAGTCATCACAATGCTTCATGACCTTTGTCATCACAATGGTCCATGCCCTCGTCATCAACAGTCTCTGTGACCTTTTTAACCACAATGCTCCATGAAATTTTCATTACAATGCTCTTTGACCCTTGTCATCACAATGCTCTATGCCTTTCGCAGCACAATGCTCCATGACCCTTGTCATCACAATGCTCCATGCGCTTGTCAGCACAATGCTCCATGACACATGTCATCACAATGCACCATGCGCTTGTCATCACAGTGCTCCACAACATTGTCATCACAATGCTCCATAAAATTTGTCATCACAATGCTCCATGCACTTCTCATCAAAATGCTCTCTCACCACTGATATCTCAATGCTACATCACTATTTGTCACAATACTCCCTCATCCCTGTCATCACAATGTTCCATGACTCCTGTCATCACAATGCTACATGCACTTATCATCACAATGTTCGATGATCCCTGAAATCACAATGTTCCATAACACCTGTCATCAAAATGTTCCATGACACTTTTCATCAAATTGCTCCATGACCCTGTCATCACAATGCTCCCTGCCCTTCTCATCACAATGCACAACGCCCTTGCCATCAAATGCTCCATGACCTTTGTCATCACAAAGCTCCATGACCCTTGGCATCACAATGCTCCATGTCATTGTCATCACAATGCTCCTTGAACGCTCTCATCACATTGCTCCATGCCCTTGTCTTCACATAGCTCCATGACACATGTCATCAGAATGCTCCATGGCCTTCTCATCACAATGCTCCAAGCCCTTGCCATCACAATGCTCCATTACCCCTGTCATAACAATGCTCCATGACCCCTGCCATCACGATGTTCCATGGCCTTGTCATCACAAAGCTCCTTGACCCTTGTCATCACAATGATCCTTGCCCCTTTTCATCTGAATGATCCATGAACCCTGTCATCACAATGCACTATGCCCATCATCATAATGCTTCATGCTATTGTCATAACAACGAAATCAAAATGTTCCATGACCTCTGTCATAACAATGCTCCAAACCCTTGTGATCACAATATTCCATAACACTTGTCATCACAATGCCCCGGATGCTCGTCATCACAATTATCCATGGTCTTCTCATCACAATGCTCCATGACCTTCGTCATCACAATGCTCAATACACTTGTCATCAACATGCTCCCTGACACTTGTTGTCTGTATGCTCCTTGAACCCTGTCATGACAAGGCTCCATGCCATTTTCATCACAATGATCCATGCCCTTTTCATCACAATGCTCCAAGTCCCATGTAATCACAATGGTCCATGCCATTGTCATCACAATGCTCAATGACGCATGCCATCAGAATGCTCCTTGGTCTTCTCCTCACAATGCTCCCTGCTCTTGTCTTCACAATGTTCCAAGACCCTTGTAATCACAATGCTCCATTCCCCTTTTAATCAGTATGCTCCATGAGACTTGTCATCACAAGGCTCCATGGTTTTGTCATCACAATGCTCCAGGACCTTGTCATCACAATGCTTCACGACCTTGTCATCAAAATTTTCAATGGCCCTTGTCATCATAATGCTCTAAACCCTAATCATCACAATGCTCCATTATATTTGTCATCACAATCCTCCATTATATTTGGTATCACAAAGCTCCATGCCATTGTCATCGCCATGGACCATGACTTTGTCATCACAATGCTCCCTGACACATGTCTTCACAATACTCCATGACCTTATCATCACAATGCTCCATGCCCTTGTCATCACAATGCACCATGCCCATTCTCATCACAATAATCTATGAAACTTGTCAGACCAAAGCTCCATGCCACTGTCATCACAATGCTCCATGCCCTTGTCATCACAATGCTCCATGAACCCTGTCATCACAATTCTCCGTGACTCCAGTCATCACAATGCTTCATAACGTTTGTCATCACAATGGTCCATGCCCGCGTCATCACAAGGCTCTGTGACCTTTGTAACCACAATGCTCCATGAACTTTTCATCACAATTCTCTGAGAAACTTGTCATCACAATGCTCCATGTCTTTGTCAGAACAATGCTCCATGACCATTGTCATCACAATGTGCCACGCGCATTTCATCACAACGTTCCAAACCTTGTCATTGCAATGCTCCATAAACCTTGTAATCACAATTGTCCATGCACTTCTCATCAAAATGCTCTCTCACCAGAGATATCACAATGTTTCATCACTAGTCATCACAATACACCCTCATCCATGTAATCACAATGTTCCATGACCCTGTCATCACAATGCTACATCCCCTTATCATCACAATGTTCCATGACCCCTGCCATCACAATGTTCCATAAGCCCTGTCATCAAAATGCTCCATGACCCTTTCCATCTCAAAGCCCCAAGACCCCTGACATCACAATGTTCTGTAACCCCTGCCATCAAAATGTTCCATTACACTTTTTATCAAATTGCTGCATGACCCAGTCATCAAAATGCTCCATGCCCTTCTCATCAAAATGCTCCATGACTTGTCATCACAAAGCTCCAAGACCCTTGGCATCACAATGCTCCATGTCATTGTCATCACAATGCTCCATGAACCCTCTCATCACATTGCTCCATGCCCTTGTCATCACAAAGCTCCATGACACTTGTCATCACAATGCTCGATGCCCTTCTCATCACAATGCTCCATGCCCTTGTCATTACAGTCCTGCATGACACATGTATCACAGTGTTCCGTGCCCTTGTCATCACAATGTTCCATGCCCACTCTCATCACAACAATCCATGAAACATTTCAGACCATAGTTCTATACCCTTCTCATCACAATGCTCCATTACCCCTGTCATAACAATGCACCATGACACCTCACATCACAATGATCCACGGCCTAGTCATCACAAGGTTCCATGATAATTCTCATCACAATGCTCAAGACCCCTGATATCACAATGCTCCATGCCCTTGTCATCACAAAGCTCCATGACGCATGTCATCAGAATGTTCCATGGCCTTCTCATCACAATGCTCCATGCCCTTGTCATCTCAATGCTCCAAGACCCTTGCCATCACAATGCTCCATGCCCCATTTCATCTCAATGCTCCATGAAATCTGTCATCACAATGCTCCAAGACCCTTGTAATCACAATGCTCCATGCCTCTTTTCATCTCAATGCTCCATGAACCCTGTCATCACAATGCACCATGCCCATCATCATAATGCTTCAGGCTATTGTCATCACAATGAAATCAATATTCTGCATGACCTCTGTCATCATAATGCTCCAAACCCTTGTGATCACAATGCTGCATAACACGTATCATCACAACACCCCATGACGCTCATCATCACAAATATCCATGGTCTTCTCATCACAATGCTCCATGATCTTTGTCATCACAATGCTCAATACACTTGGCATCACAATGCTCCCTGACCCTTGTCGTCTGTATGCTCCTTGAACCCTGTCATGACAAGTTTCCATGCATTTTTCATCACAATGATCCATGACCATTTCATCACAATGCTCCAAGGTCCCTGTAATCACAATGCTCCATGCCGTTGTCATCACAAAACTCCATGACGCTTGTCATCAGAATGCTCCCTGGACTTCTCATCACAGTGCTATATGCCCTAGGCATAACAATGCTCCAAGACCCCTGTAATCACAATGCTCCATGCCCCTTTTCATCAGAATGCTCCATGAGACTTGCCATCACAAGTCTCCATGGTCTTCTCATCACAATATTCCAGGACCTTGACATCACCATGATCCATTCCCTTGTCATCACAATGCTCCATGACCCCTGTCATCACAATAATCCATGAACATTTTCAGCCCAATGCTCCACGACTTTCTCATCACAATGCTCCATTGCCAATATCATCACAATGCTCCATGACCACTGTCATCACAACAATCCATGACACCTGACAACACAATGATCCAGGACTCTTGTCATCACAATGCTCCATTAACTTGTCGTCACAATGCTACATGACACCTGTCATCACAACTCTCCATGAACATTTTCAGCCCAGTGCTCGATGACCCTTGTCATCACAATGATCCATGCCCTTGTCATCCCAATGCTCCATGACCCCTGTATTCACAATGCTCCTTGACACTTGTCATCACAGTGCTCCATGACACATGTCATCACAATGCTCCATGCCTTTGTCAGCAAAATGCTACATGACCTTGTCATTACAATGCTCTATGCGCTTGTCATCACAATACTCCATTTCCATTGTCATCACAATCCTCCATGAACTTTGGGATCACATTGCTTCATGCCCTTGTCATCACAATTCTCCATGCTCCTTGAAATACAAATGATCCATGACCTCTGTCATCACAATGCTCCAAAACCTTGTGATCACAATGTTCCATAACACTTGTCATCACAACGCTCCATGATGCCTGTCATCACAATACTCCATGCCCTTTTCATCACAATGCTCCATGACCTTTGTCACCACAATTCTCAATACACTTGTCATCACAATGCTCCCTGACACTTGTCATCAGAATGCTCCTTGAACCCTGTCAAGAAAAGGCTCCATGCCTTTTTCATCACAATGCCCCATGCCATTTTCATCACAATGCTCCATGCCATTGTCATCAAAATACTCCACAAGCTTGTCATCAGAATGCTCCATGACCCTTGTCATCACAATTCTCCATGCACTTGTCAGCACAATGCTCCCTGACCCTTGTCATCACAATGCTGCAAGCCATTGTCATCACAATGCTCCAATACCTTTGTCATCAGAATCCTCCCTGACACTTGGCATCACAATGCTCCATGCCATCCTCATCACAATGGGCCATTACATATGTGATCACAATGCTCCCTGACACCTGTCTTCACAATACGGCATGACCTGGTCATCACAATGCTCCATGCCCTTGTCATCACAGTGTGCCATTCCAACTCTCATCGCAATACTCCATGAAAGTTATTAGACCAATGTTCCATGCACTTGTCATCACAATGCTCCATGCCCTTGCTATCACAATGCTCCATGACCCCTGTCATCACAATGCTCCATGACTCCAGTCATCACAATGCTTCATGACCTTTGTCATCACAATGGTCCATGCCCTCGTCATCAACAGTCTCTGTGACCATTTTAACCACAATGCTCCATGAACTTTTCATCACAATGCTCTTTGACCCTTGTCATCACAATGCTCTATGCCTTTCTCAGCACAATGCTCCATGACCCTTGTCATCACAATGCTCCATGCGCTTGTCAGCACAATGCTCCATGACTCCTGTCATCACAATGCTACATGCACTTATCATCACAATGTTCGATGATCCGTGAAATCACAATGTTCCATAACACCTGTCATCAAAATGTTCCATGACACTTTTCATCAAATTGCTCCATGACCCTGTCATCAGAATGCTCCCTGACCTTCTCATCACAATGCACAACGCCCTTGCCATCACAATGCTCCATGACCTTTGTCATCACAAAGATCCATGACCCTTGGCATCACAATGCTCCATGTCATTGTCATCACAATGCTCCATGAACGCTCTCATCACATTTCTCCATGCCCTTGTCTTCACATAGCTCCATGACACATGTCATCAGAATGCGCCATGGCCTTCTCATCACAATGCTCCAAGCCCTTGCCATCACAATGCTCCATTACCCCTGTCATAACAATGCTCCATGACCCTTGCCATCACGATGTTCCATGGCCTTGTCATCACAAGGCTCCATGACCCTTCTCATCCCAATGCTCCAAGAACACTGTAATCACAATGCTCTATGCCCCTTTTCATCTCAATGATACATGAACCCTCTCATCACAATGCACTATGCCCATCATCATAATGCTTCATGCTATTGTCATAACAACGAAATCAAAATGTTCCATGACCTCTGTCATAACAATGCTCCAAACCCTTGTGATCTCAATATTCCATAACGCTTGTCATCAAAATGCCCCAGAATGCTCGCCATCACAATTATCCATGGTCTTCTCATCACAATGCTCCTTGACCTTCGTCATCACAATGCTCAATACACTTGTCATCAACATGCTCCCTGACACTTGTTGTCTGTATGCTCCTTGAACCCTGTCATGACAAGGCTCCATGCTTTTTTCATCACAATGATCCATGCCCTTTTCATCACAATGCTCCAAGTCCCATGTAATCACAATGGTCCATGCCTTTGTCATCACAAAACTCAATGATGCATGCCATCAGAATGCTCCTTGGTCTTCCCCTCACAATGCTCCATGCCCTTGTCTTCACAATGTTCCAAGACCCCTGTAATCACAATGCTCCATTCCCCTTTTAATCAGTATGTGCCATGAGACTTGTCATCACAAGGCTCCATGGTTTTGTCATCACAATGCTCCAGGACCTTGTCATCACAATGCTTCACGACCTGGTCATCAAAATTTTCAATGGCCCTTGTCATCATAATGCTCCAAACCCTAATCATCACAATGCTCCATTATATTTGTCATCACAATCCTCCATTACATTTGGTATCACAAAGCTCCATGCCATTGTCATCGCCATGGACCATGACATATGTCATCACAATGCTCCCTGACACCTGTCTTCACAATGCTCCATGACCTTATCATCGCAATGCTCCATGCCCTTGTCATCACAATGCACCATGCCTACTCTCATCACAATAATCTATGAAACTTGTCAGACCAATGCTCCATGCCACTGTCATCACAATGCTCCATGCCCTTGTCATCACAATGCTCCATGACCGCTGTCATCACAATGCTCCGTGACTCCAGTCATCACAATGTTTCATAACGTTTGTCATCACAATGGTCCATGCCCGCGTCATCACAAGGCTCTGTGACCTTTTTAACCACAATGCTCCATGAACTTTTCATCACAATTCTCTGAGAAATTTGTCATCACAATGCTCCATGTCTTTGTCAGAACAATGCTCCATGACCATTGTCATCACAATGTGCCACGCGCATTTCATCACAACGTTCCAAACCTTGTCATTGCAATGCTCCATAAACCTTGTAATCACAATGGTCCATGCACTTCTCATCAAAATGCTCTCTCACCAGAGATATCACAATGTTCCATCACTAGTCATCACAATACACCCTCGTCCTTGTAATCACAATGTTCCATGACACTGTCATCACAATGCTACATCCCCTTATCATCACAATGTTCCATGACCCCTGCCATCACAATGTTCCATAAGCCCTGTCATCAAAATGCTCCATGACCCTTTCCATCCCAAATCTCCAAGACCCCTGACATCACAATGTTCTATAACCCCTGCCATCAAAATATTCCATTACACTTTTTATCAAATTGCTGCATGACCCGGTCATCAAAATGCTCCCTTCCCTTCTCATCAAAATGCTCCATGAATTGTCATCACAAAGCTCCAAGACCCTTGGCATCACAATGCTCCATGTCATTGTCATCACAATGCTCCATGAACCCTCTCATCACATTGCTCCATGCCCTTGTCATCACACAGCTCCGTGACACTTGTCATCAAAATGCTTGATGCCCTTCTCATCACAATGCTCCATGCCCTTGTCATTACAGTCCTGCATGACCCATGTATCACAGTGTTCCGTGCCCTTGTCATCACAATGCTCCATGCCCACTCTCATCACAATAATCCATGAAACATTTCAGACCAAATTTCTATACCCTTCTCATCACAATGCTCCATTACCCCTGTCATAACAATGCACCATGACACCTGCCATCACAATGCACCATGACACCTGCCATCACAATGATCCACGGCCTAATCATCACAAGGTTCCATGATAATTCTCATCACAATGCTCAAGACCCCTGATATCACAATGCTCCATGACCTTTTCATCACAATGCTCCAAGACCCTTGTCATCACAATGCTCCATGCCCCATTTCATCTCAATGCTCCCTGAAATCTGTCATCACAATGCTCCAAGACCCTTGTAGTCACAATGCTCCATGCCCCTTTTCATCTCAATGCTCCATGAACCCTGTCATCACAATGCACCATGCCCATCATCATAATGCTTCAGGCTATTGTCTTCACAATGAAATCAATATTCTGCATGACCTCTGTCATCATAATGCTCCAAACCCTTGTGATCACAATGTTGCATAACACGTATCATCAAAACACCCCATGACGCTCATCATCACAAATATCCATGGTCTTCTCATCACAATGCTCCATGATCTTTGTCATCACAATGCTCAATACACTTGGCATCACAATGCTCCCTGACCCTTGTCGTCTGTATGCTCCTTGAACGCTGGCATGACAAGTTTCCATGCATTTTTCATCACAATGATCCATGACCATTTCATCACAATGCTCCAAGGTCCCTGTAATCACAATGCTCCATGCCGTTGTCATCACAAAACTCCATGACGCTTGTCATCAGAATGCTCCATGGACTTCTCATCACAGTGCTATATGCCCTAGGCATAACAATGCTCCAAGACCCTTGCAATCACAATGCTCCATGCCCCTTTTCATCAGAATGCTCCATGAGACTTGCCATCACAAGTCTCCATGGTCTTCTCATCACAATGTTCCAGGACCTTGACATCACCATGATCCATTCCCTTGTCATCACAATGCTCCATGACCCCTGTCATCACAATAATCCATGAACATTTTCAGCCCAATGCTCCACGACTTTCTCATCACAATGCTCCATTGCCAATATCATCACAATGCTCCATGACCACTGTCATCACCACAATCCATGACACCTGACAACACAATGATCCAGGACTCTTGTCATCACAATGCTCCATTAACTTGTCGTCACAATGCTACATGACACCTGTCATCACAACTCTCCATGAACATTTTCAGCCCAGTGCTCCATGACCCTTGTCATCACAATGATCCATGCCCTTGTCATCCCAATGCTCCATGACCCCTGTATTCACAATGCTCCTTGACACTTGTCATCACAGTGCTCCATGACACATGTCATCACAATGCTCCATGCCTTTGTCAGCAAAATGCTACATGACCTTGTCATTACAATGCTCTATGCACTTGTCATCACAATACTCCATTTCCATTGTCATCACAATCCTCCATGAACTTTGGGATCACATTGCTTCATGCCCTTGTCATCACAATGCTCCATGCTCCTTGAAATCAAAATGATCCATAACCTCTGTCATCACAATGCTCCAAACCCTTGTGATCACAATGTTCCATAACACTTGTCATCACAACGCTCCATGATGCCTGTCATCACAATACTCCATGCCCTTTTCATCACAATGCTCCATGACCTTTGTCACCACAATTCTCAATACACTTGTCATCACAATGCTCCCTGACACTTGTCATCAGAATGCTCCTTGAACCCTGTCAAGAAAAGGCTCCATGCCTTTTTCATCACAATGCCCCATGCCATTTTCATCACAATGCTCCATGCCATTGTCATCAAAATACTCCACAAGCTTGTCATCAGAATGCTCCATGACCCTTGTCATCACAATTCTCCATGCACTTGTCAGCACAATGCTCCCTGACCCTTGTCATCACAATGCTGCAAGCCATTGTCATCACAATGCTCCAATACCTTTGTCATCAGAATCCTCCCTGACACTTGGCATCACAATGCTCCATGCCATCCTCATCACAATGGGCCATTACATATGTGATCACAATGCTCCCTGACACCTGTCTTCACAATACGGCATGACCTGGTCATCACAATGCTCCATGCCCTTGTCATCACAGTGTGCCATTCCAACTCTCATCGCAATACTCCATGAAAGTTATTAGACCAATGTTCCATGCACTTGTCATCACAATGCTCCATGCCCTTGCTATCACAATGCTCCATGACCCCTGTCATCACAATGCTCCATGACTCCAGTCATCACAATGCTTCATGACCTTTGTCATCACAATGGTCCATGCCCTCGTCATCAACAGTCTCTGTGACCTTTTTAACCACAATGCTCCATGAAATTTTCATCACAATGCTCTTTGACCCTTGTCATCACAATGCTCTATGCCTTTCTCAGCACAATGCTCCATTACCCTTGTCATCACAATGCTCCATGCGCTTGTCAGCACAATGCTCCATGACACATGTCATCACAATGCACCATGCGCTTGTCACCACAGTGCTCCACAACATTGTCATCACAATGCTCCATAAAATTTGTCATCACAATGCTCCATGCACTTCTCATCAAAATGCTCTCTCACCACTGATATCACAATGCTACATCACTATTTGTCACAATACTCCCTCACCCCTGTCATCACAATGTTCCATGACTCCTGTCATCACAATGCTACATGCACTTATCATCACAATGTTCGATGATCCCTGAAATCACAATGTTCCATAACACCTGTCATCAAAATGTTCCATGACACTTTTCATCAAATTGCTCCATGACCCTGTCATCAGAATGCTCCCTGACCTTCTCATCACAATGCACAACGCCCTTGCCATCACAATGCTCCATGACCTTTGTCATCACAAAGATCCATGACCCTTGGCATCACAATGCTCCATGTCATTGTCATCACAATGCTCCATGAACGCTCTCATCACATTTCTCCATGCCCTTGTCTTCACATAGCTCCATGACACATGTCATCAGAATGCTCCATGGCCTTCTCATCACAATGCTCCAAGCCCTTGCCATCACAATGCTCCATTACCCCTGTCATAACAATGCTCCATGACCCTTGCCATCACGATGTTCCATGGCCTTGTCATCACAAGGCTCCATGACCCTTCTCATCCCAATGCTCCAAGAACACTGTAATCACAATGCTCTATGCCCCTTTTCATCTCAATGATCCATGAACCCTGTCATCACAATGCACTATGCCCATCATCATAATGCTTCATGCTATTGTCATAACAACGAAATCAAAATGTACCATGACCTCTGTCATAACAATGCTCCAAACCCTTGTGATCACAATATTCCATAACACTTGTCATCACAATGCCCCAGAATGCTCGCCATCACAATTATCCATGGTCTTCTCATCACAATGCTCCTTGACCTTCGTCATCACAATGCTCAATACACTTGTCATCAACATGCTCCCTGACACTTGTTGTCTGTATGCTCCTTGAACCCTGTCATGACAAGGCTCCATGCCTTTTTCATCACAATGATCCATGCCCTTTTCATCACAATGCTCCAAGTCCCATGTAATCACAATGGTCCATGCCTTTGTCATCACAAAACTCAATGATGCATGCCATCAGAATGCTCCTTGGTCTTCCCCTCACAATGCTCCATGCCCTTGTCTTCACAATGTTCCAAGACCCCTGTAATCACAATGCTCCATTCCCCTTTTAATCAGTATGCGCCATGAGAATTGTCATCACAAGGCTCCATGGTTTTGTCATCACAATGCTCCAGGACCTTGTCATCACAATGCTTCACGACCTTGTCATCAAAATTTTCAATGGCCCTTGTCATCATAATGCTCCAAACCCTAATCATCACAATGCTCCATTATATTTGTCATCACAATCCTCCATTACATTTGGTATCACAAAGCTCCATGCCATTGTCATCGCCATGGACCATGACATATGTCATCACAATGCTCCCTGACACCTGTCTTCACAATGCTCCATGACCTTATCATCGCAATGCTCCATGCCCTTGTCATCACAATGCACCATGCCTACTCTCATCACAATAATCTATGAAACTTGTCAGACCAATGCTCCATGCCACTGTCATCACAATGCTCCATGCCCTTGTCATCACAGTGCTCCATGACCCCTGTCATCACAATGCTCCGTGACTCCAGTCATCACAATGTTTCATAACGTTTGTCATCACAATGGTCCATGCCCGCTTCATCACAAGGCTCTGTGACCTTTGTAACCACAATGCTCCATGAACTTTTCATCACAATTCTCTGAGAAACTTGTCATAACAATGCTCCATGTCTTTGTCAGAACAATGCTCCATGACCATTGTCATCACAATGTGCCACGTGCATTTCATCACAACGTTCCAAACCTTGTCATTGCAATGCTCCATAAACCTTGTAATCACAATGGTCCATGCACTTCTCATCAAAATGCTCTCTCACCAGAGATATCACAATGTTCCATCACTAGTCATCACAATACACCCTCGTCCTTGTAATCACAATGTTCCATGACACTGTCATCACAATGCTACATCCCCTTATCATCACAATGTTCCATGACCCCTGCCATCACAATGTTCCATAAGCCCTGTCATCAAAATGCTCCATGACCCTTTCCATCCCAAATCTCCAAGACCCCTGACATCACAATGTTCTATAACCCCTGCCATCAAAATATTCCATTACACTTTTTATCAAATTGCTGCATGACCCGGTCATCAAAATGCTCCCTTCCCTTCTCATCAAAATGCTCCATGAATTGTCATCACAAAGCTCCAAGACCCTTGGCATCACAATGCTCCATGTCATTGTCATCACAATGCTCCATGAACCCTCTCATCACATTGCTCCATGCCCTTGTCATCACACAGCTCCGTGACACTTGTCATCAAAATGCTTGATGCCCTTCTCATCACAATGCTCCATGCCCTTGTCATTACAGTCCTGCATGACCCATGTATCACAGTGTTCCGTGCCCTTGTCATCACAATGCTCCATGCCCACTCTCATCACAATAATCCATGAAACATTTCAGACCAAATTTCTATACCCTTCTCATCACAATGCTCCATTACCCCTGTCATAACAATGCACCATGACACCTGCCATCACAATGCACCATGACACCTGCCATCACAATGATCCACGGCCTAATCATCACAAGGTTCCATGATAATTCTCATCACAATGCTCAAGACCCCTGATATCACAATGCTCCATGCCCTTGTCATCACAATGCTCCAAGACCCTTGTCATCACAATGCTCCATGCCCCATTTCATCTCAATGCTCCCTGAAATCTGTCATCACAATGCTCCAAGACCCTTGTAGTCACAATGCTCCATGCCCCTTTTCATCTCAATGCTCCATGAACCCTGTCATCACAATGCACCATTCCCATCATCATAATGCTTCAGGCTATTGTCTTCACAATGAAATCAATATTCTGCATGACCTCTGTCATCATAATGCTCCAAACCCTTGTGATCACAATGTTGCATAACACGTATCATCACAACACCCCATGACGCTCATCATCACAATTATCCATGGTCTTCTCATCACAATGCTCCATGATCTTTGTAATCACAATGCTCAATACACTTGGCATCACAATGCTCCCTGACCCTTGTCGTCTGTATGCTCCTTGAACCCTGTCATGACAAGTTTCCATGCATTTTTCATCACAATGATCCATGACCATTTCATCACAATGCTACAAGTTCCCTGTAATCACAATGCTCCATGCCCTTGTCATCACAAAACTCCATGACGCATGTCATCAGAATGCTCCATGGCCTTCTTATCACAATGCTCTATGCCCTAGTCATAACAATGCTCCAAGACCCCTGTAATCACAATGCTCCATGCCCCTTTTTATCAGAATGCTCCATGAGACTTGTCATCACAAGTCTCCATGGTCTTCTCATCACAATGTTCCAGGACCTTGACATCACCATGATCCATTCCCTTGTCATCACAATGCTCCATAACCCCTGTCATCACAATAATCCATGAACATTTTCAGCCCAATGCTCCACGACCTTCTCATCACAATGCTCCATTGCCAATATCATCACAATCCTCCATGACCACTGTCATCACAACACTCCATGACACCTGACAACACAATGATCCAGGACTCTTGTCATCACAATGCTCCATTAACTTGTCGTCACAATGCTACATGACACCTGTCATCACAACTCTCCATGAACATTTTCAGCCCAGTGCTCCATGACCCTTGTCATCACAATGATCCATGCCCTTGTCAGCCCAATGCTCCATGACCCCTGTATTCACAATGCTCCTTGACGCTTGTCCTCACAGTGCTCCATGACACATGTCATCACAATGCTCCATGCCTTTGTCAGCAAAATGCTACATGACCTTGTCATTACAATGCTCTATGCGCTAGTCATCACAATACTCCATTTCCATTGTCATCAAAATCCTCCATGAACTTTGGGATCACATTGCTTCATGCTCTTGTCATCACAATGCTCCATGCTCCTTGAAATCAAAATGATCCATGACCTCTGTCATCACAATGCTCCAAACCCTTGTGATCACAATGTTCCATAACACTTGTCATCACAACGCTCCATGATGCCTGTCATCACAATACTCCATGCCCTTTTCATCGCAATGCTCCATGACCTTTGTAACCACAATTCTCAATACACTTGTCATCACAATGCTCCCTGACACTTGTCATCAGAATGCTCCTTGAACCCTGTCACAAAAAGGCTCCATGCCTTTTTCATCACAATGCCCTATGCCATTTTCATCACAATGATCCATGCCATTGTCATCAAGATACTCCACAAGCTTGTCATCAGAATGCTCCATGACCCTTGTCATCACAATTCTCCATGCACTTGTCAGCACAATGCTCCCTGACCCTTGTCATCACAATGCTCCAAGCCATTGTCATCACAATGCTCCCTTACCTTTGTCATCAGAATCCTCCCTGACACTTGGCATCACAATGCTGCATACCTTCCTCATCACAATGGGCCATTACATATGTGATCACAATGCTCCCTGACACCTGTCTTCACAATACGGCATGACCTGTTCATCACAATGCTCCATGCCCTTGTCATCACAGTGTGCCATTCCAACTCTCATCGCAATACTCCATGAAAGTTATTAGACCAATGTTCCATGCCCTTGTCATCACAATGCTCCATGCCCTTGCTATCACAATGCTCAATGACCCCTGTCATCACAATGCTCCGTGACTCCAGTCATCACAATGCTTCATGACCTTTGTCATCACAATGGTCCATGCCCTCGTCATCAACAGTCTCTGTGACCTTTTTAACCACAGTGCTCCATGATCTTTTCGTCACAATGCTCTTTGACCCTTGTCATCACAATGCTCTATGCCTTTCTCAGCACAATGCTCCATGACCCTTGTCATCACAATGCTCCATGCGCTTGTCAGCTCAATGCTCCATGACACATGTCATCACAATGCACCATGCGCTTGTCATCACAGTGCTCCACAACATTGTCATCACAATGCTCCATAAAATTTGTCATCACAATGCTCCATGCACTTCTCATCAAAATGCTCTCTCACCACTGATATCACAATGCTACATCACTATTTGTCACAATACTCCCTCACACCTGTCATCACAATGTTCCATGACTCCTGTCATCACAATGCTACATGCACTTATCATCACAATGTTCGATGACCCCTGAAATCACAATGTTCCATAACACCTGTCATCAAAATGTTCCATGACACTTTTCATCAAATTGCTCCATGACCCTGTCATCACAATGCTCCCTGCCCTTCTCATCACAATTCACAACGCCCTAGC
Source organism: Mesoplodon densirostris (assembly GCF_025265405.1). Taxonomy (NCBI): domain Eukaryota; kingdom Metazoa; phylum Chordata; class Mammalia; order Artiodactyla; family Ziphiidae; genus Mesoplodon; species Mesoplodon densirostris. Next base: position 3,447,761 of record NW_026778197.1, on the reverse strand, counting down.
CATCAAAATGCTCCATGACCTTTGTCATCACAAAGATCCATGACCCTTGGCATCACAATGCTCCATGTCATTGTCATCACAGTGCTCCATGAACGCTCTCATCACATTGCTCCATGCCCTTGTCTTCACATAGCTCCATGACACATGTCATCAGAATGCTCCATGGCCTTCTCATCACAATGCTCCAAGCCCTGGCCATCACAATGCTCCATTACCCCTGTCATAACAATGCTCCATGACCCCTGCCATCACGATGTTCCATGACCTTGTCATCACAAGGCTCCATGACCCTTCTCATCACAATGCTCCAAGAACACTGTAATCACAATGCTCTATGCCCCTTTTCATCTCAATGATCCTTGAACCCTGTCATCACAATGCACTATGCCCATCATCATAATGCGTCATGCTATTGTCATAACAACGAAATCAAAATGTTCCATGACCTCTGTCATAACAATGCTCCAAACCCTTGTGATCACAATATTCCATAACACTTGTCATCACAATGCCCCAGTATGCTCGTCCTCACAATTATCCATGGTCTTCTCATCACAATGCTCCATGACCTTCGTCATCACAATGCTCAATACACTTGTCATCAACATGCTCCCTGACACTTGTTGTCTGTATGCTCCTTGAACCCTGTCATGACAAGGCTCCATGCCTTTTTCATCACAATGATCCATGCCCTTTTCATCACAATGCTCCAAGTCCCATGTAATCACAATGGTCCATGCCATTGTCATCACAAAGCTCAATGACGCATGACATCAGAATGCTCCTTGGTCTTCTCCTCACAATGCTCCATGCCCTTGTCTTCACAATGTTCCAAGACCCCTGTAATCACAATGCTCCTTTCCCCTTTTAATCAGTATGCTCCATGAGAATTGTCATCACAAGGCTCCATGGTTTTGTCATCACAATGCTCCAGGACCTTGTCATCACAATGCTTCACGACATTGTCATCAAAATTTTCAATGGCCCTTGTCATCATAATGCTCCAAACCCTAATCATCACAATGCTCCATTATATTTGTCATCACAATCCTCCATCACATTTGGTATCACAAAGCTCCATGCCATTGTCATCGCCATGGACCATGACATATGTCATCACAATGCTCCCTGACACCTGTCTTCACAATACTCCATGACCTTATCATCACAATGCTCCATGCCCTTTTCATCACAATGCACCATGCCCACTCTCATCACAATAATCTATGAAACTTGTCAGACTAATGCTCCATGCCACTGTCATCACAATGCTCCATGCCCTTGTCATCACAATGCTTCATGACCTTTGTCATCACAATGGTCCATGCCCTCGTCATCAACAGTCTCTGTGACCTTTTTAACCACAATTCTCCATGAAATTTTCATCACAATGCTCTTTGACCCTTGTCATCACAATGCTCTATGCCTTTCTCAGCACAATGCTCCATGACCCTTGTCATCACAATGCTCCATGCGCTTGTCATCATAATGCTCCATGACACATGTCATCACAGTGCACCATGCGCTTGTCATCACAGTGCTCCACAACATTGTCATCACAATGCTCCATAAAATTTGTCTTCACAATGCTCCATGCATTTCTCAAAATGCTCTCTCACCACTGATATCACAATGCTACATCACTATTTGTCACAATACTCCCTCACCCCTGTCATCACATGTTCCATGCCTCCTGTCATCACAATGCTTCATGCACTTATCATCACAATGTTCGATGATCCCTAAAATCACAATGTTCCATAACACCTGTCATCAAAATGTTCCATGACACTTTTCATCAAATTGCTCCATGACCCTGTCATCAGAATGCTCCCTGCCCTTCTCATCACAATGCACAACGCCCTTGCCATCAAAATGCTCCATGACCTTTATCATCAAAAAGATCCATGACCCTTGGCATCACAATGCTCCATGTCATTGTCATCACAATGCTCCATGAACGCTCTCATCACATTGCTCCATGCCCTTGTCTTCACATAGCTCCATGACACATGTCACCAGAATGCTCCATGGCCTTCTCATCACAATGCTCCAAGCACTTGCCATCACAATGCTCCACTACCCCTGTCATAACAATGCTACATGACCCCTGCCATCACAATGCTCCATGCCCTTGTCATCACAATGCTCCAAGACCCTTGTCATCACAATGCTCCATGCCCCATTTCATCTCAATGCTCCATGAAATCTGTCATCACAATGCTCCAAGACCCTTGTAATCACAATGCTCCATGCCCCTTTTCATCTCAATGCTCCATGAACCCTGTCATCACACTGCTCCATGCCCATCATCATAATGCTTCAGTCTATTGTCATCACAATGAAATCAATATTCTGCATGACCTGTGTCATCATAATGCTCCAAAGCCTTGTGATTACAATGTTGCATAACACGTATCATCACAACACCCCATGACGCTCATCATCACTATTATCCATGGTCTTCTCATCACAATGTTCCATGATCTTTGTCATCACAATGCTCAATACACTTGTCATCACAATGCTCCCTGACCCTTGTCGTCAGTATGCTCCTTGAACCCTGTCATGACAAGTTTCCATGCAGTTTTCATCACAATGATCCATGACGATTTCATCACAATGCTCCAAGGTCCCTGTAATAACAATGCTCCATGCACTTGTCATCACAAACCTCCATGACGCATGTCATCAGAATGCTCCATGAGACTTTCCATCACAAGTCTCCATGATCTTCACATCACAATGTTCCAGGACTTTGACATCACCATGATCCATTCCCTTGTCATCACAATGCTCCATGACCCCTGTCATCACAATACTCCATGCCCTTTTCATCACAATGCTCCATGACCTTTGTCACCACAATTCTCAATACACATGTCATCACAATGCTCCCTGACACTTGTCATCAGAATGCCCCTTGAACCCTGTCACGAAAAGGCTCCATGCCTTTTTCATCACAATGCCCCATGCCATTTTCATCAAAATGCTCCAGGCCATTGTCATCAAAATATTCCACAAGCTTGTCATCAGAATGCTCCATGACCATTGTCATCACAATTCTCCATGCACTTGTCAGCACAATGCTCCCAGCCATTGTCATCACAATGCTCCATTACCTTTGTCATCAGAATCCTCCCTGACACTTGGCATCACAATGCTCCATGCCATCCTCATCACAATGGGCCATTACATATGTGATCACAATGCTCCCTGACACCTGTCTTCACAATGCTCCATGACCTTATCATCACAATGCTCCATGCCCTTGTCATCACAATGCACCATGCCCACTCTCATCACAATAATCTATGAAACTTGTCAGACCAATGCTCCATGCCACTGTCATTACAATGCTCCATGCCCTTGTCATCACAATGCTCCATGACCCCTGTCATCACAATGCTCCGTGACTCCAGTCATCACAATGCTTCATAACGTTTGTCATCACAGTGGTCCATGCCCGCGTCATCACAAGGCTCTTTGACCTTTGTAACCACAATGCTCCATGAACTTTTCATCACAATTCTCTGAGAAACTTGTCATCACAATGCTCCATGTCTTTGTCAGAACAATGCTCCATGACCATTGTCATCACAATGTGCACGCGCATTTCATCACAACGTTCCAAACCTTGTCATTGCAATGCTCCATAAACCTTGTAATCACAATGGTCCATGCACTTCTCATCAAAATGCTCTCTCACCAGAGATATCACAATGTTCCATCACTAGTCATCACAATACACCCTCATCCTTGTAATCACAATGTTCCATGACACTGTCATCACAATGCTACATCGCCTTATCATCACAATGTTCCATGACCACTGCCATCACAATATTCCATCAGCCCTGTCATCAAAATGATCCATGACCCTTTCCATCCCAAAGCTCCAAGACCCCTGCCATCACAATGTTCTATAAGCACTGCCATCAAAATGTTCCATTACACTTTTTATCAAATTGCTGCATGACCCCGTCATCAAAATGCTCCCTGCCCTTCTCATAAAAATGCTCCATGACTTGTCATCACAAAGCTCCAAGACCCGTGGCATCACAATGCGCCATGTCATTGTCATCACAATGCTCCATGAACCCTCTCATCACATTGCTCCATGCCCTTGTCATCACACAGCACCATGACACTTGTCATCACAATGCTCGATGCCCTTCTCATCACAATGCCCCATGCCCTTGTCATTACGATCCTGCATGACCCATGTATCACAGTGTTCCGTGCCCTTGTCATCACAATGCTCCATGACCCAAGTCAACACAATGCTCCATGAATATTGTCAGCCCAATGCTCCATGACCTTCTCATCACAATGCTCCATGAGCAATATCATCACAATTCTCCATGACCACTGTCATCACAACACTCCATGAAACCTGACAACACAATGATCTGGGACTCTTGTCATCACAAAGCTCCAAGACCCCTGTAATCACAGTGCTCCATGACCCCTGTCATCACAATACTCCATGAACATTTTCAGCCCCATGTTCCAGGACCCTTGTCATCACAATGATCCAAGACACATTTAATCACAATGCTCCATGCCCTTGTCATCACAAAACTCCATGACGCATGTCATCAGAATATTCCATGGCCTTCGCCTCACAATGCTCCATGCCCTTGTCATCACAATGCTTCAAGACCCCCGTAATCACAATGCTCCATGCCCCTTTTCATAAGAATGCTATATTAGACTTGTCATCACAAGTCTCCATGATCATCTCATCACAATGCTCCAAGACCTTGTCATCAACATGCTCCATTCCCTTGTCATCACAATGCTCCATGACCCATGTAATCACAATACTCCATGAATATTTTCAGCCAAATGCTCCATGACCCTTGTCATCACAATGATCCATGCCATTGTCATCCCAATGTTCCATGACCCATGTATTCACAAAGCTCCGTGCCGCTTGTCATCACAGTGCTCCATGTCACCTGTCATCACAATGCTCCATGCCTTTGTCAGCAAAATGCTACATGACCTTGTCATTACAATGCTCTATGAGCTTGTCATCACAATACTCCATTACCATTGTCATCACAATCCTCCATGAACCTTGGGATCACATTGCTTCATGTCCTTGTCATCACATTGTTCCATGCTCCTTGAAATCAAAATGATCAATGACCTCTGTCATCACAATGCTCCAAACACTTGTGATCACAATGTTCCATAACACTTGTCATCACAACTCTCCATGATGCCTGTCATCACAATACTCCATGCCCTTTTCATCACAATGCTCCATGACCTTTGTCATCACAATTCTCAACACACTTATTGTCACAATGCTCCCTGACACTTGTCGTCAGAATGCTCCTTGAACCCTGTCACAAAATGTCTCCATGCCTTTTCCATCACAAAGCCCAATGCCGTTTTCATCCCAATGCTCCATGCCATTGTCATCAAAATACTCCACAAGTTTGTCATCAGAATCCTCCCTGACCCTTGTCATCACAATTCTCCATGCACTTGTCAGCTCAATGCTCCCTGACACTTGTCATCACAATGCTCCAAGCCATTGTCATCACCATGCTCCATTACCTTTGTCATCAGAATCCTCCATGACACTTGGCATCACAATGCTCCATGTCATTGTCATCACAATGGGCCATTACATATGTCATCACAATGCTTCCTGACACCTCTCTTCACAATACTGCATGACCTGGTCATCAAAATGCTACATGCCCTTGTCATCACAATGCGCCATTCCAACTGTCATCACAATAATCCATGAAACTTATTAGACCAATGCTCCATGCGCTTGTCATCACAATGCTCCATGCCCTTGTTATCACAATGTTCCAAGACCACTGTAATCAGAATGCTCCATGCCCCTTTTCATCAGTATGCTCCATGAGACTTGTCATCACAAGGCTCCATGGTTTTGTCATCACAGTGCTCCAGGACCTTGTCATCACAATGCTTCACGACATTGTCATGAAAATTCTCAATGGCCCTAGTCATCATAATGCTCCAAGCCCTAGTCATCACAATGCTCCATTATATTTGTCATCACAATCCTCCATTACATTTGGCATCACAATGCTCCCTGCCATTGTCATCGCAATGGAACAGGACATATGTCATCACAATGCTCCCTGACAACTGTCTTCACAATATTCCATGCCCTTGTCATCACAATGCTCCATGCCCTTGTCATCACAATGCACCATGTCCACTGTCATCACAATAATCTATGAAACTTGTCAGACCAGTGCTCCATGCCCCTGTCTTCACAATGCTCCATGCCCTTTTCATCACAATGCTCCAAGAACCCTTACATCACAATGCTCCTTGACTCCAGTCATCAAAATGCTTCATAACATTTGTCATCACAACGGTCCATTCCCGCCTCATCAGAAGGCTCTGTGACGTTTGTAACCACAATGCTCCATGAACTTTTCATCACAATGCTCCTTGACCCATGTCATCACAATGCTCCAAGATCCATGTAATCACAATGCTCCATGCCCTTGTCATCACAAAGCTCCATGACGCATGTCATCAGAATGTTCCATGGTCTTCTCCTCACAATGCTCCATGCCCTTGTCATCACAATGCTCGAAGACTCCAGTAATCACAATGTTCCATTCCCTTTTTCATCAGAATGCTCCATTAGATTTGTCATCACAAGTCTCCATGGTCATCTCCTCACAATGCTCCAAGACCTTGTCATCACCATGCTCCATTCCCTTGTCATCACAATACTCCATGAACATTTTCAGCCCAATTCTCTATGACCTTCTCATCACAATGCTCCATGACCAATATCATCACAATGCTCCATGACCACTGTCATCACAACACTCCATGACACCTGACAACACAATGATCCGTGACTCTTGTCATCACAATGCTCCATGACCCCTGTCATCACAATACTCCATGAACATTTTCAGCCCAATGCTCCATGACCCTTGTCATCACAATGATCCATGCCCATGTTATCCCAATGTTCCATGACCCATGTATTCACAATGCTCCATGACGCTTGTCATCACAGTGCTCCATGACACCTGTCATCACAATGCTCCATGCCTTTGTCAGCAAAATGCTACATGACCTTGTCATTACAATGCTCTATGCACTTGTCATCACAATATTCCATTTCCATTGTCATCACAATCCTCCATGAACTTTGGGATCACATTGCTTCATGCCCTTGTCATCACAATGCTCCATGCTCCTTGAAATCAAAATTATCCATGACCTCTGTCATCACAATGCTCCAAACCCTTGTGATCACAATGTTCCATAACACTTGTCCTCACAACGCTCCATGATGCCTGTCATCACAATAATCCATGCCCTTTCATCACAATGCTCCATGAACTTTGTCATCACAATTCTCAATACACTTGTCATCACAATGCTCCCTGACACTTGTCGTCAGAATGCTCCTTGAACTCTGTCACGAAAAGGCTCCATGCCTTTTTCATCACAAAGCCCCATGCCCTTTTCATCCCAATGCTCCATGCCATAGTCATCAAAATACTCCACAAGCTTGTCATCAGAATGCTCCATGACCCTTGTCATCACAATTCTCCATGCACTTGTCAGCACAATGCTCCCTGACACTTGTCATCACAATGCTCCAAGCCATTGTCATCACAATGCTCCATTACCTTTGTGATCAGAATCCTCAATGGAAGTTTGCATCACAATGCTCCATGCCATTGTGATCACAATGGGCCATTACATATGTCATCACAAAGCTCCCTGACACCTCTCTTTACAATACTGCATTACCTGGTCATCACAATGCTCCCTGCCGTTCTCATCACAATGCACCACACCCTTGTCATCAAAATGCTCCATGAACTTTGTCATCACAAAGCTCCATGACCCTTGGCATCACAGTGCTCCATGTCATTGTCATCACAATGCTCCATGAACCCTCTCATCACATTGCTCCATGCCCTTGTCATCACAAAGCTCCATGGCACTTGTCATCACAATGCTCGATTCCCTTCTCATCACAATGCTCCATGCCCTTGTCATTACAATCCTCCATGACCCATGTATCACAGTGTACCATGCCGTTGTCATCACAATGCGCCATGCCCACTCTCATCACAATAATCCATGAAATATTTCAGACCAATGCTCAATGCACTTCTCATCACAATGCTCCATTACCTCTGTCATAAGAAGCTCCATGACCCCTGCCATCACAATGTTCCACGGCCTTGTCATCACAAGGCTCCAGGACCCTTGTCAGCACAATGCTCCAAGACCCATGTAATCACAATGCTCCATGCCCTTGTCATCACAAAGCTCCATGACGCATGTCATCACAATGTTCCATGGCCTTCGCCTCACAATGCTCCATGCCCTTGTCATCACAATGCTTCAAGACCCCCGTAATCACAATGCTCCATGCCCCTTTTCATAAGAATGCTCCATTAGACTTGTCATCACAAGTCTCCATGGTCATCTAATCACAATGCTCCAAGACCTAGTCATCAACATGCTCCATTCCCTTGTCATCACAATGCTCCATGACCCCTGTCATCACAATACTCCATGCACATTTTCAGCCCAATGCTCCATGACCCTTGTCATCACAATGATCCATGACCTTGTCATCACAAAGCTCCATGCACTTGTCAGCACAATGCTCCCTGATCCTTGTCATCACAATGCTCCAAACCATTGTCACCACAATGCTCCATTACCTTTGTCATCAGAATACTCCATGACACTTGGCATCACAATGCTCCATGCCATTGTCATCACAATGCTCCATGACCCCTGTCATCACAATGCTCCGTGACTACAGTCATCACAATGCTTCATAACGTTTGTCATCACAACAATCCATGCCCGCATCTTCACAAGGCTCTGTGACCTTTGTAACCACAATCCTCCATGAACTTTTCATCACAATGCTCCGTGACCCTTGTCATCACAATGCTCCAGGCCTTTGTCAGAACAATGCTCCATGACCCTTGCCATCAAATTGTGCCATGCACTTTTCACCACAATGATCCACAACCTTGTCATCGCTATGCTCCATAAACCTTGTAATCACAATGCTCCATGCACTTCTCATCCAAATACTCTCTCACATGAGATATCACAATGTTCCATCACTAGTCATCACAATCCTCCCTCACCCCTGTTATCACAATGTTCCATGACCCCTGTCATCACAATGCTACATCCCCTTATCAACACAATGTTCCATGACCCCTGACATCACAATGTTCCATAACCCCTGTCATCAAAATGCTCCATGACCCTTTTCATCCCAAAGCTCCATGACCCCTGGCATCACAATGTTCTATAACCCCTGGCATCAAAATGATCCATTACACTTTTCATCAAATTGCTGCATGATCCTGCCATCAAAATGCTCCCTGCCCTTCTCATCACAATGCACCACACACTTGTCATCAAAATGCTCCATGACCTTTGTCATCACAAAGCTCCATGACCCTTGGTATCACAATGCTCCATGTCATTGTCATCACAATGCTCCATGAACCCTCTCATCACATTGCTCCATGTCCTTGTCATCACAAAGCTCCATGACACTTGTCATCACAATGTTCGATGCCATTCTCATCACAATGCTCCATGACCTTGTCATTACAATCCTCCATGACCCATGTATCACAGTGTACCGTGCCCTTGTCATGACAAACCGCCATGCACACTCTCATCACAGTAATTCATGAAATATTTCAGATCAATGCTCAATGCCCTTCTCATCACAATGCTCCGTTACCTCTGTCGTAACAATGCTCCATGACACCTGCCATCATAATATTCCAAGGCCTTGTCATCACAAGGCTCCATGACCCTTGTCATCACAATGCTCCAAGATCCATGTAATCACAATGCTCCATTCCCTTGTCATCACAAAGCTCCATGATGCATGTCATCAGAATGTTCCATGGTCTTCTCCTCACAATGCTCCATGCCTTTTCATCACAAAGCCCCATGCCCTTTTCATCCCAATGCTCCATGCCATTGTCATCAAAATACTCCACAAGCTTGTCATCAGAATGCTCCATGACCCTTGTCATCACAATTCTCCATGCACTTCTCAGCACAATGCTCCCTGACACTTGTCATCACAATGCTCCAAGCCATTGTCATCACAATGCTTCATTACCTTTGTGATCAGAATCCTCACTGGAAGTTTGCATCACAATGCTCCATGCCATTGTCATCACAATGGGCCATTACATATGTCATCACAATGCTCCCTGACACCTCTCTTTACAATACTGCATTACCTGGTCATCACAATTCTCCCTGCCGTTCTCATCACAATGCACCACACCCTTGTCATCAAAATGCTCCATGACCTTTGTCATCACAAAGCTCCATGACCCTTGGCATCACAGTGTTCCATGTCATTGTCATCACAATGCTCCATGAACCCTCTCATCACATTGCTCCATGCCCTTGTCATCACAAAGCTCCATGGCACTTGTCATCACAATGCTCGATGCCCTTCTCATCACAATGCTCCATGCCCTTGTCATTACAATCCTCCATGACCCATGTATCACAGTGTACCGTGCCCTTGTCATCACAATGTGCCATGCCCACTCTCATCACAATAATCCATGAAATATTTCAGACCAATGCTCAATGCACTTCTCATCACAATGCTCCATTACCTCTGTTATAACAAGCTCCATGACCCCTGCCATCACAATGTTCCACGGCCTTGTCATCACAATGCTCCATGACCCCTGTCATCACAATGCTCCGTGACTACAGTCATCACAATGCTTCATAACGTTTGTCATCACAACAATCCATGCCCGCATCATCACAAGTCTCTGTGACCTTTGTAACCACAATCCTCCATGAACTTTTCATCACAATGCTCCGTGACCCTTGTCATCACAATGCTCCATGCCTTTGTCAGAACAATGCTCCATGACCCTTGCCATCAAATTGTGCCATGCGCTTTTCACCACAATCATCCACAACCTTGTCATCGCTATGCTCCATAAACCTTGTAATCACAATGCTCCATGCACTTCTCATCCAAATACTCTCTCACATGAGATATCACAATGTTCCATCATTAGTCATCACAATCCTCCCTCACCCCTGTTATCACAATGTTCCATGACCCCTGTCATCACAATGCTACATCCCTTTATCAGCACAATGTTCCATGACCCCTGACATCACAATGTTCCATAACCCCTGTCATCAAAATGCTCCATGACCCTTTTCATCCCAAAGCTCCATGACCCCTGGCATCACAATGTTCTATAACCCCTGGCATCAAAATGTTCCATTACACTTTTCATCAAATTGCTGCATGACCCTGTCATCAAAATGCTCCCTGCCCTTCTCATCACAATGCACCACACACTTGTCATCAAAATGCTCCATGATCTTGGTCATCACAAAGCTCCATGACCCTTGGCATCACAATGCTCCATGTCATTGTCATCACAATGCTCCATGAACCCTCTCATCACATTGCTCCATGTCCTTGTCATCACAAAGCTCCATGACACTTGTCATCACAATGCTCGATGCCATTCTCATCACAATGCTCCATGACCTTGTCATTACAATCCTCCATGACCCATGTATCACAGTGTACCGTGCCCTTGTCATGACAAACCACCATGCCCACTCTCATCACAGAAATCCATGAAACATTTCAGATCAATGCTCAATGCCCTTCTCATCACAATGCTCCGTTACCTCTGTCGTAACAATGCTCCATGACACCTGCCATCATAATATTCCATGGCCTTGTCATCACAAGGCTCCATGACCCTTGTCATCACAATGCTCCAAGATCCATGTAATCACAAAGCTCCATGCCCTTGTCATCACAAAGCTCCATGACGCATGTCATCAGAATGTTCCATGGTCTTCTCCTCATAATGCTCCATGCCCTTGTCATCACAATGCTCGAAGACTCCTGTAATCACAATGTTCCATTCCCTTTTTCATCAGAATGCTCCATTAGATTTATCATCACAAGTCTCCATGGTCATCTCCTCACAATGCTCCAAGACCTTGTCATCACCATGCTCCATTCCCTTGTCATCACAATGCTCCATGACCCCTGTCACCACAATACTCCATGAACATTTTCAGCACAATTCTCTATGACCTTCTCATCACAATGCTCCATGACCAATATCATCACAATGCTCCATGACCACTGTCATCACAACACTCCATGACACCTGACAACACAATGATCCGGGACTCTTGTCATCACAATGCTCCAAGACCCCTGTAATCACAATGCTCCATGACCCCTGTCATCACAATACTCCATGAACATTTTCAGCCCAATGCTCCATGACCCTTTTCATCACAATGATCCATGCCCATGTTATCCCAATGTTCCATGACCCATGTATTCACAATGCTCCATGACGCTTGTCATCACAGTGCTCCATGACACCTGTCATCACAATGCTCCATGCCTTTGTCAGCAAAATGCTACATGACCTTGTCATTACAATGCTCTATGCACTTGTCATCACAATACTCCATTTCCATTGTCATCACAATCCTCCATGAACTTTGGGATCACATTGCTTCATGCCCTTGTCATCACAATGCTCCATGCTCCTTGAAATCAAAATGATCCATGACCTCTGTCATCACAATGCTCCAAACCCTTGTGATCACAATGTTCCATAACACTTGTCCTCACAACGCTCCATGATGCCTTTCATCACAATAATCCATGCCCTTTTCATCACAATGCTCCATGACGCTTGTCATAACAATTCTCAATACACTTGTCATCACAATGCTCCCTGACACTTGTCGTCAGAATGCTCCTTGAACCCTGTCACGAAAAGGCTCCATGCCTTTTTCATCACAAAGCCCCATGCCCTTTTCATCCCAATGCTCCATGCCATTGTCATTCAAATACTCCACAAGCTTGTCATCAGAATGCTCCATGACCCTTGTCATCACAATTCTCCATGCACTTGTCATCACAATGCTCCAAGCCATTGTCATCACAATGCTCCATTACCTTTGTGATCAGAATCCTCAATGGAAGTTTGCATCACAGTGCTCCATGCCATTGTCATCACAATGGGCCATTACATATGTCATCACAATGCTCCCTGACACCTCTCTTTACAATACTGCATTACCTGGTCATCACAATGCTCCCTGCCGTTCTCATCACAATGCACCACACCCTTGTCATCAAAATGCTCCATGACCTTTGTCATCACAAAGCTCCATGACCCTTGGCATCACAATGCTCCATGTCATTGTCATCACAATGCTCCATGAACACTCTCATCACATTGCTCCATGCCCTTGTCATCACAAAGCTCCATGGCACTTGTCATCACAATGCTCGATTCCCTTCTCATCACAATGCTCCATGCCCTTGTCATTACAATCCTCCATGACCCATGTATCACAGTGTACCATGCCCTTGTCATCACAATGCGCCATGCCCACTCTCATCACAATAATCCATGAAATATTTCAGACCAATGCTCAATGCACTTCTCATCACAATGCTCCATTACCTCTGTCATAAGAAGCTCCATGACCCCTGCCATCACAATGTTCCACGGCCTTGTCATAACAAGGCTCCAGGACCCTTGTCAGCACAATGCTCCAAGACCCATGTAATCACAATGCTCCATGCCCTTGTCATCACAAAGCTCCATGACGCATGTCATCACAATGTTCCATGGCCTTCGCCTGACAATGGTCCATGCCCTTGTCATCACAATGCTTCAAGACCCCCGTAATCACAATGCTCCATGCCCCTTTTCATAAGAATGCTCCATTAGACTTGTCATCACAAGTCTCCATGGTCATCTCATCACAATGCTCCAAGACCTTGTCATCAACATGCTCCATTCCCTTGTCATCACAATGCTCCATGACCCCTGTCATCACAATACTCCATGCACATTTTTAGCCCAATGCTCCATGACCCTTGTCATCACAATGATCCATGTCTTGTCATCACAATGCTCCATGCACTTGTCAGCACAATGCTCCCTGATCTTTGTCATCACAATGCTCCAAACCATTGTCACCACAATGCTCCATTACCTTTGTCATCAGAATCCTCCATGACACTTGGCATCACAATGCTCCATGCCATTGTCATCACAATTCTCCATGACCCCTGTCATCACAATACTCCATGCACATTTTTAGCCCAATGCTCCATGACCCTTGTCATCACAATGATCCATGCCCTTGTCATCACAATGCTCCATGCACTTGCCAGCACAATGCTCCCTGATCCTTGTCATCACAATGCTCCAAAACATTGTCACCACAATGCTCCAAACCATTGTCACCACAATGCTCCATTACCTTTGTCATCAGTATCTTCCATGAAACTTGGCATCACAGTGCTCCATGCCATTGTCATCACAATGCTCCATGACCCCTGTCATCACAATGCTCCGTGACTACAATCATCACAATGCTTCATAACGTTTGTCATCACAACAATCCATGCCCGCGTCATCACAAGGCTCTGTGACCTGTGTAACCACAATGCTCCATGAACTTTTCATCACAATGCTCCGTGACCCTTGTCATCACAATGCTCCATGCCTTTGTCAGAACAATGCTCCATGACCCTTGTCATCAAATTGTGCCATGCGCTTTTCACCACAATGATCCACAACCTTGTCATCGCTATGCTCCATAAACCTTGTAATCACAATGCTCCATGCACTTCTCATCCAAATACTCTCTCACATGAGATATCACAATGTTCCTTCACTAGTCATCACAATCCTCCCTCACCCCTGTTATCACAATGTTCCATGACCCCTGTCATCACAATGCTACATCCCCTTACCAGCACAATGTTCCATGACCCCTGACATCACAATGTTCCATAACCCCTGTCATCAAAATGCTCCATGACCCTTTTCATCCCAAAGCTCCATGACCCCTGGCATCACAATGTTCTATAACCCCTGGCATCAAAATGTTCCATTACACTTTTCATCAAATTGCTGCATGACCCTGTCATCAAAATGCTCCCTGCCCTTCCCATCACAATGCACCACACACTTGTCATCAAAATGCTCCATGACATTTGTCATCACAAAGCTCCATGACCCTTGGCATCACAATGCTCCATGTCATTTTCATCACAATGCTCCATGAACCCTCTCATCACATTGCTCCATGTCCTTGTCATCACAAAGCTCCATGACACTTGTCATCACAATGCTCGATGCCATTCTCATCACAATGCTCCATGACCTTGTCATTACAATCCTCCATGACCCATGTATCACAGTGTACCTTGCCCTTGTCATGACAAACCGCCATGCCCACTCTCATCACAGTAATCCATGAAATATTTCAGATCAATGCTCAATGCCCTTCTCATCACAATGCTCCGTTACCTCTGTCGTAACAATGCTCCATGACACCTGCCATCATAATATTCCACGGCCTTGTCATCACAAGGCTCCATGACCCTTGTCATCACAATGCTCCAATATCCATGTAATCACAATGCTCCATGCCCTTGTCATCACAAAGCTCCATGACGCATGTCATCAGAATGTTCCATGGTCTTCTCCTCACAATGCTCCATGCCCTTGTCATCACAATGCTCGAAGACTCCAGTAATCACAATTTTCCATTCCCTTTTTCATCAGAATGCTCCATTAGATTTGTCATCACAAGTCTCCATTGTCATCTCCTCACAATGCTCCAAGACCTTGTCATCACCATGCTCCATTCCCTTGTCATCACAATGCTCCATGACCCCTGTCAAGACAATACTCCATGAACATTTTCAGCACAATTCTCTATGACCTTCTCATCACAATGCTCCATGACCAATATCATCACAATGCTCCATGACCACTGTCATCACAACACTCCATGACACCTGACAACACAATGATCCAGGACTCTTGTCATCACAATGCTCCAAGACCCCTGTAATCACAATGCTCCATGACCCCTGTCATCACAATACTCCATGAACATTTTCAGCCCAATGCTCCATGACCCTTTTCATCACAATGATCCATGCCCATGTTATCCCAATGTTCCATGACCCATGTATTCACAATGCTCCATGACGCTTGTCATCACAGTGCTCCATGACACCTGTCATCACAATGCTCCATGCCTTTGTCAGCAAAATGCTACATGACCTTGTCATTACAATGCTCTATGCACTTGTCATCACAATACTCCATTTCCATTGTCATCACAATCCTCCATGAACTTTGGGATCACATTGCTTCATGCCCTTGTCATCACAATGCTCCATGCTCCTTGAAATCAAAATGATCCATGACCTCTGTCATCACAATGCTCCAAACCCTTGTGATCACAATGTTCCATAACACTTGTCCTCACAACGCTCCATGATGCCTTTCATCACAATAATCCATGCGCTTTTCATCACAATGCTCCATGACCCTTGTCATCACAATTCTCAATACACTTGTCATCACAATGCTCCCTGACACTTGTCATCAGAATGCTCCTTGAACCCTGTCACGAAAAGGCTCCATGCCTTTTTCATCACAAAGCCCCATGCCCTTTTCATCCCAATGCTCCATGCCATTGTCATCAAAATACTCCACAAGCTTGTCATCAGAATGCTCCATGACCCTTGTCATCACAATTCTCCATGCACTTGTCATCACAATGCTCCAAGCCATTGTCATCACAATGCTCCATTACCTTTGTGATCAGAATCCTCAATGGAAGTTTGCATCACAGTGCTCCATGCCATTGTTATCACAATGGGCCATTACATATGTCATCACAATGCTCCCTGACACCTCTCTTTACAATACTGCATTACCTGGTCATCACAATGCTCCCTGCCGTTCTCATCACAATGCACCACACCCTTGTCATCAAAATGCTCCATAACCTTTGTCATCACAAAGCTCCATGACCCTTGGCATCACAATGCTCCATGTCATTGTCATCACAATGCTCCATGAACCCTCTCATCACATTGCTCCATGCCCTTGTCATCACAAAGCTCCATGGCACTTGTCATCACAATGCTCGATTCCCTTATCATCACAATGCTCCATGCCCTTGTCATTACAATCCTCCATGACCCATGTATCACAGTGTACCATGCCCTTGTCATCACAATGCGCCATGCCCACTCTCATCACAATAATCCATGAAATATTTCAGACCAATGCTCAATGCACTTCTCATCACAATGCTCCATTACCTCTGTCATAAGAAGCTCCATGACCCCTGCCATCACAATGTTCCACGGCCTTGTCATCACAAGGCTCCAGGACCCTTGTCAGCACAATGCTCCAAGACACATGTATTCACAATGCTCCATGCCCTTGTCATTCCAAAGCTCCATGACGCATGTCATCACAATGTTCCATGGCCTTCGCCTGACAATGCTCCATGCCCTTGTCATCACAATGCTTCAAGACCCCCGTAATCACAAAGCTCCATGCCCCTTTTCATAAGAATGCTCCATTAGACTTGTCATCACAAGTCTCCATGGTCATCTCATCACAATGCTCCAAGACCTTGTCATCAACATGCTCCATTCCCTTGTCATCACAATGCTCCATGCCTTTGTCAGCAAAATGCTACATGACCTTGTCATTACAATGCTCTATGCACTTGTCATCACAATACTCCATTTCCATTGTCATCACAATCCTCCATGAACTTTGGGATCACATTGCTTCATGCCCTTGTCATCACAATGCTCCATGCTCCTTGAAATCAAAATGATCCATGACCTCTGTCATCACAATGCTCCAAACCCTTGTGATCACAATGTTCCATAACACTTGTCCTCACAACGCTCCATGATGCCTGTCATCACAATACTCCATGCCCTTTTCATCACAATGCTCCATGACCTTTGTCATCACAATTCTCAATACACTTGTCATCACAATGCTCCCTGACACTTGTCGTCAGAATGCTCCTTGAACCCTGTCACGAAAAGGCTCCATGCCTTTTTCATCACAAAGCCCCATGCCCTTTTCATCCCAATGCTCCATGCCATTGTCATCAAAATACTCCACAAGCTTGTCATCAGAATGCTCCATGCACTTGTCAGCACAATGCTCCCTGACACTTGTCATCACAATGCTCCAAGCCATTGTCATCACAATGCTCCATTACCTTTGTGATCAGAATCCTCAATGGAAGTTTGCATCACAATGCTCCATGTCATTGTCATCACAATGGGACATTACATATGTCATCACAATGCTCCCTGACACCTCTCTTTACAATACTGCATTACCTGGTCATCACAATGCTCCCTGCCATTCTCATCACAATGCACCACACCCTTGTCATCAAAATGCTCCATGACCTTTGTCATCACAAAGCTCCATGACCCTTGGCATCACAATGCTCCATGTCATTGTCATCACAATGCTCCATGAGCCCTCTCATCACATTGCTCCATGCCCTTGTCATCACAAAGCTCCATGGCACTTGTCATCACAATGCTCGATGCCCTTCTCATCACAATGCTCCATGCCCTTGTCATTACAATCCTCCATGACCCATGTATCACAGTGTACCGTGCCCTTGTCATCACAATGCGCCACGCCCACTCTCATCACAATAATCCATGAAATATTTCAGACCAATGCTCAATGCACTTCTCATCACAATGCTCCATGCACTTGCCAGCACAATGCTCCCTGATCCTTGTCATCACAATGCTCCAAAACATTGTCACCACAATGCTCCAAACCATTGTCACCACAATGCTCCATTACCTTTGTCATCAGTATCTTCCATGAAACTTGGCATCACAGTGCTCCATGCCATTGTCATCACAATGCTCCATGACCCCTGTCATCACAATGCTCCGTGACTACAATCATCACAATGCTTCATAACGTTTGTCATCACAACAATCCATGCCCGCGTCATCACAAGGCTCTGTGACCTGTGTAACCACAATGCTCCATGAACTTTTCATCACAATGCTCCGTGACCCTTGTCATCACAATGCTCCATGCCTTTGTCAGAACAATGCTCCATGACCCTTGTCATCAAATTGTGCCATGCGCTTTTCACCACAATGATCCACAACCTTGTCATCGCTATGCTCCATAAACCTTGTAATCACAATGCTCCATGCACTTCTCATCCAAATACTCTCTCACATGAGATATCACAATGTTCCTTCACTAGTCATCACAATCCTCCCTCACCCCTGTTATCACAATGTTCCATGACCCCTGTCATCACAATGCTACATCCCCTTACCAGCACAATGTTCCATGACCCCTGACATCACAATGTTCCATAACCCCTGTCATCAAAATGCTCCATGACCCTTTTCATCCCAAAGCTCCATGACCCCTGGCATCACAATGTTCTATAACCCCTGGCATCAAAATGTTCCATTACACTTTTCATCAAATTGCTGCATGACCCTGTCATCAAAATGCTCCCTGCCCTTCCCATCACAATGCACCACACACTTGTCATCAAAATGCTCCATGACATTTGTCATCACAAAGCTCCATGACCCTTGGCATCACAATGCTCCATGTCATTTTCATCACAATGCTCCATGAACCCTCTCATCACATTGCTCCATGTCCTTGTCATCACAAAGCTCCATGACACTTGTCATCACAATGCTCGATGCCATTCTCATCACAATGCTCCATGACCTTGTCATTACAATCCTCCATGACCCATCTATCACAGTGTACCGTGCCCTTGTCATGACAAACCGCCATGCCCACTCTCATCACAGTAATCCATGAAACATTTCAGATCAATGCTCAATGCCCTTCTCATCACAATGCTCCGTTACCTCTGTCGTAACAATGCTCCATGACACCTGCCATCATAATATTCCACGGCCTTGTCATCACAAGGCTCCATGACCCTTGTCATCACAATGCTCCAATATCCATGTAATCACAATGCTCCATGCCCTTGACATCACAAAGCTCCATGACGCATGTCATCAGAATGTTCCATGGTCTTCTCCTCACAATGCTCCATGCCCTTGTCATCACAATGCTCGAAGACTCCAGTAATCACAATTTTCCATTCCCTTTTTCATCAGAATGCTCCATTAGATTTGTCATCACAAGTCTCCATGGTCATCTCCTCACAATGCTCCAAGACCTTGTCATCACCATGCTCCATTCCCTTGTCATCACAATGCTCCATGACCCCTGTCACCACAATACTCCATGAACATTTTCAGCACAATTCTCTATGACCTTCTCATCACAATGCTCCATGACCAATATCATCACAATGCTCCATGACCACTGTCATCACAACACTCCATGACACCTGACAACACAATGATCCAGGACTCTTGTCATCACAATGCTCCAAGACCCCTGTAATCACAATGCTCCATGACCCCTGTCATCACAATACTCCATGAACATTTTCAGCCCAATGCTCCATGACCCTTTTCATCACAATGATCCATGCCCATGTTATCCCAATGTTCCATGACCCATGTATTCACAATGCTCCATGACGCTTGTCATCACAGTGCTCCATGACACCTGTCATCACAATGCTCCATGCCTTTGTCAGCAAAATGCTACATGACCTTGTCATTACAATGCTCTATGCACTTGTCATCACAATACTCCATTTCCATTGTCATCACAATCCTCCATGAACTTTGGGATCACATTGCTTCATGCCCTTGTCATCACAATGCTCCATGCTCCTTGAAATCAAAATGATCCATGACCTCTGTCATCACAATGCTCCAAACCCTTGTGATCACAATGTTCCATAACACTTGTCCTCACAACGCTCCATGATGCCTTTCATCACAATAATCCATGCGCTTTTCATCACAATGCTCCATGACCCTTGTCATCACAATTCTCAATACACTTGTCATCACAATGCTCCCTGACACTTGTCGTCAGAATGCTCCTTGAACCCTGTCACGAAAAGGCTCCATGCCTTTTTCATCACAAAGCCCCATGCCCTTTTCATCCCAATGCTCCATGCCATTGTCATTCAAATACTCCACAAGCTTGTCATCAGAATGCTCCATGACCCTTGTCATCACAATTCTCCATGCACTTGTCATCACAATGCTCCAAGCCATTGTCATCACAATGCTCCATTACCTTTGTGATCAGAATCCTCAATGGAAGTTTGCATCACAGTGCTCCATGCCATTGTCATCACAATGGGCCATTACATATGTCATCACAATGCTCCCTGACACCTCTCTTTACAATACTGCATTACCTGGTCATCACAATGCTCCCTGCCGTTCTCATCACAATGCACCACACCCTTGTCATCAAAATGCTCCATAACCTTTGTCATCACAAAGCTCCATGACCCTTGGCATCACAATGCTCCATGTCATTGTCATCACAATGCTCCATGAACCCTCTCATCACATTGCTCCATGCCCTTGTCATCACAAAGCTCCATGGCACTTGTCATCACAATGCTCGATTCCCTTATCATCACAATGCTCCATGCCCTTGTCATTACAATCCTCCATGACCCATGTATCACAGTGTACCATGCCCTTGTCATCACAATGCGCCATGCCCACTCTCATCACAATAATCCATGAAATATTTCAGACCAATGCTCAATGCACTTCTCATCACAATGCTCCATTACCTCTGTCATAAGAAGCTCCATGACCCCTGCCATCACAATGTTCCACGGCCTTGTCATCACAAGGCTCCAGGACCCTTGTCAGCACAATGCTCCAAGACACATGTATTCACAATGCTCCATGCCCTTGTCATTCCAAAGCTCCATGACGCATGTCATCACAATGTTCCATGGCCTTCGCCTGACAATGCTCCATGCCCTTGTCATCACAATGCTTCAAGACCCCCGTAATCACAAAGCTCCATGCCCCTTTTCATAAGAATGCTCCATTAGACTTGTCATCACAAGTCTCCATGGTCATCTCATCACAATGCTCCAAGACCTTGTCATCAACATGCTCCATTCCCTTGTCATCACAATGCTCCATGCCTTTGTCAGCAAAATGCTACATGACCTTGTCATTACAATGCTCTATGCACTTGTCATCACAATACTCCATTTCCATTGTCATCACAATCCTCCATGAACTTTGGGATCACATTGCTTCATGCCCTTGTCATCACAATGCTCCATGCTCCTTGAAATCAAAATGATCCATGACCTCTGTCATCACAATGCTCCAAACCCTTGTGATCACAATGTTCCATAACACTTGTCCTCACAACGCTCCATGATGCCTGTCATCACAATACTCCATGCCCTTTTCATCACAATGCTCCATGACCTTTGTCATCACAATTCTCAATACACTTGTCATCACAATGCTCCCTGACACTTGTCGTCAGAATGCTCCTTGAACCCTGTCACGAAAAGGCTCCATGCCTTTTTCATCACAAAGCCCCATGCCCTTTTCATCCCAATGCTCCATGCCATTGTCATCAAAATACTCCACAAGCTTGTCATCAGAATGCTCCATGTACTTGTCAGCACAATGCTCCCTGACACTTGTCATCACAATGCTCCAAGCCATTGTCATCACAATGCTCCATTACCTTTGTGATCAGAATCCTCAATGGAAGTTTGCATCACAATGCTCCATGTCATTGTCATCACAATGGGCCATTACATATGTCATCACAATGCTCCCTGACACCTCTCTTTACAATACTGCATTACCTGGTCATCACAATGCTCCCTGCCATTCTCATCACAATGCACCACACCCTTGTCATCAAAATGCTCCATGACCTTTGTCATCACAAAGCTCCATGACCCTTGGCATCACAATGCTCCATGTCATTGTCATCACAATGCTCCATGAGCCCTCTCATCACATTGCTCCATGCCCTTGTCATCACAAAGCTCCATGGCACTTGTCATCACAATGCTCGATGCCCTTCTCATCACAATGCTCCATGCCCTTGTCATTACAATCCTCCATGACCCATGTATCACAGTGTACCGTGCCCTTGTCATCACAATGCGCCACGCCCACTCTCATCACAATAATCCATGAAATATTTCAGACCAATGCTCAATGCACTTCTCATCACAATGCTCCATGCACTTGCCAGCACAATGCTCCCTGATCCTTGTCATCACAATGCTCCAAAACATTGTCACCACAATGCTCCAAACCATTGTCACCACAATGCTCCATTACCTTTGTCATCAGTATCTTCCATGAAACTTGGCATCACAGTGCTCCATGCCATTGTCATCACAATGCTCCATGACCCCTGTCATCACAATGCTCCGTGACTACAATCATCACAATGCTTCATAACGTTTGTCATCACAACAATCCATGCCCGCGTCATCACAAGGCTCTGTGACCTGTGTAACCACAATGCTCCATGAACTTTTCATCACAATGCTCCGTGACCCTTGTCATCACAATGCTCCATGCCTTTGTCAGAACAATGCTCCATGACCCTTGTCATCAAATTGTGCCATGCGCTTTTCACCACAATGATCCACAACCTTGTCATCGCTATGCTCCATAAACCTTGTAATCACAATGCTCCATGCACTTCTCATCCAAATACTCTCTCACATGAGATATCACAATGTTCCTTCACTAGTCATCACAATCCTCCCTCACCCCTGTTATCACAATGTTCCATGACCCCTGTCATCACAATGCTACATCCCCTTACCAGCACAATGTTCCATGACCCCTGACATCACAATGTTCCATAACCCCTGTCATCAAAATGCTCCATGACCCTTTTCATCCCAAAGCTCCATGACCCCTGGCATCACAATGTTCTATAACCCCTGGCATCAAAATGTTCCATTACACTTTTCATCAAATTGCTGCATGACCCTGTCATCAAAATGCTCCCTGCCCTTCCCATCACAATGCACCACA
The DNA here is from genome assembly GCF_025265405.1 of Mesoplodon densirostris. Classification (NCBI taxonomy): domain Eukaryota; kingdom Metazoa; phylum Chordata; class Mammalia; order Artiodactyla; family Ziphiidae; genus Mesoplodon; species Mesoplodon densirostris. The sequence continues at coordinate 3,423,874 of NW_026778197.1, read as the reverse complement.
CACTTGTCATCAAAATGCTCCATGACATTTGTCATCACAAAGCTCCATGACCCTTGGCATCACAATGCTCCATGTCATTTTCATCACAATGCTCCATGAACCCTCTCATCACATTGCTCCATGTCCTTGTCATCACAAAGCTCCATGACACTTGTCATCACAATGCTCGATGCCATTCTCATCACAATGCTCCATGACCTTGTCATTACAATCCTCCATGACCCATCTATCACAGTGTACCGTGCCCTTGTCATGACAAACCGCCATGCCCACTCTCATCACAGTAATCCATGAAACATTTCAGATCAATGCTCAATGCCCTTCTCATCACAATGCTCCGTTACCTCTGTCGTAACAATGCTCCATGACACCTGCCATCATAATATTCCACGGCCTTGTCATCACAAGGCTCCATGACCCTTGTCATCACAATGCTCCAATATCCATGTAATCACAATGCTCCATGCCCTTGACATCACAAAGCTCCATGACGCATGTCATCAGAATGTTCCATGGTCTTCTCCTCACAATGCTCCATGCCCTTGTCATCACAATGCTCGAAGACTCCAGTAATCACAATTTTCCATTCCCTTTTTCATCAGAATGCTCCATTAGATTTGTCATCACAAGTCTCCATGGTCATCTCCTCACAATGCTCCAAGACCTTGTCATCACCATGCTCCATTCCCTTGTCATCACAATGCTCCATGACCCCTGTCACCACAATACTCCATGAACATTTTCAGCACAATTCTCTATGACCTTCTCATCACAATGCTCCATGACCAATATCATCACAATGCTCCATGACCACTGTCATCACAACACTCCATGACACCTGACAACACAATGATCCAGGACTCTTGTCATCACAATGCTCCAAGACCCCTGTAATCACAATGCTCCATGACCCCTGTCATCACAATACTCCATGAACATTTTCAGCCCAATGCTCCATGACCCTTTTCATCACAATGATCCATGCCCATGTTATCCCAATGTTCCATGACCCATGTATTCACAATGCTCCATGACGCTTGTCATCACAGTGCTCCATGACACCTCTCATCACAATGCTCCATGCCTTTGTCAGCAAAATGCTACATGACCTTGTCATTACAATGCTCTATGCACTTGTCATCACAATACTCCATTTCCATTGTCATCACAATCCTCCATGAACTTTGGGATCACATTGCTTCATGCCCTTGTCATCACAATGCTCCATGCTCCTTGAAATCAAAATGATCCATGACCTCTGTCATCACAATGCTCCAAACCCTTGTGATCACAATGTTCCATAACACTTGTCCTCACAACGCTCCATGATGCCTTTCATCACAATAATCCATGCGCTTTTCATCACAATGCTCCATGACCCTTGTCATCACAATTCTCAATACACTTGTCATCACAATGCTCCCTGACACTTGTCGTCAGAATGCTCCTTGAACCCTGTCACGAAAAGGCTCCATGCCTTTTTCATCACAAAGCCCCATGCCCTTTTCATCCCAATGCTCCATGCCATTGTCATTCAAATACTCCACAAGCTTGTCATCAGAATGCTCCATGACCCTTGTCATCACAATTCTCCATGCACTTGTCATCACAATGCTCCAAGCCATTGTCATCACAATGCTCCATTACCTTTGTGATCAGAATCCTCAATGGAAGTTTGCATCACAGTGCTCCATGCCATTGTTATCACAATGGGCCATTACATATGTCATCACAATGCTCCCTGACACCTCTCTTTACAATACTGCATTACCTGGTCATCACAATGCTCCCTGCCGTTCTCATCACAATGCACCACACCCTTGTCATCAAAATGCTCCATAACCTTTGTCATCACAAAGCTCCATGACCCTTGGCATCACAATGCTCCATGTCATTGTCATCACAATGCTCCATGAACCCTCTCATCACATTGCTCCATGCCCTTGTCATCACAAAGCTCCAAGGCACTTGTCATCACAATGCTCGATTCCCTTATCATCACAATGCTCCATGCCCTTGTCATTACAATCCTCCATGACCCATGTATCACAGTGTACCATGCCCTTGTCATCACAATGCGCCATGCCCACTCTCATCACAATAATCCATGAAATATTTCAGACCAATGCTCAATGCACTTCTCATCACAATGCTCCATTACCTCTGTCATAAGAAGCTCCATGACCCCTGCCATCACAATGTTCCACGGCCTTGTCATCACAAGGCTCCAGGACCCTTGTCAGCACAATGCTCCAAGACACATGTATTCACAATGCTCCATGCCCTTGTCATTCCAAAGCTCCATGACGCATGTCATCACAATGTTCCATGGCCTTCGCCTGACAATGCTCCATGCCCTTGTCATCACAATGCTTCAAGACCCCCGTAATCACAAAGCTCCATGCCCCTTTTCATAAGAATGCTCCATTAGACTTGTCATCACAAGTCTCCATGGTCATCTCATCACAATGCTCCAAGACCTTGTCATCAACATGCTCCATTCCCTTGTCATCACAATGCTCCATGCCTTTGTCAGCAAAATGCTACATGACCTTGTCATTACAATGCTCTATGCACTTGTCATCACAATACTCCATTTCCATTGTCATCACAATCCTCCATGAACTTTGGGATCACATTGCTTCATGCCCTTGTCATCACAATGCTCCATGCTCCTTGAAATCAAAATGATCCATGACCTCTGTCATCACAATGCTCCAAACCCTTGTGATCACAATGTTCCATAACACTTGTCCTCACAACGCTCCATGATGCCTGTCATCACAATACTCCATGCCCTTTTCATCACAATGCTCCATGACCTTTGTCATCACAATTCTCAATACACTTGTCATCACAATGCTCCCTGACACTTGTCGTCAGAATGCTCCTTGAACCCTGTCACGAAAAGGCTCCATGCCTTTTTCATCACAAAGCCCCATGCCCTTTTCATCCCAATGCTCCATGCCATTGTCATCAAAATACTCCACAAGCTTGTCATCAGAATGCTCCATGACCCTTGTCATCACAATTCTCCATGCACTTGTCAGCACAATGCTCCCTGACACTTGTCATCACAATGCTCCAAGCCATTGTCATCACAATGCTCCATTACCTTTGTGATCAGAATCCTCAATGGAAGTTTGCATCACAATGCTCCATGTCATTGTCATCACAATGGGCCATTACATATGTCATCACAATGTTCCCTGACACCTCTCTTTACAATACTGCATTACCTGGTCATCACAATGCTCCCTGCCATTCTCATCACAATGCACCACACCCTTGTCATCAAAATGCTCCATGACCTTTGTCATCACAAAGCTCCATGACCCTTGGCATCACAATGCTCCATGTCATTGTCATCACAATGCTCCATGAGCCCTCTCATCACATTGCTCCATGCCCTTGTCATCACAAAGCTCCATGGCACTTGTCATCACAATGCTCGATGCCCTTCTCATCACAATGCTCCATGCCCTTGTCATTACAATCCTCCATGACCCATGTATCACAGTGTACCGTGCCCTTGTCATCACAATGCGCCACGCCCACTCTCATCACAATAATCCATGAAATATTTCAGACCAATGCTCAATGCACTTCTCATCACAATGCTCCATTACCTCTGTCATAACAAGCTCCATGACCCCTGCCATCACAATGTTCCACGGCCTTGTCATCACAAGGCTCCAGGACCCTTGTCAGCACAATGCTCCAAGACCCATGTAATCACAATGCTCCATGCCCTTGTCATCACAAAGCTCCATGACGCATGTCATCACAATGTTCCATGGCCTTCGCCTCACAATGCTCCATGCCCTTGTCATCACAATGCTTCAAGACCCCCGTAATCACAATGCTCCATGCCCCTTTTCATAAGAATGCTCCATTAGACTAGTCATCACAAGTCTCCATGGTCATCTCATCACAATGCTCCAAGACCTAGTCATCAACATGCTCCATTCCCTTGTCATCACAATGCTCCATGACCCCTGTCATCACAATACTCCATGCACATTTTCAGCCCAATGCTCCATGACCCTTGTCATCACAATGATCCATGCCCTTGTCATCACAAAGCTCCATGCACTTGTCAGCACAATGCTCCCTGATCCTTGTCATCACAATGCTCCAAACCATTGTCACCACAATGCTCCATTACCTTTGTCATCAGAATCCTCCATGACACTTGGCATCACAATGCTCCATGCCATTGTCATCACAATGCTCCATGACCGCTGTCATCACAATGCTCTGTGACTACAGTCATCACAATGCTTCATAACGTTTGTCATCACAACAATCCATGCCCACGTCATCACAAGTCTCTGTGACCTTTGTAACCACAATGCTCCATGAACTTTTCATCACAATGCTCCGTGACCCTTGTCATCACAATGCTCCAGGCCTTTGTCAGAACAATGCTCCATGACCCTTGTCATCAAATTGTGCCATGCGCTTTTCACCACAATGATCCACAACCTTGTCATCGCTATGCTCCATAAACCTTGTAATCACAATGCTCCATGCACTTCTCATCCAAATACTCTCTCACATGAGATATCACAATGTTCCATCACTAGTCATCACAATCCTCCCTCACCCCTGTTATCACAATGTTCCATGACCCCTGTCATCACAATGCTACATCCCCTTATCAGCACAATGTTCCATGACCCCTGACATCACAATGTTCCATAACCCCTGTCATCAAAATGCTCCATGACCCTTTTCATCCCAAAGCTCCATGACCCCTGGCATCACAATGTTCTATAACCCCTGGCATCAAAATGTTCCATTACACTTTTCATCAAATTGCTGCATGACCCTGTCATCAAAATGATCCCTGCCCTTCTCCTCACAATGCACCACACACTTGTCATCAAAATGCTCCGTGACCTTTGTCATCACAAAGCTCCATGACCCTTGGCATCACAATGCTCCATGTCATTGTCATCACAATGCTCCATGAACCCTCTCATCACATTGCTCCATGTCCTTGTCATCACAAAGCTCCATGACACTTGTCATCACAATGCTCGATGCCATTCTCATCACAATGCTCCATGACCTTGTCATTACAATCCTCCATGACCCATGTATCACAGTGTACCGTGCCCTTGTCATGACAAACCGCCATGCCCACTCTCATCACAGTAATCCATGAAACATTTCAGATCAATGCTCAATGCCCTTCTCATCACAATGCTCCGTTACCTCTGTCGTAACAATGCTCCATGACACCTGCCATCATAATATTCCACGGCCTTGTCATCACAAGGCTCCATGACCCTTGTCATCACAATGCTCCAAGATCCATGTAATCACAATGCTCCATGCCCTTGTCATCACAAAACTCCATGACGCATGTCATCAGAATGTTCCATGGTCTTCTCCTCACAATGCTCCATGCCCTTGTCATCACAATGCTCGAAGACTCCAGTAATCACAATGTTCCATTCCCTTTTTCATCAGAATGCTGCAATAGATTTGTCATCACAAGTCTCCATGGTCATCTCCTCACAATGCTCCAAGACCTTGTCATCACCATGCTCCATTCCCTTGTCATCACAATGCTCCATGACCCCTGTCACCACAATACTCCATGAATATTTTCAGCCCAATTCTCTATGACCTTCTCATCACAATGCTCCATGACCAATATCATCACAATGCTCCATGACCACTGTCATCACAACACTCCATGACACCTGACAACACAATGATCCGGGACTCGTCATCACAATGCTTCAAGACCCCTGTCATCACAATACTCCATGAACATTTTCAGCCCAATGCTCCATGACCCTTGTCATCACAATGATCCATGCCCATGTTATCCCAATGTTCCATGACCCATGTATTCACAATGCTCCATGACGCTTGTCATCAGAGTGCTCCATGACACCTGTCATCACAATGCTCCATGCCTTTGTCAGCAAAATGCTACATGATCTTGTCATTACAATGCTCTATGCACTTGTCATCACAATACTCCATTTCCATTGTCATCACAATCCTCCATGAACTTTGGGATCACATTGCTCCATGTCCTTGTCATCACAAAGCTCCATGACACTTGTCATCACAATGCTCGATGCCCTTCTCATCACAATGCTCCATGCCCTTGTCATTACAATCCTCCATGACCCATGTATCACAGTGTACCATGCCCTTGTCATCAAAATGCGCCATGCCCACTCTCATCACAATAATCCATGAAATATTTCAGACCAATGCTCAATGCACTTCTCATCACAATGCTCCATTACCTCTGTCATAAGAAGCTCCATGACCCCTGCCATCACAATGTTCCACGGCCTTGTCATCACAAGGCTCCAGGACCCTTGTCAGCACAATGCTCCAAGACCCATGTAATCACAATGCTCCATGCCCTTGTCATCACAAAGCTCCATGACGCATGTCATCACAATGTTCCATGGCCTTCGCCTCTCAATGCTCCATGCCCTTGTCATCACAATGCTTCAAGACCCCCGTAATCACAATGCTCCATGCCCCTTTTCATAAGAATGCTCCATTAGACTTGTCATCACAAGTCTCCATGGTCATCTCATCACAATGCTCCAAGACCTAGTCATCAACATGCTCCATTCCCTTGTCATCACAATGCTCCATGACCCCTGTCATCACAATACTCCATGCACATTTTCAGCCCAATGCTCCATGACCCTTGTCATCACAATGATCCATGACCTTGTCATCACAAAGCTCCATGCACTTGTCAGCACAATGCTCTCTGATCCTTGTCATCACAATGCTCCAAACCATTGTCACCACAATGCTCCATTACCTTTGTCATCAGAATCCTCCATGACACTTGGCATCACAATGCTCCATGCCATTTTCATCACAATGCTCCATGACCCCTGTCATCACAATGCTCCGTGACTACAGTCATCACAATGCTTCATAACGTTTGTCATCACAACAATCCATGCCCGCATCTTCACAAGGCTCTGTGACCTTTGTAACCACAATCCTCCATGAACTTTTCATCACAATGCTCCGTGACCCTTGTCATCACAATGCTCCATGCCTTTGTCAGAACAATGCTCCATGACCCTTGCCATCAAATTGTGCCATGCGCTTTTCACCACAATCATCCACAACCTTGTCATCGCTATGCTCCATAAACTTTGTAATCACAATGCTCCATGCACTTCTCATCCAAATACTCTCTCACATGAGATATCACAATGTTCCATCACTAGTCATCACAATCCTCCCTCACCCCTGTTATCACAATGTTCCATGACCCCTGTCATCACAATGCTACATCCCTTTATCAGCACAATGTTCCATGACCCCTGACATCACAATGTTCCATAACCCCTGTCATCAAAATGCTCCATGACCCTTTTCATCCCAAAGCTCCATGACCCCTGGCATCACAATGTTCTATAACCCCTGGCATCAAAATGTTCCATTACACTTTTCATCAAATTGCTGCATGACCCTGTCATCAAAATGCTCCCTGCCCTTCTCATCACAATGCACCACACACTTGTCATCAAAATGCTCCATGATCTTTGTCATCACAAAGCTCCATGACCCTTGGCATCACAATGCTCCATGTCATTGTCATCACAATGCTCCATGAACCCTCTCATCACATTGCTCCATGTCCTTGTCATCACAAAGCTCCATGACACTTGTCATCACAATGCTCGATGCCATTCTCATCACAATGCTCCATGACCTTGTCATTACAATCCTCCATGACCCATGTATCACAGTGTACCGTGCCCTTGTCATGACAAACCGCCATGCCCACTCTCATCACAGTAATCCATGAAACATTTCAGATCAATGCTCAATGCCCTTCTCATCACAATGCTCCGTTACCTCTGTCGTAACAATGCTCCATGACACCTGCCATCATAATATTCCACGGCCTTGTCATCACAAGGCTCCATGACCCTTGTCATCACAATGCTCCAAGATCCATGTAATCACAATGCTCCATGCCCTTGTCATCACAAAGCTCCATGACGCATGTCATCAGAATGTTCCATGGTCTTCTCCTCACAATGCTCCATGCCCTTGTCATCACAATGCTCGAAGACTCCAGTAATCACAATTTTCCATTCCCTTTTTCATCAGAATGCTCCATTAGATTTGTCATCACAAGTCTCCATGGTCATCTCCTCACAATGCTCCAAGACCTTGTCAACACCATGCTCCATTCCCTTGTCATCACAATGCTCCATACCCCTGTCACCACAATACTCCATGAACATTTTCAGCACAATTCTCTATGACCTTCTCATCACAATGCTCCATGACCAATATCATCACAATGCTCCATGACCACTGTCATCACAACACTCCATGACACCTGACAACACAATGATCCGGGACTCTTGTCATCACAATGCTCCAAGACCCCTGTAATCACAATGCTGCATGACCCCTGTCATCACAATACTCCATGAACATTTTCAGCCCAATGCTCCATGACCCTTTTCATCACAATGATCCATGCCCATGTTATCCCAATGTTCCATGACCCATGTATTCACAATGCTCCATGACGCTTGTCATCACAGTGCTCCATGACACCTGTCATCCCAATGCTCCATGCCTTTGTCAGCAAAATGCTACATGACCTTGTCATTACAATGCTCTATGCACTTGTCATCACAATACTCCATTTCCATTGTCATCACAATCCTCCATGAACTTTGGGATCACATTGCTTCATGCCCTTGTCATCACAATGCTCCATGCTCCTTGAAATCAAAATGATCCATGACCTCTGTCATCACAATGCTCCAAACCCTTGTGATCACAATGTTCCATAACACTTGTCCTCACAACGCTCCATGATGCCTTTCATCACAATAATCCATGTGCTTTTCATCACAATGCTCCATGACCCTTGTCATCACAATTCTCAATACACTTGTCATCACAATGCTCCCTGACACTTGTCGTCAGAATGCTCCTTGAACCCTGTCACGAAAAGGCTCCATGCCTTTTTCATCACAAAGCCCCATGCCCTTTTCATCCCAATGCTCCATGCCATTGTCATTCAAATACTCCACAAGCTTGTCATCAGAATGCTCCATGACCCTTGTCATCACAATTCTCCATGCACTTGTCATCACAATGCTCCAAGCCATTGTCATCATAATGCTCCATTACCTTTGTGATCAGAATCCTCAATGGAAGTTTGCATCACAGTGCTCCATGCCATTGTCATCACAATGGGCCATTACATATGTCATCACAATGCTCCCTGACACCTCTCTTTACAATACTGCATTACCTGGTCATCACAATGCTCCCTGCCGTTCTCATCACAATGCACCACACCCTTGTCATCAAAATGCTCCATAACCTTTGTCATCACAAAGCTCCATGACCCTTGGCATCACAATGCTCCATGTCATTGTCATCACAATGCTCCATGAACCCTCTCATCACATTGCTCCATGCCCTTGTCATCACAAAGCTCCATGGCACTTGTCATCACAATGCTCGATTCCCTTATCATCACAATGCTCCATGCCCTTGTCATTACAATCCTCCATGACCCATGTATCACAGTGTACCATGCCCTTGTCATCACAATGCGCCATGCCCACTCTCATCACAATAATCCATGAAATATTTCAGACCAATGCTCAATGCAATTCTCATCACAATGCTCCATTACCTCTGTCATAAGAAGCTCCATGACCCCTGCCATCACAATGTTCCACGGCCTTGTCATCACAAGGCTCCAGGACCCTTGTCAGCACAATGCTCCAAGACACATGTATTCACAATGCTCCATGCCCTTGTCATTCCAAAGCTCCATGACGCATGTCATCACAATGTTCCATGGCTTTCGCCTGACAATGCTCCATGCCCTTGTCATCACAATGCTTCAAGACCCCCGTAATCACAATGCTCCATGCCCCTTTTCATAAGAATGCTCCATTAGACTTGTCATCACAAGTCTCCATGGTCATCTCATCACAATGCTCCAAGACTTTGTCATCAACATGCTCCATTCCCTTGTCATCACAATGCTCCATGCCTTTGTCAGCAAAATGCTACATGACCTTGTCATTACAATGCTCTATGCACTTGTCATCACAATACTCCATTTCCATTGTCATCACAATCCTCCATGAACTTTGGGATCACATTGCTTCATGCCCTTGTCATCACAATGCTCCATGCTCCTTGAAATCAAAATGATCCATGACCTCTGTCATCACAATGCTCCAAACCCTTGTGATCACAATGTTCCATAACACTTGTCCTCACAACGCTCCATGATGCCTTTCATCACAATAATCCATGCGCTTTTCATCACAATGCTCCATGACCCTTGTCATCACAATTCTCAATACACTTGTCATCACAATGCTCCCTGACACTTGTCGTCAGAATGCTCCTTGAACCCTGTCACGAAAAGGCTCCATGCCTTTTTCATCACAAAGCCCCATGCCCTTTTCATCCCAATGCTCCATGCCATTGTCATCAAAATACTCCACAAGCTTGTCATCAGAATGCTCCATGACCCTTGTCATCACAATTCTCCATGCACTTGTCAGCACAATGCTCCCTGACACTTGTCATCACAATGCTCCAAGCCATTGTCATCACAATGCTCCATTACCTTTGTGATCAGAATCCTCAATGGAAGTTTGCATCACAATGCTCCATGTCATTGTCATCACAATGGGCCATTACATATGTCATCACAATGTTCCCTGACACCTCTCTTTACAATACTGCATTACCTGGTCATCACAATGCTCCCTGCCATTCTCATCACAATGCACCACACCCTTGTCATCAAAATGCTCCATGACCTTTGTCATCACAAAGCTCCATGACCTTTGGCATCACAATGCTCCATGTCATTGTAATCACAATGCTCCATGAGCCCTCTCCTCACATTGCTCCATGCCCTTGTCATCACAAAGCTCCATGGCACTTGTCATCACAATGCTCGATGCCCTTCTCATCACAATGCTCCATGCCCTTGTCATTACAATCCTCCATGACCCATGTATCACAGTGTACCGTGCCCTTGTCATCACAATGCGCCACGCCCACTCTCATCACAATAATCCATGAAATATTTCAGACCAATGCTCAATGCACTTCTCATCACAATGCTCCATTACCTCTGTCATAACATGCTCCATGACCCCTGCCATCACAATGTTCCACGGCCTTGTCATCACAAGGCTCCAGGACCCTTGTCAGCACAATGCTCCAAGACCCATGTAATCACAATGCTCCATGCCCTTGTCATCACAAAGCTCCATGACGCATGTCATCACAATGTTCCATGGCCTTCGCCTCACAATGCTCCATGCCCTTGTCATCACAATGCTTCAAGACCCCCGTAATCACAATGCTCCATGCCCCTTTTCATAAGAATGCTCCATTAGACTAGTCATCACAAGTCTCCATGGTCATCTCATCACAATGCTCCAAGACCTAGTCATCAACATGCTCCATTCCCTTGTCATCACAATGCTCCATGACCCCTGTCATCACAATACTCCATGCACATTTTCAGCCCAATGCTCCATGACCCTTGTCATCACAATGATCCATGCCCTTGTCATCACAAAGCTCCATGCACTTGTCAGCACAATGCTCCCTGATCCTTGTCATCACAATGCTCCAAACCATTGTCACCACAATGCTCCATTACCTTTGTCATCAGAATCCTCCATGACACTTGGCATCACAATGCTCCATGCCATTGTCATCACAATGCTCCATGACCCCTGTCATCACAATGCTCCGTGACTACAGTCATCACAATGCTTCATAACGTTTGTCATCACAACAATCCATGCCCACGTCATCACAAGTCTCTGTGACCTTTGTAACCACAATGCTCCATGAACTTTTCATCACAATGCTCCGTGACCCTTGTCATCACAATGCTCCAGGCCTTTGTCAGAACAATGCTCCATGACCCTTGTCATCAAATTGTGCCATGCGCTTTTCACCACAATGATCCACAACCTTGTCATCGCTATGCTCCATAAACCTTGTAATCACAATGCTCCATGCACTTCTCATCCAAATACTCTCTCACATGAGATATCACAATGTTCCATCACTAGTCATCACAATCCTCCCTCACCCCTGTTATCACAATGTTCCATGACCCCTGTCATCACAATGCTACATCCCCTTATCAGCACAATGTTCCATGACCCCTGACATCACAATGTTCCATAACCCCTGTCATCAAAATGCTCCATGACACTTTTCATCCCAAAGCTCCATGACCCCTGGCATCACAATGTTCTATAACCCCTGGCATCAAAATGTTCCATTACACTTTTCATCAAATTGCTGCATGACCCTGTCATCAAAATGATCCCTGCCCTTCTCCTCACAATGCACCACACACTTGTCATCAAAATGCTCCGTGACCTTTGTCATCACAAAGCTCCATGACCCTTGGCATCACAATGCTCCATGTCATTGTCATCACAATGCTCCATGAACCCTCTCATCACATTGCTCCATGTCCTTGTCATCACAAAGCTCCATGACACTTGTCATCACAATGCGCGATGCCATTCTCATCACAATGCTCCATGACCTTTTCATTACAATCCTCCATGACCCATGTATCACAGTGTACCGTGCCCTTGTCATGACAAACCGCCATGCCCACTCTCATCACAGTAATCCATGAAACATTTCAGATCAATGCTCAATGCCCTTCTCATCACAATGCTCCGTTACCTCTGTCGTAACAATGCTCCATGACACCTGCCATCATAATATTCCACGGCCTTGTCATCACAAGGCTCCATGACCCTTGTCATCACAATGCTCCAGGATCCATGTAATCACAATGCTCCATGCCCTTGTCATCACAAAGCTCCATGACGCATGTCATCAGAATGTTCCACGGTCTTCTCCTCACAATGCTCCATGCCCTTGTCATCACAATGCTCGAAGACTCCAGTAATCACAATGTTCCATTCCCTTTTTCATCAGAATGCTCCATTAGATTTGTCATCACAAGTCTCCATGGTCATCTCCTCACAATGCTCCAAGACCTTGTCATCACCATGCTCCATTCCCTTGTCATCACAATGCTCCATGACCCCTGTCACCACAATACTCCATGAATATTTTCAGCCCAATTCTCTATGACCTTCTCATCACAATGCTCCATGACCAATATCATCACAATGCTCCATGACCACTGTCATCACAACACTCCATGACACCTGACAACACAATGATCTGGGACTCGTCATCACAATGCTCCAAGACCCCTGTCATCACAATACTCCATGAACATTTTCAGCCCAATGTTCCATGACCCTTGTCATCACAATGATCCATGCCCATGTAATCCCAATGTTCCATGACCCATGTATTCACAATGCACCATGACGCTTGTCATCACAGTGCTCCATGACACCTGTCATCACAATGCTCCATGCCTTTGTCAGCAAAATGCTACATGATCTTGTCATTACAATGCTCTATGCACTTGTCATCACAATACTCCATTTCCATTGTCATCACAATCCTCCATGAACTTTGGGATCACATTGCTCCATGTCCTTGTCATCACAAAGCTCCATGACACTTGTCATCACAATGCTCGATGCCATTCTCATCACAATGCTCCATGACCTTTTCATTACAATCCTCCATGACCCATGTATCACAGTGTACCGTGCCCTTGTCATGACAAACCGCCATGCCCACTCTCATCACAGTAATCCATGAAACATTTCAGATCAATGCTCAATGCCCTTCTCATCACAGTGCTCCGTTACCTCTGTCGTAACAATGCTCCATGACACCTGCCATCATAATATTCCACGGCCTTGTCATTCCAACGCTCCATGACCCTTGTCATCACAATGCTCCAAGATCCATGTAATCAAAATGCTCCATGCCCTTGTCATCACAAAGCTCCATGACGCATGTCATCAGAATGTTCCATGGTCTTCTCCTCACAATGCTCCATGCCCTTGTCATCACAATGCTCGTAGACTCCAGTAATCACAATGTTCCATTCCCTTTTTCATCAGAATGCTCCATTAGATTTGTCATCACAAGACTCCATGGTCATCTCCTCACAATGCTCCAAGACCTTGTCATCACCATGCTCCATTCCCTTGTCATCACAATGCTCCATGACCCCTGTCACCACAATACTCCATGAATATTTTCAGCCCAATTCTCTATGACCTTCTCATCACAATGCTCCATGACCAATATCATCACAATGCTCCATGACCACTGTCATCACAACACTCCATGACACCTGACAACACAATGATCCGGGACTCTTGTCATCACAATGCTCAAAGACCCCTGTAATCACAATGCTCCATGACCCCTGTCATCACAATACTCCATGAACATTTTCAGCCCAATGTTCCATGACCCTTTTCATCACAATGATCCATGCCCATGTTATCACAATGTTCCATGACCCATGTATTCACAATGCACCATGACGCTTGTCATCACAGTGCTCCATGACACCTGGCATCACAATGCTCCATGCCTTTGTCAGCAAAATGCTACATGACCTTGTCATTACAATACTCCATTTCCATTGTCATCACAATCCTCCATGAACTTTGGGATCACATTGCTTCATGCCCTTGTCATCACAATGCTCCATGCTCCTTGAAATCAAAATGATCCATGACCTCTGTCATCACAATGCTCCAAACACTTGTGATCACAGTGTTCCATAACACTTGTCCTCACAAAGCTCCATGATGCCTGTCATCACAATAATCCATGCCCTTTTCAACACAATGCTCCATGACCTTTGTCATCACAATTCTCAATACACTTGTCATCACAATGCTCCCTGACACTTGTCGTCAGAATGCTCCTTGAACCCTGTCACGAAAAGGCTCCATGCCTTTTTCATCACAAAGACCCATGTCCTTTTCATCCCAATGCTCCATGCCATTGTCATCCAAATACTCCACAAGCTTGTCATCAGAATGCTCCATGACCCTTGTCATCACAATTCTCCATGCACTTGTCAGCACAATGCTCCCTGACACTTGTCATCACAATGCTCCAAGCCATTGTCATCACAATGCTCCATTACCTTTGTGATCAGAATCCTCAATGGAAGTTTGCATCACAATGCTCCATGCCATTGTCATCACAATGGGCCATTACTATGTCATCACAATGCTCCCTGACACCTCTCTTTACAATACTGCATTACCTGGTCATCACAATGCTCCCTGCCGTTCTCATCACAATGCACCACACCCTTGTCATCAAAATGCTCCATGACCTTTGTCATCACAAAGCTCCATGACCCTTGGCATCACAATGCTCCATGTCATTGTCATCACAATGCTCCATGAACCCTCTCATCACATTGCTCCATGCCCTTGTCATCACAAAGCTCCATGGCACTTGTCATCACAATGCTCGATGCCCTTCTCATCACAATGCTCCATGCCCTTGTCATTACAATCCTCCATGACCCATGTATCACAGTGTACCGTGCCCTTGTCATCACAATGCACCATGCCCACTCTCATCACAATAATCCATGAAATATTTCAGACCAATGCTCAATGCACTTCTCATCACAATGCACCATTACCTCTGTCATAACAAGCTCCATGACCCCTGCCATCACAATGTTCCACGGCCTTGTCATCACAAGGCTCCAGGACCCTTGTCAGCACAATGCTCCAAGACCCATATAATCACAATGCTCCATGCCCTTGTCATCACAAAGCTCCATGACGCATGTCATCACAATGTTCCATGGCCTTCGCCTCACAATGCTCCATGACCTTGTCATCACAATGCTTCAAGACCCCCGTAATCACAATGCTCCATGCCCCTTTTCAAAAGAATGCTCCATTAGACTTGTCATCACAAGTCTCCATGGTCATCTCATCACAATGCTCCAAGACCTTGTCATCAACATGCTCCATTCCCTTGTCATCACAATGCTCCATGACCCCTGTCATCACAATACTCCATGCACATTTTTACCCCAATGCTCCATGACCCTTGTCATCACAATGATCCATGCACTTGTCATCACAATGCTCCATGCACTTGTCAGCACAATGCTCCCTGATCCTTGTCATCACAATGCTCCAAACCATTTTCACCACAATGCTCCATTACCATTGTCATCAGAATCCTCCATGACACTTGGCATCACAATGCTCCATGCCATTGTCATCACAATGCTCCATGACCCCTGTCATCACAATGCTCCGTGACTACAGTCATCACAATGCTTCATAACGTTTGTCATCACAACAATCCATGCCCACGTCATCACAAGGCTCTGTGACTTTTGTAACCACAATGCTCCATGAACTTTTCATCACAATGCTCCGTGACCCTTGTCATCACAATGCTCCATGCCTTTGTCAGAACAATGCTCCATGACCCTTGTCATCAAATTGTGCCATGCGCTTTTCACCACAATGATCCACAACCTTGTCATCGCTATGCTCCATAAACCTTGTAATCACAATGCTCCATGCACTTCTCATCCAAATACTCTCTCACATGAGATCTCACTATGTTCCATCACTAGTCATAACAATCCTCCCTCACCCCAGTTATCACAATGTTCCATGACCCCTGTCATCACAATGCTACATCCCCTTATCAGCACAATGTTCCATGACCCCTGACATCACAATGTTCCATAACACCTGTCATCAAAATGCTCCATGACCCTTTTCATCCCAAAGCTCCATGACCCCTGGCATCACAATGTTCTATAACCCCTGGCATCAAAATGTTCCATTACACTTTTCATCAAATTGCTGCATGACCCTGTCATCAAAATGCTCCCTGCCCTTCTCCTCACAATGCACCACACATTTGTCATCAAAATGCTCCATGACCTTTGTCATCACAAAGCTCCATGACCCTTGGCATCACAATGCTCCATGTCATTGTCATCACAATGCTCCATGAACCCTCTCATCACATTGCTCCATGTCCTTGTCATCACAAAGCTCCATGACACTTGTCATCACAATGCTCGATGCCATTCTCATCACAATGCTCCATGACCTTGTCATTACAATCCTCCATGACCCATGTATCACAGTGTACCGTGCCCTTGTCATGACAAACCGCCATGCCCACTCTCATCACAGTAATCCATGAAACATTTCAGATCAATGCTCAATGCCCTTCTCATCACAATGCTCCGTTACCTCTGTCGTAACAATGCTCCATGACACCTGCCATCATAATATTCCACGGCCTTGTCATCACAAGGCTCCATGACCCTTGTCATCACAATGCTCCAAGATCCATGTAATCACAATGCTCCATGCCCTTGTCATCACAAAGCTCCATGACGCATGTCATCAGAATGTTCCATGGTCTTCTCCTCACAATGCTCCATGCCCTTGTCATCACAATGCTCGAAGACTCCAGTAATCACAATGTTCCATTCCCTTTTTCATCAGAATGCTCCATTAGATTTGTCATCACAAGTCTCCATGGTCATCTCCTCACAATGCTCCAAGACCTTGTCATCACCATGCTCCATTCCCTTGTCATCACAATGCTCCATGACCCCTGTCACCACAATACTCCATGAACATTTTCAGCCCAATTCTCTATGACCTTCTCATCACAATGCTCCATGACCACTGTCATCACAACACTCCATGACACCTGACAACACAATGATCTGGGACACTTGTCATCACAATGCTCCAAGACCCCTGTAATCACAATGCTCCATGACCCCTGTCATCACAATACTCCATGAACATTTTCAGCCCAATGCTCCATGACCATTGTCATCACAATGATCCATGCCCTTGTCATCCCAATGTTCCATGACACTTGTTTTCACAAGGCTCTGTGACGCTTGTTACCACAGTGCTCCATGACACCTGTCATCACAATGCTCCATTCCTTTGTCAGCAAAATGCTAAATGGCCTTGTCATTACAATACGCTAGGCGCTTGTCATCACAATACTCCATTACTGTTGTCATCACAATTTCCCATGAACCTTGGGATCACATTGCTTCATGCCCTTGTCATCACAATGCTCCATGCTCCTTGAAATCAAAATGATCCATGACCTCTGTCATCACAATGCTCAAAACCCTTGTGATCACAATGTTCCATAACACTTGTCCTCACAACGCTCCATGATGCCGGTCATCACAATACTCCATGCCCTTTTCATCACAATGTTCCATGACCTTTGTCATCACAATTCTCAATACACTTGTGATCACAATGCTCCCTGACACTTGTCGTCAGCATGCTCCTTGAAACCTGTCACCAAAAGGCTACACACCTTTTTCATCTCAAAGCCCCATGCCGTTTTCATCCCAATGCTCCATGCCATTGTCATCTAAATATTCCACAAGCTTGTCATCAGAAAGCTCCATGACCCTTGTCATCACAATGCTCCATGCACTTGTCAGAACAATGCTCCCTGACCCTTGTCATCACAATGCTCCAAGCCATTGTCATTCACAATGCTCCATTACCTTTGTCATCAGAATCCTCCATGACACTTGGCATCACAATGCTCCATGACATTGTCATCACAATGGGCCATTACATATGTCATCACAATGCTCCCTGACACCTATCTTCACAATACTACATGACCTTTGTCATCACAAAGCTCCATGACCCTTGGCATCACAATGCTCCATGTCATTGTCATCACAATGCTCCATGAACCCTCTCATTACATTGCTCCATGCCCTTGTCATCACAAAGCTCCATGGCACTTGTCATCACAATGCTCGATGCCCTTCTTATCACAATGCTCCATGCCCTTGTCATTACAATCCTCCATGACCCATGTATCACAGTGTACTGTGCCCTTGTCATCACAATGCGCCATGCCCACTCTCATCACAATAATCCATGAAATATTCCAGACCAATGCTCAATGCACTTCTCATCACAATGCTCCATTACCTCTGCATAACAAGCTCCATGACCCCTGCCATCACAATGTTCCACGGCCTTGTCATCACAAGGCTCCAACACCCTTGTCAGCACAATGCTCCAAGACCCATGTAATCACAATGCTCCATGCCCTTGTCATCACAAAGCTCCATGAGGCATGCCATCACAATGTTCCATGGCTTTGGCCTCACAATGCTCCATGCCCTTGTCATCACAATGCTTCAAAACCCCCGTAATCACAATGCTCCATGCCCCTTTTCATAAGAATGCTCCATTAGACTTGTCATCACAAGTCTCCATGGTCATCTCATCACAATGCTCCAAGACCTTGTCATCAACATGCTCCATTCCCTTGTCATCACAATGCTCCATGACCCCTTTCATCACAATACTCCATGCACATTTTTAGCCCAATGCTCCATGACCCTTGTCATCACAATGATCCATGCCCTTGTCATCACAATGCTCCATGCACTTGTCAGCACAATGCTCCAAACCATTGTCACCACAATGCTCCATTACATTTGTCATCAGAATCCTCCATGACAATTGGCATCACAATGCTCCATGCCATTGTCATCACAATGCTCCATGACCCCTGTCATCACAATGCTCCGTGACTACAGTCATCACAATGCTTCATAACGTTTGTCATCACAACAATCCATGCCCGCGTCATCACAAGGCTCTGTGACATTTGTAACCACAATGCTCCGTGACCCTTGTCATCACAATGCTCCATGCCTTTGTCAGAACAATGCTCCATGACCCTTGTCATCAAATTGTGCCATGCGCTTTTCACCACAATGATCCACAACCTTGTCATCGCTATGCTCCAGAAAACTTGTAATCACAATGCTCCATGCACTTCTCATCCAAATACTCTCTCACATGAGATATCACAATGTTCCATCACTAGCCATCACAATCCTCCCTCACCCCTGTTATCACAATGTTCCATGACCCCTGTCATCACAATGCTACATCCCCTTATCAGCACAATGTTCCATGACCCCTGACATCACAATGTTCCATAACCCCTGTCATCAAAATGCTCCATGACCCTTTTCATCCCAAAGCTCCATGACCCCTGGCATCACAATGTTCTATAACCCCTGGCATCAAAATGTTCCATTACACTTTTCATCAAATTGCTGCATGACCCTGTCATCAAAATGCTCCCTGCCCTTCTCATCACAATGCACCACACTTGTCATCAAAATGCTCCATGATCTTTGTCATCACAAAGCTCCATGACCCTTGACATCACAATGCTCCATTCCCTTGTCATCACAATGCTCCATGAACCCTGTCATCACAATACTCCATGAACATTTTCAGCCCAATTCTCTATGACCTTCTCATCACAATGCTCCATGACCAATATCATCACAATGCTCCATGACCACTGTCATCACAACACTCATGACACCTGACAACACAATGATCCGGGACTCTTGTCATCACAATGCTCCAAGACCCCTGTAATCACAGTGCTCCATGACCCCTGTCATCACAATACTCCATGAACATTTTCAGCCCAAAGCTCCATGACCCTTGTCATCACAATGATCCATGCCCATGTTATCCCAATGTTCCATGACCCATGTATTCACAATGCTCCATGAAGCTTGTCATCACAGAGCTCCATGACACCTGTCATCACAATGCTCCATGCCTTTGTCAGCAAAATGCTACATGACCTTTTCATTACAATGCTCTATGAACTTGTCATCACAATACTCCATTTCCATTGTCATCACAATCCTCCATGAACTTTGGGATCACATTGGTTCATGCCCTTGTCATCACAATGCTCCATGCTCCTTGAAATCAAAATGATCCATGACCTCTGTCATCACAATGCTCCAAACCCTTGTGATCACAATGTTCCATAACACTTGTCCTCACAACGCTCCATGATGCCTGTCATCACAATAATCCATGCCCTTTTCATCACAATGCTCCATGACCTTTGTCATCACAATTCTCAATACACTTGTCATCACAATGCTCCCTGACACTTGTCGTCAGAATGCTCCTTGAACCCTGTCACGAAAAGGCTCCATGCCTTTTTCATCACAAAGCCCCATGCCCTTTTCATCCCAATGCTCCATGCCATTGTCATCAAAATACTCCACAAGCTTGTCATCAGAATGCTCCATGACCCTTGTCATCACAATTCTCCATGCACTTGTCAGCACAATGCTCCCTGACACTTGTCATCACAATGCTCCAAGCCATTGTCATCACAATGCTCCATTACCTTTGTGATCAGAATCCTCAATGGAAGTTTGCATCACAATGCTCCATGCCATTGTCATCACAATGGGCCATTACATATGTCATCACAATGTTCCCTGACACCTCTCTTTACAATACTGCATTACCTAGTCATCACAATGCTCCCTGCCTTTCTCATCACAATGCACCACACACTTGTCATCAAAATGCTCCATGACCTTTGTCATCACAAAGCTCCATGACCCTTGGCATCACAATGCTCCATGTCATTGTCATCACAATGCTCCATGAACCCTCTCATCACATTGCTCCATGCCCTTGTCATCACAAAGCTCCATGGCACTTGTCATCACAATGCTCGATGCCCTTGTCATTACAATCCTCCATGACCAATGTATCACAGTGTACCGTGCCCTTGTCATCACAATGCGCCATGCCCATTCTCATCACAATAATCCATGAAATATTTCATACCAATGCTCAATGCACTTCTCATCAAAATGCTCCATTACCTCTGTCATAACAAGCTCCATGACCCCTGCCATCACAATGTTCCACGGCCTTGTCATCACAAGGCTCCAGGACCATTGTCAGCACAATGCTCCAAGACCCATGTAATCACAATGCTCCATGCCCTTGTCATCACAAAGCTCCATGACGCATGTCATCACAATGTTCCATGGCCTTCGCCTCACAATGCTCCATGCCCTTGTCATCACAATGCTTCAAGACACCCGTAATCACAATGCTCCATGCCCCTTTTCATAAGAATGCTCCATTAGACTTGTCATCACAAGTCTCCATGGTCATCTCATCACAATGCTCCAAGACCTTGTCATCAACATGCTCCATTCCCTTGTCATCACAATGCTCCATGACCCCTGTCATCACAATACTCCATGCACATTTTTACCCCAATGCTCCATGACCCTTGTCATCACAATGATCCATGCCCTTGTCATCACAATGCTCCATGCACTTGTCAGCACAATGCTCCCTGATCCTTGTCATCACAATGCTCCAAACCATTGTCACCACAATGCTCCATTACCTTTGTCATCAGAATCCTCCATGACATTTGGAATCACAATGCTCCATGCCATTGTCATCACAATGCTCCATGACCCCTGTCATCACAATGCTCCGTGACTACAGTCATCACAATGCTTCATAACGTTTGTCATCACAACAATCCATGCCCGCGTCATCACAAGGCTCTGTGACCTTTGTAACCACAATGCTCCGTGACCCTTGTCATCACAATGCTCCATGCCTTTGTCAGAACAATGCTCCATGACCCTTGTCATCAAATTGTGCCATGCGCTTTTCACCACAATGATCCACAACCTTGTCATCGCTATGCTCCAGAAAACTTGTAATCACAATGCTCCATGCACTTCTCATCCAAATACTCTCTCACATGAGATATCACAATGTTCCTTCACTAGTCATCACAATCCTCCCTCACCCCTGTTATCACAATGTTCCATGACCCCTGTCATCACAATGCTACATCCCCTTATCAGCACAATGTTCCATGACCCCTGACATCACAATGTTCCATAACCCCTGTCATCAAAATGCTCCATGACCCTTTTCATCCCAAAGCTCCATGACCCCTGGCATCACAATGTTCTATAACCCCTGGCATCAAAATGTTCCATTACACTTTTCATCAAATTGCTGCATGACCCTGTCATCAAAATGCTCCCTGCCCTTCTCATCACAATGCACCACACTTGTCATCAAAATGCTCCATGATCTTTGTCATCACAAAGCTCCATGACCCTTGACATCACAATGCTCCATTCCCTTGTCATCACAATGCTCCATGAACCCTGTCATCACAATACTCCATGAACATTTTCAGCCCAATTCTCTATGACCTTCTCATCACAATGCTCCATGACCAATATCCTCACAATGCTCCATGACCACTGTCATCACAACACTCCATGACACCTGACAACACAATGATCCGGGACTCTTGTCATCACAATGCTCCAAGACCCCTGTAATCACAGTGCTCCATGACCCCTGTCATCACAATACTCCATGAACATTTTCAGCCCAAAGCTCCATGACCCTTGTCATCACAATGATCCATGCCCATGTTATCCCAATGTTCCATGACCCATGTATTCACAATGCTCCATGAAGCTTGTCATCACAGAGCTCCATGACACCTGTCATCACAATGCTCCATGCCTTTGTCAGCAAAATGCTACATGACCTTTTCATTACAATGCTCTATGAACTTGTCATCACAATACTCCATTTCCATTGTCATCACAATCCTCCATGAACTTTGGGATCACATTGGTTCATGCCCTTGTCATCACAATGCTCCATGCTCCTTGAAATCAAAATGATCCATGACATCTGTCATCACAATGCTCCAAACCCTTGTGATCACAATGTTCCATAACACTTGTCCTCACAACGCTCCATGATGCCTGTCATCACAATAATCCATGCCCTTTTCATCACAATGCTCCATGACCTTTGTCATCACAATTCTCAATACACTTGTCATCACAATGCTCCCTGACACTTGTCGTCAGAATGCTCCTTGAACCCTGTCACGAAAAGGCTCCATGCCTTTTTCATCACAAAGCCCCATGCCCTTTTCATCCCAATGCTCCATGCCATTGTCATCAAAATACTCCACAAGCTTGTCATCAGAATGCTCCATGACCCTTGTCATCACAATTCTCCATGCACTTGTCAGCACAATGCTCCCTGACACTTGTCATCACAATGCTCCAAGCCATTGTCATCACAATGCTCCATTACCTTTGTGATCAGAATCCTCAATGGAAGTTTGCATCACAATGCTCCATGCCATTGTCATCACAATGGGCCATTACATATGTCATCACAATGTTCCCTGACACCTCTCTTTACAATACTGCATTACCTAGTCATCACAATGCTCCCTGCCTTTCTCATCACAATGCACCACACACTTGTCATCAAAATGCTCCATGACCTTTGTCATCACAAAGCTCCATGACCCTTGGCATCACAATGCTCCATGTCATTGTCATCACAATGCTCCATGAACCCTCTCATCACATTGCTCCATGCCCTTGTCATCACAAAGCTCCATGGCACTTGTCATCACAATGCTCGATGCCCTTGTCATTACAATCCTCCATGACCAATGTATCACAGTGTACCGTGCCCTTGTCATCACAATGCGCCATGCCCATTCTCATCACAATAATCCATGAAATATTTCATACCAATGCTCAATGCACTTCTCATCAAAATGCTCCATTACCTCTGTCATAACAAGCTCCATGACCCCTGCCATCACAATGTTCCACGGCCTTGTCATCACAAGGCTCCAGGACCATTGTCAGCACAATGCTCCAAGACCCATGTAATCACAATGCTCCATGCCCTTGTCATCACAAAGCTCCATGACGCATGTCATCACAATGTTCCATGGCCTTCGCCTCACAATGCTCCATGCCCTTGTCATCACAATGCTTCAAGACCCCCGTAATCACAATGCTCTATGCCCCTTTTCATAAGAATGCTCCATTAGACTTGTCATCACAAGTCTCCATGGTCATCTCATCACAATGCTCCAAGACCTTGTCATCAACATGCTCCATTCCCTTGTCATCACAATGCTCCATGACCCCTGTCATCACAATACTCCATGCACATTTTTACCCCAATGCTCCATGACCCTTGTCATCACAATGATCCATGCCCTTGTCATCACAATGCTCCATGCACTTGTCAGCACAATGCTCCCTGATCCTTGTCATCACAATGCTCCAAACCATTGTCACCACAATGCTCCATTACCTTTGTCATCAGAATCCTCCATGACATTTGGAATCACAATGCTCCATGCCATTGTCATCACAATGCTCCATGACCCCTGTCATCACAATGCTCCGTGACTACAGTCATCACAATGCTTCATAACGTTTGTCATCACAACAATCCATGCCCGCGTCATCACAAGGCTCTGTGACCTTTGTAACCACAATGCTCCAAGACCCTTGTCATCACAATGCTCCATGCCTTTGTCAGAACAATGCTCCATGACCCTTGTCATCAAATTGTGCCATGCGCTTTTCACCACAATGATCCACAACCTTGTCATCGCTATGCTCCAGAAAACTTGTAATCACAATGCTCCATGCACTTCTCATCCAAATACTCTCTCACATGAGATATCACAATGTTCCTTCACTAGTCATCACAATCCTCCCTCACCCCTGTTATCACAATGTTCCATGACCCCTGTCATCACAATGCTACATCCCCTTATCAGCACAATGTTCCATGACCCCTGACATCACAATGTTCCATAACCCCTGTCATCAAAATGCTCCATGACCCTTTTCATCCCAAAGCTCCATGACCGCTGGCATCACAATGTTCTATAACCCCTGGCATCAAAATGTTCCATTACACTTTTCATCAAATTGCTGCATGACCCTGTCATCAAAATGCTCCCTGCCCTTCTCATCACAATGCAACACACACTTGTCATCAAAATGCTCCATGACCTTTGTCATCACAAAGCTCCATGACCCTTGGCATCACAATGCTCCATGTCATTGTCATCACAATGCTCCATGAACCCTCTCATCACATTGCTCCATGTCCTTGTCATCACAAAGCTCCATGACACTTGTCATCACAATGCTTGATGCCATTCTCATCACAATGCTCCATGACCTTGTCATTACAATCCTCCATGACCCATGTATCACAGTGTACCGTGCCCTTGTCATGACAAACCGCCATGCCCACTCTCATCACAGTAATCCATGAAACATTTCAGATCAATGCTCAATGCCCTTCTCATCACAATGCTCCGTTACCTCTGTCGTAACAATGCTCCATGACACCTGCCATCATAATATTCCACGGCCTTGTCATCACAAGGCTCCATGACCCTTGTCATCACAATGCTCCAAGATCCATGTAATCACAATGCTCCATGCGCTTGTCATCACAAAGCTCCATGACGCATGTCATCAGAATGTTCCATGGTCTTCTCCTCACAATGCTCCATGCCCTTGTCATCACAATGCTCGAAGACTCCAGTAATCACAATGTTCCATTCCCTTTTTCATCAGAATGCTCCATTAGATTTGTCATCACAAGTCTCCATGGTCATCTCCTCACAATGCTCCAAGACCTTGTCATCACCATGCTCCAATCCCTTGTCATCACAATGCTCCATAACCCCTGTAACCACAATACTCCATGAATATTTTCAGCCCAATTCTCTATGACCTTCTCATCACAATGCTCCATGACCAATATCATCACAATGCTCCATGACGACTGTCATCAAAACACTCCATGACACCTGACAACACAATGATCCGGGACTCTTGTCATCACAATGCTCCAAGACCCCTGTAATCACAATGCTCCATGACCCCTGTCATCACAATACTCCATGAACATTTTCAGCCCAATGCTCCATGACACTTGTCATCACAATGATCCATGCCCATGTTATCCAAATGTTCCATGACCCATGTATTCACAATGCACCATGACGCTGGTCATCACAGTGCTCCATGACACCTGTCATCACAATGCTCCATGCCTTTGTCAGCAAAATGCTACATGACCTTGTCATTACAATGCTCTATGCACTTGTCATCACAATACTCCATTTCCATTGTCATCACAATCCTCCATGAACTTTGGGATCACATTGCTTCATGCCCTTGTAATCACAATGCTCCATGCTCCTTGAAATCAAAATGATCCATGACCTCTGTCATCACAATGCTCCAAACCCTTGTGATCACAATGTTCCATAACACTTGTCCTCACAACGCTCCATGATGCCTGTCATCACAATAATCCATGCCCCTTTCATCACAATGCTCCATGACCTTTGTCATCACAATTCTCAATACACTTGTCATCACAATGCTCCCTGACACTTGTCGTCAGAATGCTCCTTGAACCCTGTCACGAAAAGGCTCCATGCCTTTTTCATCACAAAGCCCCATGCCCTTTTCATCCCAATGCTCCATGCCATTGTCCTCAAAATACTCCACAAGCTTGTCATCAGAATGCTCCATGACCCTTGTCATCAAAATTCTCCATGCACTTGTCAGCACAATGCTCCCTGACACTTGTCATCACAATGCTCCAAGCCATTGTGATCACAATGCTCCATTACCTTTGTGATCAGAATCCTCAATGGAAGTTTGCATCACAATGCTCCATGCCATTGTCATCACAATGGGCCATTACATATGTCATCACAATGCTCCCTGACACCTCTCTTTACAATACTGCATTACCTGGTCATCACAATGCTCCCTGCCGTTCTCATCACAATGCACCACACCCTTGTCATCAAACTGCTCCATGACCTTTGTCATCACAAAGCTCCATGGCCCTTGGCATCACAGTGCTCCATGTCATTGTCATCACAATGCTCCATGAACCCTCTCATCGCATTGCTCCATGCCCTTGTCATCACAAAGCTCCATGGCACTTGTCATCACAATGCTCGATGCCCTTCTCATCACAATGCTCCATGCCCTTGTCATTACAATCCTCCATGACCCATGTATCACAGTGTACCGTGCCCTTGTCATCACAATGCGCCATGCCCACTCTCATCACAATAATCCATGAAATATTTCAGACCAATGCTCAATGCACTTCTCATCACAATGCTCCATTACCTCTGTCATAACAAGCTCCATGACCCCTGCCATCACAATGTTCCACGGCCTTGTCATCACAAGGCTCTAGGACCCTTGTCAGCATAATGCTCCAAGACCCATGTAATCACAATGCTCCATGCCCTTGTCATCACAAAGCTCCATGACGCATGTCATCACAATGTTCCATGGCCTTCGCCTCACAATGCTCCATGCCCTTGT
This sequence comes from Mesoplodon densirostris, assembly GCF_025265405.1. Lineage (NCBI taxonomy): Eukaryota > Metazoa > Chordata > Mammalia > Artiodactyla > Ziphiidae > Mesoplodon > Mesoplodon densirostris. The sequence goes on along the minus strand of NW_026778197.1, from coordinate 3,395,778 downwards.
CATCACAATGCTTCAAGACCCCCGTAATCACAATGCTCCATGCCCCTTTTCATAAGAATGCTCCATTAGACTTGTCATCACAAGTCTCCATGGTCATCTCCTCACAATGCTCCAAGACCTTGTCATCACCATGCTCCATTCCCTTGTCATCACAATGCTCCAAGACCCCTGTCATCACAATACTCCATGAACATTTTCAGCCCAATTCTCTATGACCTTCTCATCACAATGCTCCATGACCAATATCATCACAATGCTCCATGACCACTGTCATCACAACACTCCATGACACCTGACAACACAATGATCCGGGACTCTTGTCATCACAATGCTCCAAGACCCCTGTAATCACAATGCTCCATGACCCCTGTCATCACAATACTCCATGAACATTTTCAGCCCAAAGCTCCATGACACTTGTCATCACAATGATCCATGCCCATGTTATCCCAATGTTCCATGACCCATGTATTCACAATGCTCCATGACGCTTGTCATCACAGTGCTCCATGACACCTGTCATCACAATGCTCCATGCCTTTGTCAGCAAAATGCTACATGACCTTGTCATTACAATGCTCTATGCACTTGTCATCACAATACTCCATTTCCATTGTCATCACAATCCTCCATGAACTTTGGGATCACATTGCTTCATGCCCTTGTCATCACAATGCTCCATGCTCCTTGAAATCAAAATGATCCATGACCTCTGTCATCACAATGCTCCAAACACTTGTGATCACAATGTTCCATAACACTTGTCCTCACAACGATCCATGATGCCTGTCATCACAATAATCCATGCCCTTTTCATCACAATGCTCCATGACCTTTGTCATCACAATTCTCAATACACTTGTCATCACAATGCTCCCTGACACTTGTCGTCAGAATGCTCCTTGAAACCTGTCACGAAAAGGCTCCATGCCTTTTTCATCACAAAGCCCCATGCCCTTTTCATCACAATGCTCCATGCCATTGTCATCAAAATACTCCACAAGCTTGTCATCAGAAAGCTCCATGACCCTTGTCATCACAATGCTCCATGCACTTGTCAGCACAATGCTCCCTGACCCTTGTCATCACAATGCTCCAAGCCATTGTCATTCACAATGCTCCATTACCTTTGTCATCAGAATCCTCCATGATACTTGGCATCACAATGCTCCATGCCATTGTCATCACAATGTGCCATTACATATGTCATCACAATGCTCCCTGACACCTATCTTCACAATACTGCATGACCTGGTCATCACAATGCTCCATGCCCTTGTCATCATAATGCGCCTTTCCAAATGTCATGACAATAATCCATGAAACTTATTAGACCAATGTTCCGTGCCCTTGTCATCACAATGCTCTATGCCCTTGTTATCACAATGATCCCAGACCCCTGTAATCAGAATGCTCCATGCCCCTTTACATCAGTATGCTCCATGAGACTTGTCATCACAAGGCTCCATGGTTTTCTCATCACAATGCTCCAGGACCTTGTCATCACAATGCTTCACGACATTGTCATGAAAATTCCCAATGGCCCTTGTCATCATAATGCTCCAAGCCCTAGTCATCACAATGCTCCATTATATTTGTCATCACAGTCCTTCATTATATTTGGCATCACAATGCTCTATGCCATTGTCATCGCAATGGACCATTACATATGTCATCACAATGCTCCCTGACACCTGTCTTCACAATATTCCATGCCCTTGTCATCACAAAGATCAATGCCCTTGTAATCACAATGCTCCATGCCTTTGTTTTCACAATGTTCCAAGAACCCTGTAATCAGAATGCTCCATGCCCCTTTTCATCAGTATGCTCCATGAGATTTGTCATCACAAGGCTCCATGGTTTTCTCATCACAATGCTCCAGGACCTTGTCATCACAATGCTTCAAGACATTGTCCTGAAAATTCTCAATGGCCCTTGTCATCATAATGCTCCAAGCCCTAGTCATCACAATGCTCCATTATATTTGTCATCACAATCCTCCATTACATTTGGCATCACAATGCTCCATGCCATATTTATCGCAATGGACTATGACATATGTCATCACAATGCTCCCTGACACCTGTCTTCAAAATACTCCATGCCCTTGACATCACAATGCTCCATGCCCTTGTCATCACAATGCACCATGTCCACTATCATCACAATAATCTATGAAACTTGTCAGACCAATTCTCCATGCCCCTGTCATCACAATGCTCCATGCCCTTGTCATCACAATGCTCCATGACACCTTTCATCACAATGCTCCGTGACTCCAATGCTCCATGACACCTTTCATCACAATGCTCCGTGACTCCAATCATCACAATGCTTCATGACCTTTGTCATCACAATTGTCCATGCCCTCGTCATCAACAGTCTCTGTGACCTTTTTAACCACAATGCTCAATGAACTTTTCATCACAATTCTCTGTGAAACTTGTCATCACAATGCTCCATGTCTTTGTAAAAACAATGCTCCATGACCATTGTCATCACAATGCTACATCCCCTTATCATCACAATGTTCCATGACCCCTGCCATCACAATGTTCCATAAGCCCTGTCATCAAAATGCTCCATGACACTTTCCATCCCAAAGCTCCAAGACCCCTGCCATCACAATGTTCTATAACCCCTGCCATCAAAAGGTTCCATTACACATTTTATCAAATTGCTGCATGACCCGGTCATCAAAATGCTCCCTGCCCTTCTCATCAAAATGCACCATGCACTTGTCATTAAAATGCTCCATTACTTTTGTCATCACAATGTTCCAAGACCCTTTGCATCACAATTCTCCATGTCATTGTCATCACAATGCTCCATGAACCCTCTCATCACATTGCACCTTGCCCTTGTCATCACAATGCTCGATGCTCTTCTCATCACAATGCTCCCTGCCCTTGTCATTACAGTTCTGCATGACCCATGTATCACAGTGTTCCGTGCCCTTGTCATCACAATGCACCATTCCCACTCTCATCACAATAATCCATGAAACATTTCAGTCATAAGTTCCATACCCTTCTCATCACAATGCTCCTTTACCCCTGTCATAACAATGCACCATGACCCCTACCATCACAATGTTCCACGGCCTAGTCATCACAAGGTTCCATGATACTTCTCATCACAATGCTCAAGACCCCGGAAATCACAATGCTCCATGCCCTGGTCATCACAAAGCTCCATGATGCATGTCATCAGAATGTTCCATGGGCTTCTCATCAAAATGCTCCATGCCCTTGTCATCACAATGCTTCAAGACCCTTGTAATCACAATGCTCCATGCCCCTTTTCATCTCAATGCTCCATGAACCCTGTCATCACAATGCACCATGCCCATCATCATAATGCTTCAGGCTATTGTCAGCACAATGAAATCAAAATTATCCATGACCTCTATCATCACAATGCTCCATGACCCCTGTCATCACAATACTCCATGAACGTTTTCAGCCCCATGCTCCATGACACTTGTTACCACAATGATCCATGCCCTTGTCATCACAATGCTCCATGACCCCTGTATTCACAATGCTCCGTGACGCTTGTCATCACAGTGCTCCATGTCACCTGTCATCACAATGCTCCATGCTTTTGTCAGCAAAATACTACATGACCTTGTCATTACAATGCTCTATGCGCTTGTCATCACAGTACTCCATTACCATTGTCATCAAAATCCTCCATGAACATTGGGATCTCTTTGCTTCATTCCCTTTGTCATCACAATCCTCCATGCTCCTTGAAATCAAAATGATTCATGACCTCTGTCATCACAGTGCTCCAAAACCTTGTGATCACAATGTTCCATAACACTTGTCATCACAACGCTCCATGATGCCTTTTTCATCACTATTCTTTATGCCGTTTTCATCACAATGCTCCATGCCATTGTCATCAAAATACTCCACAAGCTTTTCATCAGAATGCTCCATGACGCTTGTCATCACAATTCTCCATGCACTTGTCAGCACAATGCTCCCTGACTCTTGTCATCACAATGCTCCATGTGCTTGTCAGGACAATGCTCCATGACACATGTCATCACAATGCACCATACGCTTGTCATCACAGTGCTCCACAATCTCGTCATCATAATTCTCCATAAAACTTCTCATCACAGTGCTCCATGCACTTCTCATCAAAATGATCTCTCACCCCTGATATTACAAAGTTACATCACTATTCGTCACTATACACCCTCACCCCTGTCATCACAATGTTCCATGACTCCTGTCATCACAATGCTACATGCACTTATCATCACAATGTTTGATGACCTCTGACATCACATTATTCCAATACCCCTGTCATCAAAATGCTCCATGACCCTTTTCATCAAAATGCTCTATGACTCCTGACATCACAATGTTCCATAACACATGTCATCAAAATGTTCCATGACACTTTTCATCAAATTGCTCAATGACCCTGTCATCACACTGCTCCCGGCCCTTCTCATCACAATGCACAACGCCCTTGTCATCAAAATGCTCCATGATCTTTGTCATCACAAAGATCCATTACCCTTGCCATCACAATGCTCCATGTCATTGTCATCACAGGGCTCCATGAACGCTCTCATCACGTTGCTCCATGCCCTTGTCATCACAAAGCTCCATAACACATGTCATCAGAATGCTCCATGGCTTCTCATCATAATGCTCTATGCCCTTGCCATCACAATGCTCCATTACCCCTGTCATAACAATGCTCCATGACCCCTGCCATCACGATGTTCCATGGCCTTGTTATCACAAGGCTCCATGACCCTTCTTATCACAATGCTCCAAGAACACTGTAATCACAATGCTCTATGCCCCTTTTCATCTCAATGATCCATGAAGCCTGTCATCACAATGCACCATGCCCATCATCATAATGATTCATGCTATTGTCATCACAAAGAAATAAAAATGTTCCATGAACTCTGTCATAAGAATGCTCCATACCCTTGTGATCACAATATTCCATAACACTTGTCATCACAATGCCCCATGATACTCGTCATCACAATTATCCGTGGTCTTCTCATCACAATGCTCCATGAACTTTGTCATCACAATGCTCAATACCCTCGTCATCAAAATGCTCCCTGACACTTGTTATCTGTATGCTCCTTGAATCCTGTCATGAGAAGGCTCCATGGATTTTTCATCACAATGATCCATGCCCTTTTCATCACAGTGCTCCAAGACCCCTGTAATCACAATGTTCCATGCCCTTTTCATCACAAAGCTAAATGACGCATGTCATTAGAATGCTCCTTGGCCTTCTCCTCACAAATCTCCATTCCCTTGTCAGCACAGTCTTCCAAGACCCCTATAATCTCAGTGGTACATGCCCCTTTTCATCAGTATGCTCCATGAGATTTGTCATCACAAGGCTCCATGGTTTTCTTATCACAATGCTCAAGAACATTGTCATCACAATGCTTCACGACCTTGTCATGAAAATTCTCAATGGCCCTTGTCATCATAATGCTCCAGTCCCTAGTCATCACAATGCTCCATTATATTTGTCATCAAAATCCTCCATTACATTTGGCATCACAATGCTCCATGCCATTGTCATCGAAATGGACCGTGACATATTTCATCAAAATGCTCCCTGACACCTTTCTTCAAAATACTCCATTTACTATTTATCACAATGCTCCATGCCCCTGTCATCACAATGCTCCATGCCCTTGTCATCACAATGCTCCATGACCCCTGTCATCACAATGCTCCGTGACTCCAGTCATCACAATGCTTCATAGTATTTGTCATCACAATGGTCCATGCCCGCATCCTCACAAGGCTCTGTGTCCTTTTTAACCACAATGCTCCATGAACTTTTCATCACAATTCTCCGTGACCCTTATCATCACAATGCTCCATGCCTTTGTCAGAAAAATGCTCCATGACCCTTGTCATTACATTGTGCCACCTGCTTTTCATCCCATCGGTCCTCAAATTTGTCATCGCAATGCTCCATAAACCTTGTAATCACAATGCTCCTTGGCTTTCTCATCACAATGCTCCATTACACCTGTCATAACAATGATCCATGACCCCTGCCATCACAATGTTCCACGGCCGTGTCATCACAAGGCTCCATGACACTTGACATCACAATGTTCCAAGACCCCTGTAATCACAATGCTCCATGCCCCTTTTCATCAGTATGCTTCATTAGATTTGTCATCACAAGCCGCCATGGTTTCTCATCACAGTGCTCTAGGACCTTATAATCACAATGTTTCACGACTTGTCATGAAAATACTCAATGGCCCTTGTCATCATAATGCTCCAATCCCTAGCCATCACAATGCTCCTTTAAATTTGTCATCACAATCCTCCATTACATTTGGCATCACAATGCTCCCTGCCATTGTCATCGCAATGGAACATGACATATGTCATCACAATGCTCCTTGACACCTGTCTTCACAATACTCCATGACCTTCTCATCACCATGATCCATGCCCTTGTCATCACAATGCACCATGTCCACTCTCATCACAATAATCTATGAAGCTTGTCAGACAAATGCACCATGCCCCTGACAACACAATGCTCCATGGCCTTGTCATCACAATACTCCATTACCATTGTCATCACAATCCTCCATGAACCTTGGGATCACATTGCTTCATGCCTTTGTCATCACAATGTGCAAAGACCACTGTAATCACAATGGTCCATGCCCCTTTTCATCAGTATGCTCGATGAGATTTGTCATCACAAGGCTCCATGGTTTCTCATCACAATGCTCCAGGACCTTGTCATCACGTTGCTTCACGACTTGTCATGAAAATTCTCAATGGCCCGTTTCATCATAATGCTCCAAGCCCTAGTCATCACAATGCTCCTTTAAATTTGTCATCACAATCCTCCATTACATTTGGCATCACAATGCTCTATGCCATTGTCATCGCAATGGACCATGACATATGTCATCACAATGCTCCCTGACACCTGTCTTCACAATACTCCATGACCTTCTCATCACCATGATCCATGCCCTTGTCATCACAATGCACCATGTCCACTCTCATGACAATAATCTATGAAACTTGTCAGACCAATGTTCCATGCCCCTGACATCACAATGCTCCATGCCCTTGTCTTCACAATGCTCCATTACCCCTGTCATCACAATGCTCCTTAACTCCAGTCATCACAATGCTTCATTATATTTGTCATCACCATGGTCCATGCCTGCGTCATCAGAAGGCTCTGTGACCTTTGTAACCACAATGCTCCATGAACTTTCCATCACAATGCTCCGTGACTCCTGTCATCACAGTGCTCCATGCCTTTGTCAGAAAAATGCTCCATGACACTTGTCATCTCAATGTGCCACGCGCTTTTCATAACAACGGTCCAAAAATTTGTCATGGCAATGCTCCATAAACTTTGTAATCACAATGCTCCATGTCCTTCTCATCACAATGCTGCATTACCCCTATCATAACAATGCTCCGTGACCCCTGCCATCACAATGTTCCACGGCCTTGTCATCACAATGCTCCATGACACTTGTCATCACAATGCTCGAAGACCCCTGTAATCACAATGCTCCATGGCCTTGTCATCACAAACCTCCATGACACATGTCATCAGAATGTTCCATGGCCTTCTCATCAAAATGCTCCATGCCCTTGTTTTCAAATTGCTTAATGACCGCTGTAATCACAATGCTACATGCCCGTTTTCATCTCAATGCTCCATGAACCCTGTCATCACAATGCATCATGCCCATAATCATAATGCTTAAGGCAATTGTCATCACAATGAAATCAAAATGCTACATAACCTCTGTCATCACAATGCTCCACATCGTTGTGATCACAATATTCCATAACACTTATCATCACAACACCCCATGACGCTCATAATCACAATTATCCATGGTCTTCTCATCACTATGCTCCATAAAATTTGTCATCACAATGCTCAATACACTTGTCATCACAATGCTCCCTGACGCTTGTCGTCAGTATACTCCTTGAACACTGTCATGACAAGGGTCCATGCCTTTTTCATCACAATGATCCATGCCCTTTACATCAAAATGCTCCAAGACACCTGTAATCACATTGTTCCATACACTTCTCATCACAGTGCTCCATGACACATTCATCAGAATGCTCCATGTCCTGCTCTTCAAAATGCTCCATGCCCTTGTCATAACAATGCTCAAAGACGCCTGTCATCACAATGCTCCATGCCCCTTTTCATCAGAATACTCCATGAGACTTGTCATCACAAGTCTCCATGGTCTTCTCATCACAATGCTCCAAGACTTTGTCATCACCATGCTCCATTACCTTGTCATCACAATGTTCCATGACCCCTGTCATCACAGTACTCCATGATCATTTTCAGCCTAATGCACCATGACCTTCTCATCACAATGCTCCATGATCAATATCATCACAATGCTCCAGGACCACTGTCATCACAACACTCCATTACCCCTGACAACACAGTATTCGGGGACTCTTGTCATCACAATGCTCCATGACACCTGTCATCACAATACTCCATGAACATTTTCAGCCCAATGTTCCATGACACTTGTCATCACAATGATCCATGCCCTTGTCATCCCAATGCTCCATGACCCCTGTATTCACAATGCTATGTGACGCATGTCATCACAGTGGTCCATGACACCTGTCATCACAATGCTCCATGCCTTTGTCAGCAAAATGCTACATGACATTGTCATTACAATGTTCTATGTGCTTGTCATCACAATACTCCATTACCATTGTCTTCAAAATCCTCCATGAACCTTGGGATAACATTGTTTCATGCCCTTGTCATCACAGTGCTCCATGATCCTTGAAATCAAAATGATTCATGACCGGTTTCATCACAATGCTCCAAACACTTGTGATCACAATGTTCCATAACACTTGTCATCACAACGCTCCATGATGCCTGTCATCAAAATACTCCATGCCCTTTTCATCACAATGCTCCATGAACTTTGTCATAACAATTCTCAATACACTTGTCATCACAATGCTCCCTGACACTTGTCGTCAGAATGCTCCATGAACCCTGTCACAAAAAGGCTCCATGCCTTTTTCATCACAATGCCACATGCAGTTTTCATCCCAATGCTCCATGCCATTGTCATCCAAATACTCCACAAGCTTGTCATCAGAATGCTCCATGACCCTTGTCATCACAATTCTCCATGCACTTACCAGCACTATGCTCCCTGACTCTTTTCATCACAATGCTCCAAGCCATTTTCATCACAATGTTCCATTACATTTGTCATCAGAATCCTCCATGACACTTGCATCACAATGCTCCATGCCATTGTAATCACAATGGGCCATTACATATGTCCTCACAATGCTCCCTGACACCTGTCTTCCAATACTGTATGACCTGGTCTTCACAATGCTCCATCCCCTTGTCATCACAATGCGCCATTCCAACTGTCATTGCAATAATCCATGAAACATATTAGACCAATGATCCATGCCCTTGTCATCACAATGCTCCATGCCCTTGTTATCACAATGCTCCATGACCCCTGTCATCACAATGCTCCGTGACTCCAGTCATCACAGTGCTTCATGACCTTTGTCATCACAATGGTCCATATCCTCGTCATCAACAGTCTCTGTGACCTTTTTAACCATAATGCTCCATGAACTTTTCATCACAATGCTCTTTGACCCTTGTCATCACAATACTCTATGCCTTTCTCAGCACAATGCTCCAAGACCGTTGTTATTACAATGCTCCATGTGCTTGTCAGCACAATGCTCCATGACACATATCATCACAATTTGCCATGCGCTTGTCATCAAGTGCTCCACAATCTTGTCATCACAATGCTCCATAAACCTTGTCATCACAATGCTCCATGCACTTCTCAACAAAATGCTCTCTCTCAACTGATATCACAATGTTTCATCACTATTCATCACAATACTCCCTCAGCCCTGTCATCACAATGTTCTATGACTCCTGTCATCACAATGCTACATGCACTTATCATCACAATGTTCGATGACCCCTGACATCACATTGTTCCATAACCCCTGTCATCAAAATGCTCCATGACCCTATTCATCAAAACGTTCCATGTCCCCTGACATCACAATGTTCCATGACCCCTGTCATCACAATGCTCCATGCCCTTTTCATCACAATGCTCCATGCCATTGTCATCACAATAATCCATAAGCTTGTCATCCGAATGCTCCGTGACACTTGTCATCACAATGCTCTATATGCACTGTCATCACAATGCTCCATACCCCTTGTCATTACAGTGCTCCATGACGCTCGTCATTCACAATTATCCATGGTCTTCTCATCACAATGCTCCACGCCCTTGTCATCTACATGCTCCATGACACTTGTCATCTCAATGCTCCATGGCCACTCTCATCACAATGCTCCATACCCCTTGTCATTATAGCGCTCCATGACGCTCGTCATCACAATTATCCATGGTCTTCTCATCACAATGCTCCACGGTCTTGCCATCACAATGCTCCATGCCCTTGTCATCACAATGCTCCATGACCCTTGTCATCACAATGCTCCAAGCCCTTATCATCACAATGCACCATTACCTTTGTCATCACAATCCTCCATAACACTTGGCATCACAATGCTCCATGCAATTGTCATCACAATGGAACATGAAATATGCTATCACAATGCTCCCTGACACCTGTCTTCACAATACTCCATGACCTTGTCATCACAATGCTCCATGCCCTTGTCATCACAAAGTGCTATGCCCACTGTAAACACAATTATCCATGAAACTTGTCAGACCAATGCTCCATGCCCCTGTCATCACAATGCTACATGACACCATTCATCAAAATGCTCCGTGTGTCCCATCATCACAAGGCTTCATGACCTGTGTCATCACAATGGTCAATGCCCTCATCATCACAAGGCTCTGTGAAATTTGTCACCACAATGCTCCATGAACTTTTCATCACAATGCTCCATGTCATTGTCATCACAATTCTCCATGAACGCTCTCATCACATTGCTCCATGACCTTGTCATCACAAAGCTCCATGATGCATGTCATCAGAATGCTCCATGGCCTTCTCATCACAATGTTCCATGCCCTTGCCATCACAAAGCTCCATTAGCCCTATCATAACAATGCTCCATGACCCCTGCCATCACGATGTTCCATGGACTTGTCATCACAAGGCTCCATGACGATTCTCATCACAATGCTCCAAGACCCCTGTAATCACAATGCTCCATGCCCCTTTTCATTTCAATGATCCATGAACCCTGTCATCACAATGCACCATGCCCATCATCATAATGCTTCATGCTATTGTCATCACAATGAAATCAGAATTCTCCATGACCTCTGTCATCATAATGCTCCAAACCATTGTGATCACGATGTTCCATAACACTTATCATCACAATACCCCATGACGCTCGTCATCACAATTATCCATGGTCTTCTCATCACAATGCTCCATGACCTTTGTCATCACAATGCTCAATACACTTGTCATCACAATGCTCCTTGACACTTGTCGTCAGTATGCTCCATGAACCCTGTCATGACAAGGTTCCATGCCTTTTTCATCACAATATTTCATGCCCTTGTAATCACAAAGCTCCATGATGCATGTCATCAGAACGCTCCATGGCCATCTCATCCCAATGCTCGATGCCCTTGTCATCAGAATGCTCCACGACTCCTGTAATCACAATGCTCCATGCTCCTTTTCATCAGAATATTCCATGAGACTTGTCATCACAAGTTTCCATGGTCTTCTCATCACAATGCTTCAGTACCTTGTCATCACAATCCTCCAGGATCCCTGTCATCACAATACTCCATGAACATTTTCAGCCCAATGCTCCTTGACCTTCTCATCACAATGCTCCATGACCCCTGTGATCTCAATGCTCCATGACCCCCGTCATCACAACGATCCATGAACCCTGACAACAAAATGATCCGGGACTCTTGTCATCAAAATCCTCCATGCCCTTGTCATCCCAATGCTCCATGACCCCTGTAATCACAATGCTCCATGACACTTGTCATCACAGTGCTCCATGAACCTTGTCATCACAATGCTCCATGCCTTTGTCAGCAATATGCTACATAATCTTTTCTTCAAAATGCTCCATGCGCTTGTCATCACAATCCTTCATGACCCTTGGGATCACATTGCTTCATGCCCTTGTCATCTCCCTCTTGCCGTTCTGGTTTTTACAGATTTTCAGATGTCCCTTTTGACCCGTGGGAAGTGACAATTCTTTGTAGTGTGGATTTGCATTGCACTCTTGCTAGATTGACCAAAAAGGGCATATGCGTTTTCTCCTGAATATATTCAGGAGAAAAGGCATACGCCCTTTTTGGCCAAGTGCATCATTGTCAAAGTTGTGATTATTTTCCTGTGCTTTAAAGGTGATTCCAATTTACCTCTTGAAATATGTTTTGTGCAATTCTGCCTCATTTTCAAGTCAGCTTCGTTGCCTTCCCTAAACAGATTTTTGGAAGAGAGTAGTCCTTTATAACTCTGTAGTTTTGTGAATTGCTGTGCCCGTGAGCTCCAATTTTCAAATCCCATTTTTGGGAGCTGACCGCAAATCCACAATTTTGCTTCAGGACCTATACTTGTACCAAGGCTGGCTATACTGTTCCCTGTGGGTGGCTGAGGCTTTGGTTAATTCTTCTTCCTGACGGGAAATTAGAGTGACATGTGCCCGTCGAAATGCCTACGTCTACTCTCTGATTTGTTCTCCCTCTTCCCTTTCATCCTTTGCACAATTAGCAAACTGTGCGAACGAGGAGGTTATAGGGGCTGGCTCTCCTAAGTTGGGAGATTGATAGTAAAGCAGTTGCAATGCCAAACTGGAGCACAAGGAGTGGAAAAATTAGGAGACTTTTAGAAACCTTTCGCCATCACAGGGTGTCCATGCTCTAGGTTTCCCATACACGTTATAACTGTAGTGATATTCCTTTCTACCTGGAGATTTGGGATCCATGGAATGGTGGCATGCATTACTACTTTAAAGGGTCTGCATTTTCTCTCCCAATCTCCAGTCCTCTCAGTCCCAAGTGTCCAGCCTTATGTCTCATCCAGCTGTCTTTGAAGAGAGGGTCATTCCCGGTTTCATCAGAACCCCTGAAGGAATTGTGTAAGAATTTCGCTTTTTTTGTGTGTGTGTTTTTGAAATTCATTTTTATAATGGGGTTGAGCTGATTTTCACTGACGTATTTATGCCGGTCTAGACACACTTGATTCCCTTACGGAGACATATCAATACATAGGTTTTAAGATTCTTACTAGTCAGATATATTCCTCTGCAGGGAATAGGGGTTTTGAGTCCCGTTCACTGAGGAAGGGGTAGGTCTCGTCTATTCTGTATTTGGTTTATGGAATGGTACCTGTGCTAATATCAAACTCTGGTTTTATGCATCACCCCACCTCTCCTTTCCCATTGAACAGGCATAAGAGTGTTTTCTAAATGTGAGACTCTGTTCTCTTTCTTAATTCAGTTCATGTGTTTTGATGTTGACATTCCCTCTGTAAGTGATATCTTATGATAAGATTCTTTTTCTGTGTGACTAATTTCACTTAGAATCATCATACCTAAATCCACTCTTTATGCTGCTACTGGCCTTATGACATTGATTTCACGTCTGAGTGATATTCCATTGTACAAAATTACCACAAGTTATTTATGCATTTCTCTTTTTCCTGGGATATTTAAGGTGTACCGAAGTTGAGGTTCTTGTATGCAGAGCAGCCCTAAATTTTGGGGTGCCTGTGTCTTGTCAATATTTAGTCTTCCCAAGTTATATGCCCATGAGTTGAAGTCCCCTTTCCTCCGGGGCTTTGTATTTAAATGTTTTAGGAAACAGCATACACTTCTTCAGAGTGGCTCTTGGATATTTATACCCCACCCATCAGCGTGACTAGGCTCCCTGTTCTCCATGACCTCTCCAGCATTTCTGGTTTGTACACATTTTTTGGATGGCCTTTCTGATCAGTGGACATTGAGACTTCTTTGTTGTGCGGATTTGCATTTACCGCTTGCTTGGTTGGCCAAAAACTCTGTATGCGTTTTTTTCCTAAAGATATTCACGAAAAAAATGCATACACCCTTTTGCCCAACTGCATCATTTGAGAAATTCTGCTGCTTTCCATATGCTTTAAATGTGAGTACAATCTACCTTTTGAAATCTGTTTCCTGCAATTCTGCCTCTCATTCAGATCCTCTTCGTTGCCTTACCTGAATATATTTTTCGACGTTGGTTATCATTTATATCTTTGCACGTCTTTGAATTGTCTGCCCCTGAGCTCCATTTTGCAACTCGTTGTTTTTGTGAGCTGGCCGCCAAACCTTTGGATTGCTTCTGGCCCTATTCTGGTTCTGAGGAGGCAGGCTGAGCCTTTGGTTAATTCTTCTTCCTAATGGGAAATTAGAGTGACATGTGCCTGTCAAAACTCCTACAGCTAATCTCTCATTGGTTCCCCCCTTCCCATTTATCCTCTGCACAAATTGCAAACTGTGTGAAACAGGAGGTTAAAGGTGCTTATTCTCCAAGTGGGGAGATTGTTAGTAATGTGGCTGGAATGGCGAACCCCAGCACCAGGAGATCAAAAATGAGGTGCATTTTAGACACCTTTCCTGAGCACACGGTGTACATTCATCTCGGTTTCCCAGGCATGTTTTTGCTGTCAGAAGATTCCCTTGAACCTGCCTATTTGGGACCCATGGAATGGGTACCAGGCAGTATTAATTTAAAAGGTCTGCATTTCCTCACACAGCCTCTCTAACATCTCTTAGCCTGTATAGCTTCCAGCCTTATATATCATCCTGCTGTGGGTCTACATGTGTTCAATCCCTGTTACATTGTAGCCCTTCAACAACTGTTGTAAGAATTTTTGTCTGTCTCACTGTTTTTATAAATATTTTAAAATTTATTTTTATATTGGTTACAGCTGATTTTCAAAGCTCTGTTTTTTGCTGCTGTACATCCACTTGATTCATGTACTGAGAGACAACAATAAATTATTTTTCAGATGCTTACGAGTCATATGTATTATTGTCCACTGACTTGAGTGGGCTGAGTGCAGTTCTTTGAGGTACTGTGTAGGCCTTGTCAGTTATTCAATTCGGTACTTGGAATGGTATCTTTGCTTATTTCAACCTCCTGGATAATACCTCACCATTCCCCACCTTTCCCATTTAGCAGCCTTATGTCTATTTTCTACATATTTGACTATGTTTCTGTTTTGTAGTTTATTTCATGTGTAGCCATTTTTGATTCCACCTTTAAGTGACATCTTATGATATGTGTCTTTTTCTTTCTGACATATGTCACTTAGAATGATCGTATGTAACTCCTCCAGAGTTGTTACAACTGGCCTTATTTCATGGATTTCTGGATGAGTAATATTCCACTCTACATAAGTACCCCATCTCTTTTATCCATTTTATCCTTCCAGGGACATTTAGGTTATATCCAAGTGGAGGCCCTTTTTAACAGAGAGGTGGTAAACGTTGGCGTGCCTGTTTTCTGTCCATTTTTGTTTTTCCCAAGGTATACGCCCATGAGTGCAAGTGCCCTATGCTCTGTAGCTCATTTTTTAGATGTTTTAGCAAACACAATACACTTCTCCAGAGTGGCTGTTGGCAAATTACATTTCCACTATCAACCTCACAGTGCTCCCTTTTCTCCTCGCCCTGTCCTGCATTTCTGGTGTTTACACTTTATGAGGATGGCCCTTCTGACTGATGTGAAGTGATACATTTTGTAGTATTGATTTCCAGTGCCCACCTGTTTGGTTGGATAAAAAGTGTGTATGGCCTTTACTTGAATATATTCAGAAAAAAATGCATACGCCCTTTTGGGCAAACTGCATCATTGGCGATGTTCAGCCCCTTTTCTTGTGCTTTAATGGGGAGTCCTTTCTACCTCTTCAAATCTGTTTCCTGCCACTCTCCCTTGCTTACAAGTCCTTTTCTGTGACTTACCTCAATATATTTTTCGACAATAGATATTTTCAACTCTGCAGTTTCATGAATTTTAGTGCCCCTGAGTTCCATTATTCAACTTGTGTTTTTGGAAACTGGACACAAAACAGCAGGATTTCCTCTAGCCCTATTCTGTTTCCGTGGGCAATTCTAGCCTTTGATGAATTTGTCTTCCGGATTGGAAATTAGAGTGGCATGTGCCTGTCCGAACAACTAAGACTTGCCTCTAATTTTTTCTCATCCTTCCGCTTCATCCTCTGGACAAATTCCAAACTGTGTGCAACAGGATGTTTACGGTGCTGATATCCCCAAGTGAGGAGATTGTCAGGAAAGATGCTGGAGGGGTGAACCCGAGCACCAGGCGATGAGGAGATGAGGTGCCTTTTCCAAACTCTTTACGATCAAACGGTGTACCATCCTCTAGGTGTGACAGGCATGTTTTAGCTGTAGGAAGGGTCCCGTGCATGTAAGGAGAACACCAGGGATTTTTCCAAATCAGTGTCTCCCCGAACCCCAAATTGGGGAATTTTTAAGCTACGGCTACACGTATGTCCATTAAGGGCCTTGGGAAATAGGCAGAGCCCAAACTTTAGATGATTGAAATCTTCAGGGTCAGAAGTGTTCACCATCGGCCTTGCTTAGGTTACATTTTATCTGTCATTGATAGATGCTGTCAATAAAAATATCGATTCTTTTTCAGATTATTTCCCCTTATAGGTTATTGCAAAATATTCAGTGTAGTTCCCTGTGCTATACAGTAGTTCCTTGTTGATGATCTATTTTATACATAGCAGTGTGTATGTGTTAATCCCAAACTGTTAATATATCCCTTCTACTACCTTTCCCCTTTGGTAATAATAAATTATAAGATTTTATACTTCTCAGAAACGGGGGAGCTGAAAGAGAGGTATCCTTTTCAATGGAAAAGCATTCAAAACAAGATTGAAGCTTCAGCCAAGAGTATTCGATGTACATCCATGGAAATCAATCACTTCATTTCTCTAATGTTGACCTGACAAATACGACAGACGTCTTCACTGAACTTGCTTATAGTAAAGTGATGGAAATATCAAAGGTAAGTCTTAGAAACATCTTATTTTACCCGAGCATTATACACTGCTCTATGTAAACTACAGTTTGGCTCACACATCTGTTCATTGAAGTTACAATGTTCTCAATTTCTGTTACTGATCCTCCAGAGTGGACCCCAACAGGAGTCCCCATGCCCAGTGTCATTGGAACCAACAGATCAAGACTGAGTTTGGTTCAGAAGCAAAGGAAACATTATTTTTAAAACAGAATGGAGGGGTGAGAGCGTGCACTCCCACAAGGGCTGTGGGATGGGATGCTGTGTAGGGATCCCGGCAGCATCCTTGGGTGGGAGGGGATGGAGCTCTCGAGGGCTGGGTTGGCTGCAGCTCAGGCTCTAAGCCATGGAGTCTGCATGGGAACCCGCTAGCTGAGGTGTCGACCCAGCCATTCTGCACTAGGAAATCGGGTCTGAAGTGCCGGGTGTGGGACCTCTGCATGCGGAACCCTAGGAGCACGTGAAATTAGACAAAGCACAAAGAAAAAACAGGTTAGACTTTATTTTATTGCCCAGATTCTCTTTTTATCTCCCAGGAATTTTTAATGAATGTTGCCGGAGACAAACACCTCCTCTGCTTTTTGTTCCGTTCCTCATTCTTGGGGTGTTGACTGTGCAGACCCCTCTTTTGTAAGTGCTTCATGCTGTGGTGGGAGCCCTGATACCTGGGGGGAGGGGCAAAACATCTCCCCACCAGCCTCCAGGTGAGGTTGATTGTCCCAAGGCCTCCTGCCCAACTTCTCGTCTGCCTGAGCACCAGCACTGGAAGTGTTACAGATTCTAATGACCTTTAATGGTCCAGGAAAGAGATGAGCAGAGATGCAGCAGTGGCAGGTTTCACCCCACCCCACATTTGTTTGGCGACCTTAGGCTGACGGTTTTTGCCAGCCTAGATGCTCTGACCAGTAGTCTGTGCTTTCTTTAATTAGGTCCCTGAATTAATGTACAAACAGCACCATGTGTCAGAACGCTGGCCGCGCAACTCCCAGACAGTCCAGGGTCAGTTGTGATCCAGGACCATGACGTCCACTGAGTCAACGGCCTTTATAAGTAGCCAGCAGTCCAGCCGGTCATATTGGCCACCATCATCGCGGTGTCTGTAGGGTTTTCTATGGTGAAAGCGTGATATACGTTTCCCCTGCCAAGCTTATTAGCTCCCCTCTGGGTGCAGGAAGTCCTGCAAGCAGTAGTCTGCTCTTTCGGGGCACAGCCTTGTTGTTTTCTGAGAGAAACTCCAGGTCAAGTGATGGTCACACGAGTCATCTTGGTGGCCCGTTGCTCCCGTTTGTCTCTCTGGAGGTTGGAGTTGGAGGGCCTCCTCACTCGAGGTCAGTGTGCCCAAAGAGTGACCCCTGCAACTTCAGGGCATGATGGGTGGTTAGGATCACCACGTGGGGTCCTTTTCCCTTAGGAGGGAGCTGGCCTTGCGGGCTGCTGATTTCCAGCTTTGTAGATACCCCAGTATCCTGGCCTGATGAGTCGGTGGGCAAAGCCCTTGGTGACCATAGTTTATCATACCTGAAGGGCATTCTTGTGTTGCTCCATTTCAAGTGGTCCCAGTTTTTGCACTAAGGCTCCAAGGACGATTAACCTTTGACCGGGTATGTAAAGGTCAAAAGGTTTAGCTAAATTAGGGAGTTCCTTGGCAAGGGTCTGAATTGACTGCTCTTTCCATTCTTGAAAGGCTGCTTCTGGATTCTATACAAAAGGATCATCATCTTTCTGTGTCAGTGTTTCATGTAGAGGCCCAGCTATTAGACTGTAGTTAGGGATCCAGATGCAGAAAACCTTGGCCTCCGCAGGAACCCCTAAGCTGTCTTCTAGTTTTAGAAGAGGTAAGGCTGCAAATGGCTTCTTCCCTATCCTGGGATGCGTTTCTCCGAATATCTGTGAGAATGAAGCCCAGACATGTCACCTTAGCCTGGGATATTTGAGCCTTTTTCTTGGACACCTTTTATCCTTTCTTGGCTAGGTAGTTCAGAGGCGTCTTTAGTAGGCCTGGGGATCAGAATGTCATCTGCATATTGAAAGAGGGTTCCCTTTTACAGAGGTAGAACGTTTAGGTCTTTAGAGGACATTTCCCCAATGATGGTTTGGGGATTTTTGAACCATTGGGGCAGGACGGCCCAGCATTATTGCTTGTGTTGCATGTTGTTTCCTGCCACTCACAAGCCGAAAATTCTTGTGACTCTGAGATGAATGGAATACAGAAGAAGGCATCATTGAAGTCTAATACAGAATGCCATGGCCTGCTGGATGGTAGAATGAGCAGCAGGGTGTAGGAAATAGGAGCTACTGGATGTATATCCTCGGTGGCTTCACTGACTGTCCTGATATCCTTTACCAGGTCTCCAGCAGCCCATGGGGCTCTCGTGGTCAGGCCAACCCCAGGATATGGAGCTCACCTGGGCTGCACCCCCCACCCCACCGCCTACGGGGCTCTCGTGGTCAAGTCCCTCCCAGGGTATGGAGCTCACCTGTGCAGCTACCCAGCAGCCCATTGGGCTCTCATAGTCAGGCCCTTACCAGGATACAGAGCTCCCCTGGGCAGGTACCCCAGCAGGGCTGGACACACAGGAAATGTGCACATAGCCCAACTTGCAGAGAATCCCCAGCTCACCTGTCGCTCACAGCTGACACAGAACACCTCAGAGCAGGACTTGAACTAACAAACAGCAGCTCTGACAGGTCTGTGACCCTGGTTATCACTCTGTGCAGCCTCTCTCTGCCTGGTCTTCCAGACACTTCCAGTGCAGCCAGGGCACCAGGCCTCTGTCTCCACCCACCATCACTCCTCTCCCTGACTCCTGGTTTCCTCTCATTAGGATAGGGTCTTCTTGAAGTTGTTTTCCACTCATGGACCAGATAAAATGATAAGAAAACAAGCCGCAGCTGCAGCCCCTTGTCTAGCCTGACTCTCAAGGGCCCACACCTGTTCCTTGGGCCTGGCCCGTTTAGCAAAATTCAGTTTCTGAAACTGTGAGCCCCTGAGGGGTGAGGATTGGCTGATTTGGCAGCCTGACACTGCCTGCCAGCCCTCTCCAGGTGTGCCTGGGTTGAGTTCAATATAAACACCTCTCCAGTCATTAAGACCCCCTGTAGCTGTGCCTGACGCCATATTCTCTGCCCCGTCAGCAGTGTCGGGGCTGGGGTGGTGGGAGGGAGTGAGGGGCCGTGGCTTTGTGGGTGGCCCAGTGTGAGTGGGGCTCTCCTGGACTTTAAGCAGGAGTTGCCAGGCTGCCACCTGCTAAAGAAGAGGATGTGTCACCCATACCTGCCGCTGGACTTTCTCCCCAGGCAGAGGTGAGGAAGTAAAAAACAGTGGGGGCCGTGGCAGGAGAGGAATCTCAGGCAGGGAAATGGAAAGCTTCCAGAAGAGCATCTGGGGCCAGGACCATCCTAACTGGCCAGCAGGCACCAAGTCGGCCTACGTGCTGTCGCTGGTGTGGCTCCACAGCCCTTCCTCTAGGCTTGCAAGTGCTTGTACATATTCAGGTGTTTTACCTGGAAAGGGTGGGAAGAGTTCAGCTGCAGCAGGACTCGGGCTCAGCTCACATTTACTCACAGATGCCTCGACACAGTTCCCCAGCTTTGCAATGAGGATGCTCCTTGTGGGGGGGAGCGCTGCTGACTGCATGGGAGACGATTTCCCACCTCTGACCAACTTAAGAATTTTTTACCACTGGAGCTAGTGCCCTGATACGATTTTCCTCTGTATAACTGGTGGGTTCTGTTTTTTTTTTTTTCTTTTTTTTCTTTTTGGTTCAAGGTAGATTTTATTTATTCCTCTTTTTTTTAATTTGGAGATATAAACATGGAAATAATGCATTAATATAAAGACATCTATGTGAAGGGAAAACTTTTATTCTGTTTTATTTTATTAAATGTTATTTATATATTTTTAATTTTTAAAAAATTATGTATTTCTTTTATACAGCAGGTTCTTATTGGATATCTATTTTATACATATAAGTGTGCACATGTGAATCCCAGTCTCCCAATTCATCCCACCACCACCCTCACATGGTGTTCCCCCCTTGGTGTCCATATGTTTGTTCTCTACATCTGTGTCTCTCTCTCTGCCCTGCAAACCGGTTCATCTGTATCATTTTTCTAGGTTCCACATATATGCATTAATATACAATATTTGTTTTTCTCTTTCTGACTTACTTCACTCCGTATGACAGTCTCTAGATCCATCAAGGTCTCTACAAATGACCCAATTTCATTCCTATGTATGGCTGTGTAATATTCCATTGTATATAAGTACCACATCTTTATCCATTCGTCTGTCTGTGGGCACTTAGGTTGCTTTCATTACCTGGCTATTGTAAATAGTGCTGCAATGAACACTGTGTTGAATGTGTCTTTTTGATTTATGGTTTTCTCTGGGTATATGCCCAGTAGTGGGATTGCTGGATTATATGGTAATTCTATTTTTAGTTTTTTAAGGAACCTCCATACTGTTCTCCATAGAGACTGTATCGATTTACATTCCCAACAATAGTGGAAGAAAGTTCCTTTTCTCCACACCCTCTCCAGCATTTGTTGTTTGTAGATTTTCTGATGATGTGACGTGATACCTCATTGTACTTTCGATTTCCATTTCTCTAATAATTAGTGATGTTGAGCAGATTTTCATGTGCGTACTGGCCATCTCTATGTCTTCTTGGAAGAAATGTCTATTTAGATCTTCCATTTTTGTATCGGGTTGTTTGTTTTATTAATATTGAGCTGCATGAGCTGTTTATATATATTGGAGATTAATCATTTGTCCATTGATTCGTTTGCAAATATTTTCTGCCATTCTGAGGGTTGTCTTTTTGTCTTGTTTGAAGTTTCCTTTGCTTTGCAAAAGCTTTTACGTTTCATTAGGTCCCATCTGTTTAGTTTTCTTTTTTATTTCATTACTATAGGAGGTGGATCAAAAAAGATCTTGCTGTGATTTATGTCAGAGTATCCTTCGTAAGTTTTCCTCTCAGAGTTTTATACTGTCCGGTCTTACATTAAGGTCTCTAATCCATTTTGAATATATTTTTATGTATGGTGTTGGGGAGTGTTCTAACTTCTTTCTTTTACATGTAGCTGTCCATATTTCCCAGCACCAATGATTGAAGAGACTGTCTTATCTCCATTGTATAGTCTTTCCTCCTTTGTCATAGATTAGTTGACCATAGGTGTGTAGGTTTATCCTTGGGCTTTCTTTTTTTTTTTTTTCCTTTTACACGTTTATTGGAGTATAATTGCTTTACAATGGAGTGTTCGTTTCTGCTTTATAACAAAGTGAATCAGCTATACATATACAAATATCACCAGATCCCCTCCCTCTTGCATCTCCCTCCCACACTCCATATCCCACCCCTTTATGTGGTCACAAAGCACCGAGCTGATCTCCCTGTTCTATGTGGCTGCTTCCCAGTAGCTATCGGTGTTACATTTGGTAATGTATTTATGTCCATGCCACTCTCTCACTTCGTCCCAGCTTACCCATCCCCCTTCCGGTGTCCTCAAGTCCTTTCTCTATGTCTGTGTCCTTAATCCTGTCTGCCACTAGGTTCTTCAAAATCTTTTTTTTTTCTTCATTAGATTCCGTATATCTCTGTTAACATACAGTATTTGTTTTTCCCTTTCTGACTTACTTCACTGTGTAGGACAGATTCTAAGTCCATCCAACTCAGTACAAATAACTCAGTTTTGCTTCTTTTTATGGCTGAGTAATATTCCATTGTATATATGTGCCAGATCTTCTTTATCCATTCATCTGTCGATGGACACTTACGTTGCTTCCATGTCCTGGCTAATGCAAATAGAGCTGCAATGAACATTTTTGTACATAACTCTTTGAATTATGGTTTTCGCAAGGCAAATGCCCAGTAGTTGGATTGTTGTGTCGTATGGTACTTCTATTGTTAGTTATTTAAAGGAACCTCCATACAGTTCTCCCTAGTGCCCATATCAATTTAAATTCCCACCCACAGTGCAAATTTGTTCCCTTTTCTCCAATAAAGGCCTCTCCAGCATTTATTGTTTTGTAGATTTTTTTGATGATTGCCACTCTGACTGCTGTGAGGTGATACCTCATGGTAGTTTTGATTTGCATTTCTCTAATGATTAATGATGTTCAGCATCCTTTCATGTGTTTCTTGGTAATCTGTATATCTTCTTTGGAGAAATGTCTATTTAGGTCTTCTGCCCTTTTTTGGATTGGGTTGTTTGTTTTTGTGATATTGAGCTACATGTGGTGCTTGTAAAGTTTGGAGATTAATCCTTTGTCAATTGCTTCATTTGAAAATATTTTCTCCCATTCTGAGGGTTGTTTTTGCATCTTGTTTATGTTTTCCTGTACTATGTAAAAGCTTTTAAGTTTCATTAGGTCCCATTTGTTGATTTCTGTTTTTATTTCCATTTCTCTAGGAGGTGGGTCAAAAAGGAACTTGCTGTGATTTATGTCATAGAGTGTTCTGCCTATGGTTTCCTCTAAGTGTTTTATAATGTCTGGTCTTATATTTAGATCTCTAATCAACTTAGAGTTTATTTTTGTGTATGGTGTTATGGAGTGTTCTAATTTCATTCTTATATGTATAGGGGTCCAGTTTTTCCAGCACCAATTACTGAAGAGACTGTCTTTTCTCCATTGTATATCCTTAGCTCCTTTGTCATAGATGAGATAGCCATAGGTATGTAGGTTTATCTCTGGGCTTTCTGTCCTGTTCCATTGATCTGTGTTTATGTCAGTCTACATACACTTGATTCCATTATGGAGACATATAAATACATAGGTTTCAAGGTTATTACCAGTCAGATGTATTCCTCTTCAGTGAATAGGGTGTTTTGTGTCCAGTTCATTGAGAAAGGAGTAGGTCTTATCTATTATATATTTGGTATATGGAATGGGATCTGTGCTAATTTCAAACTCTGCTTTTACACATCACCCCACGTCACCTTTCCCCTTAAGGAGGCATAAGTGTGTTTTCTAAATGTATAACTCTGTTCTCTTTTGAAATTCAGTTCATGTGTAGCCATGTTTACATTCCCTCTATAAGTGATATATAACAATAAGTTTCTTTCTCTTTGTGGCTCATTTCACTTAGCATCATCATACCTAAAGCCACTCATTAAGCTGCTATTGGCCTTATGACATTGATTTTATGTCTGAGTGACATTCCATTGTATATAAGTACCACAACATCTAAATCCATTTTTTTTCCTTTCCTGGGGTATTTAAAGTGTACCGAAGTCGAATTTCTTGTAAACAGAGCAGCCCTAAACTTTGGGCTGGCTGTGTGTTGTGGATTTTTAGTTTTCCCAAAATACACGCCCATGAGTGGAAGTGTGCTATGCTCTGTAGCTCTGTTTTGGAAAACAACATACAGTTCTCCAGAGGGGCTGTTGGCAATTTACATCCTGTCCATCAGCGTAACCAGGCTCCCTTTTCTCCATGGCCTGTCCTGCATTTGTGGTTTTTACACTATTTGCGGATGGCCCTTTTGATTGGAGGTAAGGCATACTTCTCTGTAGTGTGGAATTGCAATGCCTGATGGCTTGCTTAGCCAAAAAGGGCATATGCATTTTTCCCGAATATATTCAAGAAAATACACATACTCCCTTTTCAGCTAAGGGCAACATTGTCGAAGTTCTTTCGCTTTTCATGTGCTTTAAAGACGACTCCAATCTACCTCTTGAAATCTGTTTCCTTCAATTCTGCCTTGCATTCAAATCATCTTCACTGTCTTACCTCAATATATATATGGATGATAGTTGTCCTTTATAACTCTGCAAGTTTGTGAATTGCTGTGCCCCTGATTTCCATTTTTCAACTCGCCTATTTGTGAGCTGGCTGCAATACCGCAGGATGGCTTTAGGCCCTAGTCTGGTTCCAGGGCTTCAGGCTGAGCCTTTGGTTAATTCTTCTTCCTGATGGGAAACTAGAGTGACATGTGCCCATGCAAACACCTACAGCTAATCTCTCATTTATTCCCCCTCTTCCTGTTCATCCTCTGCACAGTTTGCAAACTGTGCATAACAGGAGGGTAAAGGTGCTGACACTCCAAGTGGGGATGTTTTTAGTAATTCAGATGGAATGGTGAAGCCGAGCACGACAAAAGGAAAAATGAGGTACCTTTTAGAAAACGTTCCCAATTACACAGTGTACCATCCACTGGTTTTCCCATGCATGTTTTAACTGTAGGAAGATTCCCTTAAAAATGGAGAGTTGGGACCACTAGAACGGGTAGCACACAGTATTGCTCTAAGTGGTGTTCTTTTGCTCACACAACCTCAGCAATCTTGTCAGCCCCAAGTGTCCAGTCTTACGTCTCATCCAGCTGTGGGTGTAAAGATGGTCAATCCAGGTTGCATCACAGGCCCTGAAAGTAATTTTTAAAACTTTCTCACTGTTTCACTGTTTTTGCAATTTGCTTTTGAAATTTATTTTTATAAGTGGGTTTAACTGAATTTCAGTGCTGTGTTCATGCGGTTATACATAGACAGGATTCCTTTATGGAGACATGAGAATACATATGTTTTAAAATACTTAGAGTCAGACATATTCCTCTGCAATGAATAGGGGGTGTTGGGTCCAGTTCACTGTGCCAGGAGTAGGTGTTGTGTATTACATACATGGTTTATATAACGGTATCTATGCTAATTTAAAACTGTGGTTTTATGCATCACCCCACCTCGGGTTTCACCTTAAGGAGGCTGGAGATGTTTTCTAAATGTGTGACACTGTTGTGTTTGTAATTCAGTTCATGTGTAGTCATGTGTACATTCCCGATATGAGTGATATGTTATGATAAGATTAGTTACATTGTTATCTTTCCTAACTCAGTTCATATGTAGCCATGTTTACAGGACCTTTATAAGTGATATCTTATGATAAGTTTCTTTTTCTATGTGAATTATTTCAATTAGAATCATCGTACCTGAATCCACTCATTTTGCTGCTACTGGCCTTATGACATTGATTTCATGGCTGTGGGATATTCCATCGTATGTAAGTACCACAATTTCTTGAACCATTTTTGTCTTTCCTAGGATATTTAAGGTGTACCCAAGATGAGGTTCTTGTAAGCAGTGCAGCCGTAAATATTGTGGTGGCTCAGGCTTATTGATTTTCACTTTTCCCAAAGTATATTCCCTAGACTGGAAGTGCCCTTGGCTCTGTAGCTCTGTTGTTTACTTGTTTTAGGGAACACAATGCACTATTCCAGAGAGGCAGTTGGCAATTTACATCCCGCCCATCAGCATAACAATGCTCCCTGTTCTCCAGGGCCTGTCTTGCCTTTCTGGTTTTCACACATTTTGTGGATGTCCCTTTTGACCGGTGGGAAGTGATACTTCGTTGTAGTGCAGATTTGCATTGCCCGCTTCATTGCTTGGCCAAAAAGGGTGTATGCGTTTTCTCCTAAATATATTCAGGAGAAAACACATACGCCCTTTCTGGCCAAGTGCATCATTGTTAAAGTTGTGTCCCTCTTCCTGTGCTTTACAGGCAATTCCAAAGTACCTCTTGAAATCTGTTTCCTGCTATGCTGTCTCGCTTTCAGGTCAGCCTCGTTGCCTTCCATCAACAGATTTTTGGACGAGAGTTGTCCTTTATTACTCTGCCAGTTTGTGAATTGCTGTGCCCCTGAGCTCCATTTTTCAACTCGTTATTTGTAAGCTGACCGCAAGTCCAAAATTTCGTTGCAGGACCTATACCAGTTCCCGGCAGGGGGATGAGTCTTGGTTAATTCTTCCTCCCGTGCAATTAGAGTGACATGTGCCAGTCCAAATGCCTAACAGCTAATCTCTCATTGGTTCTCCCTCTTCCCTTCAATCCTCTGCCAAATTGCCAACCTGTGGGAACCAGGAGGTTAAAGGGGCTGTCTCTGCAAGTTGGGAGATTGATAGTATAGCAGTTGGAAAGTGAAACTGCAGCACAAGGAGAGGGATTATTAGTTAGGTTTTAGAAACCTTTCGTATTCACAGTGTTTCTATTCTCTACGTTTCCCGTATATGTTAAAGCTGTAGTAATATTCACTTCAACTTGGAGATTTGGGACCCATGGAATGGTGGCCACACATTTTTGCTTTAAAAGGTCTGCATTTGCTCACCCAATCTCACCAATCTTCTCAGAGCCAAATGTCCAGCCTTATGCCACATCCAGCTGTCATTGTAAATATGTTCATTCCAGGTTTCATCAGAGACCCTGAATGAATTGTAAAGAAATTCCTTGTTTTTTTGTTTTGTGTTTGAAATTCCTTTTTATAGTGGGTTGTAGCTGATTCTCACTGACATGTTTAAGCCAGTCTAGACACACTTGATTCCCTTACGGAGACATATCAATACATAGGTTTTAAGGTTATTACTAGTCAGATATATACCTCTGCGGGAAGTATGGGAGGTTGAGTCCCTTTCACTGATGAATGTGTAGGTCTTGCCTATTCCATATTTGGTTTTTGGAATAGTACCTGTACTACTATCAAACTCTGGTTTTACGCATCAACCCACCTCTGCTTCCCCCTTAAGAAGGCATAAGAGTGTTTTCTAAATGTGAGAGTCTGTTCTTTTTCCTAACTCAGTTCCTGTGTAGCCTTGTTTACAGGACCTTCATAATGATATCTTAGTATAAGTTTCTTTTACTTTGTGACTTATTTCACTTAGAATCATCATACCTGAATCCACTCATTTTGCTGCTACTGGCCTTATGACATTGATTTTATGGCTGACGGGTATTCCATCGTACATAAGTACCAAAATTTTAAAACCATTTTTGTCTTTCCTGGTATATTAAAGGTGTAGCCAAGTTGAGGTTCTTGTAAGCAGTGCAGCCCTAAACTTTGGGGTGGCTCTGTCTTATTGATATTCAGTTTTCCCAAGGTATATTCCCGAGACTGGAAGTGCCCTTGGCTCTGTAGCTCTGTTGTTAACTTGTTTTATGGAACACAGTGCACTCCTCCAGTGAGGCAGTTGGCAATTTACATCCCGCCCATCAGCATAACAAGGCAACTTGTTCTCCAGGGCCTGTCTTGCCTTTCTGGTTTTTACACATTTTGTGGATGTCCCTTTGGACCGGTGGGAAGTGATACTTCTTTGTAGTGCAGATTTGCATTGCCTGCTTGCTTGCTTGGCCAAAAACGGCGTATGCGTTTTCTCCTGAATATATTCAGGAGAAAACGCATACGCCCTTTTTGGCCAAGTGCATCATTGTCGAAGTTGTGCCCCTCTTCCTGTGCTTTACAGGCGATTCCTACGTACCTCTTGAAATCTGTTTCCTGCTATTCTGCATCGCTTTCACGTCGGCCTCATTGCCTTCCATCAACAGATTTTTGGACGATAGTTGTCCTTTATTACTCTGACAGTTTGTGAATTGCTATGCCCCTGAGCTCCATTTTTCAACTCGTTTTCTGTGAGCTGAACACAAGTCCAAAATTTTGGTTCAGGACCTATACTGGTTCCCGATGGGTGGCTGAGACTTTGGTTAATTCTTCTTCCTGCCGGGAAATTAGAGTGACATGTGCCCGTCCAAATGCCTAACAGCTACTCTCTCATTAGTTCTCCCTATTCCCTTATATCCTCTGCAAAATTGGCAACCTGTGTGAACCATGAGGTTAAAGGGGTTGTCTCTCCACGTTGGGAGATTGATAGTAAAGCAGTTGGAAAGTCAAACCGGAGCACCAGCAGAGGGACTATTCGTTGAGTTTTAGAAACCTTTCGTATTCGCAGTGTGTCCATTCTCTAGGTTTCCCGTACATGTTATAGCTGTAGTAATATTCCCTTCAACCTGCAGAGTTGGGACCCATGGAATGGGGGCCATGCATTATTTCTTTAAATGGTCTGCATTTGCTCACCCAACCTCATCAATCCTCTCAGTCCCAAGTGTCCAGCCTTATTGCACATCCAGCTGTCATTGTAGATAGGGTCATTCAAGGTTTCATCAGATACGCTGAAGGAATTGTAAAGAATTTCCCTGTTTTTTTGTTTTGTTTTTGAAATTCCTTTTTATAGTGGGTTTGAGCTGATTCTCGCTGCCATGTTTATGCCAGTCTAGGCACACTTTATTCCCTTATGGAGACATATCAATACATAGGTTTTAAGATTCTTACTAGTTAGATCTATTCCTCTGCGGGAAATATGGGGTATTGAGTCCCTTTCACTGAGGAAGGTGTAGGTCTTGTATATTCCATAGTTGGTTTTTGGAACAGTAACTGTGCTTATATCAAACTCTGGTTTTATGCATCACCCCACGACTCCTTCCCCCTTAAGCAGGCATAAGAGTGTTTTCTAAATGTGAGACTGTATTCTCTTTCCCAACTCAGTTCATGTGTAGCCATGTTTACAGGATCTTCATAAGTTATATCTTATGATAAGTTTCTTTTTGTGTGTGACTTATTTCACTTAGAATCTTCGTACCTGAATCCACTCTCTTTGCTGCTACTGGTCTTATAACATTGACTTCATGGCTGAGGGGTATTCCATCGTACGTAATTACCACAATTTTTTGATCCATTTTTATATTTCCTGGGATATTTAAGGTGTACCCAAGTTGAGGTTCTTGTAAGCAGTGCAGCCCTAAATTTGGGGGTGGCTCTATCTTATTGATATTCAGTTTTCCCAAGGTATATTCCCGAGACTGAAAGTACCCTTGGCTCTGTAGGTCTGTTGTTAACTTGTTTTATGGAACACAATGCACTCCTCCAGTGAGGCAGTTGGCAATTTACATCCCGCCCATCAGCATAACAAGGCAACTTGTTCTCCAGGGCCTGTCTTGCCTTTCTGGTTTTTACACATTTTGTGGATGTCCCTTTGGACCGGTGGGAAGTGATACTTCTTTGTAGTGCAGATTTGCATTGCCTGCTTGCTTGCTTGGCCAAAAAGGGCGTATGCGTTTTCTCCTGAATATATTCAGGAGAAAACGCATACGCCCTTTTTGGCCAAGTGCATCATTGTCGAAGTTGTGCCCCTCTTCCTGTGCTTTACAGGCGATTCCTACGTACCTCTTGAAATCTGTTTCCTGCTATTCTGCATCGTTTTCACGTCGGCCTCATTGCCTTCCATCAACAGATTTTTGGACGATAGTTGTCCTTTATTACTCTGCCAGTTTGTGAATTGCTATGCCCCTGAGCTCCATTTTTCAACTCGTTTTCTGTGAGCTGAACACAAGTCCAAAATTTTGGTTCAGGACCTATACTCGTTCCCTATGGGTGGCTGAGACTTTGGTTAATTCTTCTTCCTGCCGGGAAATTAGAGTGACAGATGCCCGTCCAAATACCTAACAGCTACTATCTCATTGGTTCTCCCTATTCCCTTCCATCCTCTGCCAAATTGGCAACCTTTGCGAACCAGGAGGTAAAAGGGGCTGTCTCTCCAAGTTGGGAGATGGATAGTAAAGCAGTTGGAAAGTCAAACCAGAGTACCAAGAGAGGGACTATTTGTTGAGTTTTAGAAACCTTTCGTATTCACAGTGTGTACATTCTCTAGGTTTCCCGTACATGTTATAGCTGTAGTAATACTCCGTTCAACCTAGAGAGTTAGGACCCATGGAATGGGTGCCATGCATTGTTGCTTTAAAGGGTCTGCATTTGCTCACCCAATCTCACCAATCCTCTCAGTCCCAAGCTTCCAGCCTTATGCCACATCCAGCTGTCATTGTAGATAGGGTCATTCCAGGTTTCATCAGAGACCCTGAAGGAATTGTAAAGAATTTCCCTGTTTTTTTTGGTTTGTTTTTGAAATTCCTTTTTATACTGGGTTTGAGCTGATTCTCGTTGCCATGTTTATGCCAGTCTAGACACACTTGATTCCCTTACGGAGACATATCAATACATAGGTTTTAAGATTCTTACTAGTCAGATCTATTCCTCTGCGGGAAATATGGGGTTTTGCGTCCCTTTCACTGAGGAAGGTGTAGGTTTGTCTATTCCACATTTGGTTTTTGGAACGGTACCTGAGCTTATATCAAACTGTGGTTTTATGCATCACGCCACCTCTCCTTCCCCATTAAGCAGGCATAAGTGTGTTTTCTAAATATGAGACTCTGTTCTCTTTCCTAACTCAGTTCATGTGTAGCCATGTTTACAGGAACTTCATAAATGATATCTTATGCTAAGTTTCTTTTTCTGTGTGACTTATTTCACTTAGAATCATCGTACCTGAATCCACTCACTTTGCTGCTACTGGTCTTATGACATTGATTTCATGGCTGAGGGATATTCCATCGTACGTAATTACCACAATTTTTTGAACCATTTTTTAATTTCCTGGGATATTTAAGGTGTACCCAAGTTGAGGTTCTTGTAAGCAGTGTAGCCGTAAATTTGGGGTGGCTCTGTCTTATTGATTTTCAGTTTTACCGAGGTATATTCCCTAGACTGGAAGTGCCCTTGGCTCTGTAGCTCTGTTGTTTACTTGTTTTAGGGAACACAATGCACTCCTCCAGTGAGGCAGTTGGCAATTTACATCCCGCCCATCAGCATAACAAGGCTCCCTGTTCTCCAGGGCCTCTCTGGCCTTTCTGGTTTGTACACATTTTGTGGATGTCCCTTTGGACCGGTGGGAAGTGATACTTCTTTGTAGTGCAGATTTGCATTGCCTGCTTGCTTGTTTGGCCAAAAAGGGCGTATGCGTTTTCTCCTGAATATATTCACGAGAAAACGCATACGCCCTTTTTGGCCAAGTGCATCATTGTCGAAGTTGTGCCCCTCTTCCTGTGGTTTACAGGCCATCCCTACGTACCTCTTGAAATCTCTTTCCTGCTATTCTGCCTCGCTTTCAAGTCGGCCTCTTTGCCTTTCCGCAACAGATTTTTGGACGATAGTTGTCCTTTATTACTCTGCCAGTTTGTGTATTGCTGTGCCGCTGAGCTCCTTTTTTCAACTAGTTTTTTGTTAGCTGAATGCAAGTCCAAAATTTTGGTTCAGGACGTATACTGGTTCCCGGTGGGTGGCTGAGTCTTTGGTTAATTCTTCTTCCTGCCTGGAAATTAGAGTGACATGTGTCCGTCCAAATGCCTAACAGCTACTCTCTCATTGGTTCTCCCTCTTCCCTTCCATACTCTGCCAAATTGGCAACCTGTGCGAACCAGTAGGTTAAAGGGGCTGTATCTCAAAGTTGGGAGATTGATAGTAAAGCAGTTGGAAAGTCAAACCGGAGCACCACGAGAGGGACTATTCGTTGAGTTTTAGAAACCTTTTGTATTCACAGTGTGTCCATTCTCTAGGTTTCCCGTACATGTTATAGCTGTAGTAATATTCCCTTCAAAATGGAGAGTTGGAAACCATGGCATGGGGGCCTTGCATTATTGCTTTAAAGGGTATGCATTTGCTCACCAAATCTCACCAATCCTCTCAGTCCCAAGTGTCCAGCCTTATGCCACATCCAGCTGCCATTGTAGATAGGGTCATTCCCGGTTTCATCAGATACCCTGAAGGAATTGTAAAGAATTTCCCTGTTTTTTTGTTTTGTTTTTGAAATTCCTTTTTATAGTGGGTTTGAGCTGATTTACGCTGCCATGTTTATGCCAGTCTAGACACCCTTCATTCCTTTATGGAGACATATCAATACATGGGTATTAAGATTCTTACTGGTCAGATATATTCCTCTGCAGGAAATATGGGGTTTTGCGTCCCTTTCACTGAGGAAGGTGTAGGTCTTGTCTATTCCATAATTGGTTTTTGGAATGGTTCCTGTGCTTATATCAAACTCTGGTTTTCTGCATCACCCCACCTCTCCTTCCCCCTTAAGCAGGCATAAGAGTGTTTTCTAAATGTGAGACTCTGTTCTATTTCCTAACTCAGTTCATGTGTAGCCATGTTTACAGGATCATCATAAGTGATATCTTATGATAAGTTTCTTTTTCTGTGTGACTTATTTCACTTAGAATCATCGTACCTGAATCCACTCACTTTGCTGCTACTGGTCTTATGACATTGATTTCATGGCTGAGGGATATTCCATCGTACGTAAGAACCACAATTTTTTGAACCATTTTTATATTTCCTGGGATATTTAAGGTGTACCCAAGTTGAGGTTCTTGTAAGCAGTGTAGCCCTAAATTTGGGGGTGGCTCTGTCTTATTGATTTTCAGTTTTCCCAATGTATATTCCCTAGACTGGAAGTGCCCTTGGCTCTGTAGCTCTGTTGTTTACTTGTTTTAGGGAACACAATGCACTCCTCCAGTGAGGCAGTTGGCAATTTACATCCCGCCCATCAGCATAACAAGGCTCCCTGTTCTCCAGGGCCTCTCTGGCCTTTCTGGTTTGTACACATTTTGTGGATGTCCCTTTGGACCGGTGGGAAGTGATACTTCTTTGTAGTGCAGATTTGCATTGCCAGCTTGCTTGCTTGGCCAAAAAGGGCGTATGTGTTTTCTCCTGAATATATTGATGGGAAAAGGCATACACCATTTTTGGCCAAGTGAATCATTGTCGAAGTTGTGCCCCTCTTCCTGTGCTTTACAGGCGATTCCTACGTACCTCTTGAAATCTGTTTCCTGCTACTCTGCCTCGCTTTCAAGTCGGCCTCGTTGCCTTCCCTCAACAGATTTTGGGACGATAGTTGTCCTTTATTACTCTGCCAGTTTGTGAATTGCTGTGCCCCTGAGCTCCATTTTTCAACTCATTATTTGTGAGCTGAACGCAACTCCAAAATTTTGGTTGAGGACCTATACTGGTTCCCGATGGGTGACTACGAATTTGGTTAATTCTTCTTCCTGCTGGGATATTAGAGTGACATGTGCCCGTCCAAATGCCTAACAGCTACTCTCTCATTGGTTCTGTCTCTTCCCTTCCATCCTCTGCCAAATTGGCAACCTGTGCGAATCAGGAGGTTAAAGGGGCTGTATTTCCAAGTTGGGAGATTGATAGTAAAGCAGTAGGAAAGTCAAACTGGAGCACCACGAGAGGGACTATTCGTTGAGTTTAGAAACATTTTGTATTCACAGTGTGTCCATTCTCTAGGTTTCCCATACATGTTATAGCTGTAGTAATATTCCCTTCAACTTGGAGTGTTGGGACCCATGGCATAGGGGTCTTGCATTATTGCTTTAAAGGGTCTGCATTTGCTCACCCAATCTCACCAATCCTCTCAGTCCCAAGTGTCCAGCGTTATGCCACATCCAGCTGTCATTGTAGATAGGGTCATTCCAGGTTTCATCAGAGACCCTGAAGGACTTGTAAAGAATTTCCCTGTTTTTTGTTTTGTTTTTGAAATTCATTTTTATAGTGGGTTTGTGCTGATTCTCGCTGCCATGTTTATGCCAGTCTAGACACACTTGATTCCCTTAGGGAGACATATCAATACATAGGTTTTATGATTCTTACTAGTCAGATATATTCCTCTCTGGGAAATATGGGGTTTTGAGTCCCTTTCACTGAGGAAGGAGTAGGTCTTGCCTATTCCATAGTTGGTTTTTGGAACGGTACCTGTGCTTATATCAAACTCTGGTTTTCTGCATCACCCCACCTCTCCTTCCCCCTTAAGCAGGCATAAGAGTGTTTTCTAAATGTGAGACTCTGTTCTCTTTCCTAACTCAGTTCATGTGTAGCCATGTTTACAGGATCTTCATAAGTGATATCTTATGATAAGTTTCTTTTTCTGTGTGACTTATTTCACTTAGAATAATCCTACCTGAATCCACTCACTTTGCTGCTACTGGTCTTATGATATTGATGTCATGGCTGAGGGATATTCCATCGTATGTAAGTACCACAATTTTTTGAACCATTTTTATATTTCCTGGGATATTTAAGGTGTACCCAAGTTGAGGTTCTTGTAAGCAGTGTAGCCCTTAATTTGGGGGTGGCTCTCTCTTATTGATTTTCAGTTTTCCCAAGGTATATTCCCTAGACTGGAAGTGCCATTGGCTCTGTAGCTCTGTTGTTTACTTGTTTTAGGGAACACAATGCACTCCTCCAGTGAGGCAGTTGGCAATTTACATCCCGCCCATCAGCATAACAAGGCTCCCAGTTCTCCAGGGCCTGTCTTGCCTTTCTGGTTTTTACATATTTTGTGGAGGTCCCTTTTGACCGGTGGGAAATGATACTTCTTTGTAGTGCAGATTTGCATTGCCCGCTTGCTTGCTTGGCCAAAAAGGTCGTATGCGTTTTCTCCTGAATATATTCAGGAGAAAACGCATACGCCCTTTTTGGCCAAGTGCACCATTGTCGCAGTTGTGCCCCTCTTCCTGTTCTTTACAGGCGATTCCTACGTACCTCTTGAAATCTGTTTCCTGCTATTCTGCCTCGCATTCAAGGTGGCCTCGTTGCCTTCCCTCAACAGATTTTTGGTTGATAGTTGTCCTTTATTACTCTGACACTTTGTGAATTGCTGTGCCCCTGAGCTCCATTTTTCAACTCGTTTTTTGTGAGCTGAACGCAAGTCCAAATTTCTGGTTCAGGACCTATACTCGTTCCCGACGGGTGTCTGAGACTTTGGTTAATTCTTCTTTCTGCCTGGATATTAGAGTGACATGTCCCCGTCCAAATGCCTAACAGCTACTCTCTCATTGGTTCTCCCTCTTCCCTTTCATCCTCTGCCAAATTGGCAACCAGTGCGAACCAGGAGGTTAAAGGGACTGTCTCTCCAAGTTGGGAGATTGATAGTAAAGCAGTTGGAAAGTCAAACTGGAAAAAAAGGAGAGGGAATATTCTTTGAGTTTTAGAAACCTTTCGTATTCACAGTGTGTCCATTCTCTAGGTTTCCCGTACATGTTAGAGCTGTAGTAATATTCCCTTTAACCTGGAGAGTTGGGAAACATGGAATGGGGGCCATGCGTTATTGCTTTATAGTGTCTGCAATTTCTCACCCAATCTCAACAATCCTCTCAGTCCCAAGTGTCCAGCCTTATGCCACATCCAGCTGTCATTGTAGATAGGGTCATTCCAGGTTTCATCAGAGACCCTGAAGGAATTGTAAAGAATTTCCCTGTTTTTTGTTTTGTTTTTGAAATTCATTTTTATAGTGGGTTTTTGCTGATTCTCGCTGCCATGTTTATGACAGTCTAGACACACTTGATTCCCTTAGGGAGACATATCAATACATAGGTTTTATGATTCTTACTAGTCAGATATATTCCTCTCTGGGAAATATGGCGTTTTGAGTCCCTTTCACTGAGGAAGGTGTAGGTCTTGCCTATTCCATAGTTGGTTTTTGGAACGGTACCTGTGCTTATATCAAACTCTGGTTTTCTGCATCACCCCACCTCTCCTTCCCCATTAAGCAGGCATAAGAGTGTTTTCTAAATGTGAGACTCTGTTCTCTTTCCTAACTCAGTTCATGTGTAGCCATGTTTACAGGATCTTCATAAGTGATATCTTATGATAAGTTTCTTTTTCTGTGTGACTTATTTCACTTAGAATCATCCTACCTGAATCCACTCACTTTGCTGCTACTGGTCTTATGATATTGATGTCATGGCTGAGGGATATTCCATCGTATGTAAGTACCACAATTTTTTGAACCATTTTTATATTTCCTGGGATATTTAAGGTGTACCCAAGTTGAGGTTCTTGTAAGCAGTGTAGCCCTTAATTTGGGGGTGGCTCTCTCTTATTGATTTTCAGTTTTCCCAAGGTATATTCCCTAGACTGGAAGTGCCATTGGCTCTGTAGCTCTGTTGTTTACTTGTTTTAGGGAACACAATGCACTCCTCCAGTGAGGCAGTTGGCAATTTACATCCCGCCCATCAGCATAACAAGGCTCCAGGTTCTCCAGGGCCTGTCTTGCCTTTCTGGTTTTTACACATTTTGTGGATGTCCCTTTTGACCGGTGGGAAATGATACTTCTTTGTAGTGCAGATTTGCATTGCCCGCTTGCTTGCTTGGCCAAAAAGGGCGTATGCGTTTTCTCCTGAATATATTCAGGAGAAAACGCATACGCCCTTTTTGGCCAAGTGCACCATTTTCGCAGTTGTGCCCCTCTTCCTGTTCTTTACAGGCGATTCCTACGTACCTCTTGAAATCTGTTTCCTGTAATTCTGCCTCGCATTCAAGGTGGCCTCGTTGCCTTCCCTCAACAGATTTTTGGATGATAGTTGTCCTTTATTACTCTGACACTTTGTGAATTGCTGTGCCCCTGAGCTACATTTTTCAACTCGTTTTTTGTGAGCTGAACGCAAGTCCAAATTTCTGGTTCAGGACCTATACTCGTTCCCGACGGGTGTCTGAGACTTTGGTTAATTCTTCTTTCTGCCGGGAAATTAGAGTGACATGTCCCCGTCCAAATGCCTAACAGCTACTCTCTCATTGGTTCTCCCTCTTCCCTTACATCCTCTGCCAAATTGGCAAACTGTGCGAACCAGGATGTTAAAGGGGCTGTCTCTCCAAGTTGGGAGATTGATAGTAAAGCAGTTGGAAAGTCAAAATGGAACAAAAGGAGAGGGACTATTCGTTGAGTTTTAGAAACCTTTCATATTCACAGTGTGCCCATTCTCTAGGTCTCCCGTACATGTTATAGCTGTAGTAATATTCCCTTCAACCTGGAGAGTTGGGACCCATGGAATGGGGCCCAAGCATTATTGCTTTAAAGGGTCTGCATTTGCTCACCCAATCTCACCAATCCTCTCAGTCCCAAGTGTCCAGCCTTATGCCACATCCAGCTGTCATTTTAGATAGGGTCATTCCATGTTTCATCAGAGACCCTGAAGGAATTTTAAAGAATTTCCCTGTTTTTTTGTTTTGATTTTGAAATTCCTTTTTATAGTGGGTTTGAGCTGATTCTCGCTGCCATGTTTATGTCAGTCTAGACACCTTGATTCCCTTACGGAGACATATCAATACATAGGTTTTAAGATTCATACTAGTCAGATCTATTCCTCTGCGGGAAATATGGGGTTTTGAGTCCCTTTCACTGAGGAAGGTGTGGGTCTTGTCTATTCCATAGTTGGTTTTTGGAACGGTACCTGTGCTTATATCAAACTCTGATTTTATGCATCACCCCACCTCTCCTTCCCCCTTAAGCAGGCATAAGAGTGTTTTCTAAATGTGAGACTCTGTTCTCTTTCCTAACTCAGTTCATGTATAGCCATGTTTACAGGATCTTCATAAGTGATATCTTATGCTAATTTTCTTTTTCTGTGTGACTTATTTCACTTAGAATCATCGTACCTGAACCACTCACTTTGCTGCTACTGGTCTTATGACATTGATTTCATGGCTGAGCGATATTCCATCGTATGTAAGTACTAAAATTTTTTAAACCATTTTTATATTTCCTGGGATATTTAAGGTGTACCCAAGTTGAGGTTCTTGTAAGCAGTGCATCCCTAAATTTGGGGGTGGCTCTATCTTATTGATTTTCAGTTTACCCAAGGAATATTCCCTAGACTGGAAGTGCCCTTGGCTCTGTAGCTCTGTTGTTTACTTGTTTTAGGGAACACAATGCACTCCTCCAGTGAGGCAGTTGGCAATTTACATCCCGCCCATCAGCATAACAAGGCTCCCTGTTCTCCAGGGCCTCTCTGACCTTTCTTGTTTTTACACATTTTGTGGTTGTTTCTTTTGACCGGTGGGAAGTGATACTTCTTTGTAGTGCAGATTTGCATTGCCCGCTTGCTTGCTTGGCCAAAAAGGGCGTATGTGTTTTCCCCTGAATATATTCAGTAGAAAACACATACGCCCATTTCAGCCAAGTGAATCATTGTCGAAGTTGTGCCCCTCTTCCTGTGCTTTACAGGCGATTCCTACGTACCTCTTGAAATCTGTTTCCTGCTTTCTGCCTCACTTTCAAGTAGGCCTCGTTGCCTTCCCTCAACAGATTTTTGGACGATAGTTGTCCTTTATTAATCTGCCTGTTTGTGAATTACTGTGGCCCTGAGCTCCATTTTTCAACTCATTTTTTGTGACCTGAATGCAAGTCCAAAATTTTGGTTTTTGGACCTATACTGGTGCCCGATGGGTGGCTGAGTCTTTGGTTAATTCTTCTTCCTGCCGGGAAATTAGAGTGACAGGTGCCCGTCCAAATGCCTAACAGCTACTCTCTAATTGGTTCTCCCTCTTCCCTTCCATCCTCTGCCAAATTGGCAACCTGTGCGAACCAGGAGGTTAAAGGGGCTGTCTCTCCAAGTTGGGAGATTGATAGGAAAGCTGATGTAAAGTCAAAACGGAGCACCACGAGAGGGACTATTCGTTGAGTTTTAGAAACCTTTCATATTCACAGCGTATCCATTCTGTAGGTTTCCCGTACATGTTATAGCTGTAGTAATATTCCCTTCAACCTGGAGCATTGTGACCCATGGAATGGGTGCCATGAATTATTGCTTTAAAGGGTCTGCATTTGCTCACCCAATCTCACGTATCTTCTCAGTCCCAAGTGTCCAGCCTTATACCACATCCAGCTGTCATTGCAGATAGGGTCATTCCAGGTTTCAACAGGCACCCTGAAGGAATTGTAAAGAATTTCCCTGTTTTTTTGTTTTGTTTTTGAAATTCCTTTTTATGGTGGGTTTGAGCTGATTCTTGCTGCCATGTTTATGCCAGTCTAGACACACTTGATTCCCTTATGGAGACATATCAATACATAGGTTTTAAGATTCTTACTAGTCAGATCTATTCCTCTGAGGGAAATATGTGTTTTTGAGTCCCTTTCACTGAGGAAGGTGTAGGTCTTGTCTATTCCATAGTTGGTTTTTGGAACGGTACCTGTGCTTATATCAAACTCTGGTTTTATGTATCACACCATCTCTCCTTCCCCCTTAAGCAGGCATAAGAGTGTTTTCTAAATGTAAGACTCTGTTCTCTTTCCTAACTCAGTTCATGTGTAGCCATGTTTACAGGATCTTCATAAGTGATATCTTATGATAA
Source organism: Mesoplodon densirostris (assembly GCF_025265405.1). NCBI lineage: Eukaryota > Metazoa > Chordata > Mammalia > Artiodactyla > Ziphiidae > Mesoplodon > Mesoplodon densirostris. The sequence goes on along the minus strand of NW_026778197.1, from coordinate 3,355,878 downwards.
GTTTCTTTTTCTGTGTGACTTATTTCACTTAGAATCATCGTACCTGAATCCACTCACTTTGCTGCTACTGGTCGTATGACATTGATTTCATGGCTGAGGGATATTCCATCTTACGTAAGTACCACAATGTTTTGAACCATTTTTATATTTCCTGGGATATTTAAGGTGTGCCCAAGTTGAGGCTCTTGTAAGCAGTGTAGCCCTAAATTTGGGGGTGGCTCTGTCTTATTGATTTTCAGTTTTCCCAAGGTATATTCCCTTGACTGGAAGTGCCCTTGGCCCTGTAGCTCTGTTGTTTACTTGTTTTAGGGAACACAATGCATTCCTCCAGTGAGGCAGTTGGCAATTTACATCCCGCCAATCATCATAACAAGGCTACCTGTTCTCCAGGGCCTGTCTTGCCTTTCTGGTTTTTACACATTTTGTGGATGTCCCTTTGGACTGGTGGGAAGTGATACTTCATTGTAGTGCATATCTGCATTGCCTGCTTGCTTGCTTGGCCAAAAAGGGCGTATGCGTTTTCTCCTGAATATATTCAGTAGAAAAAGCATACGCCCTTTTTGGCCAAGTGCATCATTGTCGAAGTTGTGCCCATCTTCCTGTGCTTTACAGGTGATTCCTTGGTACCTCTTGAAATCTGTTTCCTGCTATTCTGCCTAGCTTTCAATTCGGCCTCGTTGCCTTCCCTCAACAGATTTTAGGACGATAGTTGTCCTTTATTAATCTGCCAGTTTGTGAATTGCTGTGCCCCTGAGCTCCATTTTTCAACTCGTTTTTTGTGAGCTGAACGCAAGTCCAAAATTTTGGTTCAGGACGTATACTGGTTCGCTGTGGGTGGCTGAGACTTTGGTTAATTCTTCTTCCTGTCGGGAAATTAGAGTGACATGTGCCCGTCCAAATGCCTAACAGCTACTCTCTCATTGGTTCTCCCTCTTCCCTTCCATCCTCTGCCAAGAGGCAACCTGTGTGAACCAGGAGGTTAAAAGGGCTGTCTCTCCAAGTTAGGAGATTGATCGTAAAGCAGTTGGAATGTCAAACCGGAGCACCAGTAGAGGGACTATTCATTGAGTATTTAAAAACTTTCATATTCACAGTGTGTCCATTCTCTAGGTTTCCCGTACATGTTATAGTTGTAGTAATATTCCCTTTAACCTGGAGAGTTGGGAAACATGGAATGGGGGCCATGCATTATGGCTTTATACTGTCTGCAATTTCTCACCCAATCTCACCAGTCCTCTCAGTCCCAAGTGTCAAGCCTTATGCCACACCCAGCTGTCATTGTAGATTGGGTCACTCCAGGTTTCATCAGAGACCCTGAAAGATTTGTAAAGAATTATCCAGTTTTTATGTTTTGTTTTTGAAATTCCTTTTTATAGTGGGTTTGAGCTGATTCTCGCTCCCATGTTTATGCCTGTCTAGACACACTTGATTCCCTTACGGAGACATATCAATACATAGGTTTTAAGATTCTTACTAGTCAGATCTATTCTTCTGTGGGAAATATGGGGTTTTGAGTCCCTTTCACTGAGGAAGGTGTAGTTCTTGTCTATTTCATAGTTGGTTTTTGGAAAGGTACCTGTGCTTATATCAAACTCTGGTTTTATGCATCACCCCACCTCTCTTTCGCCCTTAAGCAGGCATAAGAGTGTTTTCTAAATGTGAGACTCTCTTCTCTTTCCTAACTCAGTTCATGTGTAGCCATGTTTACAGGAACTTCATAAGTGATATCTTATGATAAGTTTATTTTTATGTGTGACTTATTTCACTTAGAATCATCGTACCTGAACCACTCACTTTGCTGCTACTGGTCTTATGACATTGATTTCATGGCTGAGGGATATTGCATTGTACATAAGTACCACAATTTTTTGAACCATTTTTATATTTCTTGGGATATTTAAGGTGTACACAAGTTGAGGTTCTTGTAAGCAGTCCAGCCCTAAATTTGGGGCTGGCTCTGTCTCATTGATTTTCAGTTTTCCCAAGGTATATTCCCTAGAGTGGAAGTGCCCTTGGCTCTGTAGCTCTGTTGTTTACTTGTTTTAGGGCACACAATGCACTCCTCCAGTGAGGCAGTTGGCAATTTACATCCCGCCCATCAGCATAACAAGACTCCCTGTTCTCCATGGCCTGTCTTGCCTTTCTGGATTTTACACATTTTGCAGATATCCCTTTTGACCGGTGGGAAGTGATACTACTTTGTAGTGCAGATTTGCATTGCCCACATGCTTTGTTGTCAAAAAGGGCGTATGCGTTTTCTCCTGAATATATTCAGGAGAAAACGCATACGCCCTTTTTGGCCATGTGCATCATTGTCGAAGTTTTGCCCCTCTTCCTGTGCTTTATAGGTGATTCCTACGTAACTCTTGAAATCTGTTTCCTGCTATTCGGCCTTGCATTCAAGTCCGCCTCGGTGCCTTCCCTCAACAGATTTGTGGACGATAGTTGTCCTTTATACTCTGCCAGTTTGTGAATTGCTGTGCCCCTGTGGTCCAGTTTTCAACTCGTTTTTTGTGAGCTGAACGCAAGTCCAAAATATTGCTTCACGACCTATGCTGGTACATAGTGCGTGGCTGAGACTTTGGTTAATTCTGCTTCCGGCCGGGAAATTAGAGTGACATGTGCCCGTCCAAATGCCTAACAGCTACTCTCTCATTGGTTCTCCCTCTTCCCTTTCATCCTCTGCCAATTTGGCAACCTGTGAGAAGCAGGAGGTTAAAGGGGCAGTCTCTCTAAGTTGGGAGATTGATAGTAATGCAGTTGGAAATTCAAACCCGAGCACTAGGAGAGGGACTAGTCGTTGAGTTTTAGAAACCTTTCGTATTCACAGTGTGTCCATTCCCTAGGTTTCCCGTACATGTTATACCTGTAGTAATATTCCCTTCAACCAGCAGAGTTGGGACAAATGGAATGGGTGCCACTCATTATTGATTTAAAGGGTCTGCATTTGCTCACCCAATCTCACCAATCCTCTCAGTCCCAAGTGTCCAGCCTTATGCCACATCCAGCTGTCATTGTAGATAGGGTCATTCCCAGTTTCATCAGATACCCTGAAGGAATTGTAAGAAATTTCCCTGTTTTTTTGTTTTGTTTTTGAAATTGCTTTATATAGTGGGTTTGAGCTGATTCTCACTGCCATGTTTATGCCAGTCTAGACACACTTGTTTCCCTTATGGAGACATATCAATACATAGGTATTAAGATTCTTACTAGTAAGATATATTACTCTGCGGTGAATATGAGGTGTTGAGTCCCTTTCACTGAGGAAGGAGTAGGTCTTGTCTATTCCATATTTGGTTTTTGGAACGGTACCTGTACTAATATCAAACTCTGGTTTTATGCATCACCCCACCTCTCCTTCCCCCTTAAGAAGGCAAAAGGGTGTTTTCTAAATGTGAGACTCTCTTTTCTTTCCTAACTCAGTTCATGTGTAGCCATGTTTACAGGATCTTCATAAGTGATATTTTATGATAAGTTTCTTTTTCTGTGTGACTTATTTCACTTAGAATCATCGTACCTGAATCCACTCATTTTGCTGCTACTGGCCTTATGACATTGATTTTATGGCTCAGGGATATTCCATCATACATAAGTACCACAATTTCCTGAACCATTTTTGTCTTTCCTGGGATATTTAAGGTGTACCCAAGTTGAGGTTTTTGTAAGCAGTGCAGCCCTGAATTTTTGTGTGGATCTGTCTTATTGATTTCAGTTTTCCCAAGGTATATTCCCTAGATTGGAAGTGCTCTTGGCTCCATAGCTTTGTTGTTTACTTGTTTTAGGGAACACAATGCACTCCTCCAGAGAGGCAGTTGGCAATTTACATCCCGCCCATCAGCCTAACAGGGCACCCTGTTCTCCAGGGCCTGTCTTGCCTTTCTGGTTTTTACACATTTTGTGGATGTCCTGTTTGACCGGTGGGAAGTGATACTTCATTGTAGGGCAGATTTGCATTGCCCGCTTGCTTGCTTGTCTGAAAAGGTCATAAGCGTTTTCTCCTGAATATATTCACGTGAAATCCCATATGCCCTTTATGGCCATTTCCATAATTTTCGAAGTTGTGATGCTTTTCCTGTGTTTAAAGGCGATTCCAATGTACCTCTTGAAATCTGTTACATGCCATTCTGCCTCATTTTCGCTTCTGCCTCGTGGCTTTCCGTCAACAGATTTTTGGAAGAGAGTACTCCTTTATAACTCTGCAGGTTAGTGAATTGCTGTGGCCCTGAGCTCCATTTTTCAACTTGCGTTTTTGTTAGCTGACCACAGATCCACAGTTTTGCTTCTGGAACTATCCTGGTTCTGGGGGGGAAGGCTGAGACTTTGGTTAATTCCTCTTCGTGACGGGAAATTAGAGTGACATGTGGCCATCCAAATGCCTACAGCTACTCTCTCTTTGGTTCTCTCTCATCCCTTATATCCTCTGCAGAATTTGCCAACTGTGTGAACCATGAGGTTATAGGGGCTGACTCTCCAAGTTGTGAGAGTGATAGTAAAGCAGTTGGAATGTCAAACTGGAGCACAAGGAGAGAAAAAAAGTAGTAGAGTTTTAAAAACCTTTCACCATAAGTCGGTTTCCATTCTCTAGGTTCCCATACATGTTATAATTGTAGTGATATTCCCTTCTACCTGGAGAGATGGGAACCATGGAATGGGTGGCAGGCATTATTGCTTTAAAGGGTCGGCATTTTTTCACCCAATCTCACCAATCCTCTCAGTCCCAAGTGACCAGCCTTATGCCACATCCAGCTGTCATTGTAGATAGGGTCATTCCAGGTTTCATCAGAACCCCTGAAGGTATTGTGTAAGAATTTTACTGTTTTTATCTTTTGTTTTGAAATTTATTTTTATAGTGGGTTTGAGTTGATTTTCACTGCCATGTTTATGTCGTTCTAGACACACTTCGTTCCCTTATGGAGACATATCAATACATAGGTGTTAAAATTCTTACTAGTCAGATATATTTCTCTGCGGGGAATAGGGATGTTGAGTTCCATTCACTGAGGAAGGAGTAGGGCTTGTCTCTTCTGTTTTTGGATTATGGAACATTACCTGAGCTAATATCAAACTTCTGTTTTGTGCATCTCCCCACCTCTCTTTCCCCTTAAGCAAGCGTTAGAGTGTTTTCTAAATCTGAGACTCTGTTCTCTTCCCTAATTCATTTCATATTTAGCCATGTTTACATTCCCTTCATAAGTGATATCTTATGTCAGAATGCACTATGGCTCTTGTCATAATAATGCTCCATGACCCCTGTCATCACAATGCTCCACGCTCTGGTTATCACAATGCTCCATGTCCCTTGTCATCACAATTCTCCACGTCCTTGACATCACAATGCTACATGACACTTCTCATCACAACGTTTCATGCTCTTGTCATCACAATTCTCCATGCACTTGACATTTCAATGCTCCATGCACTTGTCATCACAATGCTCCATGCACTTGTCATCACAATGCTCCATGAACCCTGTGATCACAATGCTCCGTGAAACCTGTCATCACAATGCTTCATGCCCCTTGTCATTACAGTGCTCCATGATGCTCGACATCACAATTACCCAAGGTCTTCTCATCACAATGCTCCACGGTTTTGCCATCACCATGCTCCATGCCTTGTCATCTCAAAGCTCAATGTCCCTTGTCCTCAAAATTCTCCATGTCCTTGTCATTACAATGCTCCACGGCACTTCACATAACAATGTTATATGCTCTTGTCATCACAATACTCCATGCACTTGTCACAGCATTGCTCCATGACCCCTGTCATAGGAAGCTCCAAGCGATTGTCATCACAATGTTTCATGACCTGGACATTAAAATTATCAATGGCCCTTGATATGACAATTCTCCATGCCCTTGATATCACAATGCTCCTTTACTTTGTCACAACAATCCTCCATGACACTTGGCATCACAGTGCTCCATGATATTGTCATCAAACTGGAACATGACATATTTCATCACAATGCTCCCTGACAACTTTCTTCACCATAATCTATGACCTTGTTATCACAGTGCACCATGCCCTTGTCATCACAATGTGCCATGTCCACTCTTATCACAATAATCCATGAAACTTGTCAGACTAATGCTCCATGCCACTTTTCATCTCAATGCTCCATGAACGCTGTCATCACAATGCACCATGCCCATCATCATAATGCTTCATGCTATTGTCATCACAATTAAATCAAAATGCTCCATGACCTCTGTCAACACAATGCTCCAAACCCTTGTGATCAGAATGTTCCATAACACTTGTCATCACAATGCCCCATGACGCTGGTCAGCACAATTATCCATGGTCTTCTCATCACAATGCACCATGACTTTTGTCATCACAATGCTCAATACACTTGTCATCACAATGCTCTCTGACTATTGCCGTCAGTATGCACATTGAAATCTTTCATGACAAGGCTCCATGCCTTTTTCATCACAATGCTCCAAGACCGCTCTGATCACAATGTTCCTTGTACTTGTCATCACAAATCTCCATGACGCATGTCATCAGAATGCTCCATGACATTCTCATCATAATGTTCCATGCCCTTATCATCACAATGCTCCAAGACCCCTGTAATCACAATGATCCCTGCGTCTTTTCATCAGAATGCTCCATGACACATGTCATCACAAAGTACCATGGTCTTCACATCACAGTGCTCCAGGACCTTTTCATCACAGTGCTCCATTCCCTTCTCATCACAATGCTCCATGACCCCAGTCATCACAATACTCCATGAACATTTTCAGCCAAATGTGCCATGACACTTCTCATCACAATGATGCATGCCCTTTTCATCCCAATGCTCCATGACCCCTGTATTCACTATGCTCCGTGACGCTTGTCATCACAGTGCTCCATGACACATGTCATCACAATGCTCCATGCCTTTGTCAGCAAAATGCTACATGACCTTGTCATTACAATTCTCTATGCGCTTGTCATCACAATACTCCATTTCCATTGTCATCACAATCCTCCATGAATATTGCGCTCACATTGCTTCATGCCCTTGTCATCACAATGTTCCATGCTCCTTGAAATCAAAATGATCCATGACCTCTGTCATCACAATGCTCCAAACCCTTGTGATCACAATGTTCCATAACACTGGTCATCACAACGCTCCATGATGCCTGTCATCACAATACACCATACCCTTTTCATCATAATGGTCCATTACCTTTGTGATCACAATTCTCAATACACTTGTCATCACAATGCTCCCTGACACTTGTCATCAGAATGCTCCTTGAACCCTGTCACGAAAAGGCTCCATGCCTTTTACATCACAATGCCCCATGCCGTTTTCATCACAATGCTGCATGCCATTGTCATCAAAATACTCCACAAGCTTGTCATCAGAATGCTCCATGACCCTTGTCATCACAATTCTCCATGCACTTGTCAGCACAATGCTCCCTGAACCTTGTCAAAACAATGCTCCAAGCCATTGTCATCACAATGCTCCATTACCTTTGTCATCAGTATCCTCCATGACACTTGGCCTCACAATGCTCCATGCCATCCTCATCACAATGGGCCATTACAAATGTCATCACAATGCTCCCTGACACCTCTCTTAACAATACGGCATGACCTGGTCATCACAATGCTCCATGCCCCCTGACATTACAATGTTTCATAACACCTGTCATCAAAATTTTCCATAAAACTTTTCATTAAATTGCTCCATGACCCTGTCCTCAGGATGCTCCCTGCCCTTCTCATCAAAATGCACAACGCCCTTGCCATCAAAATGCTCCTGGCCTTTGTCATCACAAAGATCAATGACACTTGGCATCACACTGCTCCAAATCATTGTCATCACAGTGCTCCAAGAATGCTCTCATCACATTGATCCATGCCTATGTGTTCACAAAGCTCCATGACACATGTCATCAGAATGCTCCATGGCCTTCTCATCACAATGCTCCATGTCCTTGCCATCACAATGCTCCATTACAACAGTAATAAGAATGCTCCATGACCCCTGCCATCACAATGTTCCATGGCCTTGTCATCACAAAGCTCCATGACCCTTCTCATCACAATGCTCCAAGAACCCTGTAATCACAATGCTCTATGCCGCTTTTCATCTCAATGATCCATGAAGCTTGTCATCACAATTCACCATGCCCATCATCATAATGCTTCATGCTATTGTCATCACAACAAAATTAAAATGCTCCATGACCTCTGTCATCACAATGCTCCAAGACCCCTGTAATCACAATACTCCATGCCCCTTTTAATCAGAATGCTCCATGAGACTTGTCTTCACAAGTCTCCATGGTCTTCTCATCACAATGCTCCAGGACCTTGTCATCACCATGCTCCATTCCCTTGTCATCACAATTCTCCATGACCCCTGTCATCACAATAATCCATGAACATTTTTAGCCCAATGATCCACGACCTTCTCATCACAATGCTCCATGGCGAATATCATCACAATGCTCCATGACCACTGTCATCACAACACTCCATGACACCTGACAACACAATGATCCGGGACTCTTCTCATCACAATGCTCCATTCCCTAGTCATCAAAATGCTCCATGACCCCTGTCATCACAACACTCCATGAACATTTTCACCCCAGTGCTCCATGACCCTTGTCATCACAATGATCCATGCCCTTGTCATCCCAATGCTCCATGACCCCTGTATTCACAATAATCCGTGAAGCTTGTCCTCACAGTTCTCCATGACACATGTCATCACAGTGCTCCATGCCTTTGTCAGGAAAGTGCTACAAGACCTTGTCATTACAGTCCTCTATGCGCTTGTCATCACAATACTCCATTTCCATTGTCATCACAATCCTCCATGAACCTTGGGATCACATTGCTTCATGCCCTTGTCATCACAATGCTCCATGCTCCGTGAAGTCAAAATGATCCAAACCTCTGTCATCACAATGCTCCAAACACTTGTGATCACAATGTTCCATAACACTTGTCATCACAACGCTCCATGATGCCTGTCATCACAATACTCCATGCCCTTTTCATTACAAAGCTCCATGACCTTTGTCATCACAATTCTCAATACACTTGTCATCACAATGCTCTATGCCTTTCTCAGCACAATGCTCCATGACCCTTGTCATCACAATGCTCCATGCGCTTTTCAGCACAATGCTCCTTGACACATGTCATCACAATGCACCATGCGCTTGTCATCACAATGCTCCACAATCTTGTCATCACAATTCCCCATAAAATTTGTCATCACAATGCTCCATGCACTTCTCATCAAAATGCTCTCTCACCACTGATATCACAATGCTACATCAGTTTTGTCACAATACTCCGTCACCCCTGTCATCACAATGTTCCATGACTCCTGTCATCACAATGCTACATGCACTTATCATCAAAATGTTCGATGACCCATGACATCACAATGTTCCATAACACCTGTCATTAAAATGTTCCATGACACTTTTCATCAACTTGCTCCATGACCCTGTCATCACAATGCTCCATGCCCTTCTCATCACAATGAACAACGCCCTTGCGATCAAAATGCTCCATGACATTTGTCGTCACAAATATCCATGACGCTTGGCATCACAGTTCTCCATGTCATTGTCATCACAATGCACCATGCCCACTCTCAGCACAATAATCTATGAAACTTGTCAGACCAATGCTCCATGCCCCTGTCATCACAATGCACCATGACCTTGTCATCACAGTGCTCCATGACCCGTGTCATCACAATGCTCCTTGACTCCAGTCATCACAATTCTTCATAACGTTTTTCATCACAATGGTCCATGCCTGCATCATCACAAGGCTCTGTGTCCTTTGTAACCAAAATGCTCCATGAACTTTTCATCACAATTCTCAGTGACCCTTGTCATCACAATGCTCCATGTCTTTGTCAGAATAATGCTCCATGACCATTGTCATCACAATGTGCCATGCGCATTTCATCACAAGTGTCCACAACCTTGTAATTGCAATGCTCCATAAACCTTGTAATCACAATGGTCCATGCACTTCTCATCAAAATGCTCTCTCACCAGAGATATCACAGTGTTCCATCACTAGTCATCACAATACTCCCTCACCCCTGGAATCACAATGATCCATGACCCTGTCATCACAATGTTACATCCACTTATCATCACAATGTTCCATGACCCCTGCCATCACAATGTTCCATAAGCCCTGTCATCAAAATGCTCCATGACCCTTTCCATCCCAATGCTTCAAGACCCCTGACATCAGAATGTTCTATAACCCCTGTCATCTAAATGTTCCATTACAATTTTTATCAAATTGCTGCATGAACCGGTCATCAAAATGCTCCCTGCCCTTCTCATCACAATGCACCATGCCCTTTTCATCAAAATGCTCCATGACTTGTCATCACAAAGCTCCATGACTCTTGGCATCACAATGCTCCATGTCATTGGCATCACGATGCTCCATGTACCCTCTCATAACATTGCTCCATGCCCTTGTCATCACAAAGCTCCATGACACTTGTGATCACAATGCTCCATGACCTTCTAATCACAATGTTCCATGCCCTTGTCATTACAATCCTGCATGACCCATGTGTCACAGTGTTCTGTGCCCTTGTCATCACAATGCTCCATACCCACTCTCATCAAAATAATCCATGAAACATTTCAGACCAAAGTTCCATACCCTTCTCATCACAATTCTCGATTACCCCGGTCATAACAATGCACCATGACCCCTGCCATCACAATATTCCACGGCCTAGTCATCACCAGGTTCCATGACACTTCTCATCACAATGCTCAAGACCCCTGAAATCACAACGCTACATTCCCTTGTCATCACAAAGCTCCATGACGCATGTCATCAGAATGTTCCATGGCCTTCTCATCACAATGCTCCATACCGTTGTCATCACAATGCTCCAAGACCCCTGTAATCACAATGCTCCATGCCCCTTTTCATCTCAATGCTTCATGAAACCTGTCATCACAATGAAGCATGCCCATCATCATAATGCTTCAGGCTATTGACATCACAATTAAATCAATATTCTCCATGACCTCTGTGATCATAATGCTACAAACCCTTGTGATCACAATGTTGCATAACACTTATCATCACAAAGCTCCATGACACTTGTCATCACAATGCTCGATGCCCTTCTAATCACAATGCTCCATGCCCTTGTCATTACAGTCCTGCATGACCCATGTATCACAGTGTTCCGAGCCCTTGTCATCACAATGCTCCATGCCCACTCTCATCACAATAATCCAAGAAACATTTCAGACCAAAGTTCCTACCCTTCTCAGCCCAATTCTCCATTACCCCTGTCATAACAATGCACCATGACCCCTGCCATCACAATGTTCCACGGCCTAGTCATCACAAGGTTCCATGACACTTCTCATCACAATGCTCAAGACCCCTGAAATCACAATGCTACATTCCCTTGTCATCACAAAGCTCCATGACGCATGTCATCAGAATGTTCCATGGCCTTCTCATCACAATGCTCCATGCCCTTGTCATCACAATGCTCCAAGACCCCTGTAATCACAATGCTCCATGCCCCTTTTCATCTCAATGCTTCATGAACCTAGTCATCACAATGAACCATGCCCATCATCATAAAGCTTCAGTCTATTGTCACAACAATTAAATCAATATTCTCCATGACCTCTGTAATCATAATGCTCCAAACCCTTGTGATCACAATGTTGCATAACACTTATCATCACAACACCCCATGACTCTCATCATCTCAATTATCCATGGTCTTCTCATCACAATGCTCCATAACTTTGTCATCACAATGCTCAATACACTTGTCATCACAATGCTCCCTGACCCTTGTCATCAGTATGCTCCTTGAACCCTGTCATGACAAGGCTCCATGCCTTTTTCATCACAATGATCCATGACCTTTTCATCGCAATCCTCCAAGATCCCTGTAATCACACTGCTCCATGCCCTTGTCATCACAAAACTCCATGACGCATGTCATCAGAATGCTCCATGGCATTCTCATCACAATGCCCCATGCCCTTGTCATCACAATGCTCCAAGACTCCTGTAATCACAATGCTCTATGCCCCTTTTCTTCAGAATGCTCCATGAGACTTGTCATGACAAGTCTCCATGGTCATCTCATCACAATGCTCCAGGACCTTGTCATCACCATGCTCCATTCCCTTGTCATCACAATGCTCCATGAACCCTGTCATCACAATAATCCATGATCATTTTCAGCCCAATGCTCCACGACGTTCTTATCACAATGCCCCATGGCCAATATCATCAAAAGGCTCCATGACCACTGTCATCACAACACTCCATGACACCTGACAACACAATGATCCGGGAGTCTTCTCATCACAATGCTCCATTCCCTATTCATCACAATGCTCCATGACCCCTGTCATCACAACACTCCATGAACATTTTCAGCCCAGTGCTCCATGACCCTTGTCATCAAAATGATCCATGCCCTTGTCATCCCAATGCTCCATGACCCTTGTATTTACAATGCTCCGTGAAGCTTGTCATCACAGTGCTCCATGACACATGTCATCACAATGCTCCATGCATTTGTCAGCAAAATGCTACAAGACCTTGTCATTACAGTCCTCTATGCACTTGTCATCACAATACTCCATTTCCATTGTCATCACAATATTCCATGATCCTTGGGATCACATTGCTTCATGCCCTTGTCATCACAATGCTCCATGCTCCTTGAAGTCAAAATGATCCAAACCTCTGTCATCACAATGCTCCAAACACTTGTGATCACAATGTTCCATAACACTTGTCATCACAACGCTACATTATGCCTGTCATCACAATCCTCCATGCCCTTTTCATTACAAAGCTCCATGAACTTTGTCATCACAATTCTCAATACAATTGTCATCACAATGCTCCCTGACAATTGTCATCAGAATGCTCCTTGAACCCTGTCACAAAAAGGCTTCATGCCTTTTTCATCACAATGCCCATTCCATTTTCATCACAATACTCCATGCCATTGTCATCAAAATACTCCACAAGCTTGTCATCAGAATGCTCCATGACCCTTGTCATCACAATTCTCCATGCACTTGTGAGCACAATGCTCCCTGAAACTTGTCACCACAATGCTCCAAGCCATTGTCATTACAATGCTCCATTACCTTTGTCATAAGAATCCTCCATGACAATTGGCATCACAATGCTCCATGCCGTCGTCATCACAATGGGCCATTACATATGTCATCACAATGATCCGTTACACCTGACTTCACAATACTGCATGACCTGGTCATCAGAATGCTCCATGCCCTTGTCATCACAATGCGACATTACAACTGTCATCGCAATAATCCATGAAAATTATTAGACCAATGTTCCATGCCCTTGTCATCACAATGCTCCATGCCCTTGTTATCACAATGCTCCATGACCCCTGTCATCACAATGCTCCGTGACTCCAGTCATCACAGTGCTTCATGACCTTTGTCATCACAATGGTCCATGCCCTCGTCATCAACAGTCTCTGTGACCATTTTTACCACAATGCTCCATGAACTTTTCATCACAATGCTCTTTGACCCTTTTCATCACAATGCTCTATGCCTTTCTCAGCACAATGCTCCATGACCCTTGTCATCACAATGCTCCATGCGCTTGTCAGCACAATGATCCTTGACACATGTCATTACAGTGCACCATGCGCTTGTCATCACAGTGCTCCACAATCTTGTCATCACAATTCCCCATAAAATTTATAATCACAATGCTCCGTGACTCCAGTCATCACAATGCTTCATAACGTTTGCCATCACAATGGTCCATGCCCGCGTCATCACAAGGCTCTGTGACCTTTGTAACAACAATGCTCCATGAACATTTCATCACAATTCTCTGTGACCCTTGTCATCACAATGCTCCATGCCTTTGTCAGAACAATGCTCCATGACCATTGTCATCACAATGTGCCACGTGTATTTCATCACAACTGTCCACAACCATTTAATTGCTATGCTCCATAAACCTTGTAATCACTATGGTACATGCACTTCTCATCAAAATGCTCTCTCACCAGAGATAGCACAATGTTCCATCACTAGTCAACACAATACTCCCTCACCCCTGGAATCACAATGTTCCATGACCCTCTCATCACACTGCTACATCCCCTTATCATCAGAATATTCCATGACCCCTGCCATCACAGTGTTCCATAACCCGTGTCATCAAAATGCTCCATGACCCTTTCCATCCCAAAGCTCCAAGACCCCTGACATCACAATGTTCTATAACCACTGCCATCAAAATATTCCTTTACACTTTTTATCAAATTGCTGCATCACCACGTCATCAAAATTCTCCCTGCCCTTCTCTACACAATGCACCATGCCCTTGTCATCAAAATGCTACATGACTTGTCATCACAAAGCTCCATGACCCTTGGAATCACAATGCTCAATGTCATTGTAATCACAATGCTCCATGAACCATCTCATAACATTGCTCAATACCCTTGTCATCACAAAGCTCCATGACACCTGTCATCACAATGCTCGATGCCCTTCTCATCACAATGCTCCATGCCCTTGTCATTACAGTCCTGCATGACACATGTTTCACAGTGTTCCGTGCCCTTGTCATCACAATGCTCCATGCCCACTCTCATCACAATAATCCATGAAACATTTCAGACCAAAGTTCCATACCCTTCTCATCACAATGCTCCATTACCCCTGTCATAACAATGCACCATGACACCTGCCATCACAATATTCCACGGCCTAGTCATCACAAGGTTCCATGATACTTCTCATCACCATACTCAAGACCCCTGATATCACAATGCTCAATGCCCTTGTCATCACAATGCTTCATGACTTGTCATCACAAAGATACATGACCCTTGGCATCACAATGCTCCATGTCATTGTCATCACAATGCTCTATGAACCCTCTCATCACATTGCTCCATGCCCTTGTCTTCACATAGCTCCATGACACATGTCATCAGAATGCTCCATGGTCTTCTCATCACAATGCTCCATGCCCTTGCCATCACAATGCTCCATTACACCTGTCATAACAATGCTCCATGACCCCTGCCATCACGATGTTCCATGGCCTTGTCATCACAAGGATCCATGACCATGCTCATCACAATGCTCCAAGAACACTGTAATCATAATGCTCTATGCCCCTTTTCATCTCAATGAACCATGAACCCTGTCATCACAATGCACCATGCCCATCATCATAATGCTTCATGCTATTGTCATAACAATGAAATCAAAATGTTCCATGACGTCTGTCATAACAATGCTCCAAACCCTTGTGATCACAATATTCCATAACACTTGTCATCAAAATGCCCCATGACGCTCGTCATCACAATTATCCATGGCCTTCTCATCACAATGCTCCATGACCTTCGTCATCACAATGCTCAATACACTTGTCATCAATCTGCTCCCTGACACTTGATGTCTGTATGCTCCTTGAACCCTGTCATGACAAGGCTCCATGCCATTTTCATCACAATGCTCCATACCCTTTTCATCACAATGCCCCAAGACCCCTGTAATCACAATGCTCCATGCCCTTGTCATCACAAAGCTCAATGACGCATGACATCAGAGTGCTCCTTGGTCTTCTCCTCACAATGCTCCATGCCCTTGTCATCAAAATGTTCCAAGACCCCAGTAATCACAATGCTCCATGTCCCTGTTCATCAGTATGCTCCATGAGACTTGTCATCACAAGGCTCCATTGTTTTGTCATCACAATGCTCCAGGACATTGTCATCACAATGCTTCCCTACCTTTTCCTGAAAATTTTCAATGGCCCTTGTCATCATAATGCTCCAAGCCCTAATCATCACAATGCTCCATTATATTTGTTATCACAATCCTCCATTACATTTGGTATCACAATGCTCCATGCCATTGTCTTCGCAATGGACCATGGCATATTTCATCACAATGCTCCCTGACAACTGTCTTCACAATACTCCATGACCTTATTATCAAAATGCTCCATGCCCTTGTCATTACAATGCACCATTCCCACTCTCATCACAATAATCTATGAAAATTGTCAGACCAATGCTCCATGCCACTGTCATCCCAATGTTCCATGCCCTTGTCATCACAATGCTCCATGACCCATGTCATCACAATGCGCCATGAATCCACTCATCACAATGCTTCATAACGTTTGTCATCACAATGGTCCATGCCCACGTCATCACAAGGCTCTGTGACGTTTGTAACCACAATGCTCCATGAACTTTTCATCACAATTCTCTGTGAAACTTGTCATCACAATGCGCCATTCCAAATGTCATTGCAATAATCCATGAAACTTATTAGACAAATGATCCATGCCCTTGTCATCACAATGCTCCATGCCCTTGTTATCACAATGCTCCATGACCCCTGTCATCACAGTGCTCCGTGACTCCAGTCATCACAATGCTTCATGACCTTTGTCATCACAATGGTCCATGCCCTTGTCATCAACAGTCTCTGTGACCTTTTTAACCACAATTCTCCATGAACTTTTTATCACAATGCTCTTTGACCCTTGTCATCACAATGCTCTATGCCTTTCTCAGCACAATGCTCCATGACCCTTGTCATCACAATGCTCCATGCGCTTGTCAGCCCAATGCTCCATGACACATGTCATCACAATGCACCATGCGCTTGTCATCACAGTGCTCCACAACATTCTCATCACAATGCTCCATAAAATTTGTCATCACAATGCTCCATGCACTTCTCATCAAAATGCTCACTCACCACTGATATCACAATGCTACATCACTATTTGTCACAATACTCCCTCACCCCTGTCATCACAATGTTCCATGGCTCCTGTCATCACAATGCTACATGCACTTATCATCACAATGTTCGATGACCCCTGAAATCACAATGTTCCATAACACCTGTCATCAAAATGTTCCATGACACTTTTCATCAAATTGCTCCATGACCCTGTCATCAGAATGCGCCCTGCCCTTCTCATCACAATGCACAAAGCCATTGCCATCACAATGCTCCATGACCTTTGTCATCACAAAGATCCATGACCCTTGGCATCACAATGCTCCATGTCATTGTCATCACAATGCTCCATGAACGCTCTCATCACATTGCTCCATGCCCTTGTCTTCACATAGCTCCATGACACATGTCATCAGAATGCTCCATGACAGGGGCTTCCTTTGTGCCGCAGTGGTTGAGAGTCCGCGTGCCGATGCAGGGGATACGGGTTCGTGCCCCGGTCTGGGAGGAGCCCACATGGCCTGGAGCGGCTGGGCCTGTGAGCCATGGCCGCTGAGCCTGCGCGTCCGGAGCCTGTGCTCCTCAATGGGAGAGGCCACAACAGTGAGAGGCCCGTGTACCGCAAAAAAAAAAAAAAAAATGCTCCCTGACACTTGTTGTCTGTATGCTCCTTGAACCCTGTCATGACAAGGCTCCATGCCGTTTTCATCACAATGATCCATGCCCTTTTCATCACAATGCTCCAAGACCCCTGTAATCACAATGGTCCATGCCCTTGTCATCACAAATCTCAATGACGCATGCCATCAGAATGCTCCTTGGTCTTCTCCTCACAATGCTCCATGCCCTTGTCATCACAATGTTCCAAGACCCCTGTAATCACAATGCTCCATGCCCCTATTCATCAGTATGCTCCATGAGACTTGTCCTCACAAGGCTCCATGGTTTTGTCATCACAATGCTCCAGGACCTTGTCATCACAATGCTTCACGGCCTTGTCATCAAAATTTTCAATGGCCCTTGTCATCATAATGCTCCAAGCCCTAATCATCACCATGCTCCATTATATTTGTCATCACAATCCTCCATTACATTTGGTATCACAATGCTCCATGCCATTGTCTTCGCAATGGACAATAACATATTTCATCAGAATGCTCCCTGACACCTGTCTTCACAATACTCCATGACCTTATTATCACAATGCTCCATGCCATTGTCATTACAATGCACCATTTCCACTCTCATCACAATAATCTATGAAACTTGTCAGACCAATGCTCCATGCCACTCTCATCACAATGTTCCATGCCCTTGTCATCACAATGCTCCATGACCCCTGTCATCACAATGCTTCATAACGTTTTTCATCACAATGGTCCATCCCGCATCATCACAAGGATCTGTGACCTTTGTAACCACAATACTCCATGAACTTTACATCACAATTCTCTGTGAAACTTGTCATCACAATGCTCCATGTCTTTGTCAGAACAATGCTCCATGACCACTGTCATCACAATGTGCCATGTGCATTTCATCACAACGGTCCACAACTTTGTCATTGCAATGCTCCATAAACCTTGTAATCACAATGGTCCATGCACTTCTCATCAAAATGCTCTCTCACCAGAGATATCACAATGTTCCATCACTAGTCATCACAATATTCCCTCACCCTTGTAATCACAATATTCCATGACGCTGTCATCACAATGCTACATCCCCTTATAATCACAATGTTCCATGACCCCTGCCATCACAATGTTCCATAACCCCTGTAAACAAAATGCTCCATGACCCATTCCATCCCAAAGCTCCAAGACCCCTGACATCACAATGTTCTATAACCCCTGCCATCAAAATATTACATTACACTTTTTATCAAATTGCTGCATGACCCGGTCATCAAAATGCTCCCTGGCCTTCTCATCACAATGCACCATGCCCTTGTCATCAAAATGCTCCATGACATTTGTCATCACAAAGCTCCAAGACACTTGGAATCACAATGCTCCATGTCATTGTCATCACAATGCTCCATGATCCCTCTCATCACATTGCTCCATGCCTTTGTCATCACAAATCTCCATGACACTTGTCATCACAATGCTCGATGCCCTTCTCATCACAATGCTCCATGCCCTTGTTATTACAGTCCTGCATGACCCATGTATCACAGTGTTCCGTGCCTTGGTCATCACAATTTTCCCTGCCCACTCTCATCACAATAATCCATGAAACACTTCAGCCCAAAGTTCCATACCCTTTTCATCACAATGCTCCATTACCCCTGTCATAACAATTCACCATGACCTCTGCCACCACAATGTTCCACGGCCTAGTCATCACAAGGTTCCATGATACTTCTCATCACAATGCTCAAGACCCCTGAAATCACAATGCTCCATGCCCTTGTCATCACAATGCACCATGTCCACTGTCATCACAATAATCTATGAAACTTTTCAGACGAATGCTCCATGACCCTGTCATCACAATGCTCCAAGCCCTTGTCATCACAAAGCTCCATTACGCATGTGATCAGAATGTTCCATGGCCTTCACATCACAATGCTCCATACCTTAGTCATCATAATGCTCTAAGACCCCTGTAAACACAATGCTCCATGCACCTTTTCATCTCAATGCTCCATGAACCCTGTCATCACAATGCACCATGCCCATCATCATAATGCTTCAGGCTATTGTCATCACAATAAAATCAATATTCTCCATGACCTCTGTCATCATAATTCTCCAAATCCTTGTGATCACAATGTTCCATAACACGTATCATCACAACACCCCATAACGCACATCATCACAATTATCCATGGCCTTCTCATCACAATGCTCCATGATCTTTGTCATCACAATGCTCAATACACTTGTCATCACAATGCTCCCTGACACTTGTCGTCAGTATGCTCCTTGAACCCTGTCATGACAAGGCTCCATGCCTTTTTCATCACAATGATCCATGAACATTTCATCACAATGCTCCGTGAGCCTTGTTATCACAATGCTCCATGCCTTTGTCAGAACAGTGCTCCATAACCCCTGTCATCACAAGTCTCCATGACACTTCTCATCACAATGCTCCAAACTCCTGTATTCACAATGCTCCATGCCCCTTTTCATCACAATGGTCCATGAACCCTCTCATCACAATGAACCATGCCCATCATCATAATGCTTCAGGCTATTGTCATCACAATGAAATCAAAGTGCTCCATGACCTCTGTCATCACAATGCTCCAAACCCTGGTGATCACAGTGTTGCATAACACTTATCATCACAGAACCCCATGATGCTAATCATCACTATTATCCATGGTCTTCTCATCACAAGGCTCCATGACTTTGTCATCACAATTCTCAATACTCTTTTCATCACAATACTCCCTGACACTTGTCGTCAGTATGCTCCATGAACTCTTTCATGACAAGGCTCCATGCCATTTTCATCACATTGATCCATGCGCTTTACATCACAGTGCTCCAAGACCCCTGTAATCATAATGCTCCTTGCCCTTGTCATCACAAAGCTCCATGATGCATATCATCAGAATGTTCCATGCACTTCTCATCACAATGCTCCATGCCCTTGTCATCACAATGCTCCAAGACACCTGTAATCACAATGCTCCATTCCCCTTTTCATCTCAATGCTCCATGAACACTGTCATAACAATGCACCATGTCCATCATCATAATGCTTCAGTCTATTGTCATCACAGTGAAATCAAAATGCTCCATTACCTCTGTCATCACAATGCTCCAAACCCTGGTGATCACAATGTTGCAAAACACTTATCATCACAACACCCCATGACGCTCTTCATCAAAATTATCCATGGTCTTCTCATCAAAATGCACCATGACTTTGTCATCACAATTCTCAATACACTTGTCATCACAATGCTCCCTGACACTTGTCGTCAGAATGCTCCTTGAACCCTGTCATGAAAAGGCTCCATGCCTTTTTCATCACAAAGCCCCATGCTGTTTTCATCCCAATGCTCCATGCAATTGTCATCAAAATACTCCACAAGCTTGTCATCAGAATGCTCCATGACCCTTGTCATCACTATTCTCCATGCACTTGTCAGAACAATGCTCCCTGACCCTTGTCATCACAATGATCCAAGCCATTGTCATCACAATGCTCCATTACCTTTGTCATTAGAATCCTCCATGACACTTGGCATCACAATGCTCCAAGCCATTGTCATCACAATGGGCCATTACATATGTAATCACAATGCTCCCTGACAACTCTCTTCACAATACTGCATGACCGGGTCATCACAATGCTCCATGCTCTTGTCTTCACAATGCGCCATTCCAACTGTCATCACAATAATCCATGAAACTTATTAGACCAATGCTCCATGCCCTTGTCATCACATTGCTCCATGCTCTTGTTATCACAATGTTCCAAGACCCCTGTAATCAGAATGCCCCATGCCCCTTTTCATCAGTATGCTCCATGAGACTTGTCATCGCAAGGCTCCATGGTTTTCTCATCACAATGCTCCAGGACCTTGTCATCACAATGGTTCATGACATTGTCATGAAAATTCTCAATGGCCCTTGTCTTCATAATGCTCCAAGCCCTAGTCATCACAGTGCTCCATTATATTTGTCATCACAATCCTCCCTTGCATTTGGCATCACTATGCTCCATGCTATTGTCATCGCAATGGACCATGACGTATTTCATCACAATGCCCCCTGACACCTGTCTTCACAATATTCCATGCCCTTGTCATCACAATGCTCCCTGCCCTTCTCATCACAATGCACCACACCCTTGTCATCAAAATGCTCCATGACCATTGTCATCACTAAGCTCCATGACCGTTGACATCACAATGCTCCATGTCATTGTCATCACAATGCTCCATGAACCCTCTAATCACATTGCTCCATGCCCTTGTCATCACACAGCTCCTGGACACTTGTCATCACAATGCTCGATGGCCTACTCATCACAATGCTCCATGCCCTTGTCATCACAATGCTCCATGAACCCTGTCAACACAATGCTCCGTGAGTCCAGTCATCACAATGCTTCATAACGTTTGTCAATAAAACGGTCCATGCCCGCGTCATCACAAGGCTCTGTGACCTTTTTAACCACAATGCTCCATGAACATTTCATCACAATGCTCCGTGAGCCTTGTTATCACAATGCTCCATGCCTTTGTCAGAACAATGCTCCATGACCCTTGTCATCACAATGTGCCATATGATTTTCATCACAATGATCCACAACCTTGTCATCACTCTGCTCCATCAACCTTGTAATCAGAATGTTCCATGCACTTCTCATCCAAATGCTCTCTCACATGAGATATCACAATGTTCCATCACTAGTCATCACAATCCTCCCTCACCATTGTTATCCCAATGTTCCATGACAACTGTCATCACAATGCTACATCCCCTTATCAGCACAATGTTCCATGACCCCTGACATCACAATGCTCCATGACCACTGTCATCACAACACTCCATAACACCTGACAACACAATGATCCGGGACTCTTGTCATCACAATGCTCCAAGACCCCTGTCATCACAATACTCCATGAACATTTTCAGCCCAGTGCTCATGACCCTTGTCATCACAATGATCCATGCCCTTGTCATCCCAATGTTCCATGACGCTTGTAATCACAGTGCTCCATGACATCTGTCATCACAATGCTCCATGCCTTTGTCAGCAAAATGTTACATGACCTGGTCATTACAATGCTCTATGCGCTTGTCATCACAATACTCCCTTACAATTGTCATCACAATCCTCCAGGAACCTTGGGATCACATTGCTTCAGGCCCTTGTCATCAAAATGCTCCATGCTCCTTGAAATCAAAATGATCCGTGACCTCTGTCATCACAATGCTCCAAACACTTGTGATCACAGTGTTCCATAAAACTTGTCCTCACAACGCTCCATGATGCCTGTCATCACAATACTCCATGCCCTTTTCATCACAATGCTCCATGACCATTTTCATCAAAATTCTCAATACACTTGTGATCACAATGCTCCCTGACACTTGTCATCAGAATGCTCCTTGAAACCTGTCACGAAAAGGCTCCATGCTTTTTTCATCACAATGCCCCATGCCATTTTCATCACAATGCTCCATGCCATTGTCATCAAAATACTCCACAAGCTTGTCATCAGAATGCTCCATGACGCTTGTCATCACAATTCTCCATGCACTTGTCAGCACAATGCTCCCTGACCCTTATCATCACAATGCTCCAAGCCATTGTCATGACAATGCTCCATTACCTTTGTCATCAGAATCCTCCATGACACTTGGCATCACAATGCTCCATGTCATTGTCATCACAATGGGCCATTACATATGTCATCACAATGCTCCCTGACACCTATCTTCACAATACTGCATGACCTGGTCATCACAATGCTCCATGCCCTTGTCATCACAATGTGCCTTTACAACTCTCATCACAATAATCCATGAAACTTATTAGACCAATGCTCCTTGCCCTTGTTATCACAATGTTCCATGACCCATGTAATCAGAATGCTCCATGCCCCTTTTCATCAGAATGCTCCATGAGACATGTCATCAGAAGGCTCCATGGATTTCTCTTCACAATGCTCCATGACCTTTGTCATCACAATGCTCCAAGACCCATGTAATCACAATGCTTCATGCCCCTGTCATCGCAATGGACCATGACATTTGGCATTACAATGCTCCAAGCCATTGTCTTTGAAATTGACCATGACATATGTTATCACAATGCCCCCTTACACCTGTCTTCACAATACTCCATGCCCTTGTCATCACAATGCTCCATGCCCTTGTCATCACAATGCACCATGTCCAATGTCATCACAATAATTTATTAAACGTGTCAGACCAATGCTCCATGCCCCTGTCATCACAATGTTCCATGCCCTTGTCATCACAATGCTCCATGGCCCTTGTCATCACAATGCTACGTGACTCCAGTCATCACAATGCTTCATAATGTTTCTCATCACAACGGTCCATGGCTGTGTCATCGCAAGGCTCTGTGACATTTGTAACCACAATGCTCCATGAAATTTTCATCACAATGCTCCGTGACCCTTGTCATCACAATGCTCCATGCCTTTTTCAGAACAATGCTCCATGACCCTTGTCATCACAATGTGCCATGTGCTTTTCATCACAATGATCCACAACCTTGTCATCGCTATGCTCCATAAACCTTGTAATCACAATGCTCCATGCACTTCTCATCCAAATGCTCTCTCACATGAGATATCACAATGTTCCATCACTAGTCATCACAATCCACCCTCACCCCTGTTATCACAATGTTCCATGACCCCTGTCATCACAATGCTACATCCACTTATCAGCACAATGTTCCATGACCCCTGACATCACAATGTTCCATAACCCCTGTCATCAAAATGCTCCATGACCCTTTTCATCCCAAAGCTCCATGACCCCTGGCATCACAATGTTCTGTAACCCCAGTCATCAAAATGTTCCATGACACTTTTCATCAAATTGCTGCATGACCCTGTCATCAAAATGCTCCCTGCCCTTCTCATCACAATGCACCACACCCTTGTCATCAAAATGCTCCATGACCATGGTCATCACTAAGCTCCATGACCCTTGGCATCACAGTGCTCCATGCCATGGACATCACAATGCTCCATGAACCCTCTCATCAAATTGCTCCATTCACTTGTCATCACAAAGCTCCATGACACTTGTCATCACAATGCTCGAAGCCCTTCTCATCACAATGCTCCATGTCCTTGTCATTACAATCCTCCATCACCCATGTATCACAGTGTACCGAGCCCTTGTCATCACAATGCGCCATGCCCACTGTCATCACAATAATCCATGAAACATTTCAGACAAATGCTCAATGCACTTCTCATCACAATGCTCCATTACCACTGTCAACAATGCTCCGTGACCCCTGCCATCACAATGTTCCACGGCCTTGTGATCACAGGACACCATGACAATTGTCATCACAATGCTCCAAGACCCATGTAATCACAATGCTCCATGCTCTTGTCATCACAAAGCTCCATGACGCAAGTCATCAGAATGTTCCATAGCTTTCTCCTCACAATGTTCCATGCCCTTGTCATCACAATGCTCCAAGACACTCGTAATCACAATGCTCCATGCCCCTTTTCTTCAGAAGGCTCCATGATATTTGTCATCACAAGTCTCCATGGTCAACTCATCACAATGCTCCAAGACCTTGTCATCACCATGCTCCATTTTCTTGTCATCACAATGCTCCATGACCCCTGTCATCACAATAATCCAGGAACATTTTCAGCCCAATGTTCCATGACCCCTGTATTCACAGTGCTCCATGACGCTTGTCATCACAGTGCTCCATGACACCTGTCTTCATAATGCTCCATGCCTTTGTCAGCAAAATGCTACATGACCTTGTCATTACAATGCTCTATGCACTTGTCATCAAAATACTCGATTACCATTGTCATCACAATCCTCCATGAACCTTGGGATCACATTGCTTCATGCCCTTGTCATCACAATGCTCCATGCTCCTTGAAATCAAAATGATCCATGACCTCTGTCATCACAATGCTCCAACCCTTGTGATCACAATGTTCCATAACACATGTCCTCACAATGCTCCATGATGCCTGTCTACACAATAATCCATACACTTTTCATCACAATGCTCCATGACCTTTGTCATCACAATTCTCAATACACTTGTCATCACAATGCTCCCTGACACTTGTCGTCAGTATGCTCCATGAAACCTGTCATGACAAGGCTCCATGCCTTCTTCATCACAATGATGCATGCCCTTTTCATCACAATGCTCCAAGACCCCTGGAATCACAATGCTCCATGCTCTTGCCATCCAAAGCTTCATGACGCATGTCATCAGAATGTTCCATGGACTTCTCATCACAATGCTCCCTGCTCTTGTCATCACAATGCTCTAAGACCCCTGTAATCACAATGCCCCATGCCCCTTTTCATCTCAATGCTCCATGAACCCTGTCATCACAATGAACAATGCCCATCATCATAATGCTTCAGGCTATTGTCATCAAAATCAAATCAAAATGCTCCATGACCTCTGTCATCACAATGCTCAAAATCCTGGTGATAACAATGTTGCATAACACTTATCATCACAACACCCCATGACGCTCATCATCACAATTATCCATGGTCTTCTCATCATAAGGCTCCATGAACTTTGTCATCAAAATTCTCAATACACTTGTCATCACAATGCTAGCTGACACTTGTCGTCAGAATGCTCCTTGAAACCTGTCACAAAAAGGCTCCCTGTCTTTTTCATCACAAAGACCCATGCCGTTTTCATCCCAATGCTGCATGCCATTGTCATCAAAATACACCACAGGCTTGTCATCAGAATGCTCCATGACCCTTGTCATCACTATTCTCCATGCACTTGTCAGAACAATGCTCCCTGACCCTTGTCATCACAATGATCCAAGCCATTGTCATCACAATGCTCCATTACCTTTGTCATTAGAATCCTCCATGACACTTGGCATCACAATGCTCCAAGACATTGTCATCACAATGGGCCATTACATATGTAATCACAATGCTCCCTGACAACTCTCTTCACAATACTGCATGACCTGGTCATCACAATGCTCCATGCTCTTGTCTTCACAATGCGCCATTCCAACTGTCATCACAATAATCCATGAAACTTATTAGACCAATGCTCCATGCCCTTGTCATCACATTGCTCCATGCTCTTGTTATCACAGTGTTCCAAGACCCCTGTAATCAGAATGCCCCATGCCCCTTTTCATCAGTATGCTCCATGAGACTTGTCATCGCAAGGCTCCATGGTTTTCTCATCACAATGCTCCAGGACCTTGTCATCACAATGGTTCATGACATTGTCATGAAAATTCTCAATGGCCCTTGTCTTCATAATGCTCCAAGCCCTAGTCATCACAGTGCTCCATTATATTTGTCATCACAATCCTCCCTTGCATTTGGCATCACTATGCTCCATGCTATTGTCATCGCAATGGACCATGACATATTTCATCACAATGCCCCCTGACACCTGTCTTCACAATATTCCATGCCCTTGTCATCACAATGCTCCCTGCCCTTCTCATCACAATGCACCACACCCTTGTCATCAAAATGCTCCATGACCATTGTCATCACTAAGCTCCATGACCGTTGACATCACAATGCTCCATGTCATTGTCATCACAATGCTCCATGAACCCTCTAATCACATTGCTCCATGCCCTTGTCATCACACAGCTCCTGGACACTTGTCATCACAATGCTCGATGGCCTACTCATCACAATGCTCCATGCCCTTGTCATCACAATGCTCCATGAACCCTGTCAACACAATGCTCCGTGACTCCAGTCATCACAATGCTTCATAACGTTTGTCAATACAACGGTCCATGCCCGCGTCATCACAAGGCTCTGTGACCTTTTTAACCACAATGCTCCATGAACATTTCATCACAATGCTCCGTGAGCCTTGTTATCACAATGCTCCATGCCTTTGTCAGAACAATGCTCCATGACCCTTGTCATCACAGTGTGCCATATGATTTTCATCACAATGATCCACAACCTTGTCATCACTCTGCTCCATCAACCTTGTAATCAGAATGCTCCATGCACTTCTCATCCAAATGCTCTCTCACATGAGATATCACAATGTTCCATCACTAGTCATCACAATCCTCCCTCACCATTGTTATCCCAATGTTCCATGACAACTGTCATCACAATGCTACATCCCCTTATCAGCACAATGTTCCATGCCCTTGTCATCCCAATGTTCCATGACGCTTGTAATCACAGTGCTCCATGACATCTGTCATCACAATGCTCCATGCCTTTGTCAGCAAAATGTTACATGACCTGGTCATTACAATGCTCTATGCGCTTGTCATCACAATACTCCCTTACAATTGTCATCACAATCCTCCAGGAAACTTGGGATCACATTGCTTCAGGCCCTTGTCATCAAAATGCCCCATGCTCCTTGAAATCAAAATGATCCGTGACCTCGGTCATCACAATGCTCCAAACCCTTGTGATCACAGTGTTCCATAACACTTGTCCTCACAACGCTCCATGATGCCTGTCATCACAATACTCCATGCCCTTTTCATCACAATGCTCCATGACCATTGTCATCAGAATTCTCAATACACATGTGATCACAATGCTCCCTGACACTTGTCATCAGAATGCTCCTTGAAACCTGTCACGAAAAGGCTCCATGCTTTTTTCATCACAATGCCCCATGCCATTTTCATCACAATGCTCCATGCCATTGTCATCAAAATACTCCACAAGCTTGTCATCAGAATGCTCCATGACCCTTGTCATCACAATTCTCCATGCACTTGTCAGCACAATGCTCCCTGACCCTTATCATCACAATGCTCCAAGCCATTGTCATGACAATGCTCCATTACCTTTGTCATCAGAATCCTCCATGACACTTGGCATCACAATGCTCCATGTCATTGTCATCACAATGGGCCATTACATATGTCATCACAATGCTCCCTGACACCTATCTTCACAATACTGCATGACCTGGTCATCACAATGCTCCATGCCCTTGTCATCACAATGTGCCTTTACAACTCTCATCACAATAATCCATGAAACTTATTAGACCAATGCTCCTTGCCCTTGTTATCACAATGTTCCATGACCCATGTAATCAGAATGCTCCATGCCCCTTTTCATCAGAATGCTCCATGAGACATGTCATCAGAAGGCTCCATGGATTTCTCTTCACAATGCTCCATGACCTTTGTCATCACAATGCTCAAAGACCCATGTAATCACAATAGGCCATTCCAACTGTCATCGCAACAAACCATGAAACTTATTACACCAATGTTCCCTGCACTTGTCATCACAATGCTCCATGCCCTTGTTATCACAATGCTCCATGACCCCTGTCATCACAATGCTCCGTTACTCCAGTCATCACAATG
Source organism: Mesoplodon densirostris (assembly GCF_025265405.1). Lineage (NCBI taxonomy): Eukaryota > Metazoa > Chordata > Mammalia > Artiodactyla > Ziphiidae > Mesoplodon > Mesoplodon densirostris. Next base: position 3,327,030 of record NW_026778197.1, on the reverse strand, counting down.
CTTCATGAACTTTGTCATCACAATGGTCCATTCCCTCGTCATCAACAGTCTCTGTGACCATTTTAAACCCAATGCTCCATGAACTTTTCATCACAATGCTCTTTGACCCTTGTCATCATAATGCTCTATGCCTTTCTCAGCACAATGCTCCATGACCCTTGTCATCACAATGCTCCATGCACTTGTCAGCACAATGTTCCATGACACATGTCATCACAGTGCTCCATGACCCCTGTCATCACAATGCTCAGTGACTCCAGTCATCACAATTCTCCATAACATTTTTACTCAAAATCTTCCAAGCCCGCGTCATCACAAGGCTCTGTGATATTTGTTACCACAATGCTCCATGAACTTTTCATTACAATTCTCTGTGACCCTCGTCATCACAATGCTACATGTCTTTGTCAGAACAATGCTCCATGACCATTGTCATCACAATGTGCCACGCACATTTCATCACAACGGTCCACAACCTTGTCATTGCAATGCTCCATAAACCTTGTAATCATAATGCTCCATGCACTTCTCATCAAAATGCGCTGTTACCAGAGATATCACAGTATTCCATCACTAGTCATCACAATACTCCCTCACCCCTGTAATCACAATATTCCATGACCCTGTCATCACACTGCTACATCCCCTTATCAGCACAATGTTCCAAGACCCCTGACATCACAGTGTTCCATAACCCATGTCATCAAAATGCTCCATGACCCTTTTCATCCCAAAGCTCCAAGACACCTGACATCACAATGTTCTATAACCCCTGCCATCAAAATGTTCCATTACAATTTTCATCAAATTGCTGCATGACCCGGTCATCAAAATTCTCCCTACACTTCTCATCACAATGCACCATGTCCTTGTCATCAAAATGCTCCATGACTGGTCAGCAGAAAGCTCCATGACCCCTGGCATCACAATGCTAAAAGTCATTGTCATCACAATGCTCCATGAACCCTCTCATAACATTGCTCAATGCCCTTGTCATCACAAAGCTCCATGACACTTGTCATAACAATGCTCGATGCCCTTCTCATCACAATGCTCCATGCCCTTGTCATTACAATCCTGCATGACGAATGTATCATAGTGTTCCGTACCCTTGTCATAACAATGCTCCATGCCCACTCTCATCAAAAAAATACATGAAATATTTCAGACCAATATTCCATGCCCTTCTCATCACAATGCTCCATTACCTCTGTCATAACAATGCACCCTGACCCCTGCCATCACAATGTTCAACGGCCTAGTCTTCACAAGGTTCCATGACACTTGTCATCACAATGCTGAAAACCACTGTTATCACAATGCTCCATGCCCTTCTCATCACTAAGCTCCATGACGCATGTCATCAGAATGTTCCATGGCCTTCTCATCACAATGCTCCATGCCCTTGTCATCACAATGCCCCAAGACCCTTGTAACCACAATGCTCCATGCCCCTTTTCATCTCAATGCTCCATGAACCCTGTCATCACAGTGCACGATGCCCATCATCATAATACTTCAGTCTATTGTCATCACAATGAAATTAATATTCTCCATGACCTCTGATATCATAATGCTACAAACCCTTGTGATCACAATGTTCCATAAAACTTATCATCACAACACCCAATGACGCTCATCATCACAATTATCCATGGTCTTATCATCACAATGCTCCATGATCTTTGTCATCACGATGCTCAATACACTTGTCATCACAATGCTCCCTGACACTTGTCGTCAGTATGCTCCTTGAAAACTGTCATGACAAGGATCCATGCCTTTTTCATCACAATAATCCATGTCCTTTCCATCACAGTGCTCCAAGATCCGTGTAATCACAATGCTCCATGGACTTGTCATCAAAAAGCTCCATGAGGCATGTCATCAGAATGTTTCCTGGCCTTCTCATCACAATGTTCCATGCCCTTTTCATCACAATGCTCCAAGACCCCTGTAATCACAATGCTCCATGCCCCTTTTCATCAGAATGCTCCATGAGATCTTTCATCACAAGTCTCAATGGTCTTCTCATCACAATGCTCCAGGACCTTGTCATCACCATGATCCATTCCCTTATCATCACAATGCTACATGACCCCTGTCATCTCAATTATCCATGAACATTTTCAGCCCAATGCTCCACGACCTTCTCATCACAATGCTCCATGGCCAATATCATCACAATGCTCCATGACCACAGTCATCACAACACTCCATGACAGCTGACAACACAATGATCCGGGACTCTTGTCATCACAATGCTCCATTCCCTAGTCGTCACAATGCTCTATGACCCCTGTCATCACAACACTCCATGAACATTTTCACCCCAGTGCTTCATGAAGCTTGTCATCACAAGGATCCATGCCCTTGTCATCCCAATGCTCCATGACCCCTGTATTCACAATGCTCCTTGACACTTGTCAACACAGAGCTCCATGACACATGTCATCACAATGCTCCATGCCTTTGTCAGCAAAATGCTACATGACCTTGTCATTATAATTCTCTATGCGCTTGTCATCACAAGACTCCATTTCCATTGTCATCACAATCCTCCATGAACCTTGGGATCACATTGATTCATGCCCTTGTCATCACAATGCTCCATGCTCCTTGAAATCAAAATGATCCATGACCTCTGTCATCACAATGCTCCAAACCCTTGTGATCACAATGTTCCATAACACTTGTCATCACAACACTCCATGATGCCTGTCATCACAATACTCCATGCCCTTTTCATCACAATGCTCCATGACCTTTGTCAACATAATTCTCTTTACACTTGTCATCACAATGCTCGCTGACACATGTCATCAGAATGCTCCTTGAAACCTGTCACGAAAAGGCTCCATGCCTTTTTCATCACGATGCCCAATGCCGTTTTCATCACATTGCTCCATTCCATTTTCATTAAATACTCCACAAGCTTTTCATCAGAATGCTCCCTGACCCTTGTCATCACAATTCTCCATGCACTTGTCAGCACAATGCTCCCTGACCCTTGTCATCACAATGCTCCAAGCCATTGTCATCACTATGCTCCATGACCCCTGTCATCACAATAATCCATGAACATTTTCAGCCCAATGCTCCACGAACTTCTCATCACAATGCTCAATAGCCAATATCATCACAATGCTCCATGACCACTGTCATCACAACACTCCATGACACCTGACAACACAATGATCCGGGACTCTTGTCATCACAATGCTCCATACCCTAGTCATCACAATGCTCGATGACCCCTGTTATCACAACACTCCATGAACATTTTCAGCCAAGTGCTCCATGACCCTTGTCAACCCAATGCTCCATGACCCCTGTATTCACAAGGCTCCTTGACGCTTCTCATCACAGTGCTCCATGACACTTGTCATCACAATGCTCCCTGACCCTTGTCATCAGTATGCTCCTTGAACCCTGTCATGACAAGTTTCCATGCATTTTTCATCACAATGATCCATGACCGTTTCATCACAATGCTCCAAGTTCCCTGTAATCACAATGCTCCATGCCCTTGTCATCACAAAACTCCATGACGCATGACATAAGGATGCTCCATGGCCTTCTCATCACAGTGCTCTATGCCCTAGTCATAACAATGCTCCAAGATCCCTGTAATCACAATGCTCCATGTCTCTTTTCATCAGAATGCTCAATGAGACTTGCAATCACAAGTCTCCATGGTCTTCTCATCACAATGTTCCAGGACCTTGACATCACCATGATCCATTCCCTTGTCATCACAATGCTCCATGACCCCTGTCATCACAATAATCCATTAACATTTTCAGCCCAATGCTCCACGACCTTCTCATCACAATGCTCCATGCCCTTGCCATCACAATGCTCCATTACCCCTGTCATAACAATGCTCCATGACCCCTGCCATCACGATGTTCCATGGCCTTGTCATCACATGGCTCCATGACCCTTCTCATCACAATGCTCCAAGAACACTGTAATCACAATGCTCTATGCCCCTTTTCATCTCAATGATCCATGAACCCTGTCATCACAATGCACCCTGCCCATCATCATAATGCTTCATGCTATTGTCATAACAACGAAATAAAATGTTCCATGACCTCTGTCATAACAATGTTCCAAACCCTTGTGATCACAATATTCCATAACACTTGTCATCACAATGCCCCAGGATGCTCGTCATCACAATTATCCATGGTCTTCTCATCACAATGCTCCATGACCTTCGTCATCACAATGCTCAATACACTTGTCATCAACATGCTCCCTGCCACTTGTTGTCTGTATGCTCCTTGAACCCTGTCATGACTAGGCTCCATGCCTTTTTCATTACAATGATCCATGCCCTTTTCATCACAATGCTCCAAGTCCCATGTAATCACAATGGTCCATGCCATTGTCATCACAATGCACCATGCCCACTCTCATCACAATAATCTATGAAACTTGTCAGACCAATGCTCCATGCCACTGTCATCACAATGCTCCATGCCCATGTCATCACAATGCTCCATGACCCCTGTCATTAAAATGCTCCGTGACTCCAGTCATCACAATGCTTCATAACGTTTTTCATCACAGTGGTCCATTCCCGCGTCATCACAAGGCTCTGTGACCTTTGTAACAGCAATGCTCCATGAACTTTTCATCACAATTCTCTGAGAAACTTGTCATCACAATGCTCCATGTCTTTGTCAGAACAATGCTCCATGAACATTGTCATCACAATGTGCCACGCGCATTTCATCACAACGTTCCAAACCTTGTCATTGCAATGCTCCATAAACCTTGTAATCACAATGGTCCATGCACTTCTCATCAAAATGCTCTCTCACCAGAGATATCACAATGTTCCATCACTAGTCATCACAATACACCCTCATCCTTGTAATCACAATGTTCCATGACACTGTTATCACAATGCTACATCCCCTTATCTGCACAATGTTCCATGACCCCTGCCATCAAAATGTTCCATAAGCCCTGTCATCAAAATGCTCCATGACCCGTTCCATCCCAAAGCTCCAAGACCCCTGCCATCACAATGTTCTATAACCACTGCCATCAAAATGTTCCATTATACTTTTTATCAAATTGCTGCATGACGTGGTTATCAAAATGCTCCCTGCCCTTCTCATCAAAATGCTCCATGACTTGTCATCACAAAGCTCCAAGACCCTTGGCATCACAATGCTCCATGTCACTGTCATCACAATGCTCCATGAACCATTTCATCACATTGCTCCATGCCCTTGTCATCACACAGCTCCATGACACTTCTCATCACAATGCTACATGCCCTTGTCATTACAGTCCTGCATGACCCATGTATCACAGTGTTCCGTGCCCTTGTCATCACAATGCTCCATGCCCACTCTCATCACAATAATCCATGAAACATTTCAGACCGAAGTTCCATACCCTTCTCATCACAATGCTCCATTACCCCTGTCATAACAATGCACCATGACACCTGCCATCACAATGATCCACGGCCTAGTCATCACAAGGTTCCATGATAATTCTCATCACAATGCTCAAGACCCCTGATATCACAATGCTCCATGCCCTTGTCATCACAAAGCTCCATGACGCATGTCATCAGAATGTTCCATGGCCTTCTCATCACAGTGCTCCATGCCCTTGTCATCACAATGCTCCAAGACCCTTGTCATCACAATGCTCCATGCCCCATTTCATCTCAATGCTCCATGAAATCTGTCATCACAATGCCCCAAGACCCTTGTAATCACAATGCTCCATGCCCCTTTTCATCTCAATGCTCCATGAACCCTGTCATCACAATGCACAATGCCCATCATCATAATGCTTCAGGCTATTGTCTTCACAATGAAATCAATATTCTGCATGACCTCTGTCATCATAATGCTCCAAATCCTTGTGATCACAGTGTTGCATAACACGTATCATCACAACACCCCATGACGCTCATCATCACAATTATCCATGGTCTTCTCATCACAATGCTCCATGATCTTTGTCATCACAATGCTCAATACACTTGTCATCACAATGCTCCCGGACCCTTTTCGTCAGTATGCTCCTTGAACCCTGTCATGACAAGTTTCCATGCATTTTTCATCACAATGATCCATGACCATTTCATCACAATGCTCCAAGGTCCCTGTAATCACAATGCTCCATGCCCTTGTCATCACAAAACTCCATGATGCATGTCATCAGAATTCTCCATGGCCTTCTCATCACAATGCTCTATGCCCTAGTCATAACAATGCTCCAAGACCCCTGTAATCACAATGCTCCATGCCCCTTTTCATCAGAATGCTCCATGAGACTTGCCATCACAAGTCTCCATGGTCTTCTCATCACAATGATCCAGGACCTTGACATCACCAGGATCCATGCCCTTGTCATCACAATGCTCCATGACCCCTGTCATCACAATAATCCATGAACATTTTCAGCCCAATGCTCCACGACCTTCTCATCACAATGCTCCATTGCCAATATCATCACAATGCTCCATGACCACTGTCATCACAACACTCCATGACACCTGACAACACAATGATCCAGGACTATTGTCATCACAATGATCCATTCCCTTGTCGTCACAATGTTACATGACACCTATCATCACAACTCTCCATGAACATTTTCAGCCCAGTGCTCCATGACACTTGTCATCACAATGATCCATGCCCTTGTCATCCCAATGCTCCATGACCCGTGTATTCACAATGCTCCTTGACGCTTGTCATCACAGTACTCCATGACACATGTCATCACAATGCTCCATGCCTTTGTCAGCAAAATGCTACATGAACTTGACATTACAATGCTCTATGCGCTTGTCATCACAATACTCCATTTCCATTGTCATCACAATCCTCCATGAACTTTGGGATCACATTGCTTCATGCCCTTGTCATCACAATGCTCCATGCTCCTTGAAATCAAAATGATCCATGACCTCTGTCATCACAATGCTCCAAACCCTTGTGATCACAATGTTCCATAACACTTGTCATCACAACGCTCCATGATGCCTGTCATCACAATAATCCATGCCCTTTTCATCACAATGCTCCATGACCTTTGTCACCACAATTCTCAATACACTTGTCATCACAATCCTCCCTGACACTTGTCATCAGAATGCTCCTTGAACCCTGTCACGAAAAGGCTCCATGCCTTTTTCATCACAATGCCCCATGCCATTTTCATCAGGATGCTCCATGCCATTGTCATCAAAATACTCCACAAGCTTGTCATCAGAATGCTCCATGACCCTTGTCATCACAATTCTCCATGCACATTTCAGCACAATGCTCCGTGGCCCTTGTCTTCACAATGCTCCAAGCCATTGTCATAACAAGGCTCCATTACATTTGTCATCAGGATCCTCCCTGACACTTGGCATCACAGTGCTCCATGCCATCCTCATCACAATGGGCCATTACATATGTGATCACAATGCTCCCTGACACCTGTCTTCACAATACGGCATGACCTGGTCATCAAAATGCTCCATGCCCTTGTCATCACAGTGTGCCATACCAACTCTCATCGCAATACTCCATGAAATTATTAGACCAATGTTCCATGTCCTTGTCATCACAAAGCTCCATGCCCTTGTTACCACAATGCTCCATGACCCCTGTCATCACAATGCTCCGTGACTCCAGTCATCACAATGCTTCATGACCTTTGTCATCACAATGGTCCATGCCCTCGTCATCAACAGTCTCTGTGACCATTTTAACCACAATGCTCCATGAACTTTTCATCACAGTGCTCTTTGACCCTTGTCATCACAATGCTCTATGCCTTTCTCAGCACAATGCTCCCTGAACCTTGTCATCACAATGCTCCATTACCTTTGTCATCAGTATCCTCCATGACACTTGGCCTCACAATGCTCCATGCCATCCTCATCACAATGGGCCATTACAAATGTCATCACAATGCTCCCTGACACCTCTCTTAACAATACGGCATGACCTGGTCATCACAATGCTCCATGCCCCCTGATATTACAATGTTTCATAACACCTGTCATCAAAATTTTCCATAAAACTTTTCATTAAATTGCTCCATGACCCTGTCCTCAGGATGCACCCTGCCCTTCTCATCACAATGCACAACGCCCTTGCCATCAAAATGCTCCTGACCTTTGTCATCACAAAGATCAATGACACTTGGCATCACACTGCTCCAAGTCATTGTCATCACAGTGCTCCAAGAATGCTCTCATCACATTGATCCATGCCTATGTGTTCACAAAGCTCCATGACACATGTCATCACAATGCTCCATGTCCTTGCCATCACAATGCTCCATTACATCAGTAATAACAATGCTCCATGAACCCTGCCATCACAATGTTCCATGGCCTTGTCATCACAAAGCTCCATGACCCTTCTCATCACAATGCTCCAAGAACCCTGTAATCACAATGCTCTATGCCGCTTTTCATCTCAATGATCTATGAACCCTGTCATCACAATTCACCATGCCCATCATCATAATGCTTCATGCTATTGTCATCACAACAAAATTAAAATGCTCCATGACCTCTGTCATCACAATGCTCCAAGACCCCTGTAATCACAATGCTCCATGCCCCTTTTAATCAGAATGCTCCATGAGACTTGTCTTCACAAGTCTCTATGGTCTTCTCATCACAATGCTCCAGGACCTTGTCATCACCATGCTCCATTCCCTTGTCATCACAATTCTCCATGACCCCTGTCATCACAATAATCCATGAACATTTTTAGCCCAATGATCCACGACCTTCTCATCACAATGCTCCATGGCGAATATCATCACAATGCTCCATGACCACTGTCATCACAACACTCCATGACACCTGACAACACAATGATCCGGGACTCTTCTCATCACAATGCTTCATTCCCTAGTCATCACAATGCTCCATGACCCCTGTCATCACAACACTCCATGAACATTTTCACCCCAGTGCTCCATGACACTTGTCATCACAATGATCCATTCCCTTGTCATCCCAATGCTCCATGACCCCTGTATTCACAATACTCCGTGAAGCTTGTCCTCACAGTTCTCCATGACACATGTCATCACAGTGCTCCATGCCTTTGTCAGGAAAATGCTACAAGACCTTGTCATTACAGTCCTCTATGCGCTTGTCATCACAATACTCCATTTCCATTGTCATCACAATCCTCCATGAACCTTGGGATCACATTGCTTCATGCCCTTGTCATCACAATGCTCCATGCTCCTTGAAGTCAAAATGATCCAAACCTCTGTCATCACAATGCTCCAAACACTTGTGATCACAATGTTCCATAACACTTGTCATCACAACGCTCCATGATGCCTGTCATCACAATACTCCATGCCCTTTTCATTACAAAGCTCCATGACCTTTGTCATCACAATTCTCAATACACTTGTCATCACAATGCTCTATGCCTTTCTCAGCACAATGCTCCATGACCCTTGTCAGCACAATGCTCCATGCGCTTTTCAGCACAATGCTCCTTGACACATGTCATCACAATGCACCATGCGCTTGTCATCACAGTGCTCCACAATCTTGTCATCACAATTCCCCATAAAATTTGTCATCACAATGCTCCATGCACTTCTCATCAAAATGCTCTCTCACCACTGATATCACAATGCTACATCAGTTTTGTCACAATACTCCGTCACCCCTGTCATCACAATGTTCCATGACGCCTGTCATCACAATGCTACATGCACTTATCATCAAAATGTTCGATGACCCATGACATCACAATGTTCCATAACACCTGTCATCAAAATGTTCCATGACACTTTTCATCAACTTGCTCCATGACCCTGTCATCACAATGCTCCATGCCCTTCTCATCACAATGAACAACGCCCTTGCGATCAAAATGCTCCATGACATTTGTCGTCACAAATATCCATGACGCTTGGCATCACAGTGCTCCATGTCATTGTCATCACAATGCACCATGCCCACTCTCAGCACAATAATCTATGAAACTTGTCAGACCAATGATCCATGCCCCTGTCATCACAATGCACCATGCCCTTGTCATCACAGTGCTCCATGACCCGTGTCATCACAATGCTCCTTGACTCCAGTCATCACAATTCTTCATAACGTTTTTCATCACAATGGTCCATGCCTGCATCATCACAAGGCTCTGTGACCTTTGTAACCAAAATGCTCCATGAACTTTTCATCACAATTCTCAGTGACCCTTGTCATCACAATGCTCCATGTCTTTGTCAGAATAATGCTCCATGACCATTGTCATCACAATGTGCCATGCGCATTTCATCACAACTGTCCACAACCTTGTAATTGCAATGCTCCATAAACCTTGTAATCACAATGGTCCATGCACTTCTCATCAAAATGCTCTCTCACCAGAGATATCACAGTGTTCCATCACTAGTCATCACAATACTCCCTAACCCCTGGAATCACAATGATCCATGACCCTGTCATCACAATGTTAAATCCACTTATCATCACAATGTTCCATGACCCCTGCCATCACAATGTTCCATAAGCCCTGTCATCAAAATGCTCCATGACCCTTTCCATCCCAAAGCTCCAAGACCCCTGACATCAGAATATTCTATAACCCCTGTCATCTAAATGTTCCATTACAATTTTTATCAAATTGCTGCATGAACCGGTCATCAAAATGCTCCCTGCACTTCTCATCACAATGCACCATGCCCTTTTCATCAAAATGCTCCATGACTTGTCATCACAAAGCTCCATGACTCTTGGCATCACAATGCTCCATGTCATTGGCATCACAATGCTCCATGTACCCTCTCATAACATTGCTCCATGCCCTTGTCATCACAAAGCTCCATGACACTTGTGATCACAATGCTCCATGTCCTTCTAATCACAATGTTCCATGCCCTTGTCATTACAGTCCTGCATGACCCATGTGTCACAGTGTTCTGTGCCCTTGTCATCACAATGCTCCATACCCACTCTCATCACAATAATCCATGAAACATTTCAGACCAAAGTTCCATACCCTTCTCATCACAATTCTCGATTACCCGGTCAAAACAATGCACCATGACCCCTGCCATCACAATATTCCACGGCCTAGTCATCACCAGGTTCCATGACACTTCTCATCACAATGCTCAAGACCCCTGAAATCACAATGCTACATTCCCTTGTCATCACAAAGCTCCATGACGCATGTCATCAGAATGTTCCATGGCCTTCTCATCACAATGCTCCATACCGTTGTCATCACAATGCTCCAAGACCCCTGTAATCACAATGCTCCATGCCCCTTTTCATCTCAATGCTTCATGAAACCTGTCATCACAATGAAGCATGCCCATCATCATAATGCTTCAGGCTATTGTCATCACAATTAAATCAATATTCTCCATGACCTCTGTGATCATAATGCTACAAACCCTTGTGATCACAATGTTGCATAACACTTATCATCACAAAGCTCCATGACACTTGTCATCACAATGCTCGATGCCCTTCTAATCACAATGCTCCATGCCCTTGTCATTACAGTCCTGCATGACCCATGTATCACAGTGTTCCGAGCCCTTGTCATCACAATGCTCCATGCCCACTCTCATCACAATAATCCAAGAAACATTTCAGACCAAAGTTCCTACCCTTCTCAGCACAATGCTCCATTACCCCTGTCATAACAGTGCACCATGACCCCTGCCATCACAATGTTCCACGGCCTAGTCATCACAAGGTTCCATGACACTTCTCATCACAATGCTCAAGACCACTGAAATCACAATGCTACATTCCCTTGTCATCACAAAGCTCCATGACGCATGTCATCTGAATGTTCCATGGCCTTCTCATCACAATGCTCCATGCCCTTGTCATCACAATGCTCCAAGACCCCTGTAATCACAATGCTCCATGCCCCTTTTCATCTCAATGCTTCATGAACCTAGTCATCACAATGAACCATGCCCATCATCATAAAGCTTCAGGCTATTGTCACAACAATTAAATCAATATTCTCCATGACCTCTGTGATCATAATGCTCCAAACCCTTGTGATCACAATGTTGCATAACACTTATCATCACAACACCCCATGACGCTCATCATCTCAATTATTCATGGTCTTCTCATCACAATGCTCCATGAACTTTGTCATCACAATGCTCAATACACTTGTCATCACAATGCTCCCTGACCCTTGTCATCAGTATGCTCCTTGAACCCTGTCATGAAAAGGCTCCATGCCTTTTTCATCACAATGATCCATGACCTTTTCATCGCAATCCTCCAAGATCCCTGTAATCACAATGCTCTATGCCCCTTTTCTTCAGAATGCTCCATGAGACTTGTCATGACAAGTCTCCATGGTCATCTCATCACAATGCTCCAGGACCTTGTCATCACCATGCTCCATTCCCTTGTCATCACAATGCTCCATGAGCCCTGTCATCACAATAATCCATGAACATTTTCAGCCCAATGCTCCACGACGTTCTCATCACAATGCCCCATGGCCAATATCATCAAAATGCTCCATGACCACTGTCATCACAACACTCCATGACACCTGACAACACAATGATCCGGGAGTCTTCTCATCACAATGCTCCATTCCCTATTCATCACAATGCTACATGACCCCTGTCATCACAACTCTCCATGAACATTTTCAGCCCAGTGCTCCATGACCCTTGTCATCAAAATGATCCATGCCCTTGTCATCCCAATGCTCCATGACCCTTGTATTTACAATGCTCCGTGAAGCTTGTCATCACAGTGCTCCATGACACATGTCATCACAATGCTCCATGCATTTGTCAGCAAAATGCTACAAGACCTTGTCATTACAGTCCTCTATGCACTTGTCATCACAATACTCCATTTCCATTGTCATCACAATATTCCATGATCCTTGGGATCACATTGCTTCATGCCCTTGTCATCACAATGCTCCATGCTCCTTGAAGTCAAAATGATCCAAACCTCTGTCATCACAATGCTCCAAACACTTGTGATCACAATGTTCCATAACACTTGTCATCACAATGCTACATTATGCCTGTCATCACAATCCTCCATGCCCTTTTCATTACAAAGCTCCATGAACTTTGTCATCACAATTCTCAATACAATTGTCATCACAATGCTCCCTGACAATTGTCATCAGAATGCTCCTTGAACCCTGTCACAAAAAGGCTTCATGCCTTTTTCATCACAATGCCCATTCCATTTTCATCACAATACTCCATGCCATTGTCATCAAAATACTCCACAAGCTTGTCATCAGAATGCTCCATGACCCTTGTCATCACAATTCTCCATGCACTTGTGAGCACAATGCTCCCTGAAACTTGTCACCACAGTGCTCCAAGCCATTGTCATTACAATGCTCCATTACCTTTGTCATAAGAATCCTCCATGACAATTGGCATCACAATGCTCCATGCCGTCGTCATCACAATGGGCCATTACATATGTCATCACAATGATCCGTGACACCTGACTTCACAATACTGTATGACCTGGTCATCAGAATGCTCCATGCCCTTGTCATCACAATGCGACATTACAACTGTCATCGCAATAATCCATGAAAATTATTAGACCAATGTTCCATGCCCTTGTCATCACAATGCTCCATGCCCTTGTTATCACAATGCTCCATGACCCCTGTCATCACAATGCTCCGTGACTCCAGTCATCACAGTGCTTCATGACCTTTGTCATCACAGTGGTCCATGCCCTCGTCATCAACAGTCTCTGTGTCCTTTTTTACCACAATGCTCCATGAACTTTTCATCATAATGCTCCTTGACCCTTTTCATCACAATGCTCTATGCCTTTCTCTGCACAATGCTCCATGACCCTTGTCATCACAATGCTCCATGCGCTTGTCAGCACAATGATCCTTGACACATGTCATTACAATGTACCATGCGCTTGTCATCACAGTGCTCCACAATCTTGTCATCACAATTCCCCATAAAATTTGTCATCACAATGCTCCGTGACTCCAGTCATCACAATGCTTCATAACGTTTGTCATCACAATGGTCCATGCCCGCGTCATCACAAGGCTCTGTGACCTTTGTAACAACAATGCTCCATGAACATTTCATCACAATTCTCTGTGACCCTTGTCATCACAATGCTCCATGCCTTTGTCAGAACAATGCTCCATGACCATTGCCATCACAATGTGCCACGTGTATTTCATCACAACTGTCCACAACCGTTTCATTGCTATGCTCCATAAACCTTGTAATCACTATGGTACATGCACTTCTCATCAAAATGCTCTCTCACCAGAGATAGCACAATGTTCCATCACTAGTCATCACAATACTCCCTCACCCCTGGAATCACAATGTTCCATGACCCTCTCATCACACTGCTACATCCCCTTATCATCAGAATGTTCCATGACCCCTGCCATCACAGTGTTCCATAACCCGTGTCATCAAAATGCTCCATGACCCTTTCCATCCCAAAGCTCCAAGACCCCTGACATCACAATGTTCTATAACCACTGCCATCAAAATATTCCTTTACACTTTTTATCAAATTGTTGCATCACCACGTCATCAAAATGCTCCCTGCCCTTCTCTTCACAATGCACCATGCCCTTGTCATCAAAATGCTACAGGACTTGTCATCACAAAGCTCCATGACCCTTGGCATCACAATGCTCAATGTCATTGTAATCACAATGCTCCATGAACCATCTCATAACATTGCTCAATACCTTTGTCATCACAAAGCTCCATGACACCTGTCATCACAATGCTCAATGCCCTTCTCATCACAATGCTCCATGCCCTTGTCATTACAGTCCTGCATGACACATGTTTCACAGTGTTCCATGCCCTTGTCATCACAATGCTCCATGCCCACTCTCATCACAATAATCCATGAAACATTTCAGACCAAAGTTCCATACCCTTCTCATCACAATGCTCCATTACCCCTGTCATAACAATGCACCATGACACCTGCCATCACAATATTCCACGGCCTAGTCATCACAAGGTTCCATGATACTTCTCATCACAATGCTCAAGCCCCCTGATATCACAATGCTCAATGCCCTTGTCATCACAATGCTTCATGACTTGTCATCACAAAGATCCATGACCCTTGGCATCACAATGCTCCATGTCATTGTCATCACAATGCTCTATGAACGCTCTCATCACATTGCTCCATGCCCTTATCTTCACATAGCTCCATGACACATGTCATCAGAATGCTCCATGGTCTTCTCATCACAATGCTCCATGCCCTTGCCATCACAATGCTCCATTACACCTGTCATAACAATGCTCCATGACCCCTGCCTTCACGATGTCCCATGGCCTTGTCATCACAAGGATCCATGACCATGCTCATCACAATGCTCCAAGAACACTGTAATCATAATGCTCTATGCCCCTTTTCATCTCAATGAACCATGAACCCTGTCATCACAATGCACCATGCCCATCATCATAATGCTTCATGCTATTGTCATAACAATGAAATCAAAATGTTCCATGACGTCTGTCATAACAATGCTCCAAACCCTTGTGATCACAATATTCCATAACACTTGTCATCAAAATGCCCCATGACGCTCGTCAACACAATTATCCATGGCCTTCTCATCACAATGCTCCATGACCTTCGTCATCACAATGCTCAATACACTTGTCATCAAACTGCTCCCTGACACTTGATGTCTGTATGCTCCTTGAACCCTGTCATGACAAGGCTCCATGCCATTTTCATCACAATGCTCCATACCCTTTTCATCACAATGCCCCAAGACCCCTGTAATCACAATGCTCCATGCCCTTGTCATCACAAAGCTCAATGACGCATGACATCAGAGTGCTCCTTGGTCTTCTCCTCACAATGCTCCATGCCCTTGTCATCAAAATGTTCCAAGACCCCTGTAATCACAATGCTCCATGTCCCTGTTCATCAGTATGCTCCATGAGACTTGTCATCACAAGGCTCCATTGTTTTGTCATCACAATGCTCCAGGACATTGTCATCACAATGCTTCCCTACCTTTTCCTGAAAATTTTCAATGGCCCTTGTCATCATAATGCTCCAAGCCCTAATCATCACAATGCTCCATTATATTTGTTATCACAATCCTCCATTACATTTGGTATCACAATGCTCCATGCCATTGTCTTCGCAATGGACCATGGCATATTTCATCACAATGCTCCCTGACAACTGTCTTCACAATACTCCATGACCTTATTATCAAAATGCTCCATGCCCTTGTCATTACAATGCACCATTCCCACTCTCATCACAATAATCTATGAAAATTGTCAGACCAATGCTCCATGACACTGTCATCCCAATGTTCCATGCCCTTGTCATCACAATGCTCCATGACCCATGTCATCACAATGCTCCATGACTCCACTCATCACAATGCTTCATAACGTTTGTCATCACAATGGTCCATGCCCACGTCATCACAAGGCTCTGTGACGTTTGTAACCACAATGCTCCATGAACTTTTCATCACAATTCTCTGTGAAACTTGTCATCACAATGCGCCATTCCAAATGTCATTGCAATAATCCATGAAACTTATTAGACAAATGATCCATGCCCTTGTCATCACAATGCTCCATGCCCTTGTTATCACAATGCTCCATGACCCCTGTCATCACAGTGCTCCGTGACTCCAGTCATCACAATGCTTCATGACCTTTGTCATCACAATGGTCCATGCCCTCGTCATCAACAGTCTCTGTGACCTTTTTAACCACAATTCTCCATGAACTTTTTATCACAATGCTCTTTGACCCTTGTCATCACAATGCTCTACGCCTTTCTCAGCACAATGCTCCATGACCCTTGTCATCACAATGCTCCATGCGCTTGTCAGCCCAATGCTCCATGACACATGTCATCACAATGCACCATGCGCTTGTCATCACAGTGCTCCACAACATTGTCATCACAATGCTCCATAAAATTTGTCATCACAATGCTCCATGCACTTCTCATCAAAATGCTCACTCACCACTGATATCACAATGCTACATCACTATTTGTCACAATACTCCCTCACCCCTGTCATCACAATGTTCCATGGCTCCTGTCATCACAATGCTACATGCACTTATCATCACAATGTTCGATGACCCCTGAAATCACAATGTTCCGTAACACCTGTCATCAAAATGTTCCATAACACTTTTCATCAAATTGCTCCATGACCCTGTCATCAGAATGCTCCCTGCCCTTCTCATCACAATGCACAAAGCCATTGCCATCACAATGCTCCATGACCTTTGTCATCACAAAGATCCATGACCCTTGGCATCACAATGCTCCATGTCATTGTCATCACAGTGCTCCATGAACACTCTCATCACATTGCTCCATGCCCTTGTCTTCACATAGCTCCATGACACATGTCATCATAATGCTCCATGGCCTTCTCATCACAATGCTCCAAGCCCTTGCCATCACAATGCTCCATTACCCCTGTCATAACCATGCTCCATGACCCCTGCCATCACGATGTTCCATGGCCTTGTCATCACAAGGCTCCATGACCCTTCTTATCACAATGCTCCAAGAACACTGTAATCACAATGCTGTATGCCCCTTTTCATCTCAATGATCCATGAACACTGTCATCACAATGCACCATGCCCATCATCATAATGCTTCATGCAATTGTCATCACAACGAAATCAAAATGTTCCATGACCTCTGTCATAACAATGATCCAAACCCTTGTGATCACAATATTCCATAACACTTGTCATCACAATGCCCCAGGATGCTCGTCATCACAATTATCCATGGTCTTCTCATCACAATGCTCTATGACCTTCGTCATCACAATGCTCAATACACTTGTCATCAACATGCTCCCTGACACTTGTTGTCTGTATGCTCCTTGAACCCTGTCATGACAAGGCTCCATGCCTTTTTGGTCACAATGATCCATGCCCTTTTCATCACAATGCTCCAAGTCCCATGTAATCACAATGGTACATGCCATTGTCATCACAAAGCTCAATGACGCATGCCATCAGAATGCTCCTTGGTCTTCTCCTCACAATGCTCCATGCCCTTGTCTTCACAATGATCCATGCCCTTGTCATCACAATGCTCCATGCCCATGTTATCACAATGCTCCATGACCCCTGTCATCACAATGCTCCGTGACTCCAGTCATCACAATGCTTCATGACTTTTGTCATCACAATGGTCCATGCCCTCGTCATCAACCGTCTCTGTGACCTTTTTAACCACAATGCTCCATGAACATTCTCAGCACAATGGTCCATGAACCTTGTCATCACATTGCTCCATGCGCTTTTCAGCACAATGCTCCATGACACATGTCATCACAATGCACCATGCGCTTGTCATCACAGTGCTCCACAACATTGTCATCACAATGCTCCATAAAATTTGTCATCACAATGCTCCATGCACTTCTCATCAAAATGCTCTCTCACCACTGATATCACAATGCTACATCACTATTTGTCACATTACTCCCTCACCCCTGTCATCACAATGTTCCATGACTCCTGTCATCACAATGCTACATGCACTTATCATCACAATGTTCGATGAGCCCTGAAATCACAATGTTCCATAACACCTGTCATCAAAATGTTCCATGACACTTTTCATCAAATTGCTCCATGACCCTGTCATCAGAATGCTCCCTGCCCTTCTCATCACAATGCACAACGCCCTTGCCATCAAAATGCTCCATGACCTTTGTCATCACAAAGATCCAAGACCCTTGGCATCACAATGTTCCATGTCATTGTCATCACAATGCTCCATGAACCCTCTCATCACATTGCTCCATGCCCTTGTCATCACACAGCTCCATGACACTTGTCATCACTATGCTCGATGCCCTTCTCATCACAATGCTCCATGCCTTTGTCATTACAGTCCTGCATGACCCATGTATCACAGTGTTCCGTGCCCTTGTCATCACAATGCTCCATGCCCACACTCATCACAATAATCCATGAAACATTTCAGACCAAAGTTCCATACCCTTCTCATCACAATGCTCCATTACCCCTGTCATAACAATGCACCACGACACCTGCCATCACAATGATCCACGGCCTAGTGATCACAAGGTTCCATGATAATTCTCATCACAATGATCAAGACCCCTGATATCACAATGCTCCATGCCCTTGTCATCACAAAGCTCCATGACGCATGTCATCAGAATGTTCCATGGCCTTCTCATCACAATGCTCCATGCCCTTGTCATGACAATGCTCCAAGACCCTTGTCATCACAATGCTCCATGCCACATTTCATCACAATGCTCCATGAAATCTGTCATCACAATGCTCCAAGACCCTTGTAATCACAATGCTCCATGCCGCTTTTCATCTCAATGCTCCATGAACCCTATCATCACAATGCACCATGCCCATCATCATAATGCTTCAGGCTATTGTCATCACAATGAAATCAATATTCTGCATGACCTCTGTCATCATAATGCTCCAAACCCTTGTGATCACAATGTTGCATAACACGTATCATCACAACACCCCATGATGCTCATCATCACAATTATCCATAGTCTTCTCATCACAATGCTCCATGATCTTTGTCATAACAATGCTCAATACACTTGTCATCACAATGCTCCCTGACCCTTGTCGTCAGTATGCTCCTTGAACCCTGTCATGACAAGTTTCCATGCATTTTTCATCACAATGATCCATGACCATTTCATCACAATGCTCCAAGGTCCCTGTAATCACAATGCTCCATGCCCTTGTCATCACAAAACTCCATGACGCATGTCATCAGAATTCTCCATGGCCTTCTCATCACAATGCTCTATGCCCTAGTCATAACAATGCTCCACGACCCCTGTAATCACAATGCTCAATGCCCTTGTCATCACAATGCTTCATGACTTGTCATCACAAAGATCCATGACCCTTGGCATCACAATGCTCCATGTCATTGTCATCACAATGCTCTATGAACGCTCTCATCACATTGCTCCATGCCCTTATCTTCACATAGCTCCATGACACATGTCATCAGAATGCTCCATGGTCTTCTCATCACAATGCTCCATGCCCTTGCCATCACAATGCTCCATTACAACTGTCATAACAATGCTCCATGACCCCTGCCTTCACGATGTCCCATGGCCTTGTCATCACAAGGATCCATGACCATGCTCATCACAATGCTCCAAGAACACTGTAATCATAATGCTCTATGCCCCTTTTCATCTCAATGAACCATGAACCCTGTCATCACAATGCACCATGCCCATCATCATAATGCTTCATGCTATTGTCATAACAATGAAATCAAAATGTTCCATGACGTCTGTCATAACAATGCTCCAAACCCTTGTGATCACAATATTCCATAACACTTGTCATCAAAATGCCCCATGACGCTCGTCAACACAATTATCCATGGCCTTCTCATCACAATGCTCCATGACCTTCGTCATCACAATGCTCAATACACTTGTCATCAAACTGCTCCCTGACACTTGATGTCTGTATGCTCCTTGAACCCTGTCATGACAAGGCTCCATGCCATTTTCATCACAATGCTCCATACCCTTTTCATCACAATGCCCCAAGACCCCTGTAATCACAATGCTCCATGCCCTTGTCATCACAAAGCTCAATGACGCATGACATCAGAGTGCTCCTTGGTCTTCTCCTCACAATGCTCCATGCCCTTGTCATCAAAATGTTCCAAGACCCCTGTAATCACAATGCTCCATGTCCCTGTTCATCAGTATGCTCCATGAGACTTGTCATCACAAGGCTCCATTGTTTTGTCATCACAATGCTCCAGGACATTGTCATCACAATGCTTCCCTACCTTTTCCTGAAAATTTTCAATGGCCCTTGTCATCATAATGCTCCAAGCCCTAATCATCACAATGCTCCATTATATTTGTTATCACAATCCTCCATTACATTTGGTATCACAATGCTCCATGCCATTGTCTTCGCAATGGACCATGGCATATTTCATCACAATGCTCCCTGACAACTGTCTTCACAATACTCCATGACCTTATTATCAAAATGCTCCATGCCCTTGTCATTACAATGCACCATTCCCACTCTCATCACAATAATCTATGAAAATTGTCAGACCAATGCTCCATGACACTGTCATCCCAATGTTCCATGCCCTTGTCATCACAATGCTCCATGACCCATGTCATCACAATGCTCCATGACTCCACTCATCACAATGCTTCATAACGTTTGTCATCACAATGGTCCATGCCCACGTCATCACAAGGCTCTGTGACGTTTGTAACCACAATGCTCCATGAACTTTTCATCACAATTCTCTGTGAAACTTGTCATCACAATGCGCCATTCCAAATGTCATTGCAATAATCCATGAAACTTATTAGACAAATGATCCATGCCCTTGTCATCACAATGCTCCATGCCCTTGTTATCACAATGCTCCATGACCCCTGTCATCACAGTGCTCCGTGACTCCAGTCATCACAATGCTTCATGACCTTTGTCATCACAATGGTCCATGCCCTCGTCATCAACAGTCTCTGTGACCTTTTTAACCACAATTCTCCATGAACTTTTTATCACAATGCTCTTTGACCCTTGTCATCACAATGCTCTATGCCTTTCTCAGCACAATGCTCCATGACCCTTGTCATCACAATGCTCCATGCGCTTGTCAGCCCAATGCTCCATGACACATGTCATCACAATGCACCATGCGCTTGTCATCACAGTGCTCCACAACATTGTCATCACAATGCTCCATAAAATTTGTCATCACAATGCTCCATGCACTTCTCATCAAAATGCTCACTCACCACTGATATCACAATGCTACATCACTATTTGTCACAATACTCCCTCACCCCTGTCATCACAATGTTCCATGGCTCCTGTCATCACAATGCTACATGCACTTATCATCACAATGTTCGATGACCCCTGAAATCACAATGTTCCGTAACACCTGTCATCAAAATGTTCCATAACACTTTTCATCAAATTGCTCCATGACCCTGTCATCAGAATGCTCCCTGCTCTTCTCATCACAATGCACAAAGCCATTGCCATCACAATGCTCCATGACCTTTGTCATCACAAAGATCCATGACCCTTGGCATCACAATGCTCCATGTCATTGTCATCACAGTGCTCCATGAACACTCTCATCACATTGCTCCATGCCCTTGTCTTCACATAGCTCCATGACACATGTCATCATAATGCTCCATGGCCTTCTCATCACAATGCTCCAAGCCCTTGCCATCACAATGCTCCATTACCCCTGTCATAACCATGCTCCATGACCCCTGCCATCACGATGTTCCATGGCCTTGTCATCACAAGGCTCCATGACCCTTCTTATCACAATGCTCCAAGAACACTGTAATCACAATGCTGTATGCCCCTTTTCATCTCAATGATCCATGAACACTGTCATCACAATGCACCATGCCCATCATCATAATGCTTCATGCAATTGTCATCACAACGAAATCAAAATGTTCCATGACCTCTGTCATAACAATGATCCAAACCCTTGTGATCACAATATTCCATAACACTTGTCATCACAATGCCCCAGGATGCTCGTCATCACAATTATCCATGGTCTTCTCATCACAATGCTCTATGACCTTCGTCATCACAATGCTCAATACACTTGTCATCAACATGCTCCCTGACACTTGTTGTCTGTATGCTCCTTGAACCCTGTCATGACAAGGCTCCATGCCTTTTTGGTCACAATGATCCATGCCCTTTTCATCACAATGCTCCAAGTCCCATGTAATCACAATGGTACATGCCATTGTCATCACAAAGCTCAATGACGCATGCCATCAGAATGCTCCTTGGTCTTCTCCTCACAATGCTCCATGCCCTTGTCTTCACAATGATCCATGCCCTTGTCATCACAATGCTCCATGCCCATGTTATCACAATGCTCCATGACCCCTGTCATCACAATGCTCCGTGACTCCAGTCATCACAATGCTTCATGACTTTTGTCATCACAATGGTCCATGCCCTCGTCATCAACCGTCTCTGTGACCTTTTTAACCACAATGCTCCATGAACATTCTCAGCACAATGGTCCATGAACCTTGTCATCACATTGCTCCATGCGCTTTTCAGCACAATGCTCCATGACACATGTCATCACAATGCACCATGCGCTTGTCATCACAGTGCTCCACAACATTGTCATCACAATGCTCCATAAAATTTGTCATCACAATGCTCCATGCACTTCTCATCAAAATGCTCTCTCACCACTGATATCACAATGCTACATCACTATTTGTCACATTACTCCCTCACCCCTGTCATCACAATGTTCCATGACTCCTGTCATCACAATGCTACATGCACTTATCATCACAATGTTCGATGAGCCCTGAAATCACAATGTTCCATAACACCTGTCATCAAAATGTTCCATGACACTTTTCATCAAATTGCTCCATGACCCTGTCATCAGAATGCTCCCTGCCCTTCTCATCACAATGCACAACGCCCTTGCCATCAAAATGCTCCATGACCTTTGTCATCACAAAGATCCAAGACCCTTGGCATCACAATGTTCCATGTCATTGTCATCACAATGCTCCATGAACCCTCTCATCACATTGCTCCATGCCCTTGTCATCACACAGCTCCATGACACTTGTCATCACAATGCTCGATGCCCTTCTCATCACAATGCTCCATGCCTTTGTCATTACAGTCCTGCATGACCCATGTATCACAGTGTTCCGTGCCCTTGTCATCACAATGCTCTATGCCCACACTCATCACAATAATCCATGAAACATTTCAGACCAAAGTTCCATACCCTTCTCATCACAATGCTCCATTACCCCTGTCATAACAATGCACCACGACACCTGCCATCACAATGATCCACGGCCTAGTGATCACAAGGTTCCATGATAATTCTCATCACAATGATCAAGACCCCTGATATCACAATGCTCCATGCCCTTGTCATCACAAAGCTCCATGACGCATGTCATCAGAATGTTCCATGGCCTTCTCATCACAATGCTCCATGCCCTTGTCATGACAATGCTCCAAGACCCTTGTCATCACAATGCTCCATGCCACATTTCATCACAATGCTCCATGAAATCTGTCATCATAATGCTCCAAGACCCTTGTAATCACAATGCTCCATGCCGCTTTTCATCTCAATGCTCCATGAACCCTATCATCACAATGCACCATGCCCATCATCATAATGCTTCAGGCTATTGTCATCACAATGAAATCAATATTCTGCATGACCTCTGTCATCATAATGCTCCAAACCCTTGTGATCACAATGTTGCATAACACGTATCATCACAACACCCCATGATGCTCATCATCACAATTATCCATAGTCTTCTCATCACAATGCTCCATGATCTTTGTCATAACAATGCTCAATACACTTGTCATCACAATGCTCCCTGACCCTTGTCGTCAGTATGCTCCTTGAACCCTGTCATGACAAGTTTCCATGCATTTTTCATCACAATGATCCATGACCATTTCATCACAATGCTCCAAGGTCCCTGTAATCACAATGCTCCATGCCCTTGTCATCACAAAACTCCATGACGCATGTCATCAGAATTCTCCATGGCCTTCTCATCACAATGCTCTATGCCCTAGTCATAACAATGCTCCACGACCCCTGTAATCACAATGCTCAATGCCCTTGTCATCACAATGCTTCATGACTTGTCATCACAAAGATCCATGACCCTTGGCATCACAATGCTCCATGTCATTGTCATCACAATGCTCTATGAACGCTCTCATCACATTGCTCCATGCCCTTATCTTCACATAGCTCCATGACACATGTCATCAGAATGCTCCATGGTCTTCTCATCACAATGCTCCATGCCCTTGCCATCACAATGCTCCATTACACCTGTCATAACAATGCTCCATGACCCCTGCCTTCACGATGTTCCATGGCCTTGTCATCACAAGGATCCATGACCATGCTCATCACAATGCTCCAAGAACACTGTAATCATAATGCTCTATGCCCCTTTTCATCTCAATGAACCATGAACCCTGTCATCACAATGCACCATGCCCATCATCATAATGCTTCATGCTATTGTCATAACAATGAAATCAAAATGTTCCATGACGTCTGTCATAACAATGCTCCAAACCCTTGTGATCACAATATTCCATAACACTTGTCATCAAAATGCCCCATGACGCTCGTCAACACAATTATCCATGGCCTTCTCATCACAATGCTCCATGACCTTCGTCATCACAATGCTCAATACACTTGTCATCAAACTGCTCCCTGACACTTGATGTCTGTATGCTCCTTGAACCCTGTCATGACAAGGCTCCATGCCATTTTCATCACAATGCTCCATACCCTTTTCATCACAATGCCCCAAGACCCCTGTAATCACAATGCTCCATGCCCTTGTCATCACAAAGCTCAATGACGCATGACATCAGAGTGCTCCTTGGTCTTCTCCTCACAATGCTCCATGCCCTTGTCATCAAAATGTTCCAAGACCCCTGTAATCACAATGCTCCATGTCCCTGTTCATCAGGATGCTCCATGAGACTTGTCATCACAAGGCTCCATTGTTTTGTCATCACAATGCTCCAGGACATTGTCATCACAATGCTTCCCTACCTTTTCCTGAAAATTTTCAATGGCCCTTGTCATCATAATGCTCCAAGCCCTAATCATCACAATGCTCCATTATATTTGTTATCACAATCCTCCATTACATTTGGTATCACAATGCTCCATGCCATTGTCTTCGCAATGGACCATGGCATATTTCATCACAATGCTCCCTGACAACTGTCTTCACAATACTCCATGACCTTATTATCAAAATGCTCCATGCCCTTGTCATTACAATGCACCATTCCCACTCTCATCACAATAATCTATGAAAATTGTCAGACCAATGCTCCATGACACTGTCATCCCAATGTTCCATGCCCTTGTCATCACAATGCTCCATGACCCATGTCATCACAATGCTCCATGACTCCACTCATCACAATGCTTCATAACGTTTGTCATCACAATGGTCCATGCCCACGTCATCACAAGGCTCTGTGACGTTTGTAACCACAATGCTCCATGAACTTTTCATCACAATTCTCTGTGAAACTTGTCATCACAATGCGCCATTCCAAATGTCATTGCAATAATCCATGAAACTTATTAGACAAATGATACATGCCCTTGTCATCACAATGCTCCATGCCCTTGTTATCACAATGCTCCATGACCCCTGTCATCACAGTGCTCCGTGACTCCAGTCATCACAATGCTTCATGACCTTTGTCATCACAATGGTCCATGCCCTCGTCATCAACAGTCTCTGTGACCTTTTTAACCACAATTCTCCATGAAATTTTTATCACAATGCTCTTTGACCCTTGTCATCACAATGCTCTATGCCTTTCTCAGCACAATGCTCCATGACCCTTGTCATCACAATGCTCCATGCGCTTGTCAGCCCAATGCTCCATGACACATGTCATCACAATGCACCATGTGCTTGTCATCACAGTGCTCCACAACATTGTCATCACAATGCTCCATAAAATTTGTCATCACAATGCTCCATGCACTTCTCATCAAAATGCTCACTCACCACTGATATCACAATGCTACATCACTATTTGTCACAATACTCCCTCACCCCTGTCATCACAATGTTCCATGGCTCCTGTCATCACAATGCTACATGCACTTATCATCACAATGTTCGATGACCCCTGAAATCACAATGTTCCGTAACACCTGTCATCAAAATGTTCCATAACACTTTTCATCAAATTGCTCCATGACCCTGTCATCAGAATGCTCCCTGCCCTTCTCATCACAATGCACAAAGCCATTGCCATCACAATGCTCCATGACCTTTGTCATCACAAAGATCCATGACCCTTGGCATCACAATGCTCCATGTCATTGTCATCACAGTGCTCCATGAACACTCTCATCACATTGCTCCATGCCCTTGTCTTCACATAGCTCCATGACACATGTCATCATAATGCTCCATGGCCTTCTCATCACAATGCTCCAAGCCCTTGCCATCACAATGCTCCATTACCCCTGTCATAACCATGCTCCATGACCCCTGCCATCACGATGTTCCATGGCCTTGTCATCACAAGGCTCCATGACCCTTCTTATCACAATGCTCCAAGAACACTGTAATCACAATGCTGTATGCCCCTTTTCATCTCAATGATCCATGAACCCTGTCATCACAATGCACCATGCCCATCATCATAATGCTTCATGCAATTGTCATCACAACGAAATCAAAATGTTCCATGACCTCTGTCATAACAATGATCCAAACCCTTGTGATCACAATATTCCATAACACTTGTCATCACAATGCCCCAGGATGCTCGTCATCACAATTATCCATGGTCTTCTCATCACAATGCTCTATGACCTTCGTCATCACAATGCTCAATACACTTGTCATCAACATGCTCCCTGACACTTGTTGTCTGTATGCTCCTTGAACCCTGTCATGACAAGGCTCCATGCCTTTTTGGTCACAATGATCCATGCCCTTTTCATCACAATGCTCCAAGTCCCATGTAATCACAATGGTACATGCCATTGTCATCACAAAGCTCAATGACGCATGCCATCAGAATGCTCCTTGGTCTTCTCCTCACAATGCTCCATGCCCTTGTCTTCACAATGATCCATGCCCTTGTCATCACAATGCTCCATGCCCATGTTATCACAATGCTCCATGACCCCTGTCATCACAATGCTCCGTGACTCCAGTCATCACAATGCTTCATGACTTTTGTCATCACAATGGTCCATGCCCTCGTCATCAACCGTCTCTGTGACCTTTTTAACCACAATGCTCCATGAACATTCTCAGCACAATGGTCCATGAACCTTGTCATCACATTGCTCCATGCGCTTTTCAGCACAATGCTCCATGACACATGTCATCACAATGCACCATGCGCTTGTCATCACAGTGCTCCACAACATTGTCATCACAATGCTCCATAAAATTTGTCATCACAATGCTCCATGCACTTCTCATCAAAATGCTCTCTCACCACTGATATCACAATGCTACATCACTATTTGTCACATTACTCCCTCACCCCTGTCATCACAATGTTCCATGACTCCTGTCATCACAATGCTACATGCACTTATCATCACAATGTTCGATGAGCCCTGAAATCACAATGTTCCATAACACCTGTCATCAAAATGTTCCATGACACTTTTCATCAAATTGCTCCATGACCCTGTCATCAGAATGCTCCCTGCCCTTCTCATCACAATGCACAACGCCCTTGCCATCAAAATGCTCCATGACCTTTGTCATCACAAAGATCCAAGACCCTTGGCATCACAATGTTCCATGTCATTGTCATCACAATGCTCCATGAACCCTCTCATCACATTGCTCCATGCCCTTGTCATCACACAGCTCCATGACACTTGTCATCACAATGCTCGATGCCCTTCTCATCACAATGCTCCATGCCTTTGTCATTACAGTCCTGCATGACCCATGTATCACAGTGTTCCGTGCCCTTGTCATCACAATGCTCCATGCCCACACTCATCACAATAATCCATGAAACATTTCAGACCAAAGTTCCATACCCTTCTCATCACAATGCTCCATTACCCCTGTCATAACAATGCACCACGACACCTGCCATCACAATGATCCACGGCCTAGTGATCACAAGGTTCCATGATAATTCTCATCACAATGATCAAGACCCCTGATATCACAATGCTCCATGCCCTTGTCATCACAAAGCTCCATGACGCATGTCATCAGAATGTTCCATGGCCTTCTCATCACAATGCTCCATGCCCTTGTCATGAAAATGCTCCAAGACCCTTGTCATCACAATGCTCCATGCCACATTTCATCACAATGCTCCATGAAATCTGTCATCACAATGCTCCAAGACCCTTGTAATCACAATGCTCCATGCCGCTTTTCATCTCAATGCTCCATGAACCCTATCATCACAATGCACCATGCCCATCATCATAATGCTTCAGGCTATTGTCATCACAATGAAATCAATATTCTGCATGACCTCTGTCATCATAATGCTCCAAACCCTTGTGATCACAATGTTGCATAACACGTATCATCACAACACCCCATGATGCTCATCATCACAATTATCCATAGTCTTCTCATCACAATGCTCCATGATCTTTGTCATAACAATGCTCAATACACTTGTCATCACAATGCTCCCTGACCCTTGTCGTCAGTATGCTCCTTGAACCCTGTCATGACAAGTTTCCATGCATTTTTCATCACAATGATCCATGACCATTTCATCACAATGCTCCAAGGTCCCTGTAATCACAATGCTCCATGCCCTTGTCATCACAAAACTCCATGACGCATGTCATCAGAATTCTCCATGGCCTTCTCATCACAATGCTCTATGCCCTAGTCATAACAATGCTCCACGACCCCTGTAATCACAATGCTCCATGCCCCTTTTCATCAGAATGCTCCATGAGACTTGCCATCACAAGTCTCCATGGTCTTCTCATCACAATGTTCCAGGACCTTGACATCATCATGATCCATTCCCTTGTCATCACAATGCTCCATGACCCCTGTCATCAAAATAATCCATGAACATTTTCAGCCCAATGCTCCACGACCTTCTCATCACAATGCTACATTGCCAATATCATCACAATGCTCCATGACCACTGTCACCACAACACTTCATGACACCTGACAACACAATGATCCAGGACTCTTGTCATCACAATGCTCCATTCCCTTGTCATCACAATGCTCCATGACACCTGTCAGCACAACTCTCCATGAACATTTTCAGCCCAGTGCTCCATGACCCTTGTCGTCACAATGATCCATGCCCTTGTCATCCAAATGCTCCATGACCCCTGTATTCACTATGCTCTGTGACGCTTGTCATCACAGTGCTCCATGACACATGTCATCACAATGCTCCATGCCTTTGTCAGCAAAATGCTACATGACCTTGTCATTACAATGCTCTATGCGCTTGTCATCAAAATACTCCATTTCCATTGTCATCACAATCCTCCATGAATATTGCGATCACATTGCTTCATGCCCTTGTCATCACAATGCTCCATGCTCCTTGAAATGAAAATGATCCATGACCTCTGTCATCACAATGCTCCAAACCCTTGTGATCACAATGTTCCATAACACTTGTCATCACAACGCTCCATGATGCCTGTCATCACAATACTCCATGCACTTTTCATCACAATGCTCCATGACCTTTGTCACCACAATTCTCAATACACTTGTCATCACAATGCTCCCTGACACTTGTCATCAGAATGCTCCTTGTACCGTGTCACGAAAAGGGTCCATGCCTTTTTCATCACAATGCCCCATGCCATTTTCATCACAATGCTCCATGCCATTGTCATCAAAATACTCCACAAGCTTGTCATCAGAATGCTCCATGACCCTTGTCATCACAATTCTCCATGCACTTGTCAGCCCAATGCTCCCTGAACCTTGTCATCACAATGCTCCAAGCCATTGTCATCACAATGCTCCATTACCTTTGTCATCAGTATCTTCCATGACACTTGGCCTCACAATGCTCCATGCCATCCTCATCACAATGGGCCATTACAAATGTCATCACAATGGTCCCTGACACCTCTCTTAACAATACGGCATGACCTGGTCATCACAATGCTCCATGCCCTTGTCATCACAGTGTGCCATTCCAATTCTCATCGCAATACTCCATGAAAGTTGTTAGACCAATGTTCCATGTCATTGTCATCACAATGCTCCATACCCTTGTTATCACAATGCTCCATGACCCCTGTCATCACAATGCTCTGTGACTCCAGTCATCACAATGCCTCATGAACTTTGTCATCACAATGGTCCATGCCCTCGTCATCAACAGTCTCTGTGACCTTTTTAACCACAATGATCCATGAACTTTTCATCACAATGCTCTTTGACCCTTGTCATCACAATGCTCTATGCCTTTCTCAGCACAATGCTCCATGACCCTTGTCATCACAATGCTCCATGCGCTTGTCAGCACAGTGCTCCATGACACATGTCATCACAATGCACCATGCGCTTAACATCACAGTGCTCCACAACATTGTCATCACAATGCTCCATAAAATTTGTCATCACAATGATCCATGCACTTCTCATCAAAATGCTCTCTCACCACTGATATCACAATGCTACATCACTATTTGTCACAATACTCCCTCACCCCTGTCATCACAATGTTCCATGACTCCTGTCATCACAATGCTACATGCACTTATCATCACAATGTTCGATGACCCCTGAAATCACAATGTTCCATAACACCTGTCATCAAATGTTCCATGACACTTTTCATCAAATTGCTCCATGACCCTGTCATCAGAATGCTCGCTGCATTCTCATCACAATGCACAACGCCCTTGCCATCAAAATGCTCCATGACCTTTGTCATCACAATGATCCATGACCCTTGGCATCACAATGCTCCATGTCATTGTCATCACAATGCTCCATGAACGCTCTCATCACATTGCTCCATGCCCTTGTCTTCACAGAGCTCCATGACACATGTCATCAGAATGCTCCATGGCCTTCTCATCACAATGCTCCAAGCCCTGGCCATCACATTGCTCCATTACCCCTGTCATAACAATGCTCCATGACCACTGCCATCACGATGTTCCATGGCCTTGTCATCACAAGGCTCCATGACCCTTCTCATCACAATGCTCCAAGAACACTGTAATCACAATGCTCTATGCCCCTTTTCATCTCAATGATCCATGAACCCTGTCATCACAATGCACTATGCCCATCATCATAATGCTTCATGCTATTGTCATAACAACGAAATCAGAATGTTCCATGACCTCTGTCATAACAATGATCCAAACCCTTGTGATCACAATATTCCATAACACTTGTCATCACAATGCCCCAGGATGCTCGTCATCACAATTATCCATGGTCTTCTCATCACAATGCTCCATGACCTTCGTCATCAAAATGCTCAATACACTTGTCATCAACATGCTCCCTGACACTTGTTGTCTGTATGCTCCTTGAACCCTGTCATGACAAGGCTCCATGCCTTTTTCATCACAATGATCCATGCCCTTTTCATCACAATGCTCCAAGTCCCATTTAATCACAATGGTCCATGCCATTGTCATCACAAAACTCAATGACGCATGTCATCAGAATGCTCCTTGGTCTATTCTTCACAATGCTCCCTGCCCTTGTCTTCACAATGTTCCAAGACCCCTGTAATCACAATGCTCCATTCCCCTTTTCATCAGTATGCTCCATGAGACTTGTCATCACAAGGCTCCATGGTTTTGTCATCACAATGCTCCAGGACCTTGTCATCACAATGCTTCACGACCTTGTCATCAAAATTTTCAATGGCTTTTGTAATCATAATGCTCCAAACCCTAATCATCACAATGATCCATTATATTTGTCATCACAATCCTCAATTACATTTGGTATCACAAAGCTCCATGCCATTGTCATCGCCATGGACCATGACATATGTCATCACAATGCTCCCTGACACCTGTCTTCACAATACTCCATGACCTTATCATCACAATGCTCCATGCCCTTGTCATCACAATGCACCATGCCCACTCTCATCACAATAATCTATGAAACTTGTCAGACCAATGCTCCATGCCACTGTCATCACAATGCTCCATGCCCTTGTCATCACAATGCTCCATGACCCCTGTCATCACAATGCTCCGTGACTCCAGTCATCACAATGCTTCATAACGTTTGTCATCACAATGGTCCATGCCCGTGTCATCACAAGGCTCTGTGACCTTTGTAACCACAATGCTCCATGAACTTTTCATCACAATTCTCTGAGAAACTTGTTATCTCAATGCTCCATGTCTTTGTCAGAACAGTGCTCCATGAACATTGTCATCACAATGTGCCACGCGCATTTCATCACAACGTTCCAAACCTTGTCATTGCAATGCTCCATAAACCTTGTAATCAAAATGGTCCATGCACTTCTCATCAAAATGCTCTCTCACCAGAGATATCACAATGTTCCATCACTAGTCATCACAATACACCCTCATCCTTGTAATCACAATGTTCCATGACACTGTCATCACAATGCTACATCCCCTTATCATCACAATGTTCCATGACCCCTGCCATCACAATGTTCCATAAGCCCTGTCATCAAAATGCTCCATGACCCTTTCCATCCCAAAGCTCCAAGACAGCTGCCATCACAATGTTCTATAACCCCTGGCATCAAAATGTTCCATTACACATTTTATCAAATTGCTGCATGACACGGTCATCAAAATGGTCCCTGCCCTTCTCATCAAAATGCTCCATGACTTGTCATCACAAAGCTCCAAGACCCTTGGCATCACAATGCTCCATGTCATTGTCATCACAATGCTCCTTGAACCCTCTCATCACATTGCTCCATGCCCTTGTCATCACAAAGCTCCATGACACTTGTCATCACAATGCTCGATGCCCTTCTCATCACAATGCTCCATGCCCTTGTCATTACAGTCCTGCATGACCCATGTATCACAGTGTTCTGTGCCCTTGTCATCACAATGCTCCATGCCCACTCTCATCACAATAATCCATGAAACATTTCAGACCAAAGTTCCATACCCTTCTCATCACAATGCTCCATTACCCCTGTCATAACAATGCACCATGACACCTGCCATCACAATGATCCACGGCCTAGTCATCAAAAGTTTCCATGATAATTCTCATCACAATGCTCAAGACCCCTGATATCACAATGCTCCATGCCCTGGTCATCACAAAGCTCCATGACGCACGTCATCAGAATGTTCCATGGCCTTCTCATCACAATGCTCCTTTCCCTTGTCATCACAATGCTCCAAGACCCTTGTCATCACAATGCTCCATGCCGCTTTTCATCTCAATGCTCCATGAACCCTGTCATCACAATGCACCATGCCCATCATCATAATGCTTCAGGCTATTGTCATCACAATGAAATCAATATTCTGCATGACCTCTGTCATCATAATGCTCCAAACCCTTGTGATCACAGAGTTGCATAACACGTATCATCACAACACCCCATGACGCTCATCATCACAATTATCCATGGTCTTCTCATCACAATGATCCATGATCTTTGTCATCACAATGCTCAATACACTTGGCATCACAATGCTCCCTGACCCTTGTCGTCAGTATGCTCCTTGAACCCTGTCATGACATGTTTCCGTGCATTTTTCATCACAATGATCCATGACCATTTCATCACAATGCTCCAAGGTCCCTGTAATCACAATGCTCCATACCCTTGTCATCACAAATCTCCATGACGCATGTCATCAGAATGCTCCATGGCCTTCTCATCACAATTCCCTATGCCCTAGTCATAACAATGCTCCAAGACCCCTGTAATCACAATGCTCCATGCCCCTTTTCATCAGAATGCTCCATGAGACTTGCCATCACAAGTCTCCATGGTCTTCTCATCACAATGTTCCAGGACCTTGACATCACAATGATCCATTCCCTTGTCATCACAATGCTCCATGACCCCTGTCATCACAATAATCCATGAACATTTTCAGCCCAATGCTCCACGACCTTCTCATCACAATGCTCCATTGCCAATATCATCACAATGCTCCATGACCACTGTCATCACAACACTCCATGACACCTGACAACACAATGATCCAGGACTCTTGTCATCACAATGCCCCATTCCCTTGTCGTCACAATGCTACATGACACCTGTCATCACAACTCTCCATGAACATTTTCAGCCCAGTGATCCATGACGCTTGTCATCACAATGATCCATGCGCTTGTCATCCCAAAGCTCCATGACCCCTGTATTCACAATGCTCCTTGACGCTTGTCATCACAGTGCTCCATGACACATGTCATCACAATGCTCCATGCCTTTGTCAGCAAAATGCTACATGATCTTGTCATTACAATGCTCTATGCGCTTGTCATCACAATACTCCATTTCCATTGTCATCACAATCCTCCATGAACTTTGGGATCACATTGCTTCATGCCCTTGTCATCACAATGCTCCATGCTCCTTGAAATCAAAATGATCCATGACCTCAGTCATCACAATGCTCCAAACCCTTGTGATCACAATGTTCCATAACACTTGTCCTCACAACGCTCCATGATGCCTGTCATCACAATACTCCATGCCCTTTTCATCACAATGCTCCATGACGTTTGTCACCACAATTCTCAATACACTTGTCATCACAATGCTCCATGACCTTTGTCACCACAATTCTCAATACACTTGTCATCACAATGCTCCCTGACACTTGTCATCAGAATGCTCCTTGAACACTGTCACGAAAAGGCTCCATGCCTTTTTCATCACAATGCCCCATGCCATTTTCTTCACAATGCTCCATGCCATTGTCATCAAAATACTCCACAAGCTTGTAATCAGAATGCTCCATGACCCTTTTCATCACAATTCTCCATGCACTTGTCAGCACAATGCTCCCTGACCCTTGTCATCACAATGCTCCCAGCCATTGTCATCAAAATGCTCCATTACCTTTGTCATCAGAATCCTCCCTGACACTTGGCATCACAATGCTCCATGCCATCCTCATCACAATGGGCCATTACATATGTGATCACAATGCTCCCTGACACCTGTCTTCACAATACGGCATGACCTGGTCATCACAATGCTCCATGCCCTTGTCATCACAGTGTGCCATTCCAACTCTCATCGCAATACTCCATGAAAGTTATTAGACCAATGTTCCATGCCCTTGCCATCACAATGCTCCATGCCCTTGTTATCACAATGCTCCATGACCCTGTCATCACAATGCTCCGTGACTCCAGTCATCACAATGCTTCATGACCTTTGTCATCACAATGGTCCATGTCCTCGTCATCAACAGTCTCTGTGACCTTTTTAACCACAATGCTCCATGAAATTTCATCACAATGTTCTTTGACCCTTGTCATCACAATGCTCTATGCCTTTCTCAGCACAATGCTCCATGACCCTTGTCATCACAATGCTCCATGCGCTTGTCAGCACAATGCTCCATGACACATGTCATCACAATGCACCATGCGCTTGTCATCACAGTGCTCCACAACATTGTCATCACAATGCTCCATAAAATTTGTCATCACAATGCTCCATGCACTTCTCATCAAAATGCTTTCTCACCACTGATATCACAATGCTACATCACTATTTGTCACATTACTCCCTCACCCCTGTCATCACAATGTTCCATGACTCCTGTCATCACAATGCTACATGCACTTATCATCACAATGTTCGATGATCCCTGAAATCACAATGTTCCATAACACCTGTCATCAAAATGTTCCATGACGCTTTTCATCAAATTGCTCCATGACCCTGTCATCAGAATGCTCCCTGCCCTTCTCATCACAATGCACAACGCCCTTGCCATCAAAATGCTCCATGACCTTTGTCATCACAAAGATCCATGACCCTTGGCATCACAATGCTCCATGTCATTGTCATCACCATGCTCCATGAACGATCTCAACACATTGCTCCATGGCCTTGTCTTCACATAGCTCCATGACACATGTCATCAGAATGCTCCATGGCCTTCTCATCACAATGCTCCATGCCCTTGCCATCACAATGCTCCATTACACCTGTCATAACAATGCTCCATGAACACTGCCATCACGATGTTCCATGGCCTTGTCATCACAAGGCTCCATGACCCTTCTCATCACAGTGCTCCAAGAACACTGTAATCACAATGCTCTATGCCCCTTTTCATCTCAATGATCCATGAACCCTGTCATCAAAATGCACCATGCCCATCATCATAATGCTTCATGCTATTGTCATAACAACGAAATCAAAATGTTCCATGACCTCTGTCATAACAATGCTCCCACCCTTGTGATCACAATATTCCATAACACTTGTCATCACAATGCCCCAGGATGCTTGTCATCACAGTTATCCATGGACTTCTCATTACAATGCTCCATGACCTTCGTCATCACAATGCTCAATACACTTGTCATCAACATGTTCCCTGACACTTGTTGTCTGTATGCTCCTTGAACCCTGTCATGACAAGGCTCCATGCCTTTTTCATCACAATGATCCATGCCGTTTTCATCACAATGCTCCAAGTCCAATGTAATCACAATGGTCCATGCCATTGTCATCAAAAAGCTCAATGACGCATGCCATCAGAATGCTCCTTGGCCTTCTCCTCACAATGCTCCATGCCCTTGTCTTCACAATGTTCCAAGACCCCTGTAATCACAATGCTCCATTCCCCTTTTAATCAGTATGCTCCATGAGACTTGTCATCACAAGGCTCCATGGTTTTGTCATCACAATGCTCCAGGACCTTGTCATCACAATGCTTCACGACCTTGTCATCAAAATTTTCAGTGGCCCTTGTCATCATAATGCTCCAAACCCTAATCATCACAATGCTCCATTATATTTGTCATCACAATCCTCCATTACATTTGGTATCACAAAGCTCCATGCCATTGTCATCGCCATGGACCATGACATATGTCATCACAATGCTCCCTGACACCTGTCTTCACAATACTCCATGACCTTATCATCACAATGCTCCATGCCCTTGTCATCACAATGCACCATGCCCACTCTCATCACAATAATCTATGAAACTAGTCAGACCAATGCTCCATGCCACTGTCATCACAATGCTCCATGCCCTTGTCATCACAATGCTCCATGACCCTTGTCATCACAATGCTCCACGCCCCTTTTCATCTCAATGCTCCATGAAACCTGTCATCACAATGCACCATGCCCATTATCATAATGCTTCAGGCTATTGTCATCACAATGAAATCAATATTCTGCATGACCTTTGTCATCATAATGCTCCAAACCCTTGTGATCACAATGTTACATAACACGTATCATCACAACACCCCATGACGCTCATCATCACATTTATCCATGGTCTTCTCATCACAATGCTCCATGCCATCCTCATCACAATGGGCCATTACATATGTGATCACAATGCTCCCTGACTCCTGTCTTCACAATACGGCATGACCTGGTCATCACAATGCTCCATGCCCTTGTCATCACAGTGTGCCATTCCAACGCTCATCGTAATACTCCATGAAAGTTATTAGACAAATGTTCCATGCCCTGGCCATCACAATGCTCCATGCCCTTGTTATCACAATGCTCCATGACCCCTGTCATCACAATGCTCCGTGACTTCAGTCATCACAATGCTTCATGACCTTTGTCATCACAATGGTCCATGCCCTCGTCATCAACAGTCTCTGTGACCTTTTTAACCTCCATGCTCCATGAACTTTTCATCACAATGCTCTTTGACACTTGTCATCACAATGCTCTATGCCTTTCTTAGCACAATGCTCCATGACCCTTGTCATCACAATGCTCCAAGACCCTTGTCAGCACAATGCTCCATGACACATGTCATCACAATGCTCCATGCCCTTGCCATCACAATGCTCCATTACACCTGTCATAACAATGCTCCATGACCCCTGCCATCACGATGTTGCATGGCCTTGTCATCACAAGCCTCCATGACCCTTCTCATCACAATGCTCCAAGAACACTCTAATGACAATCCTCTATGCCCCTTTTCATCTCAATGATCCATGAACCCTGTCATCACAATGCACCATGCCCATCATCATAATGCTTCATGCTATTGTCATAACAACGAAATCAAAATGTTCCATGACCTCTGTCATAACAATGCTCCAAACCCTTGTGATCACAATATTCCATAACACTTGTCATCACAATGCCCCAGGATGCTCGTCATCACAATTATCCATGGTGTTCTCATCACAATGCTCCATGACCTTCGTCATCACAATGCTCAATACACTTGTCATCAACATGCTCCCTGACACTTGTTGTCTGTATGCTCCTTGAACCCTGTCATGACAAGGCTCCATGCCTTTTTCATCACAATGATCCATGCCGTTTTCATCACAATGCTCCAAGTCCCATGTAATCACAATGGTCCATGCCATTGTCATCACAAAGCTCAATGACGCATGCCATCAGAATGCTCCTTGGTCTTCTCCTCACAATGCTCCATGCCCTTGTCTTCACAATGTTCCAAGACCCCTGTAATCACAATGCTCCATTCCCCTTTTCATCAGTATGCTCCATGAGACTTGTCATCACAAGGCTCCATGGTTTTGTCATCACAATGCTCCAGGAACTTGTCATCACAATGCTTCACGACCTTTTCAACAAAATTTTCAATGGCCCTTGTCATCATAATGCTCCAAACCCTAATCATCACAATTCTCCATTATATTTGTCATCACAATCCTCCATTACATTTGGTATCACAATGCTCCATGCCATTGTCATCGCCATGGACCATGACATATGTCATCACAATGCTCCGTGACACCTGTCTTCACAATACTCCATGACCTTATCATCACAATGCTCCATGCCCTTGTCATCACAATGCACCATGCCCACTCTCATCACAATAATCTATGAAACTTGTCAGACCAATGCTCCATGCCACTGTCATCACAATGCTCCATGCCCTTGTCATCACAATGCTCCATGACCCCTGTCATCACAATGCTCCGTGACTCCAGTCATCACAATGCTTCATAACGTTTGTCATCACAATGGTCCATGCCCGCGTCATCACAAGGCTCTGTGTCCTTTGTAACCACAATGCTCCATGAACTTTTCATCACAATTCTCTGAGAAACTTGTCATCACAATGCTCCATGTCTTTGTCAGAACAATGCTCCCTGACCATTGTCATCACAATGTGCCACGCGCATTTCATCACAACGTTCCAAACCTTGTCATTGCAATGCTCCATAAACCTTGTAATCACAATGGTCCATGCACTTCTCATCAAAATGCTCTCTCACCAGAGATATCACAATGTTCCATCACTAGTCATCACAATACACCCTCATCCTTGTAATCACAATGTTCCATGACACTGTCATCACAATGCTACATCCCCTTATCATCACAATCTTCCATGACCCCTGCCATCACAATGTTCCATAAGCCCTGTCATCAAAATGCTCCATGACCCTTTCCATCCCAAAGCTCCAAGACCCCTGACATCACAATGTTCTATAACCCCTGCCATCAAAATGTTCCATTACACATTTTATCAAATTGCTGCATGACACGGTCATCAAAATGGTCCCTGCCCTTCTCATCAAAATGCTCCATGCCCTTGTCATCACAATGCTCGATGTCCTTCTCATCACAATGCTCCATGCCCTTGTCATTACAGTCCTGCATGACCCATGTATCACAGTGTACCGTGCCCTTGTCATCACAATGCTCCATGCCCACTCTCATCACAATAATCCATGAAACATTTCAGACCAAAGTTCCATACCCTTCTCATCACAATGCTCCATTAACCCTGTCATAACAATGCACCATGACACCTGCCATCACAATGATCCACGGCCTAGTCATCACAAGGTTCCATGATAATTCTAATCACAATGCTCAAGACCCCTGATATCATAATGCTCCATGCCCTTGTCATCACAAAGCTCCATGACGCATGTCATCAGAATGTTCCATGGCCTTCTCATCACAATGCTCCATGCCCTTGTCATCACAATGCTCCGAAACCTTTGTCCTCACAATGCTCCATGCCCCATTTCATCTCAATGCTCCATGAAGTCTGTTATCACAATGCTCCAAGACCCTTGTAATCACAATGCTCCATGCCCCTTTTCATCTCAATGCTCCATGAACCCTGTCATCACAATGCACCATGCCCATCATCATAATGCTTCAGGCTATTGTCATCACAATGAAATCAATATTCTGCATGACCTCTGTCATCATAATGCTCCAAACCCTTGTGATCACAATGTTGCATAACACGTATCATCACAACACCCCATGACACTCATCATCACAATTATCCATGGTCTTCTCATCACAATGCTCCATGATCTTTGTCATCACAATGCTCAATACACTTGTCATCACAATGCTCCCTGAACCTTGTCGTCAGTATGCTCCTTGAACCCTGTCATGACAAGTTTCCATGCATTTTTCATCACAATGATCCATGACCATTTCATCACAATGCTCCAATGTCCCTGTAATCACAATGCTCGATGCCCTTGTCATCACAAAACTCCATGACCACTCTCATCACAACACTCCATGACACCTGACAACACAATAATCCGGGACCCTTGTCATCACAATGCTCCAAGACCCCTGTCATCACAATACTCCATGAACATTTTCAGCCCAATGCTCCATGACACTTGTCATCACAATGATCCATGCCCTTGTCATCCCAATGCTCCATGACCCCTATATTCACAATGCTCCTTGACGCTTGTCATCACAGTGCTCCATGACACATGTCATCACAATGCTCCATGCCTTTGTCAGCAAAATGCTACATGACATTGTCATTACAGTGCTCTTCACTTGTCATCACAATACTCCATTTCCATTGTCATCACAATCCTCCATAAACTTTGGGATCACATTGCTTCATGCCCTTGTCATCACAATGCTCCATGCTCCTTGAAATCATAATGATCCATGACCTCTGTCATCACAATGCTCCAAACACTTGTGATCACAATGTTCCATAACACTTGTCATCACAACGCTCCATGATGCCTGTCACCACAATACTCCATGCCCTTTTCATCACTATGCTCCTTGACCTTTGTCACCACAATTCTCAATACACTTGTCATCACAATGCTCCCTGACACTTGTCATCAGAATGCTCCTTGAAACCTGTCACGAAAAGGCTCCATGCCTTTTACATCACAATGCCCCATGCCATTTTCATCACAATGCTCCATGCCATTGTCATCAAAATACTCCACAAGCTTGTCATCAGAATGCTCCATGACCCTTGTCATCACAATTCTCCATGCACTTGTCAGCACAGTGCTCCCTGACCCT
The DNA here is from genome assembly GCF_025265405.1 of Mesoplodon densirostris. Lineage (NCBI taxonomy): Eukaryota > Metazoa > Chordata > Mammalia > Artiodactyla > Ziphiidae > Mesoplodon > Mesoplodon densirostris. Next base: position 3,284,901 of record NW_026778197.1, on the reverse strand, counting down.
TGTCATCACAATGCTCCAAGCCATTGTCATCACAATGCTCCATGACCTTCGTCATCACAATGCTCAATACACTTGTCATCAACATGCTCCCTGACACTTGTTGTCTGTATGCTCCTTGAACCCTGTCATGACAAGGCTCCATGCCTTTTTCATCACAATGATTCATGCCCTTTTCATCACAATGCTCCAAGTCCCATGTAATCACAATGGTCCATGCCATTGTCATCACAAAGCACAATGACGCATGCCATCAGAATACTCCTAGGTCTTCTCCTCACAATGCTTCATGCCCATGTCTTCACAATGTTCCAAGACCCCTGTAATCACAATACTCCATTCCCCTTTTCATCAGTATACTCCATGAGACTTGTCATCACAAGGCTCCATGGTTTTGTCATCACAATGCTCCAGGACCTTGTCATCACAATGCTTCACGACCTTGTCATCAAAATTTTCAATGGCCCTTGTCATCATAATGTTTCAAGCCCTAATCATCAAAATGCTCCATTATATTTGTCATCACAATCCTCCATTACATTTGGTATCACAAAGCTCCATGCCATTGTCATCGCCATGGACCATGACATATGTCATCACAATACTCCCTGACACCTGTCTTCACAATACTCCATGACCTTATCATCACAATGCTCCATGCCCTTGTCATCACAATGCACCATGTCCTCTGTCATCACAATAATCTCTGAAACTAGTCAGACCAAAGCTCCATGCCCCTGTCATCACAATGTTCCATGCCCTTTTCATCACAGTGCTCCATGACCCCTGTCATCACAATGCTCCGTGACTCCAGTCATCACAATGCTTCATAACTTTTGTCATCACAACGGTCCATGTCCGCATCATCACAAGGCTCTGTGAATTTTTAAACAAAATGTCCTTGAACTTTTCATCACAATGCTCTGTGACCTTTGTCATCACTATACTCCATGTCTTTGTCAGAACAATGCTCCATAACCCTTGTCATCACAATGTGCCATGCGCTTTTCATCACAATGATCCAAAAATTTGTCATCGCTATGCTCCATAAACCTTGTAATCACAATGCTCCATGCACTTCTCATCCAAATGCTCTCTCACATGAGATATCACAATGTTCCATCACTAGTCATCACAATCCTCCCTCACCCCTGTTATCACAATATTCCATGACGCCTGTCATCACAATGCTACATCCCCTTATCAGCACAATGTTCCATGACCCCTGACATCACAATGTTCCATAACCCCTGTCATCAAAATGCTCTATGACCCTTTTCATCCCAAAGCTCCATGACCCCTGGCATCACAATGTTCTATAACCCCTGTCATCAAAAGGTTCCATTACACTTTTCATCAAATTGCTGCATGACCCTGTCATCAAAATGCTCCATGACTTTTGTCATCACAAAGCTCCATGACCTTTGGCATCACAATGCTACATGTCATTGTCATCACAATGCTCCATGAACCCTCTCATCACAATAATCCATGAAACATTTCAGACCAAAGTTCCATACCCTTCTCATCACAATGCTCCATTAACCCTGTCATAACAATGCACCATGACACCTGCCATCACAATGATCCACGGCCTAGTCATCACAAGGTTCCATGATAATTCTCATTACAATGCTCAAGACCCCTGATATCATAATGCTCCATGCCCTTGTCATCACAAAGCTCCATGATGCATGTCATCAGAATGTTCCATGGCCTTCTCATCACAATGCTCCATGCCCTTGTCATCACAATGCTCCAAGACCTTTGTCATCACAATTCTCCATGCCCCATTTCATCTCAATGCTCCATGAAGTCTGTTATCACAATGCTCCAAGACCCTTGTAATCACAATGCTCCATGCCCCTTTTCATCTCAATGCTCCATGAACCCTGTCATCTCAATGCACCATGCACATCATCATAATGCTTCAGGCTATTGTCATCACAATGAAATCAATATTCTGCATGACCTCTGTCATCATAATGCTCCAAACCCTTGTGATCACAATGTTGCATAACACGTATCATCACAACACCCCATGACGCTTATCATCACAATTATCCATGGTCTTCTCATCACAATGCTCCATGATCTTTGTCATCACAATGCTCAATACACTTGTCATCACAATGCTCCCTGAACCTTGTCGTCAGTATGCTCTTTGAACCCTGTCATGACAAGTTTCCATGCATTTTTCATCACAATGATCCATGACCATTTCATCACAATGCTCCAAGGTCCCTGTAATCACAATGCTCGATGCCCTTGTCATCACAAAACTCCATGACCACTCTCATCACAACACTCAATGACACCTGACAACACAATAATCCGGGACCCTTGTCATCACAATGCTCCAAGACCACTGTCATCACAATACTCCATGAACATTTTCAGCCCAATGCTCCATGACCTTCTCATCACAATGCTCCATGCCCTTGTCATCACAATGCACCATATCCACTGTCATCACAATAATCTATGAAACTTGTCAGACCAGTGCTCAATGTCCCTGTCAACACAATGCTCCAAGACCCATGTAATCACAATGCTCCATGCTCTTGTCATCACAAAGCTCCATGACGCATGTCATCAGAATGTTCCATTGCCTTCTCCTCACAATGCTCCATGCCCTTGTCATCACAATGCTCCAAGACCCCTGTAATCACAATGCTCCATGCCCCTTTTCATCAGAATGCTCCACTAGACTAGTCATCACAAGTCTCCATGCTTAACTCATCACAGTGCTCCAAGACCTTGTCATCACCATGCTCCATTCCCTTGTCATCACAATGCTCCATGACCCCTGTCATCACAATACTCCATGAACATATTCAGCCCAGTGCTCCATGACATTCTCATCACAATGCTCCATGACAAATATCATCACAATGCTCCATGACCACAGTCATCACAACACCCCATGACACCTGACAACACAGTGATCTGAGACTCTTGTCATCGTAATGCTCCAAGACCCCTGTAATCACAATGCTCCATGACCCCTGTCATCAAAATTCTTCATGAATATTTTCAGCCCAATGCTCCATGACCCTTGTCATCAAAATGGTCCATGTCCTTGTTATCCCAATGCTCCATGACCCCTGTATTCACAGTACTCCGTGACGCTTGTCATCACAGTGCTCCATGACACCTGTCATCACAATGCTCCATGCCTTTGTCAGCAAAATGCTACATGACCTTGTCATTACAATGCTCTATGCGCTTGTCATCACAATACTCCATTACCATTGTCATCACAATCCTCCATGATCCTTGGGATCACATTGATTCATGCCCTTGTCATCACAGTGCTCCATGCTCCTTGAAATCAAAATGATCCATGACCTCTGTCATCACAATGTTCCAATCCCTTGTGATCACAATGTTCCAAAGCACTTGTCCTCACAACGCTCCATGATGCCTGTCATCACAATACTCCATGCCCTTTTCATCACAATGCTCCATGAACTTTGTCATCACAATTCTCAATAAACTTGTCCTCACAATGCTCCCTGACACTTGTCGTCATAATGCTCCTTGAAACCTGGCATGAAAAGGCTCCATGCCTTTTCATCACAAAGCCCCATGCCGTTTTCATCCCAATGCTCCATGCCATTGTCATCAAAATACTCCACAAGCTTGTCATCAGAATGCTCCCTGACCCTTGTCATCACAATGCTCCAAGCCATTGGCATCACAATGCTCCATTACCTTTTTCATCAGAATCCCTCATGACACTTGTCATCACAATGCTCCATGCCATTGTCATCACAATGGGCCATTACATATGTCATCACAATGCTCCCTGACACCTCTCTTCACAATACTGCATGACCTGGTCATCACAAAGTTCCATGCCCTTGTCATCACAATGCGCCATTGCAACTCTCATCACAATAATCCATGAAACTTATTAGACCAATGCTGCATGCCCATGTCATCACAATGCTCCATGCACTTGTTATCACAATGTTCCAAGACCCCTGTAATCAGAATGCTCCATGCCCCTTTTCATCAGTATGCTCCATGAGACTTGTCATCACAAGGCTCCATGGTTTTCTCATCACAATGCTCTAGGACATTGTCATCACAATTCTTCACGACATTGTCATGAAAATTCTCAATGGCCCTTGTCTTCATAATGCTCCAAGCCCTAGTCATCACAATGCTCCATTATATTTGTCATCACAATCCTCCATTACATTTGGCATCACAATGCTCCCTGCCATTGTCATCGCAATGGACCATGACATATGTCATCACAATGCCCCCTGACACCTGTCTTCACAATACTCCATGCCCTTGTCATCACAATGATCCATGCCCTTGTCATCACAATGCACCATGTCCTCTGTCATCACAATAATCTCTGAAACTAGTCAGAACAAAGCTCCATGCCCCTGTCATCACAATGTTTCTTGCCCTTTTCATCACAATGCTCCATGACCCCTGTCATCACAATGCTCCGTGACTCCAGTCATCACAATGCTTCATAACGTTTGTCATCACAACGGTCCATGTCCGAATCATCACAAGGCTCTGTGACTTTTTAAACAAAATGCCCTTGAACTTTTCATCACAATGCTCTGTGACCTTTGTCATCACTATACTCCATGTCTTTGTCAGAACAATGCTCCATAACCCTTGTCATCACAATGTGCCATGCGCTTTTCATCACAATGATCCAAAAACTTGTCATCGCTATGCTCCATAAACCTTGTAATCACAATGCTCCATGCACTTCTCATCCAAATGCTCTCTCACATGAGATATCACAATGTTCCATCACTAGTCATCACAATCCTCCCTCACCCCTGTTATCACAATATTCCATGACGCCTGTCATCACAATGCTACATCCCCTTATCAGCACAATGTTCCATGACCCCTGACATCACAATGTTCCATAACCCCTGTCATCAAAATGCTCTATGACCCTTTTCATCCCAAAGCTCCATGACCCCTGGCATCACAATGTTCTATAACCCCTGTCATCAAAAGGTTCCATTACACTTTTCATCAAATTGCTGCATGACCCTGTCATCAAAATGCTCCATGACCTTTGTCATCACAAAGCTCCATGACCTTTGGCATCACAATGCTACATGTCATTGTCATCACAATGCTCCATGAACCCTCTCATCACATTGCTTCATTCCCTTGTCATCACAAAGCTCCATGGCACTTGTCATCACATTGCTCGATGCCCTTCTCATCACAATAATCCATGCCCTTGTCATTACAATCCTCCATGACCCATGTATCACAGTGTACCGTGCCCTTGTCATCACAATGTGCCATGTCCACTCTCATCACAATAATCCATGAAACATTTCAGACCAAAGCTCAATGCCCTTCTCATCACAATGCTCCATTACTTCTGTCATAACAAGCTCCATGACCCCTGCCATCACAATGTTCCCGGGCCTTGTCATCACAAGGCTCCATGACCCTTGTCATCACAATGCTCCAAGACCCATGTAATCACAATGCTCCATGCCCTAGTCAAAAAAGCTCCATGACGCATGTCATCAGAATGTTCCATGGCCTTCTCCTCACAATGCTCCAAGCCCTTGTCAGCACAATGCTCCAAGACCCCCGTAATCACAATGCTCCATGCCCCTTTTCATCAGAATGCTCCATTAGACTTGTCATCACAAGTCTCCATGGTCATCTCATCACAATGCTCCATTCCCTTGTCATCACAATGCTCCATGACCCCTGTCATCACAATACTCCATGAATATTTTCAGCACAATGCTCCATGACCTTCTCATCACAATGCTCCATGACCAATATTATCACAATGCTCCATGACCACTGTCATCACAAAACTCCATGACACCTGACAACACAATGATCCGGGACACTTGTCATCACAATGCTCCAAGACCCCTGCAATCACAGTGCTCAATGTCCCCTGTCATCACAATACTCCATGCACATTTTCAGCCCAATGCTCCATGACACTTGTCATCACAATGATCCATGCCCTTGTCATCCCAATGCTCCATGACCCCTGTATTCACAATGCTCCTTGACGCTTGTCATCACAGTGCTCCATGACACATGTCATCACAATGCTCCATGCCTTTGTCAGCAAAATGCTACATGACATTGTCATTACAGTGCTCTTCACTTGTCATCACAATACTCCATTTCCATTGTCATCACAATCCTCCATAAACTTTGGGATCACATTGCTTCATGCCCTTGTCATCACAATGCTCCATGCTCCTTGAAATCATAATGATCCATGACCTCTGTCATCACAATGCTCCAAACACTTGTGATCACAATGTTCCATAACACTTGTCATCACAACGCTCCATGATGCCTGTCACCACAATACTCCATGCCCTTTTCATCACTATGCTCCTTGACCTTTGTCACCACAATTCTCAATACACTTGTCATCACAATGCTCCCTGACACTTGTCATCAGAATGCTCCTTGAAACCTGTCACGAAAAGGCTCCATGCCTTTTACATCACAATGCCCCATGCCATTTTCATCACAATGCTCCATGCCATTGTCATCAAAATACTCCACAAGCTTGTCATCAGAATGCTCCATGACCCTTGTCATCACAATTCTCCATGCACTTGTCAGCACAGTGCTCCCTGACCCTTGTCATCACAATGCTCCAAGCCATTGTCATCACAATGCTCCATGACCTTCGTCATCACAATGCTCAATACACTTGTCATCAACATGCTCCCTGACACTTGTTGTCTGTATGCTCCTTGAACCCTGTCATGACAAGGCTCCATGCCTTTTTCATCACAATGATTCATGCCCTTTTCATCACAATGCTCCAAGTCCCATGTAATCACAATGGTCCATGCCATTGTCATCACAAAGCACAATGACGCATGCCATCAGAATACTCCTAGGTCTTCTCCTCACAATGCTTCATGCCCATGTCTTCACAATGTTCCAAGACCCCTGTAATCACAATACTCCATTCCCCTTTTCATCAGTATACTCCATGAGACTTGTCATCACAAGGCTCCATGGTTTTGTCATCACAATGCTCCAGGACCTTGTCATCACAATGCTTCACGACCTTGTCATCAAAATTTTCAATGGCCCTTGTCATCATAATGTTTCAAGCCCTAATCATCAAAATGCTCCATTATATTTGTCATCACAATCCTCCATTACATTTGGTATCACAAAGCTCCATGCCATTGTCATCGCCATGGACCATGACATATGTCATCACAATACTCCCTGACACCTGTCTTCACAATACTCCATGACCTTATCATCACAATGCTCCATGCCCTTGTCATCACAATGCACCATGTCCTCTGTCATCACAATAATCTCTGAAACTAGTCAGACCAAAGCTCCATGCCCCTGTCATCACAATGTTCCATGCCCTTTTCATCACAGTGCTCCATGACCCCTGTCATCACAATGCTCCGTGACTCCAGTCATCACAATGCTTCATAACTTTTGTCATCACAACGGTCCATGTCCGCATCATCACAAGGCTCTGTGAATTTTTAAACAAAATGTCCTTGAACTTTTCATCACAATGCTCTGTGACCTTTGTCATCACTATACTCCATGTCTTTGTCAGAACAATGCTCCATAACCCTTGTCATCACAATGTGCCATGCGCTTTTCATCACAATGATCCAAAAATTTGTCATCGCTATGCTCCATAAACCTTGTAATCACAATGCTCCATGCACTTCTCATCCAAATGCTCTCTCACATGAGATATCACAATGTTCCATCACTAGTCATCACAATCCTCCCTCACCCCTGTTATCACAATATTCCATGACGCCTGTCATCACAATGCTACATCCCCTTATCAGCACAATGTTCCATGTCCCCTGACATCACAATGTTCCATAACCCCTGTCATCAAAATGCTCTATGACCCTTTTCATCCCAAAGCTCCATGACCCCTGGCATCACAATGTTCTATAACCCCTGTCATCAAAAGGTTCCATTACACTTTTCATCAAATTGCTGCATGACCCTGTCATCAAAATGCTCCATGACTTTTGTCATCACAAAGCTCCATGACCTTTGGCATCACAATGCTACATGTCATTGTCATCACAATGCTCCATGAACCCTCTCATCACAATAATCCATGAAACATTTCAGACCAAAGTTCCATACCCTTCTCATCACAATGCTCCATTAACCCTGTCATAACAATGCACCATGACACCTGCCATCACAATGATCCACGGCCTAGTCATCACAAGGTTCCATGATAATTCTCATTACAATGCTCAAGACCCCTGATATCATAATGCTCCATGCCCTTGTCATCACAAAGCTCCATGATGCATGTCATCAGAATGTTCCATGGCCTTCTCATCACAATGCTCCATGCCCTTGTCATCACAATGCTCCAAGACCCTTGTCATCACAATGCTCCATGCCCCATTTCATCTCAATGCTCCATGAAGTCTGTTATCACAATGCTCCAAGACCCTTGTAATCACAATGCTCCATGCCCCTTTTCATCTCAATGCTCCATGAACCCTGTCATCTCAATGCACCATGCACATCATCATAATGCTTCAGGCTATTGTCATCACAATGAAATCAATATTCTGCATGACCTCTTTCATCATAATGCTCCAAACCCTTGTGATCACAATGTTGCATAACACGTATCATCACAACACCCCATGACGCTCATCATCACAATTATCCATGGTCTTCTCATCACAATGCTCCATGATCTTTGTCATCACAATGCTCAATACACTTGTCATCACAATGCTCCCTGAACCTTGTCGTCAGTATGCTCTTTGAACCCTGTCATGACAAGTTTCCATGCATTTTTCATCACAATGATCCATGACCATTTCATCACAATGCTCCAAGGTCCCTGTAATCACAATGCTCGATGCCCTTGTCATCACAAAACTCCATGACCACTCTCATCACAACACTCAATGACACCTGACAACACAATAATCCGGGACCCTTGTCATCACAATGCTCCAAGACCACTGTCATCACAATACTCCATGAACATTTTCAGACCAATGCTCCATGACCTTCTCATCACAATGCTCCATGCCCTTGTCATCACAATGCACCATATCCACTGTCATCACAATAATCTATAAAACTTGTCAGACCAGTGCTCAATGTCCCTGTCAACACAATGCTCCAAGACCCATGTAATCACAATGCTCCATGCTCTTGTCATCACAAAGCTCCATGACGCATGTCATCAGAATGTTCCATTGCCTTCTCCTCACAATGCTCCATGCCCTTGTCATCACAATGCTCCAAGACCCCTGTAATCACAATGCTCCATGCCCCTTTTCATCAGAATGCTCCACTAGACTAGTCATCACAAGTCTCCATGCTTAACTCATCACAGTGCTCCAAGACCTTGTCATCACCATGCTCCATTCCCTTGTCATCACAATGCTCCATGACCCCTGTCATCACAATAATCCATGAACATATTCAGCCCAGTGCTCCATGACATTCTCATCACAATGCTCCATGACAAATATCATCACAATGCTCCATGACCACAGTCATCACAACACCCCATGACACCTGACAACACAGTGATCTGAGACCCTTGTCATCGTAATGCTCCAAGACCCCTGTAATCACAATGCTCCATGACCCCTGTCATCAAAATTCTTCATGAATATTTTCAGCCCAATGCTCCATGACCCTTGTCATCAAAATGGTCCATGTCCTTGTTATCCCAATGCTCCATGACCCCTGTATTCACAGTACTCCGTGACGCTTGTCATCACAGTGCTCCATGACACCTGTCATCACAATGCTCCATGCCTTTGTCAGCAAAATGCTACATGACCTTGTCATTACAATGCTCTATGCGCTTGTCATCACAATACTCCATTACCATTGTCATCACAATCCTCCATGATCCTTGGGATCACATTGATTCATGCCCTTGTCATCACAGTGCTCCATGCTCCTTGAAATCAAAATGATCCATGACCTCTGTCATCACAATGTTCCAATCCCTTGTGATCACAATGTTCCAAAGCACTTGTCCTCACAACGCTCCATGATGCCTGTCATCACAATACTCCATGCCCTTTTCATCACAATGCTCCATGAACTTTGTCATCACAATTCTCAATAAACTTGTCCTCACAATGCTCCCTGACACTTGTCGTCATAATGCTCCTTGAAACCTGGCACGAAAAGGCTCCATGCCTTTTCATCACAAAGCCCCATGCCGTTTTCATCCCAATGCTCCATGCCATTGTCATCAAAATACTCCACAAGCTTGTCATCAGAATGCTCCCTGACCCTTGTCATCACAATGCTCCAAGCCATTGGCATCACAATGCTCCATTACCTTTTTCATCAGAATCCCTCATGACACTTGTCATCACAATGCTCCATGCCATTGTCATCACAATGGGCCATTACATATATCATCACAATGCTCCCTGACACCTCTCTTCACAATACTGCATGACCTGGTCATCACAAAGTTCCATGCCCTTGTCATCACAATGCGCCATTGCAACTCTCATCACAATAATCCATGAAACTTATTAGACCAATGCTGCATGCCCATGTCATCACAATGCTCCATGCACTTGTTATCACAATGTTCCAAGACCCCTGTAATCAGAATGCTCCATGCCCCTTTTCATCAGTATGCTCCATGAGACTTGTCATCACAAGGCTCCATGGTTTTCTCATCACAATGCTCCAGGACCTTGTCATCACAATTCTTCACGACATTGTCATGAAAATTCTCAATGGCCCTTGTCTTCATAATGCTCCAAGCCCTAGTCATCACAATGCTCCATTATATTTGTCATCACAATCCTCCATTACATTTGGCATCACAATGCTCCCTGCCATTGTCATCGCAATGGACCATGACATATGTCATCACAATGCCCCCTGACACCTGTCTTCACAATACTCCATGCCCTTGTCATCACAATGATCCATGCCCTTGTCATCACAATGCACCATGTCCTCTGTCATCACAATAATCTCTGAAACTAGTCAGAACAAAGCTCCATGCCCCTGTCATCACAATGTTTCTTGCCCTTTTCATCACAATGCTCCATGACCCCTGTCATCACAATGCTCCGTGACTCCAGTCATCACAATGCTTCATAACGTTTGTCATCACAACGGTCCATGTCCGAATCATCACAAGGCTCTGTGACTTTTTAAACAAAATGCCCTTGAACTTTTCATCACAATGCTCTGTGACCTTTGTCATCACTATACTCCATGTCTTTGTCAGAACAATGCTCCATAACCCTTGTCATCACAATGTGCCATGCGCTTTTCATCACAATGATCCAAAAACTTGTCATCGCTATGCTCCATAAACCTTGTAATCACAATGCTCCATGCACTTCTCATCCAAATGCTCTCTCACATGAGATATCACAATGTTCCATCACTAGTCATCACAATCCTCCCTCACCCCTGTTATCACAATATTCCATGACGCCTGTCATCACAATGCTACATCCCCTTATCAGCACAATGTTCCATGACCCCTGACATCACAATGTTCCATAACCCCTGTCATCAAAATGCTCTATGACCCTTTTCATCCCAAAGCTCCATGACCCCTGGCATCACAATGTTCTATAACCCCTGTCATCAAAAGGTTCCATTACACTTTTCATCAAATTGCTGCATGACCCTGTCATCAAAATGCTCCATGACCTTTGTCATCACAAAGCTCCATGACCTTTGGCATCACAATGCTACATGTCATTGTCATCACAATGCTCCATGAACCCTCTCATCACATTGCTTCATTCCCTTGTCATCACAAAGCTCCATGGCACTTGTCATCACATTGCTCGATGCCCTTCTCATCACAATAATCCATGCCCTTGTCATTACAATCCTCCATGACCCATGTATCACAGTGTACCGTGCCCTTGTCATCACAATGTGCCATGTCCACTCTCATCACAATAATCCATGAAACATTTCAGACCAAAGCTCAATGCCCTTCTCATCACAATGCTCCATTACTTCTGTCATAACAAGCTCCATGACCCCTGCCATCACAATGTTCCCGGGCCTTGTCATCACAAGGCTCCATGACCCTTGTCATCACAATGCTCCAAGACCCATGTAATCACAATGCTCCATGCCCTAGTCAAAAAAGCTCCATGACGCATGTCATCAGAATGTTCCATGGCCTTCTCCTCACAATGCTCCAAGCCCTTGTCAGCACAATGCTCCAAGACCCCCGTAATCACAATGCTCCATGCCCCTTTTCATCAGAATGCTCCATTAGACTTGTCATCACAAGTCTCCATGGTCATCTCATCACAATGCTCCATTCCCTTGTCATCACAATGCTCCATGACCCCTGTCATCACAATACTCCATGAATATTTTCAGCACAATGCTCCATGACCTTCTCATCACAATGCTCCATGACCAATATTATCACAATGCTCCATGACCACTGTCATCACAAAACTCCATGACACCTGACAACACAATGATCCGGGACACTTGTCATCACAATGCTCCAAGACCCCTGCAATCACAGTGCTCAATGTCCCCTGTCATCACAATACTCCATGCACATTTTCAGCCCAATGCTCCATGACACTTGTCATCACAATGATCCATGCCCTTGTCATCCCAATGCTCCATGACCCCTGTATTCACAATGCTCCTTGACGCTTGTCATCACAGTGCTCCATGACACATGTCATCACAATGCTCCATGCCTTTGTCAGCAAAATGCTACATGACATTGTCATTACAGTGCTCTTCACTTGTCATCACAATACTCCATTTCCATTGTCATCACAATCCTCCATAAACTTTGGGATCACATTGCTTCATGCCCTTGTCATCACAATGCTCCATGCTCCTTGAAATCATAATGATCCATGACCTCTGTCATCACAATGCTCCAAACACTTGTGATCACAATGTTCCATAACACTTGTCATCACAACGCTCCATGATGCCTGTCACCACAATACTCCATGCCCTTTTCATCACTATGCTCCTTGACCTTTGTCACCACAATTCTCAATACACTTGTCATCACAATGCTCCCTGACACTTGTCATCAGAATGCTCCTTGAAACCTGTCACGAAAAGGCTCCATGCCTTTTACATCACAATGCCCCATGCCATTTTCATCACAATGCTCCATGCCATTGTCATCAAAATACTCCACAAGCTTGTCATCAGAATGCTCCATGACCCTTGTCATCACAATTCTCCATGCACTTGTCAGCACAGTGCTCCCTGACCCTTGTCATCACAATGCTCCAAGCCATTGTCATCACAATGCTCCATGACCTTCGTCATCACAATGCTCAATACACTTGTCATCAACATGCTCCCTGACACTTGTTGTCTGTATGCTCCTTGAACCCTGTCATGACAAGGCTCCATGCCTTTTTCATCACAATGATTCATGCCCTTTTCATCACAATGCTCCAAGTCCCATGTAATCACAATGGTCCATGCCATTGTCATCACAAAGCACAATGACGCATGCCATCAGAATACTCCTAGGTCTTCTCCTCACAATGCTTCATGCCCATGTCTTCACAATGTTCCAAGACCCCTGTAATCACAATACTCCATTCCCCTTTTCATCAGTATACTCCATGAGACTTGTCATCACAAGGCTCCATGGTTTTGTCATCACAATGCTCCAGGACCTTGTCATCACAATGCTTCACGACCTTGTCATCAAAATTTTCAATGGCCCTTGTCATCATAATGTTTCAAGCCCTAATCATCAAAATGCTCCATTATATTTGTCATCACAATCCTCCATTACATTTGGTATCACAAAGCTCCATGCCATTGTCATCGCCATGGACCATGACATATGTCATCACAATACTCCCTGACACCTGTCTTCACAATACTCCATGACCTTATCATCACAATGCTCCATGCCCTTGTCATCACAATGCACCATGTCCTCTGTCATCACAATAATCTCTGAAACTAGTCAGACCAAAGCTCCATGCCCCTGTCATCACAATGTTCCATGCCCTTTTCATCACAGTGCTCCATGACCCCTGTCATCACAATGCTCCGTGACTCCAGTCATCACAATGCTTCATAACTTTTGTCATCACAACGGTCCATGTCCGCATCATCACAAGGCTCTGTGAATTTTTAAACAAAATGTCCTTGAACTTTTCATCACAATGCTCTGTGACCTTTGTCATCACTATACTCCATGTCTTTGTCAGAACAATGCTCCATAACCCTTGTCATCACAATGTGCCATGCGCTTTTCATCACAATGATCCAAAAATTTGTCATCGCTATGCTCCATAAACCTTGTAATCACAATGCTCCATGCACTTCTCATCCAAATGCTCTCTCACATGAGATATCACAATGTTCCATCACTAGTCATCACAATCCTCCCTCACCCCTGTTATCACAATATTCCATGACGCCTGTCATCACAATGCTACATCCCCTTATCAGCACAATGTTCCATGACCCCTGACATCACAATGTTCCATAACCCCTGTCATCAAAATGCTCTATGACCCTTTTCATCCCAAAGCTCCATGACCCCTGGCATCACAATGTTCTATAACCCCTGTCATCAAAAGGTTCCATTACACTTTTCATCAAATTGCTGCATGACCCTGTCATCAAAATGCTCCATGACTTTTGTCATCACAAAGCTCCATGACCTTTGGCATCACAATGCTACATGTCATTGTCATCACAATGCTCCATGAACCCTCTCATCACAATAATCCATGAAACATTTCAGACCAAAGTTCCATACCCTTCTCATCACAATGCTCCATTAACCCTGTCATAACAATGCACCATGACACCTGCCATCACAATGATCCACGGCCTAGTCATCACAAGGTTCCATGATAATTCTCATTACAATGCTCAAGACCCCTGATATCATAATGCTCCATGCCCTTGTCATCACAAAGCTCCATGATGCATGTCATCAGAATGTTCCATGGCCTTCTCATCACAATGCTCCATGCCCTTGTCATCACAATGCTCCAAGACCCTTGTCATCACAATGCTCCATGCCCCATTTCATCTCAATGCTCCATGAAGTCTGTTATCACAATGCTCCAAGACCCTTGTAATCACAATGCTCCATGCCCCTTTTCATCTCAATGCTCCATGAACCCTGTCATCTCAATGCACCATGCACATCATCATAATGCTTCAGGCTATTGTCATCACAATGAAATCAATATTCTGCATGACCTCTGTCATCATAATGCTCCAAACCCTTGTGATCACAATGTTGCATAACACGTATCATCACAACACCCCATGACGCTCATCATCACAATTATCCATGGTCTTCTCATCACAATGCTCCATGATCTTTGTCATCACAATGCTCAATACACTTGTCATCACAATGCTCCCTGAACCTTGTCGTCAGTATGCTCTTTGAACCCTGTCATGACAAGTTTCCATGCATTTTTCATCACAATGATCCATGACCATTTCATCACAATGCTCCAAGGTCCCTGTAATCACAATGCTCGATGCCCTTGTCATCACAAAACTCCATGACCACTCTCATCACAACACTCAATGACACCTGACAACACAATAATCCGGGACCCTTGTCATCACAATGCTCCAAGACCACTGTCATCACAATACTCCATGAACATTTTCAGACCAATGCTCCATGACCTTCTCATCACAATGCTCCATGCCCTTGTCATCACAATGCACCATATCCACTGTCATCACAATAATCTATAAAACTTGTCAGACCAGTGCTCAATGTCCCTGTCAACACAATGCTCCAAGACCCATGTAATCACAATGCTCCATGCTCTTGTCATCACAAAGCTCCATGACGCATGTCATCAGAATGTTCCATTGCCTTCTCCTCACAATGCTCCATGCCCTTGTCATCACAATGCTCCAAGACCCCTGTAATCACAATGCTCCATGCCCCTTTTCATCAGAATGCTCCACTAGACTAGTCATCACAAGTCTCCATGCTTAACTCATCACAGTGCTCCAAGACCTTGTCATCACCATGCTCCATTCCCTTGTCATCACAATGCTCCATGACCCCTGTCATCACAATACTCCATGAACATATTCAGCCCAGTGCTCCATGACATTCTCATCACAATGCTCCATGACAAATATCATCACAATGCTCCATGACCACAGTCATCACAACACCCCATGACACCTGACAACACAGTGATCTGAGACCCTTGTCATCGTAATGCTCCAAGACCCCTGTAATCACAATGCTCCATGACCCCTGTCATCAAAATTCTTCATGAATATTTTCAGCCCAATGCTCCATGACCCTTGTCATCAAAATGGTCCATGTCCTTGTTATCCCAATGCTCCATGACCCCTGTATTCACAGTACTCCGTGACGCTTGTCATCACAGTGCTCCATGACACCTGTCATCACAATGCTCCATGCCTTTGTCAGCAAAATGCTACATGACCTTGTCATTACAATGCTCTATGCGCTTGTCATCACAATACTCCATTACCATTGTCATCACAATCCTCCATGATCCTTGGGATCACATTGATTCATGCCCTTGTCATCACAGTGCTCCATGCTCCTTGAAATCAAAATGATCCATGACCTCTGTCATCACAATGTTCCAATCCCTTGTGATCACAATGTTCCAAAGCACTTGTCCTCACAACGCTCCATGATGCCTGTCATCACAATACTCCATGCCCTTTTCATCACAATGCTCCATGAACTTTGTCATCACAATTCTCAATAAACTTGTCCTCACAATGCTCCCTGACACTTGTCGTCATAATGCTCCTTGAAACCTGGCACGAAAAGGCTCCATGCCTTTTCATCACAAAGCCCCATGCCGTTTTCATCCCAATGCTCCATGCCATTGTCATCAAAATACTCCACAAGCTTGTCATCAGAATGCTCCCTGACCCTTGTCATCACAATGCTCCAAGCCATTGGCATCACAATGCTCCATTACCTTTTTCATCAGAATCCCTCATGACACTTGTCATCACAATGCTCCATGCCATTGTCATCACAATGGGCCATTACATATGTCATCACAATGCTCCCTGACACCTCTCTTCACAATACTGCATGACCTGGTCATCACAAAGTTCCATGCCCTTGTCATCACAATGCGCCATTGCAACTCTCATCACAATAATCCATGAAACTTATTAGACCAATGCTGCATGCCCATGTCATCACAATGCTCCATGCACTTGTTATCACAATGTTCCAAGACCCCTGTAATCAGAATGCTCCATGCCCCTTTTCATCAGTATGCTCCATGAGACTTGTCATCACAAGGCTCCATGGTTTTCTCATCACAATGCTCCAGGACCTTGTCATCACAATTCTTCACGACATTGTCATGAAAATTCTCAATGGCCCTTGTCTTCATAATGCTCCAAGCCCTAGTCATCACAATGCTCCATTATATTTGTCATCACAATCCTCCATTACATTTGGCATCACAATGCTCCCTGCCATTGTCATCGCAATGGACCATGACATATGTCATCACAATGCCCCCTGACACCTGTCTTCACAATACTCCATGCCCTTGTCATCACAATGATCCATGCCCTTGTCATCACAATGCACCATGTCCTCTGTCATCACAATAATCTCTGAAACTAGTCAGAACAAAGCTCCATGCCCCTGTCATCACAATGTTTCTTGCCCTTTTCATCACAATGCTCCATGACCCCTGTCATCACAATGCTCCGTGACTCCAGTCATCACAATGCTTCATAACGTTTGTCATCACAACGGTCCATGTCCGAATCATCACAAGGCTCTGTGACTTTTTAAACAAAATGCCCTTGAACTTTTCATCACAATGCTCTGTGACCTTTGTCATCACTATACTCCATGTCTTTGTCAGAACAATGCTCCATAACCCTTGTCATCACAATGTGCCATGCGCTTTTCATCACAATGATCCAAAAACTTGTCATCGCTATGCTCCATAAACCTTGTAATCACAATGCTCCATGCACTTCTCATCCAAATGCTCTCTCACATGAGATATCACAATGTTCCATCACTAGTCATCACAATCCTCCCTCACCCCTGTTATCACAATATTCCATGACGCCTGTCATCACAATGCTACATCCCCTTATCAGCACAATGTTCCATGACCCCTGACATCACAATGTTCCATAACCCCTGTCATCAAAATGCTCTATGACCCTTTTCATCCCAAAGCTCCATGACCCCTGGCATCACAATGTTCTATAACCCCTGTCATCAAAAGGTTCCATTACACTTTTCATCAAATTGCTGCATGACCCTGTCATCAAAATGCTCCATGACCTTTGTCATCACAAAGCTCCATGACCTTTGGCATCACAATGCTACATGTCATTGTCATCACAATGCTCCATGAACCCTCTCATCACATTGCTTCATGCCCTTGTCATCACAAAGCTCCATGGCACTTGTCATCACATTGCTCGATGCCCTTCTCATCACAATAATCCATGCCCTTGTCATTACAATCCTACATGACCCATGTATCACAGTGTACCGTGCCCTTGTCATCACAATGTGCCATGTCCACTCTCATCACAATAATCCATGAAACATTTCAGACCAAAGCTCAATGCCCTTCTCATCACAATGCTCCATTACTTCTGTCATAACAAGCTCCATGACCCCTGCCATCACAATGTTCCCGGGCCTTGTCATCACAAGGCTCCATGACCCTTGTCATCACAATGCTCCAAGACCCATGTAATCACAATGCTCCATGCCCTAGTCAAAAAAGCTCCATGACGCATGTCATCAGAATGTTCCATGGCCTTCTCCTCACAATGCTCCAAGCCCTTGTCAGCACAATGCTCCAAGACCCCCGTAATCACAATGCTCCATGCCCCTTTTCATCAGAATGCTCCATTAGACTTGTCATCACAAGTCTCCATGGTCATCTCATCACAATGCTCCATTCCCTTGTCATCACAATGCTCCATGACCCCTGTCATCACAATACTCCATGAATATTTTCAGCACAATGCTCCATGACCTTCTCATCACAATGCTCCATGACCAATATTATCACAATGCTCCATGACCACTGTCATCACAAAACTCCATGACACCTGACAACACAATGATCCGGGACACTTGTCATCACAATGCTCCAAGACCCCTGCAATCACAGTGCTCAATGTCCCCTGTCATCACAATACTCCATGCACATTTTCAGCCCAATGCTCCATGACACTTGTCATCACAATGATCCATGCCCTTGTCATCCCAATGCTCCATGACCCCTGTATTCACAATGCTCCTTGACGCTTGTCATCACAGTGCTCCATGACACATGTCATCACAATGCTCCATGCCTTTGTCAGCAAAATGCTACATGACATTGTCATTACAGTGCTCTTCACTTGTCATCACAATACTCCATTTCCATTGTCATCACAATCCTCCATAAACTTTGGGATCACATTGCTTCATGCCCTTGTCATCACAATGCTCCATGCTCCTTGAAATCATAATGATCCATGACCTCTGTCATCACAATGCTCCAAACACTTGTGATCACAATGTTCCATAACACTTGTCATCACAACGCTCCATGATGCCTGTCACCACAATACTCCATGCCCTTTTCATCACTATGCTCCTTGACCTTTGTCACCACAATTCTCAATACACTTGTCATCACAATGCTCCCTGACACTTGTCATCAGAATGCTCCTTGAAACCTGTCACGAAAAGGCTCCATGCCTTTTACATCACAATGCCCCATGCCATTTTCATCACAATGCTCCATGCCATTGTCATCAAAATACTCCACAAGCTTGTCATCAGAATGCTCCATGACCCTTGTCATCACAATTCTCCATGCACTTGTCAGCACAGTGCTCCCTGACCCTTGTCATCACAATGCTCCAAGCCATTGTCATCACAATGCTCCATGACCTTCGTCATCACAATGCTCAATACACTTGTCATCAACATGCTCCCTGACACTTGTTGTCTGTATGCTCCTTGAACCCTGTCATGACAAGGCTCCATGCCTTTTTCATCACAATGATTCATGCCCTTTTCATCACAATGCTCCAAGTCCCATGTAATCACAATGGTCCATGCCATTGTCATCACAAAGCACAATGACGCATGCCATCAGAATACTCCTAGGTCTTCTCCTCACAATGCTTCATGCCCATGTCTTCACAATGTTCCAAGACCCCTGTAATCACAATACTCCATTCCCCTTTTCATCAGTATACTCCATGAGACTTGTCATCACAAGGCTCCATGGTTTTGTCATCACAATGCTCCAGGACCTTGTCATCACAATGCTTCACGACCTTGTCATCAAAATTTTCAATGGCCCTTGTCATCATAATGTTTCAAGCCCTAATCATCAAAATGCTCCATTATATTTGTCATCACAATCCTCCATTACATTTGGTATCACAAAGCTCCATGCCATTGTCATCGCCATGGACCATGACATATGTCATCACAATACTCCCTGACACATGTCTTCACAATACTCCATGACCTTATCATCACAATGCTCCATGCCCTTGTCATCACAATGCACCATGTCCTCTGTCATCACAATAATCTCTGAAACTAGTCAGACCAAAGCTCCATGCCCCTGTCATCACAATGTTCCATGCCCTTTTCATCACAGTGCTCCATGACCCCTGTCATCACAATGCTCCGTGACTCCAGTCATCACAATGCTTCATAACGTTTGTCATCACAACGGTCCATGTCCGCATCATCACAAGGCTCTGTGACTTTTTAAACAAAATGTCCTTGAACTTTTCATCACAATGCTCTGTGACCTTTGTCATCACTATACTCCATGTCTTTGTCAGAACAATGCTCCATAACCCTTGTCATCACAATGTGCCATGCGCTTTTCATCACAAGGATCCAAAAATTTGTCATCGCTATGCTCCATAAACCTTGTAATCACAATGCTCCATGCACTTCTCATCCAAATGCTCTCTCACATGAGATATCACAATGTTCCATCACTAGTCATCACAATCCTCCCTCACCCCTGTTATCACAATATTCCATGACGCCTGTCATCACAATGCTACATCCCCTTATCAGCACAATGTTCCATGACCCCTGACATCACAATGTTCCATAACCCCTGTCATCAAAATGCTCTATGACCCTTTTCATCCCAAAGCTCCATGACCCCTGGCATCACAATGTTCTATAACCCCTGTCATCAAAAGGTTCCATTACACTTTTCATCAAATTGCTGCATGACCCTGTCATCAAAATGCTCCATGACTTTTGTCATCACAAAGCTCCATGACCTTTGGCATCACAATGCTACATGTCATTGTCATCACAATGCTCCATGAACCCTCTCATCACAATAATCCATGAAACATTTCAGACCAAAGTTCCATACCCTTCTCATCACAATGCTCCATTAACCCTGTCATAACAATGCACCATGACACCTGCCATCACAATGATCCACGGCCTAGTCATCACAAGGTTCCATGATAATTCTCATTACAATGCTCAAGACCCCTGATATCATAATGCTCCATGCCCTTGTCATCACAAAGCTCCATGATGCATGTCATCAGAATGTTCCATGGCCTTCTCATCACAATGCTCCATGCCCTTGTCATCACAATGCTCCAAGACCTTTGTCATCACAATTCTCCATGCCCCATTTCATCTCAATGCTCCATGAAGTCTGTTATCACAATGCTCCAAGACCCTTGTAATCACAATGCTCCATGCCCCTTTTCATCTCAATGCTCCATGAACCCTGTCATCTCAATGCACCATGCACATCATCATAATGCTTCAGGCTATTGTCATCACAATGAAATCAATATTCTGCATGACCTCTGTCATCATAATGCTCCAAACCCTTGTGATCACAATGTTGCATAACACGTATCATCACAACACCCCATGACGCTTATCATCACAATTATCCATGGTCTTCTCATCACAATGCTCCATGATCTTTGTCATCACAATGCTCAATACACTTGTCATCACAATGCTCCCTGAACCTTGTCGTCAGTATGCTCTTTGAACCCTGTCATGACAAGTTTCCATGCATTTTTCATCACAATGATCCATGACCATTTCATCACAATGCTCCAAGGTCCCTGTAATCACAATGCTCGATGCCCTTGTCATCACAAAACTCCATGACCACTCTCATCACAACACTCAATGACACCTGACAACACAATAATCCGGGACCCTTGTCATCACAATGCTCCAAGACCACTGTCATCACAATACTCCATGAACATTTTCAGCCCAATGCTCCATGACCTTCTCATCACAATGCTCCATGCCCTTGTCATCACAATGCACCATATCCACTGTCATCACAATAATCTATGAAACTTGTCAGACCAGTGCTCAATGTCCCTGTCAACACAATGCTCCAAGACCCATGTAATCACAATGCTCCATGCTCTTGTCATCACAAAGCTCCATGACGCATGTCATCAGAATGTTCCATTGCCTTCTCCTCACAATGCTCCATGCCCTTGTCATCACAATGCTCCAAGACCCCTGTAATCACAATGCTCCATGCCCCTTTTCATCAGAATGCTCCACTAGACTAGTCATCACAAGTCTCCATGCTTAACTCATCACAGTGCTCCAAGACCTTGTCATCACCATGCTCCATTCCCTTGTCATCACAATGCTCCATGACCCCTGTCATCACAATACTCCATGAACATATTCAGCCCAGTGCTCCATGACATTCTCATCACAATGCTCCATGACAAATATCATCACAATGCTCCATGACCACAGTCATCACAACACCCCATGACACCTGACAACACAGTGATCTGAGACCCTTGTCATCGTAATGCTCCAAGACCCCTGTAATCACAATGCTCCATGACCCCTGTCATCAAAATTCTTCATGAATATTTTCAGCCCAATGCTCCATGACCCTTGTCATCAAAATGGTCCATGTCCTTGTTATCCCAATGCTCCATGACCCCTGTATTCACAGTACTCCGTGACGCTTGTCATCACAGTGCTCCATGACACCTGTCATCACAATGCTCCATGCCTTTGTCAGCAAAATGCTACATGACCTTGTCATTACAATGCTCTATGCGCTTGTCATCACAATACTCCATTACCATTGTCATCACAATCCTCCATGATCCTTGGGATCACATTGATTCATGCCCTTGTCATCACAGTGCTCCATGCTCCTTGAAATCAAAATGATCCATGACCTCTGTCATCACAATGTTCCAATCCCTTGTGATCACAATGTTCCAAAGCACTTGTCCTCACAACGCTCCATGATGCCTGTCATCACAATACTCCATGCCCTTTTCATCACAATGCTCCATGAACTTTGTCATCACAATTCTCAATAAACTTGTCCTCACAATGCTCCCTGACACTTGTCGTCATAATGCTCCTTGAAACCTGGCATGAAAAGGCTCCATGCCTTTTCATCACAAAGCCCCATGCCGTTTTCATCCCAATGCTCCATGCCATTGTCATCAAAATACTCCACAAGCTTGTCATCAGAATGCTCCCTGACCCTTGTCATCACAATGCTCCAAGCCATTGGCATCACAATGCTCCATTACCTTTTTCATCAGAATCCCTCATGACACTTGTCATCACAATGCTCCATGCCATTGTCATCACAATGGGCCATTACATATGTCATCACAATGCTCCCTGACACCTCTCTTCACAATACTGCATGACCTGGTCATCACAAAGTTCCATGCCCTTGTCATCACAATGCGCCATTGCAACTCTCATCACAATAATCCATGAAACTTATTAGACCAATGCTGCATGCCCATGTCATCACAATGCTCCATGCACTTGTTATCACAATGTTCCAAGACCCCTGTAATCAGAATGCTCCATGCCCCTTTTCATCAGTATGCTCCATGAGACTTGTCATCACAAGGCTCCATGGTTTTCTCATCACAATGCTCTAGGACATTGTCATCACAATTCTTCACGACATTGTCATGAAAATTCTCAATGGCCCTTGTCTTCATAATGCTCCAAGCCCTAGTCATCACAATGCTCCATTATATTTGTCATCACAATCCTCCATTACATTTGGCATCACAATGCTCCCTGCCATTGTCATCGCAATGGACCATGACATATGTCATCACAATGCCCCCTGACACCTGTCTTCACAATACTCCATGCCCTTGTCATCACAATGATCCATGCCCTTGTCATCACAATGCACCATGTCCTCTGTCATCACAATAATCTCTGAAACTAGTCAGAACAAAGCTCCATGCCCCTGTCATCACAATGTTTCTTGCCCTTTTCATCACAATGCTCCATGACCCCTGTCATCACAATGCTCCGTGACTCCAGTCATCACAATGCTTCATAACGTTTGTCATCACAACGGTCCATGTCCGAATCATCACAAGGCTCTGTGACTTTTTAAACAAAATGCCCTTGAACTTTTCATCACAATGCTCTGTGACCTTTGTCATCACTATACTCCATGTCTTTGTCAGAACAATGCTCCATAACCCTTGTCATCACAATGTGCCATGCGTTTTTCATCACAATGATCCAAAAACTTGTCATCGCTATGCTCCATAAACCTTGTAATCACAATGCTCCATGCACTTCTCATCCAAATGCTCTCTCACATGAGATATCACAATGTTCCATCACTAGTCATCACAATCCTCCCTCACCCCTGTTATCACAATATTCCATGACGCCTGTCATCACAATGCTACATCCCCTTATCAGCACAATGTTCCATGACCCCTGACATCACAATGTTCCATAACCCCTGTCATCAAAATGCTCTATGACCCTTTTCATCCCAAAGCTCCATGACCCCTGGCATCACAATGTTCTATAACCCCTGTCATCAAAAGGTTCCATTACACTTTTCATCAAATTGCTGCATGACCCTGTCATCAAAATGCTCCATGACCTTTGTCATCACAAAGCTCCATGACCTTTGGCATCACAATGCTACATGTCATTGTCATCACAATGCTCCATGAACCCTCTCATCACATTGCTTCATTCCCTTGTCATCACAAAGCTCCATGGCACTTGTCATCACATTGCTCGATGCCCTTCTCATCACAATAATCCATGCCCTTGTCATTACAATCCTCCATGACCCATGTATCACAGTGTACCGTGCCCTTGTCATCACAATGTGCCATGTCCACTCTCATCACAATAATCCATGAAACATTTCAGACCAAAGCTCAATGCCCTTCTCATCACAATGCTCCATTACTTCTGTCATAACAAGCTCCATGACCCCTGCCATCACAATGTTCCCGGGCCTTGTCATCACAAGGCTCCATGACCCTTGTCATCACAATGCTCCAAGACCCATGTAATCACAATGCTCCATGCCCTAGTCAAAAAAGCTCCATGACGCATGTCATCAGAATGTTCCATGGCCTTCTCCTCACAATGCTCCAAGCCCTTGTCAGCACAATGCTCCAAGACCCCCGTAATCACAATGCTCCATGCCCCTTTTCATCAGAATGCTCCATTAGACTTGTCATCACAAGTCTCCATGGTCATCTCATCACAATGCTCCATTCCCTTGTCATCACAATGCTCCATGACCCCTGTCATCACAATACTCCATGAATATTTTCAGCACAATGCTCCATGACCTTCTCATCACAATGCTCCATGACCAATATTATCACAATGCTCCATGACCACTGTCATCACAAAACTCCATGACACCTGACAACACAATGATCCGGGACACTTGTCATCACAATGCTCCAAGACCCCTGCAATCACAGTGCTCAATGTCCCCTGTCATCACAATACTCCATGCACATTTTCAGCCCAATGCTCCATGACACTTGTCATCACAATGATCCATGCCCTTGTCATCCCAATGCTCCATGACCCCTGTATTCACAATGCTCCTTGACGCTTGTCATCACAGTGCTCCATGACACATGTCATCACAATGCTCCATGCCTTTGTCAGCAAAATGCTACATGACATTGTCATTACAGTGCTCTTCACTTGTCATCACAATACTCCATTTCCATTGTCATCACAATCCTCCATAAACTTTGGGATCACATTGCTTCATGCCCTTGTCATCACAATGCTCCATGCTCCTTGAAATCATAATGATCCATGACCTCTGTCATCACAATGCTCCAAACACTTGTGATCACAATGTTCCATAACACTTGTCATCACAACGCTCCATGATGCCTGTCACCACAATACTCCATGCCCTTTTCATCACTATGCTCCTTGACCTTTGTCACCACAATTCTCAATACACTTGTCATCACAATGCTCCCTGACACTTGTCATCAGAATGCTCCTTGAAACCTGTCACGAAAAGGCTCCATGCCTTTTACATCACAATGCCCCATGCCATTTTCATCACAATGCTCCATGCCATTGTCATCAAAATACTCCACAAGCTTGTCATCAGAATGCTCCATGACCCTTGTCATCACAATTCTCCATGCACTTGTCAGCACAGTGCTCCCTGACCCTTGTCATCACAATGCTCCAAGCCATTGTCATCACAATGCTCCATGACCTTCGTCATCACAATGCTCAATACACTTGTCATCAACATGCTCCCTGACACTTGTTGTCTGTATGCTCCTTGAACCCTGTCATGACAAGGCTCCATGCCTTTTTCATCACAATGATTCATGCCCTTTTCATCACAATGCTCCAAGTCCCATGTAATCACAATGGTCCATGCCATTGTCATCACAAAGCACAATGACGCATGCCATCAGAATACTCCTAGGTCTTCTCCTCACAATGCTTCATGCCCATGTCTTCACAATGTTCCAAGACCCCTGTAATCACAATACTCCATTCCCCTTTTCATCAGTATACTCCATGAGACTTGTCATCACAAGGCTCCATGGTTTTGTCATCACAATGCTCCAGGACCTTGTCATCACAATGCTTCACGACCTTGTCATCAAAATTTTCAATGGCCCTTGTCATCATAATGTTTCAAGCCCTAATCATCAAAATGCTCCATTATATTTGTCATCACAATCCTCCATTACATTTGGTATCACAAAGCTCCATGCCATTGTCATCGCCATGGACCATGACATATGTCATCACAATACTCCCTGACACCTGTCTTCACAATACTCCATGACCTTATCATCACAATGCTCCATGCCCTTGTCATCACAATGCACCATGTCCTCTGTCATCACAATAATCTCTGAAACTAGTCAGACCAAAGCTCCATGCCCCTGTCATCACAATGTTCCATGCCCTTTTCATCACAGTGCTCCATGACCCCTGTCATCACAATGCTCCGTGACTCCAGTCATCACAATGCTTCATAACTTTTGTCATCACAACGGTCCATGTCCGCATCATCACAAGGCTCTGTGAATTTTTAAACAAAATGTCCTTGAACTTTTCATCACAATGCTCTGTGACCTTTGTCATCACTATACTCCATGTCTTTGTCAGAACAATGCTCCATAACCCTTGTCATCACAATGTGCCATGCGCTTTTCATCACAATGATCCAAAAATTTGTCATCGCTATGCTCCATAAACCTTGTAATCACAATGCTCCATGCACTTCTCATCCAAATGCTCTCTCACATGAGATATCACAATGTTCCATCACTAGTCATCACAATCCTCCCTCACCCCTGTTATCACAATATTCCATGACGCCTGTCATCACAATGCTACATCCCCTTATCAGCACAATGTTCCATGTCCCCTGACATCACAATGTTCCATAACCCCTGTCATCAAAATGCTCTATGACCCTTTTCATCCCAAAGCTCCATGACCCCTGGCATCACAATGTTCTATAACCCCTGTCATCAAAAGGTTCCATTACACTTTTCATCAAATTGCTGCATGACCCTGTCATCAAAATGCTCCATGACTTTTGTCATCACAAAGCTCCATGACCTTTGGCATCACAATGCTACATGTCATTGTCATCACAATGCTCCATGAACCCTCTCATCACAATAATCCATGAAACATTTCAGACCAAAGTTCCATACCCTTCTCATCACAATGCTCCATTAACCCTGTCATAACAATGCACCATGACACCTGCCATCACAATGATCCACGGCCTAGTCATCACAAGGTTCCATGATAATTCTCATTACAATGCTCAAGACCCCTGATATCATAATGCTCCATGCCCTTGTCATCACAAAGCTCCATGATGCATGTCATCAGAATGTTCCATGGCCTTCTCATCACAATGCTCCATGCCCTTGTCATCACAATGCTCCAAGACCCTTGTCATCACAATGCTCCATGCCCCATTTCATCTCAATGCTCCATGAAGTCTGTTATCACAATGCTCCAAGACCCTTGTAATCACAATGCTCCATGCCCCTTTTCATCTCAATGCTCCATGAACCCTGTCATCTCAATGCACCATGCACATCATCATAATGCTTCAGGCTATTGTCATCACAATGAAATCAATATTCTGCATGACCTCTGTCATCATAATGCTCCAAACCCTTGTGATCACAATGTTGCATAACACGTATCATCACAACACCCCATGACGCTCATCATCACAATTATCCATGGTCTTCTCATCACAATGCTCCATGATCTTTGTCATCACAATGCTCAATACACTTGTCATCACAATGCTCCCTGAACCTTGTCGTCAGTATGCTCTTTGAACCCTGTCATGACAAGTTTCCATGCATTTTTCATCACAATGATCCATGACCATTTCATCACAATGCTCCAAGGTCCCTGTAATCACAATGCTCGATGCCCTTGTCATCACAAAACTCCATGACCACTCTCATCACAACACTCAATGACACCTGACAACACAATAATCCGGGACCCTTGTCATCACAATGCTCCAAGACCACTGTCATCACAATACTCCATGAACATTTTCAGACCAATGCTCCATGACCTTCTCATCACAATGCTCCATGCCCTTGTCATCACAATGCACCATATCCACTGTCATCACAATAATCTATAAAACTTGTCAGACCAGTGCTCAATGTCCCTGTCAACACAATGCTCCAAGACCCATGTAATCACAATGCTCCATGCTCTTGTCATCACAAAGCTCCATGACGCATGTCATCAGAATGTTCCATTGCCTTCTCCTCACAATGCTCCATGCCCTTGTCATCACAATGCTCCAAGACCCCTGTAATCACAATGCTCCATGCCCCTTTTCATCAGAATGCTCCACTAGACTAGTCATCACAAGTCTCCATGCTTAACTCATCACAGTGCTCCAAGACCTTGTCATCACCATGCTCCATTCCCTTGTCATCACAATGCTCCATGACCCCTGTCATCACAATACTCCATGAACATATTCAGCCCAGTGCTCCATGACATTCTCATCACAATGCTCCATGACAAATATCATCACAATGCTCCATGACCACAGTCATCACAACACCCCATGACACCTGACAACACAGTGATCTGAGACCCTTGTCATCGTAATGCTCCAAGACCCCTGTAATCACAATGCTCCATGACCCCTGTCATCAAAATTCTTCATGAATATTTTCAGCCCAATGCTCCATGACCCTTGTCATCAAAATGGTCCATGTCCTTGTTATCCCAATGCTCCATGACCCCTGTATTCACAGTACTCCGTGACGCTTGTCATCACAGTGCTCCATGACACCTGTCATCACAATGCTCCATGCCTTTGTCAGCAAAATGCTACATGACCTTGTCATTACAATGCTCTATGCGCTTGTCATCACAATACTCCATTACCATTGTCATCACAATCCTCCATGATCCTTGGGATCACATTGATTCATGCCCTTGTCATCACAGTGCTCCATGCTCCTTGAAATCAAAATGATCCATGACCTCTGTCATCACAATGTTCCAATCCCTTGTGATCACAATGTTCCAAAGCACTTGTCCTCACAACGCTCCATGATGCCTGTCATCACAATACTCCATGCCCTTTTCATCACAATGCTCCATGAACTTTGTCATCACAATTCTCAATAAACTTGTCCTCACAATGCTCCCTGACACTTGTCGTCATAATGCTCCTTGAAACCTGGCACGAAAAGGCTCCATGCCTTTTCATCACAAAGCCCCATGCCGTTTTCATCCCAATGCTCCATGCCATTGTCATCAAAATACTCCACAAGCTTGTCATCAGAATGCTCCCTGACCCTTGTCATCACAATGCTCCAAGCCATTGGCATCACAATGCTCCATTACCTTTTTCATCAGAATCCCTCATGACACTTGTCATCACAATGCTCCATGCCATTGTCATCACAATGGGCCATTACATATGTCATCACAATGCTCCCTGACACCTCTCTTCACAATACTGCATGACCTGGTCATCACAAAGTTCCATGCCCTTGTCATCACAATGCGCCATTGCAACTCTCATCACAATAATCCATGAAACTTATTAGACCAATGCTGCATGCCCATGTCATCACAATGCTCCATGCACTTGTTATCACAATGTTCCAAGACCCCTGTAATCAGAATGCTCCATGCCCCTTTTCATCAGTATGCTCCATGAGACTTGTCATCACAAGGCTCCATGGTTTTCTCATCACAATGCTCCAGGACCTTGTCATCACAATTCTTCACGACATTGTCATGAAAATTCTCAATGGCCCTTGTCTTCATAATGCTCCAAGCCCTAGTCATCACAATGCTCCATTATATTTGTCATCACAATCCTCCATTACATTTGGCATCACAATGCTCCCTGCCATTGTCATCGCAATGGACCATGACATATGTCATCACAATGCCCCCTGACACCTGTCTTCACAATACTCCATGCCCTTGTCATCACAATGATCCATGCCCTTGTCATCACAATGCACCATGTCCTCTGTCATCACAATAATCTCTGAAACTAGTCAGAACAAAGCTCCATGCCCCTGTCATCACAATGTTTCTTGCCCTTTTCATCACAATGCTCCATGACCCCTGTCATCACAATGCTCCGTGACTCCAGTCATCACAATGCTTCATAACGTTTGTCATCACAACGGTCCATGTCCGAATCATCACAAGGCTCTGTGACTTTTTAAACAAAATGCCCTTGAACTTTTCATCACAATGCTCTGTGACCTTTGTCATCACTATACTCCATGTCTTTGTCAGAACAATGCTCCATAACCCTTGTCATCACAATGTGCCATGCGCTTTTCATCACAATGATCCAAAAACTTGTCATCGCTATGCTCCATAAACCTTGTAATCACAATGCTCCATGCACTTCTCATCCAAATGCTCTCTCACATGAGATATCACAATGTTCCATCACTAGTCATCACAATCCTCCCTCACCCCTGTTATCACAATATTCCATGACGCCTGTCATCACAATGCTACATCCCCTTATCAGCACAATGTTCCATGACCCCTGACATCACAATGTTCCATAACCCCTGTCATCAAAATGCTCTATGACCCTTTTCATCCCAAAGCTCCATGACCCCTGGCATCACAATGTTCTATAACCCCTGTCATCAAAAGGTTCCATTACACTTTTCATCAAATTGCTGCATGACCCTGTCATCAAAATGCTCCATGACCTTTGTCATCACAAAGCTCCATGACCTTTGGCATCACAATGCTACATGTCATTGTCATCACAATGCTCCATGAACCCTCTCATCACATTGCTTCATGCCCTTGTCATCACAAAGCTCCATGGCACTTGTCATCACATTGCTCGATGCCCTTCTCATCACAATAATCCATGCCCTTGTCATTACAATCCTCCATGACCCATGTATCACAGTGTACCGTGCCCTTGTCATCACAATGTGCCATGTCCACTCTCATCACAATAATCCATGAAACATTTCAGACCAAAGCTCAATGCCCTTCTCATCACAATGCTCCATTACTTCTGTCATAACAAGCTCCATGACCCCTGCCATCACAATGTTCCCGGGCCTTGTCATCACAAGGCTCCATGACCCTTGTCATCACAATGCTCCAAGACCCATGTAATCACAATGCTCCATGCCCTAGTCAAAAAAGCTCCATGACGCATGTCATCAGAATGTTCCATGGCCTTCTCCTCACAATGCCCCAAGCCCTTGTCAGCACAATGCTCCAAGACCCCCGTAATCACAATGCTCCATGCCCCTTTTCATCAGAATGCTCCATTAGACTTGTCATCACAAGTCTCCATGGTCATCTCATCACAATGCTCCATTCCCTTGTCATCACAATGCTCCATGACCCCTGTCATCACAATACTCCATGAATATTTTCAGCACAATGCTCCATGACCTTCTCATCACAATGCTCCATGACCAATATTATCACAATGCTCCATGACCACTGTCATCACAAAACTCCATGACACCTGACAACACAATGATCCGGGACACTTGTCATCACAATGCTCCAAGACCCCTGCAATCACAGTGCTCAATGTCCCCTGTCATCACAATACTCCATGCACATTTTCAGCCCAATGCTCCATGACACTTGTCATCACAATGATCCATGCCCTTGTCATCCCAATGCTCCATGACCCCTGTATTCACAATGCTCCTTGACGCTTGTCATCACAGTGCTCCATGACACATGTCATCACAATGCTCCATGCCTTTGTCAGCAAAATGCTACATGACATTGTCATTACAGTGCTCTTCACTTGTCATCACAATACTCCATTTCCATTGTCATCACAATCCTCCATAAACTTTGGGATCACATTGCTTCATGCCCTTGTCATCACAATGCTCCATGCTCCTTGAAATCATAATGATCCATGACCTCTGTCATCACAATGCTCCAAACACTTGTGATCACAATGTTCCATAACACTTGTCATCACAACGCTCCATGATGCCTGTCACCACAATACTCCATGCCCTTTTCATCACTATGCTCCTTGACCTTTGTCACCACAATTCTCAATACACTTGTCATCACAATGCTCCCTGACACTTGTCATCAGAATGCTCCTTGAAACCTGTCACGAAAAGGCTCCATGCCTTTTACATCACAATGCCCCATGCCATTTTCATCACAATGCTCCATGCCATTGTCATCAAAATACTCCACAAGCTTGTCATCAGAATGCTCCATGACCCTTGTCATCACAATTCTCCATGCACTTGTCAGCACAGTGCTCCCTGACCCTTGTCATCACAATGCTCCAAGCCATTGTCATCACAATGCTCCATGACCTTCGTCATCACAATGCTCAATACAATTGTCATCAACATGCTCCCTGACACTTGTTGTCTGTATGCTCCTTGAACCCTGTCATGACAAGGCTCCATGCCTTTTTCATCACAATGATTCATGCCCTTTTCATCACAATGCTCCAAGTCCCATGTAATCACAATGGTCCATGCCATTGTCATCACAAAGCACAATGACGCATGCCATCAGAATACTCCTAGGTCTTCTCCTCACAATGCTTCATGCCCATGTCTTCACAATGTTCCAAGACCCCTGTAATCACAATACTCCATTCCCCTTTTCATCAGTATACTCCATGAGACTTGTCATCACAAGGCTCCATGGTTTTGTCATCACAATGCTCCAGGACCTTGTCATCACAATGCTTCACGACCTTGTCATCAAAATTTTCAATGGCCCTTGTCATCATAATGTTTCAAGCCCTAATCATCAAAATGCTCCATTATATTTGTCATCACAATCCTCCATTACATTTGGTATCACAAAGCTCCATGCCATTGTCATCGCCATGGACCATGACATATGTCATCACAATACTCCCTGACACATGTCTTCACAATACTCCATGACCTTATCATCACAATGCTCCATGCCCTTGTCATCACAATGCACCATGTCCTCTGTCATCACAATAATCTCTGAAACTAGTCAGACCAAAGCTCCATGCCCCTGTCATCACAATGTTCCATGCCCTTTTCATCACAGTGCTCCATGACCCCTGTCATCACAATGCTCCGTGACTCCAGTCATCACAATGCTTCATAACGTTTGTCATCACAACGGTCCATGTCCGCATCATCACAAGGCTCTGTGACTTTTTAAACAAAATGTCCTTGAACTTTTCATCACAATGCTCTGTGACCTTTGTCATCACTATACTCCATGTCTTTGTCAGAACAATGCTCCATAACCCTTGTCATCACAATGTGCCATGCGCTTTTCATCACAAGGATCCAAAAATTTGTCATCGCTATGCTCCATAAACCTTGTAATCACAATGCTCCATGCACTTCTCATCCAAATGCTCTCTCACATGAGATATCACAATGTTCCATCACTAGTCATCACAATCCTCCCTCACCCCTGTTATCACAATATTCCATGACGCCTGTCATCACAATGCTACATCCCCTTATCAGCACAATGTTCCATGACCCCTGACATCACAATGTTCCATAACCCCTGTCATCAAAATGCTCTATGACCCTTTTCATCCCAAAGCTCCATGACCCCTGGCATCACAATGTTCTATAACCCCTGTCATCAAAAGGTTCCATTACACTTTTCATCAAATTGCTGCATGACCCTGTCATCAAAATGCTCCATGACTTTTGTCATCACAAAGCTCCATGACCTTTGGCATCACAATGCTACATGTCATTGTCATCACAATGCTCCATGAACCCTCTCATCACAATAATCCATGAAACATTTCAGACCAAAGTTCCATACCCTTCTCATCACAATGCTCCATTAACCCTGTCATAACAATGCACCATGACACCTGCCATCACAATGATCCACGGCCTAGTCATCACAAGGTTCCATGATAATTCTCATTACAATGCTCAAGACCCCTGATATCATAATGCTCCATGCCCTTGTCATCACAAAGCTCCATGATGCATGTCATCAGAATGTTCCATGGCCTTCTCATCACAATGCTCCATGCCCTTGTCATCACAATGCTCCAAGACCTTTGTCATCACAATTCTCCATGCCCCATTTCATCTCAATGCTCCATGAAGTCTGTTATCACAATGCTCCAAGACCCTTGTAATCACAATGCTCCATGCCCCTTTTCATCTCAATGCTCCATGAACCCTGTCATCTCAATGCACCATGCACATCATCATAATGCTTCAGGCTATTGTCATCACAATGAAATCAATATTCTGCATGACCTCTGTCATCATAATGCTCCAAACCCTTGTGATCACAATGTTGCATAACACGTATCATCACAACACCCCATGACGCTTATCATCACAATTATCCATGGTCTTCTCATCACAATGCTCCATGATCTTTGTCATCACAATGCTCAATACACTTGTCATCACAATGCTCCCTGAACCTTGTCATCAGTATGCTCTTTGAACCCTGTCATGACAAGTTTCCATGCATTTTTCATCACAATGATCCATGACCATTTCATCACAATGCTCCAAGGTCCCTGTAATCACAATGCTCGATGCCCTTGTCATCACAAAACTCCATGACCACTCTCATCACAACACTCAATGACACCTGACAACACAATAATCCGGGACCCTTGTCATCACAATGCTCCAAGACCACTGTCATCACAATACTCCATGAACATTTTCAGCCCAATGCTCCATGACCTTCTCATCACAATGCTCCATGCCCTTGTCATCACAATGCACCATATCCACTGTCATCACAATAATCTATGAAACTTGTCAGACCAGTGCTCAATGTCCCTGTCAACAC
Source organism: Mesoplodon densirostris (assembly GCF_025265405.1). Taxonomy (NCBI): domain Eukaryota; kingdom Metazoa; phylum Chordata; class Mammalia; order Artiodactyla; family Ziphiidae; genus Mesoplodon; species Mesoplodon densirostris. Next base: position 3,249,209 of record NW_026778197.1, on the reverse strand, counting down.
AATGCTCCAAGACCCATGTAATCACAATGCTCCATGCTCTTGTCATCACAAAGCTCCATGACGCATGTCATCAGAATGTTCCATTGCCTTCTCCTCACAATGCTCCATGCCCTTGTCATCACAATGCTCCAAGACCCCTGTAATCACAATGCTCCATGCCCCTTTTCATCAGAATGCTCCACTAGACTAGTCATCACAAGTCTCCATGCTTAACTCATCACAGTGCTCCAAGACCTTGTCATCACCATGCTCCATTCCCTTGTCATCACAATGCTCCATGACCCCTGTCATCACAATACTCCATGAACATATTCAGCCCAGTGCTCCATGACATTCTCATCACAATGCTCCATGACAAATATCATCACAATGCTCCATGACCACAGTCATCACAACACCCCATGACACCTGACAACACAGTGATCTGAGACCCTTGTCATCGTAATGCTCCAAGACCCCTGTAATCACAATGCTCCATGACCCCTGTCATCAAAATTCTTCATGAATATTTTCAGCCCAATGCTCCATGACCCTTGTCATCAAAATGGTCCATGTCCTTGTTATCCCAATGCTCCATGACCCCTGTATTCACAGTACTCCGTGACGCTTGTCATCACAGTGCTCCATGACACCTGTCATCACAATGCTCCATGCCTTTGTCAGCAAAATGCTACATGACCTTGTCATTACAATGCTCTATGCTCTTGTCATCACAATACTCCATTACCATTGTCATCACAATCCTCCATGATCCTTGGGATCACATTGATTCATGCCCTTGTCATCACAGTGCTCCATGCTCCTTGAAATCAAAATGATCCATGACCTCTGTCATCACAATGTTCCAATCCCTTGTGATCACAATGTTCCAAAGCACTTGTCCTCACAACGCTCCATGATGCCTGTCATCACAATACTCCATGCCCTTTTCATCACAATGCTCCATGAACTTTGTCATCACAATTCTCAATAAACTTGTCCTCACAATGCTCCCTGACACTTGTCGTCATAATGCTCCTTGAAACCTGGCATGAAAAGGCTCCATGCCTTTTCATCACAAAGCCCCATGCCGTTTTCATCCCAATGCTCCATGCCATTGTCATCAAAATACTCCACAAGCTTGTCATCAGAATGCTCCCTGACCCTTGTCATCACAATGCTCCAAGCCATTGGCATCACAATGCTCCATTACCTTTTTCATCAGAATCCCTCATGACACTTGTCATCACAATGCTCCATGCCATTGTCATCACAATGGGCCATTACATATGTCATCACAATGCTCCCTGACACCTCTCTTCACAATACTGCATGACCTGGTCATCACAAAGTTCCATGCCCTTGTCATCACAATGCGCCATTGCAACTCTCATCACAATAATCCATGAAACTTATTAGACCAATGCTGCATGCCCATGTCATCACAATGCTCCATGCACTTGTTATCACAATGTTCCAAGACCCCTGTAATCAGAATGCTCCATGCCCCTTTTCATCAGTATGCTCCATGAGACTTGTCATCACAAGGCTCCATGGTTTTCTCATCACAATGCTCCAGGACCTTGTCATCACAATTCTTCACGACATTGTCATGAAAATTCTCAATGGCCCTTGTCTTCATAATGCTCCAAGCCCTAGTCATCACAATGCTCCATTATATTTGTCATCACAATCCTCCATTACATTTGGCATCACAATGCTCCCTGCCATTGTCATCGCAATGGACCATGACATATGTCATCACAATGCCCCCTGACACCTGTCTTCACAATACTCCATGCCCTTGTCATCACAATGATCCATGCCCTTGTCATCACAATGCACCATGTCCTCTGTCATCACAATAATCTCTGAAACTAGTCAGAACAAAGCTCCATGCCCCTGTCATCACAATGTTTCTTGCCCTTTTCATCACAATGCTCCATGACCCCTGTCATCACAATGCTCCGTGACTCCAGTCATCACAATGCTTCATAACGTTTGTCATCACAACGGTCCATGTCCGAATCATCACAAGGCTCTGTGACTTTTTAAACAAAATGCCCTTGAACTTTTCATCACAATGCTCTGTGACCTTTGTCATCACTATACTCCATGTCTTTGTCAGAACAATGCTCCATAACCCTTGTCATCACAATGTGCCATGCGCTTTTCATCACAATGATCCAAAAACTTGTCATCGCTATGCTCCATAAACCTTGTAATCACAATGCTCCATGCACTTCTCATCCAAATGCTCTCTCACATGAGATATCACAATGTTCCATCACTAGTCATCACAATCCTCCCTCACCCCTGTTATCACAATATTCCATGACGCCTGTCATCACAATGCTACATCCCCTTATCAGCACAATGTTCCATGACCCCTGACATCACAATGTTCCATAACCCCTGTCATCAAAATGCTCTATGACCCTTTTCATCCCAAAGCTCCATGACCCCTGGCATCACAATGTTCTATAACCCCTGTCATCAAAAGGTTCCATTACACTTTTCATCAAATTGCTGCATGACCCTGTCATCAAAATGCTCCATGACCTTTGTCATCACAAAGCTCCATGACCTTTGGCATCACAATGCTACATGTCATTGTCATCACAATGCTCCATGAACCCTCTCATCACATTGCTTCATGCCCTTGTCATCACAAAGCTCCATGGCACTTGTCATCACATTGCTCGATGCCCTTCTCATCACAATAATCCATGCCCTTGTCATTACAATCCTCCATGACCCATGTATCACAGTGTACCGTGCCCTTGTCATCACAATGTGCCATGTCCACTCTCATCACAATAATCCATGAAACATTTCAGACCAAAGCTCAATGCCCTTCTCATCACAATGCTCCATTACTTCTGTCATAACAAGCTCCATGACCCCTGCCATCACAATGTTCCCGGGCCTTGTCATCACAAGGCTCCATGACCCTTGTCATCACAATGCTCCAAGACCCATGTAATCACAATGCTCCATGCCCTAGTCAAAAAAGCTCCATGACGCATGTCATCAGAATGTTCCATGGCCTTCTCCTCACAATGCCCCAAGCCCTTGTCAGCACAATGCTCCAAGACCCCCGTAATCACAATGCTCCATGCCCCTTTTCATCAGAATGCTCCATTAGACTTGTCATCACAAGTCTCCATGGTCATCTCATCACAATGCTCCATTCCCTTGTCATCACAATGCTCCATGACCCCTGTCATCACAATACTCCATGAATATTTTCAGCACAATGCTCCATGACCTTCTCATCACAATGCTCCATGACCAATATTATCACAATGCTCCATGACCACTGTCATCACAAAACTCCATGACACCTGACAACACAATGATCCGGGACACTTGTCATCACAATGCTCCAAGACCCCTGCAATCACAGTGCTCAATGTCCCCTGTCATCACAATACTCCATGCACATTTTCAGCCCAATGCTCCATGACACTTGTCATCACAATGATCCATGCCCTTGTCATCCCAATGCTCCATGACCCCTGTATTCACAATGCTCCTTGACGCTTGTCATCACAGTGCTCCATGACACATGTCATCACAATGCTCCATGCCTTTGTCAGCAAAATGCTACATGACATTGTCATTACAGTGCTCTTCACTTGTCATCACAATACTCCATTTCCATTGTCATCACAATCCTCCATAAACTTTGGGATCACATTGCTTCATGCCCTTGTCATCACAATGCTCCATGCTCCTTGAAATCATAATGATCCATGACCTCTGTCATCACAATGCTCCAAACACTTGTGATCACAATGTTCCATAACACTTGTCATCACAACGCTCCATGATGCCTGTCACCACAATACTCCATGCCCTTTTCATCACTATGCTCCTTGACCTTTGTCACCACAATTCTCAATACACTTGTCATCACAATGCTCCCTGACACTTGTCATCAGAATGCTCCTTGAAACCTGTCACGAAAAGGCTCCATGCCTTTTACATCACAATGCCCCATGCCATTTTCATCACAATGCTCCATGCCATTGTCATCAAAATACTCCACAAGCTTGTCATCAGAATGCTCCATGACCCTTGTCATCACAATTCTCCATGCACTTGTCAGCACAGTGCTCCCTGACCCTTGTCATCACAATGCTCCAAGCCATTGTCATCACAATGCTCCATGACCTTCGTCATCACAATGCTCAATACAATTGTCATCAACATGCTCCCTGACACTTGTTGTCTGTATGCTCCTTGAACCCTGTCATGACAAGGCTCCATGCCTTTTTCATCACAATGATTCATGCCCTTTTCATCACAATGCTCCAAGTCCCATGTAATCACAATGGTCCATGCCATTGTCATCACAAAGCACAATGACGCATGCCATCAGAATACTCCTAGGTCTTCTCCTCACAATGCTTCATGCCCATGTCTTCACAATGTTCCAAGACCCCTGTAATCACAATACTCCATTCCCCTTTTCATCAGTATACTCCATGAGACTTGTCATCACAAGGCTCCATGGTTTTGTCATCACAATGCTCCAGGACCTTGTCATCACAATGCTTCACGACCTTGTCATCAAAATTTTCAATGGCCCTTGTCATCATAATGTTTCAAGCCCTAATCATCAAAATGCTCCATTATATTTGTCATCACAATCCTCCATTACATTTGGTATCACAAAGCTCCATGCCATTGTCATCGCCATGGACCATGACATATGTCATCACAATACTCCCTGACACATGTCTTCACAATACTCCATGACCTTATCATCACAATGCTCCATGCCCTTGTCATCACAATGCACCATGTCCTCTGTCATCACAATAATCTCTGAAACTAGTCAGACCAAAGCTCCATGCCCCTGTCATCACAATGTTCCATGCCCTTTTCATCACAGTGCTCCATGACCCCTGTCATCACAATGCTCCGTGACTCCAGTCATCACAATGCTTCATAACGTTTGTCATCACAACGGTCCATGTCCGCATCATCACAAGGCTCTGTGACTTTTTAAACAAAATGTCCTTGAACTTTTCATCACAATGCTCTGTGACCTTTGTCATCACTATACTCCATGTCTTTGTCAGAACAATGCTCCATAACCCTTGTCATCACAATGTGCCATGCGCTTTTCATCACAAGGATCCAAAAATTTGTCATCGCTATGCTCCATAAACCTTGTAATCACAATGCTCCATGCACTTCTCATCCAAATGCTCTCTCACATGAGATATCACAATGTTCCATCACTAGTCATCACAATCCTCCCTCACCCCTGTTATCACAATATTCCATGACGCCTGTCATCACAATGCTACATCCCCTTATCAGCACAATGTTCCATGACCCCTGACATCACAATGTTCCATAACCCCTGTCATCAAAATGCTCTATGACCCTTTTCATCCCAAAGCTCCATGACCCCTGGCATCACAATGTTCTATAACCCCTGTCATCAAAAGGTTCCATTACACTTTTCATCAAATTGCTGCATGACCCTGTCATCAAAATGCTCCATGACTTTTGTCATCACAAAGCTCCATGACCTTTGGCATCACAATGCTACATGTCATTGTCATCACAATGCTCCATGAACCCTCTCATCACAATAATCCATGAAACATTTCAGACCAAAGTTCCATACCCTTCTCATCACAATGCTCCATTAACCCTGTCATAACAATGCACCATGACACCTGCCATCACAATGATCCACGGCCTAGTCATCACAAGGTTCCATGATAATTCTCATTACAATGCTCAAGACCCCTGATATCATAATGCTCCATGCCCTTGTCATCACAAAGCTCCATGATGCATGTCATCAGAATGTTCCATGGCCTTCTCATCACAATGCTCCATGCCCTTGTCATCACAATGCTCCAAGACCTTTGTCATCACAATTCTCCATGCCCCATTTCATCTCAATGCTCCATGAAGTCTGTTATCACAATGCTCCAAGACCCTTGTAATCACAATGCTCCATGCCCCTTTTCATCTCAATGCTCCATGAACCCTGTCATCTCAATGCACCATGCACATCATCATAATGCTTCAGGCTATTGTCATCACAATGAAATCAATATTCTGCATGACCTCTGTCATCATAATGCTCCAAACCCTTGTGATCACAATGTTGCATAACACGTATCATCACAACACCCCATGACGCTTATCATCACAATTATCCATGGTCTTCTCATCACAATGCTCCATGATCTTTGTCATCACAATGCTCAATACACTTGTCATCACAATGCTCCCTGAACCTTGTCATCAGTATGCTCTTTGAACCCTGTCATGACAAGTTTCCATGCATTTTTCATCACAATGATCCATGACCATTTCATCACAATGCTCCAAGGTCCCTGTAATCACAATGCTCGATGCCCTTGTCATCACAAAACTCCATGACCACTCTCATCACAACACTCAATGACACCTGACAACACAATAATCCGGGACCCTTGTCATCACAATGCTCCAAGACCACTGTCATCACAATACTCCATGAACATTTTCAGCCCAATGCTCCATGACCTTCTCATCACAATGCTCCATGCCCTTGTCATCACAATGCACCATATCCACTGTCATCACAATAATCTATGAAACTTGTCAGACCAGTGCTCAATGTCCCTGTCAACACAATGCTCCAAGACCCATGTAATCACAATGCTCCATGCTCTTGTCATCACAAAGCTCCATGACGCATGTCATCAGAATGTTCCATTGCCTTCTCCTCACAATGCTCCATGCCCTTGTCATCACAATGCTCCAAGACCCCTGTAATCACAATGCTCCATGCCCCTTTTCATCAGAATGCTCCACTAGACTAGTCATCACAAGTCTCCATGCTTAACTCATCACAGTGCTCCAAGACCTTGTCATCACCATGCTCCATTCCCTTGTCATCACAATGCTCCATGACCCCTGTCATCACAATACTCCATGAACATATTCAGCCCAGTGCTCCATGACATTCTCATCACAATGCTCCATGACAAATATCATCACAATGCTCCATGACCACAGTCATCACAACACCCCATGACACCTGACAACACAGTGATCTGAGACCCTTGTCATCGTAATGCTCCAAGACCCCTGTAATCACAATGCTCCATGACCCCTGTCATCAAAATTCTTCATGAATATTTTCAGCCCAATGCTCCATGACCCTTGTCATCAAAATGGTCCATGTCCTTGTTATCCCAATGCTCCATGACCCCTGTATTCACAGTACTCCGTGACGCTTGTCATCACAGTGCTCCATGACACCTGTCATCACAATGCTCCATGCCTTTGTCAGCAAAATGCTACATGACCTTGTCATTACAATGCTCTATGCTCTTGTCATCACAATACTCCATTACCATTGTCATCACAATCCTCCATGATCCTTGGGATCACATTGATTCATGCCCTTGTCATCACAGTGCTCCATGCTCCTTGAAATCAAAATGATCCATGACCTCTGTCATCACAATGTTCCAATCCCTTGTGATCACAATGTTCCAAAGCACTTGTCCTCACAACGCTCCATGATGCCTGTCATCACAATACTCCATGCCCTTTTCATCACAATGCTCCATGAACTTTGTCATCACAATTCTCAATAAACTTGTCCTCACAATGCTCCCTGACACTTGTCGTCATAATGCTCCTTGAAACCTGGCATGAAAAGGCTCCATGCCTTTTCATCACAAAGCCCCATGCCGTTTTCATCCCAATGCTCCATGCCATTGTCATCAAAATACTCCACAAGCTTGTCATCAGAATGCTCCCTGACCCTTGTCATCACAATGCTCCAAGCCATTGGCATCACAATGCTCCATTACCTTTTTCATCAGAATCCCTCATGACACTTGTCATCACAATGCTCCATGCCATTGTCATCACAATGGGCCATTACATATGTCATCACAATGCTCCCTGACACCTCTCTTCACAATACTGCATGACCTGGTCATCACAAAGTTCCATGCCCTTGTCATCACAATGCGCCATTGCAACTCTCATCACAATAATCCATGAAACTTATTAGACCAATGCTGCATGCCCATGTCATCACAATGCTCCATGCACTTGTTATCACAATGTTCCAAGACCCCTGTAATCAGAATGCTCCATGCCCCTTTTCATCAGTATGCTCCATGAGACTTGTCATCACAAGGCTCCATGGTTTTCTCATCACAATGCTCCAGGACCTTGTCATCACAATTCTTCACGACATTGTCATGAAAATTCTCAATGGCCCTTGTCTTCATAATGCTCCAAGCCCTAGTCATCACAATGCTCCATTATATTTGTCATCACAATCCTCCATTACATTTGGCATCACAATGCTCCCTGCCATTGTCATCGCAATGGACCATGACATATGTCATCACAATGCCCCCTGACACCTGTCTTCACAATACTCCATGCCCTTGTCATCACAATGATCCATGCCCTTGTCATCACAATGCACCATGTCCTCTGTCATCACAATAATCTCTGAAACTAGTCAGAACAAAGCTCCATGCCCCTGTCATCACAATGTTTCTTGCCCTTTTCATCACAATGCTCCATGACCCCTGTCATCACAATGCTCCGTGACTCCAGTCATCACAATGCTTCATAACGTTTGTCATCACAACGGTCCATGTCCGAATCATCACAAGGCTCTGTGACTTTTTAAACAAAATGCCCTTGAACTTTTCATCACAATGCTCTGTGACCTTTGTCATCACTATACTCCATGTCTTTGTCAGAACAATGCTCCATAACCCTTGTCATCACAATGTGCCATGCGCTTTTCATCACAATGATCCAAAAACTTGTCATCGCTATGCTCCATAAACCTTGTAATCACAATGCTCCATGCACTTCTCATCCAAATGCTCTCTCACATGAGATATCACAATGTTCCATCACTAGTCATCACAATCCTCCCTCACCCCTGTTATCACAATATTCCATGACGCCTGTCATCACAATGCTACATCCCCTTATCAGCACAATGTTCCATGACCCCTGACATCACAATGTTCCATAACCCCTGTCATCAAAATGCTCTATGACCCTTTTCATCCCAAAGCTCCATGACCCCTGGCATCACAATGTTCTATAACCCCTGTCATCAAAAGGTTCCATTACACTTTTCATCAAATTGCTGCATGACCCTGTCATCAAAATGCTCCATGACCTTTGTCATCACAAAGCTCCATGACCTTTGGCATCACAATGCTACATGTCATTGTCATCACAATGCTCCATGAACCCTCTCATCACATTGCTTCATTCCCTTGTCATCACAAAGCTCCATGGCACTTGTCATCACATTGCTCGATGCCCTTCTCATCACAATAATCCATGCCCTTGTCATTACAATCCTCCATGACCCATGTATCACAGTGTACCGTGCCCTTGTCATCACAATGTGCCATGTCCACTCTCATCACAATAATCCATGAAACATTTCAGACCAAAGCTCAATGCCCTTCTCATCACAATGCTCCATTACTTCTGTCATAACAAGCTCCATGACCCCTGCCATCACAATGTTCCCGGGCCTTGTCATCACAAGGCTCCATGACCCTTGTCATCACAATGCTCCAAGACACATGTAATCACAATGCTCCATGCCCTAGTCAAAAAAGCTCCATGACGCATGTCATCAGAATGTTCCATGGCCTTCTCCTCACAATGCTCCAAGCCCTTGTCAGCACAATGCTCCAAGACCCCCGTAATCACAATGCTCCATGCCCCTTTTCATCAGAATGCTCCATTAGACTTGTCATCACAAGTCTCCATGGTCATCTCATCACAATGCTCCATTCCCTTGTCATCACAATGCTCCATGACCCTTGTCATCACAATACTCCATGAATATTTTCAGCACAATGCTCCATGACCTTCTCATCACAATGCTCCATGACCAATATTATCACAATGCTCCATGACCACTGTCATCACAAAACTCCATGACACCTGACAACACAATGATCCGGGACACTTGTCATCACAATGCTCCAAGACCCCTGCAATCACAGTGCTCAATGTCCCCTGTCATCACAATACTCCATGCACATTTTCAGCCCAATGCTCCATGACACTTGTCATCACAATGATCCATGCCCTTGTCATCCCAATGCTCCATGACCCCTGTATTCACAATGCTCCTTGACGCTTGTCATCACAGTGCTCCATGACACATGTCATCACAATGCTCCATGCCTTTGTCAGCAAAATGCTACATGACATTGTCATTACAGTGCTCTTCACTTGTCATCACAATACTCCATTTCCATTGTCATCACAATCCTCCATAAACTTTGGGATCACATTGCTTCATGCCCTTGTCATCACAATGCTCCATGCTCCTTGAAATCATAATGATCCATGACCTCTGTCATCACAATGCTCCAAACACTTGTGATCACAATGTTCCATAACACTTGTCATCACAACGCTCCATGATGCCTGTCACCACAATACTCCATGCCCTTTTCATCACTATGCTCCTTGACCTTTGTCACCACAATTCTCAATACACTTGTCATCACAATGCTCCCTGACACTTGTCATCAGAATGCTCCTTGAAACCTGTCACGAAAAGGCTCCATGCCTTTTACATCACAATGCCCCATGCCATTTTCATCACAATGCTCCATGCCATTGTCATCAAAATACTCCACAAGCTTGTCATCAGAATGCTCCATGACCCTTGTCATCACAATTCTCCATGCACTTGTCAGCACAGTGCTCCCTGACCCTTGTCATCACAATGCTCCAAGCCATTGTCATCACAATGCTCCATGACCTTCGTCATCACAATGCTCAATACACTTGTCATCAACATGCTCCCTGACACTTGTTGTCTGTATGCTCCTTGAACCCTGTCATGACAAGGCTCCATGCCTTTTTCATCACAATGATTCATGCCCTTTTCATCACAATGCTCCAAGTCCCATGTAATCACAATGGTCCATGCCATTGTCATCACAAAGCACAATGACGCATGCCATCAGAATACTCCTAGGTCTTCTCCTCACAATGCTTCATGCCCATGTCTTCACAATGTTCCAAGACCCCTGTAATCACAATACTCCATTCCCCTTTTCATCAGTATACTCCATGAGACTTGTCATCACAAGGCTCCATGGTTTTGTCATCACAATGCTCCAGGACCTTGTCATCACAATGCTTCACGACCTTGTCATCAAAATTTTCAATGGCCCTTGTCATCATAATGTTTCAAGCCCTAATCATCAAAATGCTCCATTATATTTGTCATCACAATCCTCCATTACATTTGGTATCACAAAGCTCCATGCCATTGTCATCGCCATGGACCATGACATATGTCATCACAATACTCCCTGACACCTGTCTTCACAATACTCCATGACCTTATCATCACAATGCTCCATGCCCTTGTCATCACAATGCACCATGCCCACTCTCATCACAATAATCTATGAAACTTGTCAGACCAATGCTCCATGCCACTGTCATCACAATGCTCCATGCCCTTGTCATCACAATGCTCCATGACGCCTGTCATCACAATGCTCCGTGACTCCAGTCATCACAATGCTTCATAACGTTTGTCATCACAATGGTCCATGCCCGCGTAATCACAAGGCTCTGTGACCTTTGTAACCACAATGCTCCATGAACTTTTCATCACAATTCTCTGAGAAACTTGTCATCACAATGCTCCATGTCTTTGTCTGAACAATGCTCCATGACCATTGTCATCACAATGTGCCACGTTCATTTCATCACAACGTTCCAAACCTTGTCATTGCAATGCTCCATAAACCTTGTAATCACAATGGTCCATGCACTTCTCATCAAAATGCTCTCTCACCAGAGATATCACAATGTTCCATCACTAGTCATCACAATACACCCTCATCCTTGTAATCACAATGTTCCATGACACTGTCATCACAATGCTACATCCCCTTATCATCACAATGTTCCATGACCCCTGCCATCACAATGTTCCATAAGCCCTGTCATCAAAATGCTCCATGACCCTTTCCATTCCAAAGCTCCAAGACCCCTTCCATCACAATTTTCTATAACCCCTGCCATCAAAATGTTACATTACACTTTTTATCAAATTGCTGCATGACCCGGTCATCAAAATGCTCCCTGCCCTTCTCATCAAAATGCTCGATGACTTGTCATCACAAAGCTCCAAGACCCTTGGCATCACAATGCTCCCTGTCATTGACATCACAATGCTCCATGAGCCCTCTCACCACATTGCTCCATGCCCTTGTCATCACACAGCTCCATGACACTTGTCATCACAATGCTCGATGCCCTTCTCATCACAATGCTCCATGCCCTTGTCATTACACTCCTGCATGACCCATGTATCACAGTGTTCCGTGCCCTTGTCATCACAATGCTCCATGCCCACTCTCATCACAATAATCCATGAAACATTTCAGACCAAAGTTCCATACCCTTCTCATCACAATGCTCCATTAACCCTGTCATAACAATGCACCATGACACCTGCCATCACAATGATCCACGGCCTAGTCATCACAAGGTTCCATGATAATTCTAATCACAATGCTCAAGACCCCTGATATCATAATGCTCCATGCCCTTGTCATCACAAAGCTCCATGACGCATGTCATCAGAATGTTCCATGGCCTTCTCATCACAATGCTCCATGCCCTTGTCATCACAATGCTCCGAAACCTTTGTCCTCACAATGCTCCATGCCCCATTTCATCTCAATGCTCCATGAAGTCTGTTATCACAATGCTCCAAGACCCTTGTAATCACAATGCTCCATGCCCCTTTTCATCTCAATGCTCCATGAACCCTGTCATCACAATGCACCATGCCCATCATCATAATGCTTCAGGCTATTGTCATCACAATGAAATCAATATTCTGCATGACCTCTGTCATCATAATGCTCCAAACCCTTGTGATCACAATGTTGCATAACACGTATCATCACAACACCCCATGACACTCATCATCACAATTATCCATGGTCTTCTCATCACAATGCTCCATGATCTTTGTCATCACAATGCTCAATACACTTGTCATCACAATGCTCCCTGAACCTTGTCGTCAGTATGCTCCTTGAACCCTGTCATGACAAGTTTCCATGCATTTTTCATCACAATGATCCATGACCATTTCATCACAATGCTCCAAGGTCCCTGTAATCACAATGCTCGATGCCCTTGTCATCACAAAACTCCATGACCACTCTCATCACAACACTCCATGACACCTGACAACACAATAATCCGGGACCCTTGTCATCACAATGCTCCAAGACCCCTGTCATCACAATACTCCATGAACATTTTCAGCCCAATGCTCCATGACCTTCTCATCACAATGCTCCATGCCCTTGTCATCACAATGCACCATATCCACTGTCATCACAATAATCTATGAAACTTGTCAGACCAGTGCTCAATGTCCCTGTCAACACAATGCTCCAAGACCCATGTAATCACAATGCTCCATGCCCTTGTCATCACAAAGCTCCATGACGCATGTCATCAGAATGTTCCATTGCCTTCTCCTCACAATGCTCCATGCCCTTGTCATCACAATGCTCCAAGACCCCTGTAATCATATTGCTCCATGCCCCTTTTCATTAGAATGCTCCATTAGAATAGTCATCACAAGTCTCCATGCTTAACTCATCACAGTGCTCCAAGACCTTGTCATCACCATGCTCCATTCCCTTGTCATCACAATGCTCCATGACCCCTGTCATCACAATACTCCATGAACATATTCAGCCCAGTGCTCCATGACATTCTCATCACAATGCTCCATGACTAATATCATCACATTGCTCCATGACCACAGTCATCAAAACACCCCATGACACCTGACAACACAGTGATCTGAGACCCTTGTCATCGTAATGCTCCAAGACCCCTGTAATCACAATGCTCCATGACCCCTGTCATCAAAATACTTCATGAACATTTTCAGCCCAATGCTCCATGACCCTTGTCATCAAAATGGTCCATGTCCTTGTTATCCCAATGCTCCATGACCCCTGTATTCACAATGCTCCGTGACGCTTGTCATCACAGTGCTCCATGACACCTCTCATCACAATGCTCCATGCCTTTGTCAGCAAAATGCTACATGACCTTGTCATTACAATGCTCTATGCGCTTGTCATCACAATACTCCATTACCATTGTCATCACAATCCTCCATGATCCTTGGGATCACATTGATTCATGCCCTTGTCATCACAGTGCTCCATGCTCCTTGAAATCAAAATGATCCATGACCTCTGTCATCACAATGTTCCAATCCCTTGTGATCACAATGTTCCAAAGCACTTGTCCTCACAACGCTCCATGATGCCTGTCATCACAATACTCCATGCCCTTTTCATCACAATGCTCCATGAACTTTGTCATCACAATTCTCAATAAACTTGTCCTCACAATGCTCCCTGACACTTGTCGTCATAATGCTCCTTGAAACCTGGCACGAAAAGGATCCATGCCTTTTTCATCACAAAGCCCCATGCCGTTTTCATCCCAATGCTCCATGCCATTGTCATCAAAATACTCCACAAGCTTGTCATCAGAATGCTCCCTGACCCTTGTCATCACAATGCTCCAAGCCATTGTCATCACAATGCTCCATTACCTTTTTCATCAGAATCCCTCATGACACTTGGCATCACAATGCTCCATGCCATTGTCATCACAATGGGCCATTACATATGTCATCACAATGCTCCCTGACACCTCTCTTCACAATACTGCATGACCTGGTCATCACAAAGTTCCATGCCCTTGTCATCACAATGCGCCATTGCAACTCTCATCACAATAATCCATGAAACTTATTAGACCAATGCTGCATGCCCATGTCATCACAATGCTCCATGCACTTTTTATCACAATGTTCCAAGACCCCTGTAATCAGAATGCTCCATGCCCCTTTTCATCAGTATGCTCCATGAGACTTGTCATCACAAGGCTCCATGGTTTTCTCATCACAATGCTCCAGGACCTTGTCATCACAATTCTTCACGACATTGTCATGAAAATTCTCAATGGCCCTTGTCATCATAATGCTCCAAGCCCTAGTCATCACAATGCTCCATTATATTTGTCATCACAATCCTCCATTACATTTGGCATCACAATGCTCCCTGCCATTGTCATCGCAATGGACCATGACATATGTCATCACAATGCTCCCTGACACCTGTCTTCACAATACTCCATGCCCTAGTCATCACAATGATCCATGCCCTTGTCATCACAATGCACCATGTCCTCTGTCATCACAATAATCTCTGAAACTAGTCAGACCAAAGCTCCATGCCCCTGTCATCACAATGTTCCATGCCCTTTTCATCACAATGCTCCATGACCCCTGTCATCACAATGCTCCGTGACTCCAGTCATCACAATGCTTCATAACGTTTGTAATCACAACGGTCCATGTCCGCATCATCACAAGGCTCTGTGACTTTTTAAACAAAATGTCCTTGAACTTTTCATCACAATGCTCTGTGACCTTCGTCATCACTATACTCCATGTCTTTGTCAGAACAATGCTCCATAACCCTTGTCATCACAATGTGCCATGCGCTTTTCATCACAATGATCCAAAAACTTGTCATCGCTATGCTCCATAAACCTTGTAATCACAATGCTCCATGCACTTCTCATCCAAATGCTCTCTCACATGAGATATCACAATGTTCCATCACTAGTCATCACAATCCTCCCTCACCCCTGTTATCACAATATTCCATGACCCCTGTCATCACAATGCTACATCCCCTTATCAGCACAATGTTCCATGACCCCTGACATCACAATGTTCCATAACCCCTGTCATCAAAATGCTCTATGACCCTTTTCATCCCAAAGCTCCATGACCCCTGGCATCACAATGTTCTATAACCCCTGTCATCAAAAGGTTCCATTACACTTTTCATCAAATTGCTGCATGACCCTGTCATCAAAATGCTCCATGACCTTTGTCATCACAAAGCTCCATGACCTTTGGCATCACAATGCTACATGTCATTGTCATCACAATGCTCCATGAACCCTCTCATCACATTGCTTCATGCCCTTGTCATCACAAAGCTCCATGGCACTTGTCATCACATTGCTCGATGCCCTTCTCATCACAATAATCCATGCCCTTGTCATTACAATCCTCCATGACCCATGTATCACAGTGTACCGTGCCCTTGTCATCACAATGTGCCATGTCCACTCTCATCACAATAATCCATGAAATATTTCAGACCAAAGCTCAATGCCCTTCTCATCACAATGCTCCATTACTTCTGTCATAACAAGCTCCATGACCCCTGCCATCACAATGTTCCCGGGCCTTGTCATCACAAGGCTCCATGACCCTTGTCATCACAATGCTCCAAGACCCATGTAATCACAATGCTCCATGCCCTAGTCATCAAAAGCTCCATGACGCATGTCATCAGAATGTTCCATGGCCTTCTCCTCACAATGTTCCAAGCCCTTGTCAGCACAATGCTCCAAGACCCCCGTAATCACAATGCTCCATGCCCCTTTTCATCAGAATGCTCCATTAGACTTGTCATCACAAGTCTCCATGGTCATCTCATCACAATGCTCCATTCCCTTGTCATCACAATGCTCCATGACCCCTGTCATCACAATACTCCATGAATATTTTCAGCACAATGCTCCATGACTTTCTCATCACAATGCTCCATGACCAATATTATCACAATGCTCCATGACCACTCTCATCAGAAAACTCCATGACACCTGACAACACAATGATCCGGGACTCTTGTCATCACAATGCTCCAAGACCCCTGCAATCACAGTGCTCCATGTCCCCTGTCATCACAATACTCCATGTACATTTTCATCCCAATGCTCCATGACACTTGTCATCACACTGATCCAGGCCCTTGTCATCCCAATGTTCCTTGACCCCTGTATTCACAATGCTCCTTGACACTTTTCATCACAGTGCTCCATGTCACATGTCATCACAATGCTCCATGCCTTTGTCAGCAATATGCTACATGACCTTGTCAGTACAATGCTCTATGTGCTTATCATCACAATACTCCATTACCATTGTCATCACAATCCTCCATGTACCTTAGGATCACATTGCTTCATGCGCATGTCATCAAAATGCTCCATGCTCCTTGAAATCAAAATGATCCATGACCTCTGTCATCACAATGCTCCAAACCCTTGTGATCACAATGTTCCATAACACTTGTCATCACAACGCTCCATGATGCCTGCCATCACAATACTCCATGCCCTTTTCATCACAATGCTCCATGATATTTGTCATCACAATTCTCAATACACTTGTCATCACAATGCTCCCTGACACTTGTCCTCAGAATGCTCCTTGAAACCTGTCACGAAAAGGCTCCATGCCTTTTTCATCACAAAGCCCCATGCCCTTTTCATCACAATGCTCCATGCCATTGTCATCAAAATACTCCACAAGCTTGTCATCAGAATGCTCCATGACCCTTGTCATCACAATTCTCCATGCACTTGTCAGCACAATGCTCCCTGACCCTTCTCATAACAATGCTCCAAGCCATTGTCACCACAATGCTCCATTCCCTTTGTCATCAGAATCCTCCATGACACTTGGCATCACAATGAGCCATGCCATTGTCATCACAATGGGCCATTACATATGTCATCACAATGCTCCCTGACACTTCTCTTCACAATACTGCATGACCTGGTCATCACAATGCTCCATGCCCCTTTTCATCAGTATGCTCCATGAGACGTGTCATCACCAGGCTCCATGGATTTCTCATCACAATGCTCCTGGTCCTTGTCATCTCAACGCTTCAGGAACTTGTCATGAAAATTCTCAATAGCCCTTGTCATCATAATGCTCCAAGCCCTAGTCATCACAATTCTCCTTTATATTTGTCAACACAATCCTCAAATACATTTGTCATCACAATGCTCCATGCCATTGTCATCGCAATGGACCATGACATATGTCATCACAATGCTCCCTGTCACCTGTCTTCACAATACTCAATGCCCTTGTCATCACAATGCTCCATGCCCTTGTCATCACAATGCACCATGTCCACTGTCATCACAATAATCTATGAAACTTCTCAGACCAGTGCTCCATGACACCTGTCATCACAATGCTCCATGCCTTTGTCAGAAAAATGCTACATGACCTTGTCATTACAATGCTCTATGCGCTTGTCATCACAATACTCCATTACCATTTTCATCACAATCCTCCATGAACCTTGGGATCACATTGATTCATGCCCTTGTCATCACAGTGCTCCATGCTCCTTGAAATCAAAATGATCCATGACCTCTGTCATCACAATGTTCCAATCCCTTGTGATCACAATGTTCCAAAGCACTTGTCCTCACAACGCTCCATGATGCCTGTCATCACAATACTCCATGCCCTTTTCATCACAATGCTCCATGAACTTTGTCATCACAATTCTCAATAAACTTGTCCTCACAATGCTCCCTGACACTTGTCGTCATAATGCTCCTTGAAACCTGGCACGAAAAGGCTCCATGCCTTTTTCATCACAAAGCCCCATGCCGTTTTCATCCCAATGCTCCATGCCATTGTCATCAAAATACTCCACAAGCTTGTCATCAGAATGCTCCCTGACCCTTGTCATCACAATGCTCCAAGCCATTGTCATCACAATGCTCCTTTACCTTTTTCATCAGAATCCCTCATGACACTTGGCAGCACAATGCTCCATGCCATTGTCATCACAATGGGCCATTACATATGTCATCACAATGCTCCCTGACACCTCTCTTCACAATACTGCATGACCTGGTCATCACAAAGTTCCATGCCCTTGTCATCACAATGCACCATTGCAACTCTCATCACAATAATCCATGAAACTTATTAGACCAATGCTGCATGCCCATGTCATCACAATGCTCCATGCACTTGTTATCACAATGTTCCAAGACCCCTGTAATAAGAATGCTCCATGCCCCTTTTCATCAGTATGCTCCATGAGACTTGTCATCACAAGGCTCCATGGTTTTCTCATCACAATGCTCCAGGACCTTGTCATCACAATTCTTCACGACATTGTCATGAAAATTCTCAATGGCCCTTGTCATCATAATGCTCCAAGCCCTAGTCATCACAATGCTCCATTATATTTGTCATCACAATCCTCCATTACATTTGGCATCACAATGCTCCCTGCCATTGTCATCACAATGGACCATGACATATGTCATCACAATGCTCCCTGCCACCTGTCTTCACAATACTCCATGCCCTTGTCATCACAATGATCCATGCCCTTGTCATCACAATGAACCATGTCCTCTGTCATCACAGTAATCTCTGAAACTAGTCAGACCAAAGCTCCATGCCCCTGTCATCACAATGTCCCATGCCCTTTTCATCACAATGCTCCATGACCCCTGTCATCACAATGCTCCGTGACTCCAGTCATCACAATGCTCCATTACCTTTGTCATCAGAATCCTCCCTGACACTTGGCATCACAATGCTCCATGCCATCCTCATCACAATGGGCCATTACATATGTGATCACAATGCTCTCTGAAACCTGTCTTCACAATACGACATGACCTGGTCATCACAATCCTCCATGCCCTTGTCATCACAGAGTGCCATTCCAACTCTCATCGCAATACTCCATGAAAGGTATTAGACCAATGTTCCATGCCCTTGTCATCACAATGCTCCATGCCCTTGTTATCACAATGCTCCATGACCCCTGTCATCACAATGCTCCGTGACTCCAGTCATCTCAGTGATTCATTACCTTTGTCATCACAATGGTCCATGCCCTTGTCATCAACAGTCTCTGTGACCTTTTTAACCACAATGCTCCATGAACTTTTCATCACAATACTCTTTGACCCTTGTCATCACAATGCTCTATGCCTTTCTCAGCACAATGCTCCATGACACTTGTCATCACAAAGCTCCATGTGCTTGTCAGCACAATGCTCCATGACACATGTCATCACAATGCACCATGAGCTTGTCATCACAGTGCTCCACAACCTTGTCATCACAATGCTCTATAAAATTTGTCATCACAATGACCCATGCACTTCTCATCAAAATGCTCTCTCACCACTGATATCACAATGCTACATCATTATTTGTCACAATACTCCCTCACCCCTGTCATCACAATGTTCCATGACTCCTGTCATCACAATGCTACATGCACTTATCATCACAAAGTTCGATGACCCCTGACATCACAATGTTCCATAACACCTGTCATCAAAATGTTCCATGACACTTTTCATCAAATTGCTCCATGACCCAGTCATCACAATGCTCCCTGCCCTTTTCATCACAATGCACAACGCCCTTGCCATCAAAATGCTCCATGACCTTTGTTATCACAAAGATCCATGACCCTTGGCATCACAATGCTCCATGTCATTGTCATCACAATGTTCCATGAACGCTCTCATCACATTGCTCCATGCCCTTGTCTTCACATAGCTCCATGACACATGTCATTAGTATGCTCCATGGCCTTCTCATAAGAATGCTCCAAGCCCTTGCCATCACAATGCTCCATTACCCCTGTCATAACAATGCTCCATGACCCCTGCCATCACGATGTTCTATAACACCTGCCATCTAAATGTTCTATTACACTTTTTATCAAATTGCTGCATGAACCGTTCATCAAAATGCTCCCTGCCCTTCCCATCACAATGCACAATGCACTTGTCATCAAAAAGCTCCATGACTTGTTATCAAAATGCTCCATGACCCTTGGCATCACAATGCTCCATGTCATTGTCATCACAATGCTCCATGAAACCTCTCATAATATTGCTCTGTGCCCTTGTCATCACAAAGCTCCATGACACTTGTGATCACAATGCTCGATGCCCTTCTCATCACAATGCTCCATGCCCTTGTCATTACAGTCCTGCATGACCCATGTATCACAGTGTTCCGTGCCCTTGTCATCACAATGCTCCATGCCCACTCTCATCACAATAATCCATGAAACATTTCAGAGCAAAGTTCCATACCCTTCTCATCACAATGCTCCATTACCCCTGTCATAACAATGCACCATGACCGCTGCCATCACAATGTTCCACGGCCTAGTCATCACAAGGTTCCATGACAATTCTCATCACAATGCTCAAGACCCCTGAAATCACAATGCTCCATGCCCTTGTCATCACAAAGCTCCATGACGCATGTAATCAGAATGTTCCATGGCCTCCTCATCACCATGCTCCATGTCCTTGTCATCACAATGCTCCAAAACCCTTGTAATTACAATGCTCCATGCCCCTTTTCATCTCAATGCTCCATGAACCCTGTCATCACAATGCACCATGCACATCATCATAATGCTTCAGGCTATTGTCATCACAATGAAATCAATATTTTCCATGACCTCTGTCATCATAATGCTCCAAACCCTTGTGATCACAATGTTGCATAACACTTATCATCACAACACACCATGATGCTCATCATCAAAATTTTCCATGGTCTTCTCATAACAGTGCTCCATGATCTTTGTCATCCCAATGCTCAATACACTTGTCATCACAATGCTCCCTGACACTTGTCGTCATTATGCTCCTTGAACCCTGTCATGACAAGGCTCCATGCCTTTTTCATCACAATGATCCATGACTTTTTCATCTCAATACTCCAAGATCCCTGTAATCACAATGCTCCATGCCCTTGTCATGACAAAACTCCATGACGCATGTCAACAGAATGCTCCATGGCTTTCTCATCACAATGCTCCATGCCCTAGTCATCACAATGCTCTAAGACTCCTGTAAACACAATGCTCCAGTCCCCTTTTCTTCAGAATGCTCCATAAGGCTTGTCATCACAACTTTCCATGGTCTTCTTTTCACAATGCTCCAAGACCTTGTCACCACCATGCTCCATTCCCTTGTCATCACAATGCTCCATGACCCCTGTCATCACAATAATCCATGAACATTTTCAGCCCAATGTTCCACTACTTTCTCATCACAATGCTCCATTGCCAATATCATCACAATGCTCCATGACCACTGTAATCACAACACTCCATGACACCTGACAACACAATGATCCGGGACTCTTTTCATCACAGTGCTCCATTCCCTATTCATCACAATGCTCCATGACTGCTGTCATCACAACAATCCATGAACATTTTCAGCCCACTGCTCCATGACCCTTGTCATCACAAAGATCCATGCCCTTGTCATCCCAATGATCCATGACCCCTGTATTCACAATGGACGGAAACGATTGTCATCACTGTGGCCATGACACATGTCATCACAATGCTGCATGCCTTTGTCATCAAAATGCTACATGACGTTGTCATGACAGTGCTCTATGCGCTTGTCATCACAATACTCCATTTCCATTGTCATCACAATCCTCCATGAACTTTGGGATCACATTGCTTCATCCCCTTGTCATCACAATTCACCATGCTACTTGAAATCAAAATGATCTATGACCTCTGTCATCACAATGCTCCAAACCCTTCTGATCACAATGTACCATAACACTTGTCATCACAACACTCCATGATGCCTGTCATCACAATACTCCATGCCCTTTTCATTACAAAGCTCCATGACATTTCTCATCACAATTCTCAATACACTTGTCCTCACAATGCTCCCTGACACTTGTCATCACAATGTTCCTTGAACCCTGTCACGAAAAGGCTCCATGCTTTTTTCATCACAATGCCCCATGCCGTTTTCATCAAAATGTTCCATGACATTGTCATCAAAATACTCAATAAGCTTGTCATCAGAATGCTCCATGACCCTTGTCATCACAATTCTCCATGCACTTGTCAGCACAATGCTCCATTACTTTTGTCATCAGAATCCTCCATGACACTTGGCATCACAATGCTCCAAGCCATCGTCATCATAATGGGCCATTATATATGTCATCACAATGCTCCCTGACACCTGTCTTCACAATACTGCATGACCTTGTCATCGGGATGCTCCATGCCCTTGTCGTCACAATGCGCCATTCCAACTGTCATCGCAATAATCCATGAAACTTATTAGACCAATGTTTCATGCCCTTGTCATCACAATGCTCCATGCCTTTGTTATCACAATGCTCCATGACCTCTGTCATCACAATGCTCCGTGACTCCAGTCATCACAATGCTTCATGACCTTTGTCATCACAATGATTCATGCCCTCGTCATCAACAGTATCTGTGACCTTTTTAACCACAATGCTCCATGAACTTTTCATCACAATGCTCTTTGACCCTTGTCATCACAATGCTCTATGCCTTTCTCAGCACAATGCTCCATGACCCTTGTCATCACAATGCTCCATGCGCTTGTCAGCAAGATGCTCCATGACACATGTCATCACAATGCACCATGCGCTTGTCATCAGAGTGCTCCACAATCTTGGCATCACAATGCTCCATAAATTTGTCATCACAATGCTCCATGCACTTCTCATCAAAATGCCCTCTCACCACTGATATCACAATGCTACATCACTATTTGTCACAAAACACCCTCACCCTTCTCGTCACAATGTTCCATGACTCCTGTCATCACAATGCTACATGCAATTATCATCACAAAGTTCGATGACCCCTGACATCACAATGTTCCATAACACCTGTCATCAATATGTTCCATGATACTTTTCATCAAATTGCTCCATGACCCTGTCATCAGAATGCTCCCTGCGCTTCTCATCACAATGCACCACGCACTTGCCATCCAAATGCTCCATGACCTTTGTCATCACAAAGATCCATGACCCTTGGCATCACTATGCTCCATGTCATTGTCATCACAATGCTCCATGAACGCTCTCATCACATTGCTCCATGCCGTTGTCATCAAAAAGCTCCATGACACATGTCATCAAAATGCTCCATGGCCTTCTCATCACAATGTTCCATGCCCTTGCCATCACAATGCTCCATTACCCCTGTCATAACAATGCTCCATGACCCCTGTCATCACGAATATCCATGGCCTTGGCATCAAAAGCTCCATGACCCTTCTCATCACAATGATCCAAGAACACTGTAATCACAATGCTCTATGCCACTTTTCATCTCAATGATCCATGAAGCCTGTCATCACATTGCACCATGCCCATCAGCATAATGCTTCATGCTATTGTCATCACAATGAAATCAAAATGCTCCATGACCTCTGTCATAACAATGCTCCAAACCCTTGTGAACACAATATTCCATAACACTTGTCATCACAATGCCCCATGTGGCTCGTCATCACAATTATCAATGGACTTCTCATCACAATGCTCCTTGAACTTTGTCATCACAATGCTCAATACACTTGTCATCAAAATGCTCCCTGACACTTGTCGTCAGTATGCTCCTAGAACCCTGTCATGACAAGGATCTATGCCTTTTTCATCACAATGATCCATGACCTTTTCATCACAATTCTCAATATACATGTTATCACAATGCTCCCTGACACTTGTCATCAGAATGCTCCTTGAACACTGTCACGAAAAGGCTCCATGCCTTTTTCATCACAATGCCCCATGCCGTTTTCATCACAATGCTCCATGCCACTGTCATCCCAATACTCCAAAAGCTTGTCATCAGAATGCTCCATGACCCTTGTCATCACAATTCTCCATGCACTTGTCAGCACAATGCTCCCTGAACCTTGTCATCACAATTCTCCAAGCCATTGTCATCACAATGCTCCATTACTTTTGTCATCAGAATCCTCCATGACACTTTGCAACACAATGCTTCATTCCCTAGTCATCACAATGCTCCATGACACCTGTCATCACAACACTCCATTTATATTTTCAGCCCAGTGCTTCATGACACTTGTCATCACAATGATCCATGCCCTCGTCATCCCAATGCTCCTTGAACCCTGTATTCACAATGCTCCATGACGCTTGTCAACACAGTGCTCCATGACACATGTCATTACAATGTTCCATGCATTTGTCAACAAAATGCTACATGACCTTGTCATTAAAATCCTCTATGCGCTTGTCATCACAATACTCCATTTCCATTGTCATCACAGTCCTCCATGAACCTTGGGATCACTTTTCTTCATGCTCTTGTCATCACAATGCTCCCTGACACTTGTCGTCAGTATGCTCATTGAACCCTGTTATGACAAGGTTCCATGCATTTTTCATCACAATGATCCATGACCATTTCATCACAATCCTCCAAGGTCCCTGTAATCACAATGCTCCATGCCCTTGTCATCACAAAACTCCATGATGCATGCCATCAGAATGCTTCATGGACTTCTCATCACAATGCTCTATGCCCTAGTCATCACCATGCTCCAAGACCCCTGTAATCACAATGCTCCATGCCCCTTTTCATCAGAATGCTCCATGAGACTTGCCATCACAAGTCTCCATGATCTTCTCATCACAATGCTCCAGGAACTTGTCATCACCATGCTCCATTCCCTTGTCATCACAATGCTCCATGACCCCTGTCATCACAATAATCCATGAACATTTTCAGCCCAATGCTCCACGACCTTCTCATCACAATGCTCCATTGCCAATATCATCACAATGCTCCATGACCAATGTAATCACAACACTCCATGACACCTGACAACACAATGATACAGGACTCTTGTCATCACAATGCTCCATTAGCTTGTCGTCACAATGCTACATGACACCTGTCATCACAACTCTCCATGAACATTTTCAGCCCAGTGCTCCATGAACCTTGTCATCACAATGATCCATGGCTTTGTCATTCCAATGCTCCATGACCCCTGTATTCACAATGCTCCTTGACACTTGTCATCACAGAGCTCCATGACACATGTCATCACAATGCTCCATGCCTTTGTCAGCAAAATGCTACATGACCTTGTCATTACAATACTCTATGAGCTTGTCATCAAAATACTCCATTTCCATTGTCATCACAATCCTCCATGAACTTTGGGATTACATTGCTTCATGCCCTTGTCATCACAATGCTCCATGCTCCTTGAAATCAAAATGATCCATCACCTCTGTCATCCCAATGCTCCAAACCCTTGTGATCACAATGTTCCATAACACTTGTCATCATAACGCTCCATGATGCCTGTCATCACAATACTCCATGCCCTTTTCTTCACAATGCTCCATGACTTTTGTCAGCACAATTCTCAATACACTTCTCATCACAATGCTCCCTGACACTTTTCATCAGAATGCTCCTTGAACCCTGTCACGAAAAGGCTCCATGCTTTTTTCATCACAATGCCCCATGCCGTTTTCATCACAATGCTCCATGCCATTGTCATCAAAATACTCCACAAGCTTGTCATCAGAATGCTCCATGACCCTTGTCATCACAATGCTCCAAGCCATTGTCATCACAATGCTCTATTACCTTTGTCATCAAAATCCTCCCTGACACTTGGCATCACAATACTCCTGCCATCCTCATCACAATGGGCCATTACATATGTGATCACAATGCTCCCTGACACCTGTCTTCACAATACGGCATGACCTGGTCATAACAATGCTCCATGCCCTTGTCATCACAGTGTGCCATTCCAACTGTCATCGAAATACTGCATGAAACTCATTAGACAAATGTTCCATGCCATTCTCATCACGTTGCTCAATGCCCTTATTATCACAATGCTCCATGACCCCTGTCAGCACAATGCTCCATGACTCCAGTCATCACAATGCTTCAAGACCTTTGTCATTACAATGGTCCATGCCCTCGTCATCAACAGTCTCTGTGATCTTTTCAACCACAATGCTCCATGAACTTTTCATCACAATGCTCTTTGACCCTTGTCATCACAATTTTCTATGTCTTTCTCAGCACAATGCTCCATGAACCTTGTTATCACAGTGCTCCATGCGCTTGTCAGCACGATGCTCCTTGTCACATGTCATCACAATGCACCATGCGCTTGTCATCACAGTGCTCCACAACCTTGTCATCACAATGCTCCATAAAATTTGTCATCACAGTGCTCCATGCACTTCTCATCAAACTGCTCTCTCACCACTGATATCACAATTCTACATCACTATTTGTCACAATACTCTCTCACCCCTGTCGTCACAATGTTCCATGACTCTTGTCATCACAATGCTACATGCACTTATCATCACAATGTTCGATGACCCCTGACATCACAATGTTCCATAACACCTGTCATCAAAATGTTCCATGACACTTTTCATCAAATTGCTTTATGGACTTCCGGGTAAGATGGAGGAAGAGTAAGACACGGAGATCACCTTCCTCCCCGCAGATACACCAGAAATACTGCTACACGTGGAACAACTCCTACAGAACACCTACTGAACGCTGGCAGAAGACCCCAGACCTCCCAAAAGGCAAGAAACTCCCCACATACCTGGGGAGGGCAAAGCAGAGAGATTCCCGCACAGAGGAGCGGTGCCGAACGGCACTCACCAGCCCGAGAGGCTTTTCTGCTCCCCCGCCGGGGCGGACGGCGCTGGAGCTGAGGCTCAGGCTTCGGTCAGAGCGCAGGGAGAGGACTGGGGCTGGCGGCGAGAACTCAGCCTGAAGGGGGCTAATGTGCCACAGCTAGCCGGGAGGGAGTCCGGGAAAACTCTGGAGCTGCCAAAGAGGCAGGAGACTTTTTCTTCCCTCTTGGTTTCCTGGTGCGCGAGGAGAGGGGATTAAGAGCGCCGTGTAAAGGAGCTCCAGAGACGGGCGCGAGTCGCGGCTGAAAGCGCGGAGCCCAGAGACGGGCGTGGGACGCTGCGGCTGCTGCTGCCGCCGCCAAGAAGCCTGTGTGTGAGCGCAGGTCACTGTCCACACCGCCCTTCCGGCATCCTGTGCAGTCTGCCACTGCCGGGATCCCGGGATCCAGGGGCGGCTTCCCTGGTAGAACGCACGGCGCGCCTTGGTCTGGTGCAATGTCATGCCGACCTCTGCCGCTGCAGGCTCGCCCCGCACTCCGTGCCCCTCCCTCCCGCCCGGCCTGAGTGAGCCAGAGTCCCCGAAGAGGCTGCTCCTTTAACCCTGTCCTGTCTGAGCGAAGAACAGACGCCCTCCGGCGACCTACACGCAGAGGCGGGGCCAAATCCAAAGCTGAGACCCAGGAGCTGTGAGAACAAAGAAGAGAAAGGGAAACCTCTCCCAGCAGCCTCAGAAGCAGCGGATTAAAGCTCCACAATCAACTCCATGTACCCTGCATCTGTGGAATACATGAATAGACAACAAATCATCCCAAATTGAGTAACCAGGAGTCAGTGCTGTGCCTCTGAGGTGGGAGAGAGAACTTCAGGACACTGGTCCACAAGAGACCTCCCAGCTCCACATAATATCAAACGGCGAAAATCTTCCAGAGATCTCCATCTCAACACCAGCACCCAGCTTCACTCAACGACCAGCAAGCTACAGTGCTGGACACCCTATGCCAAACAACTAGCAAGACAGGAACACAATGCCACCCATTAGCAGAGAGGCTGCCTCAATTCATAAAAAGTCCGCAAACACCCCAAAACACACCACCAGGCGTGGACCTGCCCACCAGAAAGACAAGATCCAGCCTCATCCACCAGAACACAGGCAGTAGTCCCCTCCACCAAGAAGCCTACACAACCCACTAAACCAACCTTAGCCACTGGGGACAGACACCAAAAACAACGGGAACTACGAACCTGCAGCCTGCAAAAAGGAGACCCCAAACACAGTAATATAAGCAAAATGAGAAGACAGAAAAACACACAGCAGGAGAAGGAGCAAGATAAAAACCCACCAGACCTAACAAATGAAGAGGTAATAGGTAGTCTATCTGAAAAAGAATTCAGAATAATGATGGTAAAGATGATCCAAAATCTTGGAAATAGAATAGACAAAATGCAAGAAACAGTTAACAAGGACCTAGAAGAACTAAAGACGAATCAAGCATTGATTAAAAACACAATAAATGAAATCAAAAATACTCTAGATGGGATCAATAGCAGAATAACTGAGGCAGAAGAACGGATAAGTGAGGTGGAAGATAAAATAGTGGAAATAACTGCTGCACAGCAAAATAAAGAAAAAAGAATGAAAAGAACAGAGGACAGCCTCAGAGACCTCTGGGACAACATTAAACGCACCAACATTCGAATTATAGGGGTTCCAGAAGAAGAAGAGAAAAAGAAAGGGACTGAGAAAATATTTGAAGAGATTATAGTTGAAAACTTCCCTAATATGGGAAAGGAAATAGTTAATCAAGTCCAGGAGGCACAGAGAGTCCCATACAGAATAAATCCAAGGAGAAATACACCAAGACACATATTAATCAAACTGTCAAAAATTAAACACAAAGAAATCATATTAAAAGCAGCAAGGCAAAAACAACAAATAACACACAAGGGAATCCCCATCAGGATAACAGCTGATCTCTCAGCAGAAACTCTACAAGCCAGAAGGGAGTGGCAGGACATACTTAAAGTGATGAAGGAGAAAAACCTGCAACCAAGATTACTCTACCCAGCAAAGATCTCATTCAGATTTGATGGAGAAATTAAAACCTTTACAGACAAGCAAAAGCTGAGAGAGTTCAGCACCACCAAACCAGCTTTACAACAAATGCTAAAGGAACTTCTCTAGGCAAGAAACACAACAGAAGGAAAAGAACTACAATAATGAACCCAAAACAATTAAGAAAATGGGAATAGGAACATACATATCAATAATTACCTTAAATGTAAATGGACTAAATGCTCCCACCAAAAGACACAGACTGGCTGAATGGATACAAAAACAAGAACCATATATATGCTGTCTACAAGAGACCCACTTCAGACCTAGAGACACATACAGACTGAAAGTAGGGGGATGGAAAAAGATATTCCATGCAAATGGAAACCAAAAGAAAGCTGGAGTAGCAATTCTCATATCAGACAAAATAGACTTTAAAATAAAGACAACTAGAAGAGACACAGAAGGACACTACATAATGATCAAGGGATCAATCCAAGAAGAAGATATAACAATTGTAAATATTTATGCACCAAACATAGGAGCACCTCAATACATAAGGGAAATATTAACAGCCATAAAAGGAGAAATCGACAGTAACACAATCATAGTAGGGGACTTTAACACCCCACTTTCACCAATGGACAGGTCATCCAAAATGAAAATAAATAAGGAAACACAAGCTTTAAATGATACATTAAACAAGATGGACTTAATTGATATTTATAGGACATTCCATCCAAAAACAACAGAATACACATTTTTCTCAAGTGCTCATGGAACATTCTCCAGGATAGATCATATCTTGGGTCACAAATCAAGCCTTGGTAAATTTAAGAAAATTGAAATTGTATCAAGTATCTTTTCCGACCACAATGCTATGAGACTAGATATCAATTACAGGAAAAGAGCTGTAAAACATACAAACACATGGAGGCTAAACAATACACTACTTAATAACGAAGTGATCACTGAAGAAATCAAAGAGGAAATTAAAAAATACCTAGAAACAAATGACAATGGAGACACGACGACCCAAAACCTATGGGATGCAGCAAAAGCAGTTCTAAGAGGGAAGTTTATGGCAATACAATCCCACCTTAAGAAACAGGAAATATCTCGAATAAACAACCTAACCTTGCACCTAAAGCAATTAGAGAAAGAAGAACAAAAACATCCCAAAGTTAGCAGAAGGAAAGAAATCATAAAAATCAGATCAGAAATAAATGAAAAAGAAATGAAGGAAACGATAGCAAAGATCAATAAAACTAAAAGCTGGTTCTTTGAGAAGATAAACAAAATTGATAAACCATTAGCCAGACTCATCAAGAAAAAAAGGGAGAAGACTCAAATCAATAGAATTAGAAATGAAAAAGGAGAAGTAACAACTGACACTGCAGAAATACAAAAGATCATGAGAGATTACTATAAGCAACTCTATGCCAATAAAATGGACAACCTGGAAGAAATGGACAAATTCTTAGAAATGCACAACCTGCCAAGACTGAATCAGGAAGAAATAGAAAATATGAACAGACCAATCACAAGCACTGAAATTGAAACTGTGATTAAAAATCTTCCAACAAACAAAAGCCCAGGACCAGATGGCTTCACAGGCGAATTCTATCAAGCATTTAGAGAAGAGCTAACACCTATCCTTCTCAAACTCTTCCAAAATATAGCAGAGGGAGGAACACTCCCAAACTCATTCTACGAGGCCACCATCACCTTGATACCAAAACCAGACAAGGATGTCACAAAGAAAGAAAACTACAGGCCAATATCACTGATGAACATAGATGCAAAAATCCTCAACAAAATACTAGCAAACAGAATCCAACAGCACATTAAAAGGATCATACACCATGATCAAGTGGGGTTTATTCCAGGAATGCAAGGATTCTTCAATATACGCAAATCAATCAATGTGATACACCATATTAACAAGTTGAAGGAGAAAAACCATATGATCATCTCAATAGATGCAGAGAAAGCTTTTGACAAAATTCAACACCCATTTATGATAAAAACCCTGCAGAAAGTAGGCATAGAGGGAACTTTCCTCAACATAATAAAGGCCATATATGACAAACCCACAGCCAGCATCGTCCTCAATGGTGAAAAACTGAAACCATTTCCACTAAGATCAGGAACAAGACAAGGTTGCCCACTCTCACCACTCTTATTCAACATAGTTTTGGAAGTTTTAGCCACAGAAATCAGAGAAGAAAAGGAAATAAAAGGAATCCAAATGGGAAAAGAAGAAGTAAAGCTGTCACTGTTTGCAGATGACATGATACTATACATAGAGAATCCTAAAGATGCTACCAGAAAACTACTAGAGCTAATCAATGAATTTGGTAAAGTTGCAGGATACAAAATTAATGCACAGAAATCTCTGGCATTCCTATATACTAATGATGAAAAATCTGAAAGTGAAATCAAGGAAACACTCCCATTTACCATTGCAACAAAAAGAATAAAATATCTAGGAATAAACCTACCTAAGGAGACAAAAGACCTGTATGCAGAAAATTATAAGACACTGATGAAAGAAATTAAAGATGATACAAATAGATGGAGAGATGTACCATGTTCTTGGATTGGAAGAATCAACATTGTGAAAATGACTCTACTACCCAAAGCAATCTACAGATTCAATGCAATACCTATCAAACTACCAATGGCATTTTTCACAGAACTAGAACAAAAAATTTCACAATTTGTATGGAAACACAAAAGACCCCGAATAGCCAAAGCAATCTTGAGAACGAAAAATGGAGCTGGAGGAATCAGGCTCCCTGACTTCAGACTATACTACAAAGCTACAGTAATCAAGACAGTATGGTAATGGCACAAAAACAGAAAGATAGATCAATGGAACAGGATAGAAAGCCCAGAGATAAACCCACGGACATATGGTCACCTTATCTTTGATAAAGGAGGCAGGAATGTACAGTGGAGAAAGGACAGTCTCTTCAATAAGTGGTGCTGGGAAAACTGGACAGGGACATGTAAAAGTATGAGATTAGATCACTCCCTAACACCATACACAAAAATTAGCTCAAAATGGATTAAAGACCTAAATGTAAGGCCAGACACTATCAAACTCCTAGAGGAAAACATAGGCAGAACACTCTATGACATAAATCACAGCAAGATCCTTTTTGACCCACCTCCTAGAGAAATGGAAATAAAGACAAAAATAAACACATGGGACCTAATGAAACTTCAAAGCTTTTGCACAGCAAAGGAAACCATAAACAAGACCAAAAGACAACCCTCAGAATGGGAGAAAATATTTGCAAATGAAGCAACAGACAAAGGATTAATCTCCAAAATTTATAAGCAGCTCATACAGCTCAATAGCAAAAAAACAAACAACCCAATCCAAAAATGGGCAGAAGACTTAAATAGACATTTCTCCACAGAAGATATACAGACAGCTAACAAACACATGAAAGGATGCTCAACATCTTTACTCATTAGAGAAATGCAAATCAAAACTACAATGAGATATCATCTCACACCAGTCAGAATGGCCATCATCAAAAAATCTAGAAACAATAAATGCTGGAGAGGGTGTGGAAAAAAGGGAACACTCTTGCACTGCTGGTGGGAATGTGAATTGGTACAGCCACTATGGAGAACGGTATGGAGGTTCCTTAAAAAACTACAAATAGAACTACCATATGACCCAGCAATCCCACTACTGGGCATATAACCTTAGAAAACCATAATTCAAAAAGAGACATGTACCAAAATGTTCATAGCAGCCCTATTTACAATAGCCCGGAGATGGAAACAACCTAAGTGTCCATCATCGGATGAATGGATAAAGAAGATGTGGCACATATATACAATGGAATATTACTCAGCCATAAAAAGAAATGAAATTGAGCTATTTGTAATGAGGTGGATGGACCTAGAGTCTGTCATACAGAGTGAAGTAAGTCAGAAAGAGAAAGACAAATACTGTATGCTGACACATATATATGGAATTTAAGAAAAAAATGTCATCAAGAACATAGGGGTAAGACAGGAATAAAGACACAGACCTACTAGAGCATGGACTTGAGGATATGGGGAGGGGGAAGGGTAAGCTGTGACAAAGTGAAAGAGAGGCATGGACATATATACACTACCAAACGTAAGGTAGATAGCTAGTGGGAAGCAGCCTCATAGCACAGGGAGATCAGCTCGGTGCTTTGTGACCGCCTGGAGGGGTGGGATAGGGAGGGTGGGAGGGAGACGCAAAAGGGAGGGGATATGGGAACATATGTATATGTATAACTGATTAAATTTGTAAAATAAATAAAATAAATAAAATAAAAAAAAAATTGCTTTATGACCCAGTCATCAGAATGCTCCCTGCCCTTCTCATCACAATGCACAACGCCCTTGCCATCAAAATGCTCCATGACCTTTGTCATCACAAAGATCCATTACCCTTGGCATCACAATGCTCCATGTCATTGTCATCACAATGCTCCATGAACGCTCTCATCACATTGCTCCATGCCCTTGTCTTCACATAGTTCCTTGACACATGTCATCAGAATGCTCCATGGCCTTCTCATCACAATGTTCCATGCCCTTGTCATCACAATAGGCCATTCCAACTGTCATCGCAACAAACCATGAAACTTATTACACCAATGTTCCATGCCCTTGTCATCACAATGCTCCATGCCCTTGTTATCACAATGCTCCGTGACTCCAGTCATCACAATGTTTAATGAACTTTGTCATCACAATGGTCCATGTCCTTGTCATCAACTGTCTCTGTGACCTTTTTAACCCCAATGCTCCATGAACATTTCTTCGCAATGCTCTTTGACCCTTGTCATCACAATGCTCTATGCCTTTCTCAGCACAATGCTCCATGACCCTGGTCATCAAAATGCTCCATGCACTTGTCTGCACAATGTTCCATGACACATGTCATCACAGACCTCCATGAACCCTGTCATCTCAATGCTCAGTGACTCCAGTCATCACAATGCTTCATAACGTTTTTCCTCAAAATTGTCCAAGCCCGTGTCATCACAAGGCTCTGTGACATTTGTTACCACAATGCTCCATGAACTTTTCATCACAATTCTCTGTGACCCTCGTCATCACAATGCTACATGTCTTTGTCAGAACAATGCTCCATAACCATTATCATCACAGTGTGCCACGCGCATTTCATCACAACGGTCCACAATCTTGTCATTGCAATGCTCCATAAACTTTGTAATCACGATTCTCCATGCACTTCTCATCAAAATGCGCTGTTACCAGAGATATCACAGTATTCAATCCCTAGTCATCGCAATACTCCCTCACCCCTGTAATCAGAATGTTCCATGACCCTGTCATCACACTGCTACATACCCTTATCAACACAATGTTCCATGACCCATGACATCACAATGTTCCATAACCCATGTCATCAAAATGCTCCATGATCCTTTTCATCCCAAATCTCCAAGACCCCTGACATCACAATGTTCTATAAACCCCGCCATCAAAATGTTCCATTACACTTTTCATCAAATTGCTGCATGATCCTTTCATCAAAATGCTCCCTGCCCTTCTCATCACAATGCACCATGTCCTTGTCATCAAAATGCTCCATGACTGGTCAGCAGAATGCTCCATGACCCCTGGCATCACAATGCTAAATGTCATTGTCATCACCATGCTCCATGAACCCTCTCATAATATTGCTCAATGCCCTTGTCATCACAGAGCTCCATGACACTTGTCATAACAATGCTCGATGCCCTTCTCATCACAATGCTCCATGCCCTTGTCATTACAATCCTGCATGACGAATGTATCATAGAGTTCCGTACCCTTGTCATCACAATGCTCCATGCCCACTCTCATCACAAAAATTCATGAAACATTTCAGACCAATGTTCCATGGCCTTCTCATCACAATGCTCCATTACCTCTGTCATAACAATGCACCATGAACCCTGCCATCACAATGTTCCACGGCGTAGTCTTCACAAAGTTCCATGACACTTGTCATCACAATGCTGAAAACCACTGTAATCACAATGCTCCATGCCCTTCTCATCACAAAGCTCCATGACGCATGTCATCAGAATATTCCATGGCGTTCTCATCACAATGATCCTTGCCCTTGTCATCACAATGCTCCAAGACCTTGTAAACACAATGCACCATGCCCATTTTCATCTCAATGCTCCATGAACCCTGTCATCACAGTGCACGTTGCCCACCATCATAATACTTCAGTCTATTGTCATCACAATGAAATCAATATTGTCCATGACCTCTGACATCATAATGCTCCAAACCCTTGTGATCACAATGTTCCATAAAACTTATCATCACAGCACCCCATGACGCTCATCATCACAATTATCCATGGTCTTCTCATCACAATGCTCCATGACCTTTGTCATCCTGATGCTCAATACACTTGTCATCACAATGCTCCCTGACACTTGTCATCAGTATGCTCCTTGAACCCTGTCATGACAAGTCTCCATGCCTTTTTCATCACAATAATCATTTCCCTTTCCATCACAATGCTCCAAGATCCCTGTAATCACAATGCTCCATGGCCTTGTCATCAAAAAGCTCCATGAGGCATGTCATCAGAATGTTTCCTGGCCTTCTCATCACAATGTTCCATGCCCTTTTCATCACAATGCTCCAAGACCCCTGTAATCACAATGCTCCATGCCCCTTTTCATCAGAATGCTCCATGAGACTTTTCATCACAAGTCTCCATGGTCTCCCCATCCCAATGCTCCAGGACCTTGTCATCACCATGATCCATTCCCTTGTCATCACAATGCTACATGACCCCTGTTATCTCAATAATCCATGAACAAATGTCAGCCCAATGCTCCACGACCTTCTCATCACAATGCTCCATGGCCAATATCATCACAGTGCTCCATGACCACAGTCCTCACAACACTCCATGACACCAGACAACACAATGATCTGGGACATTTGTCATCACAATGCTCCATTCCGTAGGCATCACAATGCTCCATGAACCCTGTCATCACAACTCTCCATGAACATTTTCAGCCCAGTGCTCCATGACCCTTGTCATCACAATGATCCATGCCCTTGTCATCCCAATGCTCCATGACGCCTGTATTCACAATGATCTTGACTCTTGTCATCACAGTGCTCCATGACCTTTGTCACCACAATTCTCTTTACACTAGTCATCACAATGCTCCCTGACAGATGTCATCAGAATGCTCCTTGAAACCTGTCACGAAAAGGCTCCATGCCTTTTTCATCACAATGCCCCATGCGGTTTTCATCACAATGCTCCATGCCATTGTCATCAAAATACTCCACAAGCTTGTCATCAGAATGCTCCCTGACCCTTGTCATCACAATTCTCCATGCACTTGTCAGCACAATGCTCCCTGACCCTTGTCATCACAATGCTCCAAGTCATTGTCATCACAATGTTCCATGACCCCTGTCATCACAATAATCCATGAACATTTTCAGCCCAATGCTCCACGACCTTCTCATCACAATGCTCCATGGCCAATATAATCACAATGCTCCATGACCACTGTCATCCCAAAGCTCCATGACCGCTGGCATCACAATGTTCTATAACCCCTGGCATCAAAATGTTCCATTACACTTTTCATCAAATTGCTGCATGACCCTGTCATCAAAATGCTCCCTGCCCTTCTCATCACAATGCAACACACACTTGTCATCAAAATGCTCCATGACCTTTGTCATCACAAAGCTCCATGACCCTTGGCATCACAATGCTCCATGTCATTGTCATCACAATGCTCCATGAACCCTCTCATCACATTGCTCCATGTCCTTGTCATCACAAAGCTCCATGACACTTGTCATCACAATGCTTGATGCCATTCTCATCACAATGCTCCATGACCTTGTCATTACAATCCTCCATTACCCATGTATCACAGTGTACCGTGCCCTTGTCATGACAAACCGCCATGCCCACTCTCATCACAGTAATCCATGAAACATTTCAGATCAATGCTCAATGCCCTTCTCATCACAATGCTCCGTTACCTCTGTCGTAACAATGCTCAATGACACCTGCCATCATAATATTCCACGGCCTTGTCATCACAAGGCTCCATGACCCTTGTCATCACAATGCTCCAAGATCCATGTAATCACAATGCTCCATGCGCTTGTCATCACAAAGCTCCATGACGCATGTCATCAGAATGTTCCATGGTCTTCTCCTCACAATGCTCCATGCCATTGTCATCACAATGCTCGAAGTCTCCAGTAATCACAATGTTCCATTCCCTTTTTCATCAGAATGCTCCATTAGATTTGTCATCACAAGTCTCCATGGTCATCTCCTCACAATGCTCCAAGACCTTGTCATCACCATGCTCCAATCCCTTGTCATCACAATGCTCCATAACCCCTGTCACCACAATACTCCATGAATATTTTCAGCCCAATTCTCTATGACCTTCTCATCACAATGCTCCATGACCAATATCATCACAATGCTCCATGACGACTGTCATCAAAACACTCCATGACACCTGACAACACAATGATCCGGGACTCTTGTCATCACAATGCTCCAAGACCCCTGTAATCACAATGCTCCATGACCCCTGTCATCACAATACTCCATGAACATTTTCAGCCCAATGCTCCATGACCCTTGTCATCACAATGATCCATGCGCATGTTATCCAAATGTTCCATGACCCATGTATTCACAATGCACCATGACGCTGGTCATCACAGTGCTCCATGACACCTGTCATCACAATGCTCCATGCCTTTGTCAGCAAAATGCTACATGACCTTGTCATTACAATGCTCTATGCACTTGTCATCACAATACTCCATTTCCATTGTCATCACAATCCTCCATGAACTTTGGGATCACATTGCTTCATGCCCTTGTCATCACAATGCTCCATGCTCCTTGAAATCAAAATGATCCATGACCTCTGTCATCACAATGCTCCAAACCCTTGTGATCACAATGTTCCATAACACTTGTCCTCACAACGCTCCATGATGCCTGTCATCACAATAATCCATGCCCCTTTAATCACAATGCTCCATGACCTTTGTCATCACAATTCTCAATACACTTGTCATCACAATGCTCCCTGACACTTGTCGTCAGAATGCTCCTTGAACCCTGTCACGAAAAGGCTCCATGCCTTTTTCATCACAAAGCCCCATGCCCTTTTCATCCCAATGCTCCATGCCATTGTCCTCAAAATACTCCACAAGCTTGTCATCAGAATGCTCCATGACCCTTGTCATCAAAATTCTCCATGCACTTGTCAGCACAATGCTCCCTGACACTTGTCATCACAATGCTCCAAGCCATTGTGATCACAATGCTCCATTACCTTTGTGATCAGAATCCTCAATGGAAGTTTGCATCACAATGCTCCATGCCATTGTCATCACAATGGGCCATTACATATGTCATCACAATGCTCCCTGACACCTCTCTTTACAATACTGCATTACTTGGTCATCACAATGCTCCCTGCCGTTCTCATCACAATGCACCACACCCTTGTCATCAAACTGCTCCATGACCTTTGTCATCACAAAGCTCCATGGCCCTTGGCATCACAGTGCTCCATGTCATTGTCATCACAATGATCCATGAACCCTCTCATCACATTGCTCCATGCCCTTGTCATCACAAAGCTCCATGGCACTTGTCATCACAATGCTCGATGCCCTTCTCATCACAATGCTCCATGCCCTTGTCATTACAATCCTCCATGACCCATGTATCACAGTGTACCGTGCCCTTGTCATCACAATGCGCCATGCCCACT
This sequence comes from Mesoplodon densirostris, assembly GCF_025265405.1. Lineage (NCBI taxonomy): Eukaryota > Metazoa > Chordata > Mammalia > Artiodactyla > Ziphiidae > Mesoplodon > Mesoplodon densirostris. The sequence goes on along the minus strand of NW_026778197.1, from coordinate 3,209,851 downwards.
CTCATCACAATAATCCATGAAATATTTCAGACCAATGCTCAATGCACTTCTCATCACAATGCTCCATTACCTCTGTCATAACAAGCTCCATGACCCCTGCCATCACAATGTTCCACGGCCTTGTCATCACAAGGCTCCAGGACCCTTGTCAGCACAATGCTCCAAGACCCATGTAATCACAATGCTCCATGCCCTTGTCATCACAAAGCTCCATGACGCATGTCATCACAATGTTCCATGGCCTTCGCCTCACAATGCTCCATGCCCTTGTCATCACAATGCTTCAAGACCCCCATAATCACAATGCTCCATGCCCCTTTTCATAAGAATGCTCCATTAGACTTGTCATCACAAGTCTCCATGGTCATCTCCTCACAATGCTCCAAGACCTTGTCATCACCATGCTCCATTCCCTTGTCATCACAATGCTCCAAGACCCCTGTCATCACAATACTCCATGAACATTTTCAGCCCAATTCTCTATGACATTCTCATCACAATGCTCCATGACCAATATCATCACAATGCTCCATGACCACTGTCATCACAACACTCCATGACACCTGACAACACAATGATCCGGGACTCTTGTCATCACAATGCTCCAAGACCCCTGTAATCACAATGCTCCATGACCCCTGTCATCACAATACTCCATGAACATTTTCAGCCCAAAGCTCCATGACACTTGTCATCACAATGATCCATGCCCATGTTATCCCAATGTTCCATGACCCATGTATTCACAATGCTCCATGACGCTTGTCATCACAGTGCTCCATGACACCTGTCATCACAATGCTCCATGCCTTTGTCAGCAAAATGCTACATGACCTTGTCATTACAATGCTCTATGCACTTGTCATCACAATACTCCATTTCCATTGTCATCACAATCCTCCATGAACTTTGGGATCACATTGCTTCATGCCCTTGTCATCACAATGCTCCATGCTCCTTGAAATCAAAATGATCCATGACCTCTGTCATCACAATGCTCCAAACACTTGTGATCACAATGTTCCATAACACTTGTCCTCACAACGCTCCATGATGCCTGTCATCACAATAATCCATGCCCTTTTCATCACAATGCTCCATGACCTTTGTCATCACAATTCTCAATACACTTGTCATCACAATGCTCCCTGACACTTGTCGTCAGAATGCTCCTTGAACCCTGTCACGAAAAGGCTCCATGCCTTTTTCATCACAAAGCCCCATGCCCTTTTCATCACAATGCTCCATGCCATTGTCATCAAAATACTCCACAAGCTTGTCATCAGAAAGCTCCATGACCCTTGTCATCACAATGCTCCATGCACTTGTCAGCACAATGCTCCCTGACCCTTGTCATCACAATGCTCCAAGCCATTGTCATTCACAATGCTCCATTACCTTTGTCATCAGAATCCTCCATGATACTTGGCATCACAATGCTCCATGCCATTGTCATCACAATGTGCCATTACATATGTCATCACAATGCTCCCTGACACCTATCTTGACAATACTGCATGACCTGGTCATCACAATGCTCCATGCCCTTGTCATCATAATGCGCCTTTCCAAATGTCATGACAATAATCCATGAAACTTATTAGACCAATGTTCCGTGCCCTTGTCATCACAATGCTCTATGCCCTTGTTATCACAATGATCCCAGACCCCTGTAATCAGAATGCTCCATGCCCCTTTACATCAGTATGCTCCATGAGACTTGTCATCACAAGGCTCCATGGTTTTCTCATCACAATGCTCCAGGACCTTGTCATCACAATGCTTCACGACATTGTCATGAAAATTCCCAATGGCCCTTGTCATCATAATGCTCCAAGCCCTAGTCATCACAATGCTCCATTATATTTGTCATCACAATCCTTCATTATATTTGGCATCACAATGCTCTATGCCATTGTCATCGCAATGGACCATTACATATGTCATCACAATGCTCCCTGACACCTGTCTTCACAATATTCCATGCCCTTGTCATCACAAAGATCAATGCCCTTGTAATCACAATGCTCCATGCCTTTGTTTTCACAATGTTCCAAGAACCCTGTAATCAGAATGCTCCATGCCCCTTTTCATCAGTATGCTCCATGAGATTTGTCATCACAAGGCTCCATGGTTTTCTCATCACAATGCTCCAGGACCTTGTCATCACAATGCTTCAAGACATTGTCCTGAAAATTCTCAATGGCCCTTGTCATCATAATGCTCCAAGCCCTAGTCATCACAATGCTCCATTATATTTGTCATCACAATCCTCCATTACATTTGGCATCACAATGCTCCATGCCATATTTATCGCAATGGACTATGACATATGTCATCACAATGCTCCCTGACACCTGTCTTCAAAATACTCCATGCCCTTGACATCACAATGCTCCATGCCCTTGTCATCACAATGCACCATGTCCACTATCATCACAATAATCTATGAAACTTGTCAGACCAATTCTCCATGCCCCTGTCATCACAATGCTCCATGCCCTTGTCATCACAATGCTCCATGACACCTTTCATCACAATGCTCCGTGACTCCAATGCTCCATGACACCTTTCATCACAATGCTCCGTGACTCCAATGCTCCATGACACCTTTCATCACAATGCTCCGTGACTCCAATCATCACAATGCTCCATGACCATTGTCATCACAATGTGCCATGCACATTTCATCACAACGTTCCAAACCTTGTCATTGCAATGCTCCATAAACCTTGTAATCCCAATGGTCCATGCACTTCTCATCAAAATGCTCTCTCACCAGAGATATCACAATGTTCCATCACTAGTCATCACAATACACCCTCATCCTTGTAATCACAATGTTCCATGACACTGTCATCACAATGCTACATCCCCTTATCATCACAATGTTCCATGACCCCTGCCATCACAATGTTCCATAAGCCCTGTCATCAAAATGCTCCATGACACTTTCCATCCCAAAGCTCCAAGACCCCTGCCATCACAATGTTCTATAACCCCTGCCATCAAAAGGTTCCATTACACTTTTTATCAAATTGCTGCATGACCCGGTCATCAAAATGCTCCCTGCCCTTCTCATCAAAATGCACCATGCACTTGTCATTAAAATGCTCCATTACTTTTGTCATCACAATGTTCCAAGACCCTTTGCATCACAATTCTCCATGTCATTGTCATCACAATGCTCCATGAACCCTCTCATCACATTGCACCTTGCCCTTGTCATCACAAAGCTCCATGACACTTGTCATCACAATGCTCCCTGCCCTTGTCATTACAGTTCTGCATGACCCATGTATCACAGTGTTCCGTGCCCTTGTCATCACAATGCTCCATGCCCACTCTCATCACAATAATCCATGAAACATTTCAGTCATAAGTTGCATACCCTTCTCATCACAATGCTCCTTTACCCCTGTCATAACAATGCACCATGACCCCTACCATCACAATGTTCCACGGCCTAGTCATCACAAGGTTCCATGATACTTCTCATCACAATGCTCAAGACCCCGGAAATCACAATGCTCCATGCCCTTGTCATCACAATGCTTCAAGACCCTTGTAATCACAATGCTCCATGCCCCTTTTCATCTCAATGCTCCATGAACCCTGTCATCACAATGCACCATGCCCATCATCATAATGCTTCAGGCTATTGTCAGCACAATGAAATCAAAATTATCCATGACCTCTATCATCACAATGCTCCATGACCCCTGTCATCACAATACTCCATGAACGTTTTCAGCCCCATGCTCCATGACACTTGTTACCACAATGATCCATGCCCTTGTCATCACAATGCTCCATGACCCCTGTATTCACAATGCTCCATGACGCTTGGCATCACAGTGCTCCATGTCACCTGTCATCACAATGCTCCATGCTTTTGTCAGCAAAATACTACATGACCTTGTCATTACAATGCTCTATGCGCTTGTCATCACAGTACTCCATTACCATTGTCATCAAAATCCTCCATGAACATTGGGATCTCTTTGCTTCATTCCCTTTGTCATCACAATCCTCCATGCTCCTTGAAATCAAAATGATTCATGACCTCTGTCATCACAGTGCTCCAAAACCTTGTGATCACAATGTTCCATAACACTTGTCATCACAACGCTCCATGATGACTTTTTCATCACTATTCTTTATGCCGTTTTCATCACAATGCTCCATGCCATTGTCATCAAAATACTCCACAAGCTTTTAATCAGAATGCTCCATGACGCTTGTCATCACAATTCTCCATGCACTTGTCAGCACAATGCTCCCTGACTCTTGTCATCACAATGCTCCATGTGCTTGTCAGGACAATGCTCCATGACACATGTCATCACAATGCACCATACGCTTGTCATCACAGTGCTCCACAATCTCGTCATCATAATTCTCCATAAAACTTCTCATCACAGTGCTCCATGCACTTCTCATCAAAATGGTCTCTCACCCCTGATATTACAAAGTTACATCACTATTCGTCACTATACACCCTCACCCCTGTCATCACAATGTTCCATGACTCCTGTCATCACAATGCTACATGCACTTATCATCACAATGTTTGATGACCTCTGACATCACATTATTCCAATACCCCTGTCATCAAAATGCTCCATGACCCTTTTCATCAAAATGCTCTATGACTCCTGACATCACAATGTTCCATAACACATGTCATCAAAATGTTCCATGACACTTTTCATCAAATTGCTCAATGACCCTGTCATCACACTGCTCCCGGCCCTTCTCATCACAATGCACAACGCCCTTGTCATCAAAATGCTCCATGATCTTTGTCATCACAAAGATCCATTACCCTTGCCATCACAATGCTCCATGTCATTGTCATCACAGTGCTCCATGAACGCTCTCATCACGTTGCTCCATGCCCTTGTCATCACAAAGCTCCATAACACATGTCATCAGAATGCTCCATGGCTTCTCATCATAATGCTCTATGCCCTTGCCATCACAATGCTCCATTACCCCTGTCATAACAATGCTCCATGACCCCTGCCATCACGATGTTCCATGGCCTTGTTATCACAAGGCTCCATGACCCTTCTCATCACAATGCTCCAAGAACACTGTAATCACAATGCTCTATGCCCCTTTTCATCTCAATGATCCATGAACCCTGTCATCACAATGCACCATGCCCATCATCATAATGATTCATGCTATTGTCATCACAAAGAAATAAAAATGCTCCATGAACTCTGTCATAAGAATGCTCCATACCCTTGTGATCACAATATTCTATAACACTTGTCATCACAATGCCCATGATACTCGTCATCACAATTATCCGTGGTCTTCTCATCACAATGCTCCATGAACTTTGTCATCACAATGCTCAATACCCTCGTCATCAAAATGCTCCCTGACACTTGTTATCTGTATGCTCCTTGAATCCTGTCATGAGAAGGCTCCATGGATTTTTCATCACAATGATCCATGCCCTTTTCATCACAGTGCTCCAAGACCCCTGTAATCACAAGGTTCCATGCCCTTTTCATCACAAAGCTAAATGACGCATGTCATTAGAATGCTCCTTGGCCTTCTCCTCACAAATCTCCATTCCCTTGTCAGCACAGTCTTCCAAGACCCCTATAATCTCAGTGGTACATGCCCCTTTTCATCAGTATGCTCCATGAGATTTGTCATCACAAGGCTCCATGGTTTTCTTATCACAATGCTCAAGAACATTGTCATCACAATGCTTCACGACCTTGTCATGAAAATTCTCAATGGCCCTTGTCATCATAATGCTCCAGTCCCTAGTCATCACAATGCTCCATTATATTTGTCATCAAAATCCTCCATTACATTTGGCATCACAATGCTCCATGCCATTGTCATCGAAATGGACCGTGACATATTTCATCAAAATGCTCCCTGACACCTTTCTTCAAAATACTCCATTTACTATTTATCACAATGCTCCATGCCCCTGTCATCACAATGCTCCATGCCCTTGTCATCACAATGCTCCATGACCCCTGTCATCACAATGCTCCGTGACTCCAGTCATCACAATGCTTCATAGTATTTGTCATCACAATGGTCCATGCCCGCATCCTCACAAGGCTCTGTGTCCTTTTTAACCACAATGCTCCATGAACTTTTCATCACAATTCTCCGTGACCCTTATCATCACAATGCTCCATGCCTTTGTCAGAAAAATGCTCCATGACCCTTGTCATTACATTGTGCCACCTGCTTTTCATCCCATCGGTCCTCAAATTTGTCATCGCAATGCTCCATAAACCTTGTAATCACAATGCTCCTTGGCTTTCTCATCACAATGCTCCATTACACCTGTCATAACAATGATCCATGACCCCTGCCATCACAATGTTCCACGGCCGTGTCATCACAAGGCTCCATGACACTTGACATCACAATGTTCCAAGACCCCTGTAATCACAATGCTCCATGCCCCTTTTCATCAGTATGCTTCATTAGATTTGTCATCACAAGCCGCCATGGTTTCTCATCACAGTGCTCTAGGACCTTATAATCACAATGTTTCACGACTTGTCATGAAAATACTCAATGGCCCTTGTCATCATAATGCTCCAATCCCTAGCCATCACAATGCTCCTTTAAATTTGTCATCACAATCCTCCATTACATTTGGCATCACAATGCTCCCTGCCATTGTCATCGCAATGGAACATGACATATGTCATCACAATGCTCCTTGACACCTGTCTTCACAATACTCCTTGACCTTCTCATCACCATGATCCATGCTCTTGTCATCACAATGCACCTTGTCCACTCTCATCACAATAATCTATGAAGCTTGTCAGACAAATGCACCATGCCCCTGACAACACAATGCTCCATGGCCTTGTCATCACAATACTCCATTACCATTGTCATCACAATCCTCCATGAACCTTGGGATCACATTGCTTCATGCCTTTGTCATCACAATGTGCAAAGACCACTGTAATCACAATGGTCCATGCCCCTTTTCATCAGTATGCTCGATGAGATTTGTCATCACAAGGCTCCATGGTTTCTCATCACAATGCTCCAGGACCTTGTCATCACGTTGCTTCACGACTTGTCATGAAAATTCTCAATGGCCCGTTTCATCATAATGCTCCAAGCCCTAGTCATCACAATGCTCCTTTAAATTTGTCATCACAATCCTCCATTACATTTGGCATCACAATGCTCTATGCCATTGTCATCGCAATGGACCATGACATATGTCATCACAATGCTCCCTGACACCTGTCTTCACAATACTCCATGACCTTCTCATCACCATGATCCATGCCCTTGTCATCACAATGCACCATGTCCACTCTCATGACAATAATCTATGAAACTTGTCAGACCAATGTTCCATGCCCCTGACATCACAATGCTCCATGCCCTTGTCTTCACAATGCTCCATTACCCCTGTCATCACAATGCTCCTTAACTCCAGTCATCACAATGCTTCATTATATTTGTCATCACCATGGTCCATGCCTGCGTCATCAGAAGGCTCTGTGACCTTTGTAACCACAATGCTCCATGAACTTTCCATCACAATGCTCCGTGACTCCTGTCATCACAGTGCTCCATGCCTTTGTCAGAAAAATGCTCCATGACACTTGTCATCTCAATGTGCCACGCGCTTTTCATAACAACGGTCCAAAAATTTGTCATGGCAATGCTCCATAAACTTTGTAATCACAATGCTCCATGTCCTTCTCATCACAATGCTGCATTACCCCTGTCATAACAATGCTCCGTGACCCCTGCCATCACAATGTTCCACGGCCTTGTCATCACAATGCTCCATGACACTTGTCATCACAATGCTCGAAGACCCCTGTAATCACAATGCTCCATGGCCTTGTCATCACAAACCTCCATGACACATGTCATCAGAATGTTCCATGGCCTTCTCATCAAAATGCTCCATGCCCTTGTTTTCAAATTGCTTAATGACCGCTGTAATCACAATGCTACATGCCCGTTTTCATCTCAATGCTCCATGAACCCTGTCATCACAATGCATCATGCCCATAATCATAATGCTTAAGGCAATTGTCATCACAATGAAATCAAAATGCTACATAACCTCTGTCATCACAATGCTCCACATCGTTGTGATCACAATATTCCATAACACTTATCATCACAACACCCCATGACGCTCATAATCACAATTATCCATGGTCTTCTCATCACTATGCTCCATAAAATTTGTCATCACAATGCTCAATACACTTGTCATCACAATGCTCCCTGACGCTTGTCGTCAGTATACTCCTTGAACACTGTCATGACAAGGGTCCATGCCTTTTTCATCACAATGATCCATGCCCTTTACATCAAAATGCTCCAAGACACCTGTAATCACATTGTTCCATACACTTCTCATCACAGTGCTCCATGACACATTCATCAGAATGCTCCATGTCCTGCTCTTCAAAATGCTCCATGCCCTTGTCATAACAATGCTCAAAGACGCCTGTCATCACAATGCTCCATGCCCCTTTTCATCAGAATACTCCATGAGACTTGTCATCACAAGTCTCCATGGTCTTCTCATCACAATGCTCCAAGACTTTGTCATCACCATGCTCCATTACCTTGTCATCACAATGTTCCATGACCCCTGTCATCACAGTACTCCATGATCATTTTCAGCCTAATGCACCATGACCTTCTCATCACAATGCTCCATGATCAATATCATCACAATGCTCCAGGACCACTGTCATCACAACACTCCATTACCCCTGACAACACAGTATTCGGGGACTCTTGTCATCACAATGCTCCATGACACCTGTCATCACAATACTCCATGAACATTTTCAGCCCAATGTTCCATGACACTTGTCATCACAATGATCCATGCCCTTGTCATCCCAATGCTCCATGACCCCTGTATTCACAATGCTATGTGACGCATGTCATCACAGTGGTCCATGACACCTGTCATCACAATGCTCCATGCCTTTGTCAGCAAAATGCTACATGACATTGTCATTACAATGTTCTATGTGCTTGTCATCACAATACTCCATTACCATTGTCTTCAAAATCCTCCATGAACCTTGGGATAACATTGTTTCATGCCCTTGTCATCACAGTGCTCCATGATCCTTGAAATCAAAATGATTCATGACCGGTTTCATCACAATGCTCCAAACACTTGTGATCACAATGTTCCATAACACTTGTCATCACAACGCTCCATGATGCCTGTCATCACAATACTCCATGCCCTTTTCATCACAATGCTCCATGACCTTTGCCACCACAATTCTCAATACACTTGTCATCACAATGCTCCCTGACACTTGTCGTCAGAATGCTCCATGAACCCTGTCACAAAAAGGCTCCATGCCTTTTTCATCACAATGCCACATGCAGTTTTCATCCCAATGCTCCATGCCATTGTCATCCAAATACTCCACAAGCTTGTCATCAGAATGCTCCATGACCCTTGTCATCACAATTCTCCATGCACTTACCAGCACTATGCTCCCTGACTCTTTTCATCACAATGCTCCAAGCCATTGTCATCACAATGTTCCATTACATTTGTCATCAGAATCCTCCATGACACTTGCATCACAATGCTCCATGCCATTGTAATCACAATGGGCCATTACATATGTCCTCACAATGCTCCCTGACACCTGTCTTCCAATACTGTATGACCTGGTCTTCACAATGCTCCATCCCCTTGTCATCACAATGCGCCATTCCAACTGTCATTGCAATAATCCATGAAACATATTAGACCAATGATCCATGCCCTTGTCATCACAATGCTCCATGCCCTTGTTATCACAATGCTCCATGACCCCTGTCATCACAATGCTCCGTGACTCCAGTCATCACAGTGCTTCATGACCTTTGCCATCACAATGGTCCATGCCCTCGTCATCAACAGTCTCTGTGACCTTTTTAACCATAATGCTCCATGAACTTTTCATCACAATGCTCTTTGACCCTTGTCATCACAATACTCTATGCCTTTCTCAGCACAATGCTCCAAGACCGTTGTTATTACAATGCTCCATGTGCTTGTCAGCACAATGCTCCATGACACATATCATCACAATTTGCCATGTGCTTGTCATCAAGTGCTCCACAATCTTGTCATCACAATGCTCCATAAACCTTGTCATCACAATGCTCCATGCACTTCTCAACAAAATGCTCTCTCTCAACTGATATCACAATGTTTCATCACTATTCATCACAATACTCCCTCAGCCCTGTCATCACAATGTTCTATGACTCCTGTCATCACAATGCTACATGCACTTATCATCACAATGTTCGATGACCCCTGACATCACATTGTTCCATAACCCCTGTCATCAAAATGCTCCATGACCCTATTCATCAAAACGTTCCATGTCCCCTGACATCACAATGTTCCATGACCCCTGTCATCACAATGCTCCATGCCCTTTTCATCACAATGCTCCATGCCATTGTCATCACAATAATCCATAAGCTTGTCATCCGAATGCTCCGTGACACTTGTCATCACAATGCTCTATATGCACTGTCATCACAATGCTCCATACCCCTTGTCATTACAGTGCTCCATGACGCTCGTCATTCACAATTATCCATGGTCTTCTCATCACAATGCTCCACGCCCTTGTCATCTACATGCTCCATGACACTTGTCATCTCAATGCTCCATGGCCACTCTCATCACAATGCTCCATACCCCTTGTCATTATAGCGCTCCATGACGCTCGTCATCACAATTATCCATGGTCTTCTCATCACAATGCTCCACGGTCTTGCCATCACAATGCTCCATGCCCTTGTCATCACAATGCTCCATGACCCTTGTCATCACAATGCTCCAAGCCCTTATCATCACAATGCACCATTACCTTTGTCATCACAATCCTCCAAAACACTTGGCATCACAATGCTCCATGCAATTGTCATCACAATGGAACATGAAATATGCTATCACAATGCTCCCTGACACCTGTCTTCACAATACTCCATGACCTTGTCATCACAATGCTCCATGCCCTTGTCATCACAAAGTGCTATGCCCACTGTAAACACAATTATCCATGAAACTTGTCAGACCAATGCTCCATGCCCCTGTCATCACAATGCTACATGACACCATTCATCAAAATGCTCCGTGTGTCCCATCATCACAAGGCTTCATTACCTGTGTCATCACAATGGTCAATGCCCTCATCATCACAAGGCTCTGTGAAATTTGTCACCACAATGCTCCATGAACTTTTCATCACAATGCTCCATGTCACTGTCATCACAATTCTCCATGAACGCTCTCATCACATTGTTCCATGACCTTGTCATCACAAAGCTCCATGATGCATGTCATCAGAATGCTCCATGGCCTTCTCATCACAATGTTCCATGCCCTTGCCATCACAAAGCTCCATTAGCCCTATCATAACAATGCTCCATGACCCCTGCCATCACGATGTTCCATGGACTTGTCATCACAAGGCTCCATGACGATTCTCATCACAATGCTCCAAGACCCCTGTAATCACAATGCTCCATGCCCCTTTTCATTTCAATGATCCATGAACCCTGTCATCACAATGCACCATGCCCATCATCATAATGCTTCATGCTATTGTCATCACAATGAAATCAGAATTCTCCATGACCTCTGTCATCATAATGCTCCAAACCATTGTGATCACGATGTTCCATAACACTTATCATCACAACACCCCATGACGCTCGTCATCACAATTATCCATGGTCTTCTCATCACAATGCTCCATGACCTTTGTCATCACAATGCTCAATACACTTGTCATCACAATGCTCCTTGACACTTGTCGTCAGTATGCTCCATGAACCCTGTCATGACAAGGTTCCATGCCTTTTTCATCACAATATTTCATGCCCTTGTAATCACAAAGCTCCATGATGCATGTCATCAGAACGCTCCATGGCCATCTCATCCCAATGCTCGATGCCCTTGTCATCAGAATGCTCCACGACTCCTGTAATCACAATGCTCCATGCTCCTTTTCATCAGAATATTCCATGAGACTTGTCATCACAAGTTTCCATGGTCTTCTCATCACAATGCTTCAGTACCTTGTCATCACAATCCTCCAGGATCCCTGTCATCACAATACTCCATGAACATTTTCAGCCCAATGCTCCTTGACCTTCTCATCACAATGCTCCATGACCCCTGTGATCTCAATGCTCCATGACCCCTGTCATCACAACGATCCATGAACCCTGACAACAAAATGATCCGGGACTCTTGTCATCAAAATCCTCCATGCCCTTGTCATCCCAATGCTCCATGACCCCTGTAATCACAATGCTCCATGACACTTGTCATCACAGTGCTCCATGAACCTTGTCATCACAATGCTCCATGCCTTTGTCAGCAATATGCTACATAATCTTTTCTTCAAAATGCTCCATGCGCTTGTCATCACAATCCTTCATGACCCTTGGGATCACATTGCTTCATGCCCTTGTCATCTCCCTCTTGCCGTTCTGGTTTTTACAGATTTTCAGATGTCCCTTTTGACCCGTGGGAAGTGACAATTCTTTGTAGTGTGGATTTGCATTGCACTCTTGCTAGATTGACCAAAAAGGGCATATGCGTTTTCTCCTGAATATATTCAGGAGAAAAGGCATACGCCCTTTTTGGCCAAGTGCATCATTGTCAAAGTTGTGATTATTTTCCTGTGCTTTAAAGGTGATTCCAATTTACCTCTTGAAATATGTTTTGTGCAATTCTGCCTCATTTTCAAGTCAGCTTCGTTGCCTTCCCTAAACAGATTTTTGGAAGAGAGTAGTCCTTTATAACTCTGTAGTTTTGTGAATTGCTGTGCCCGTGAGCTCCAATTTTCAAATCCCATTTTTGGGAGCTGACCGCAAATCCACAATTTTGCTTCAGGACCTATACTTGTACCAAGGCTGGCTATACTGTTCCCTGTGGGTGGCTGAGGCTTTGGTTAATTCTTCTTCCTGACGGGAAATTAAAGTGACATGTGCCCGTCGAAATGCCTACGTCTACTCTCTGATTTGTTCTCCCTCTTCCCTTTCATCCTTTGCACAATTAGCAAACTGTGCGAACGAGGAGGTTATAGGGGCTGGCTCTCCTAAGTTGGGAGATTGATAGTAAAGCAGTTGCAATGCCAAACTGGAGCACAAGGAGTGGAAAAATTAGGAGACTTTTAGAAACCTTTCGCCATCACAGGGTGTCCATGCTCTAGGTTTCCCATACACGTTATAACTGTAGTGATATTCCTTTCTACCTGGAGATTTGGGATCCATGGAATGGTGGCATGCATTACTACTTTAAAGGGTCTGCATTTTCTCTCCTAATCTCCAGTCCTCTCAGTCCCAAGTGTCCAGCCTTATGTCTCATCCAGCTGTCTTTGCAGAGAGGGTCATTCCCGGTTTCATCAGAACCCCTGAAGGAATTGTGTAAGAATTTCGCTTTTTTTGTGTGTGTGTTTTTGAAATTCATTTTTATAATGGGGTTGAGCTGATTTTCACTGACGTATTTATGCCGGTCCAGACACACTTGATTCCCTTACGGAGACATATCAATACATAGGTTTTAAGATTCTTACTAGTCAGATATATTCCTCTGCAGGGAATAGGGGTTTTGAGTCCCATTCACTGAGGAAGGGGTAGGTCTCGTCTATTCTGTATTTGGTTTATGGAATGGTACCTGTGCTAATATCAAACTCTGATTTTATGCATCACCCCACCTCTCCTTTCCCATTGAACAGGCATAAGAGTGTTTTCTAAATGTGAGACTCTGTTCTCTTTCTTAATTCAGTTCATGTGTTTTGATGTTGACATTCCCTCTGTAAGTGATATCTTATGATAAGATTCTTTTTCTGTGTGACTAATTTCACTTAGAATCATCATACCTAAATCCACTCTTTATGCTGCTACTGGCCTTATGACATTGATTTCACGTCTGAGTGATATTCCATTGTACAAAATTACCACAAGTTATTTATGCATTTCTCTTTTTCCTGGGATATTTAAGGTGTACCGAAGTTGAGGTTCTTGTATGCAGAGCAGCCCTAAATTTTGGGGTGCCTGTGTCTTGTCAATATTTAGTCTTCCCAAGTTATATGCCCATGAGTTGAAGTCCCCTTTCCTCCGGGGCTTTGTATTTAAATGTTTTAGGAAACAGCATACACTTCTTCAGAGTGGCTCTTGGATATTTATACCCCACCCATCAGCGTGACTAGGCTCCCTGTTCTCCATGACCTCTCCAGCATTTCTGGTTTGTACACATTTTTTGGATGGCCTTTCTGATCAGTGGACATTGAGACTTCTTTGTTGTGCGGATTTGCATTTACCGCTTGCTTGGTTGGCCAAAAACTCTGTATGCGTTTTTTTCCTAAAGATATTCACGAAAAAAATGCATACACCCTTTTGCCCAACTGCATCATTTGAGAAATTCTGCTGCTTTCCATATGCTTTAAATGTGAGTACAATCTACCTTTTGAAATCTGTTTCCTGCAATTCTGCCTCTCATTCAGATCCTCTTCGTTGCCTTACCTGAATATATTTTTCGACGTTGGTTATCATTTATATCTTTGCACGTCTTTGAATTGTCTGCCCCTGAGCTCCATTTTGCAACTCGTTGTTTTTGTGAGCTGGCCGCCAAACCTTTGGATTGCTTCTGGCCCTATTCTGGTTCTGAGGAGGCAGGCTGAGCCTTTGGTTAATTCTTCTTCCTAATGGGAAATTAGAGTGACATGTGCCTGTCAAAACTCCTACAGCTAATCTCTCATTGGTTCCCCCCTTCCCATTTATCCTCTGCACAAATTGCAAACTGTGTGAAACAGGAGGTTAAAGGTGCTTATTCTCCAAGTGGGGAGATTGTTAGTAATGTGGCTGGAATGGCGAACCCCAGCACCAGGAGATCAAAAATGAGGTGCATTTTAGACACCTTTCCTGAGCACACGGTGTACATTCATCTCGGTTTCCCAGGCATGTTTTTGCTGTCAGAAGATTCCCTTGAACCTGCCTATTTTGGACCCATGGAATGGGTACCAGGCAGTATTAATTTAAAAGGTCTGCATTTCCTCACACAGCCTCTCTAACATCTCTTAGCCTGTATAGCTTCCAGCCTTATATATCATCCTGCTGTGGGTCTACATGTGTTCAATCCCTGTTACATTGTAGCCCTTCAACAACTGTTGTAAGAATTTTTGTCTGTCTCACTGTTTTTATAAATATTTTAAAATTTATTTTTATATTGGTTACAGCTGATTTTCAAAGCTCTGTTTTTTGCTGCTGTACATCCACTTGATTCATGTACTGAGAGACAACAATAAATTATTTTTCAGATGCTTACGAGTCATATGTATTATTGTCCACTGACTTGAGTGGGCTGAGTGCAGTTCTTTGAGGTACTGTGTAGGCCTTGTCAGTTATTCAATTCGGTACTTGGAATGGTATCTTTGCTTATTTCAACCTCCTGGATAATACCTCACCATTCCCCACCTTTCCCATTTAGCAGCCTTATGTCTATTTTCTACATATTTGACTATGTTTCTGTTTTGTAGTTTATTTCATGTGTAGCCATTTTTGATTCCACCTTTAAGTGACATCTTATGATATGTGTCTTTTTCTTTCTGACATATGTCACTTAGAATGATCGTATGTAACTCCTCCAGAGTTGTTACAACTGGCCTTATTTCATGGATTTCTGGATGAGTAATATTCCACTCTACATAAGTACCCCATCTCTTTTATCCATTTTATCCTTCCAGGGACATTTAGGTTATATCCAAGTGGAGGCCCTTTTTAACAGAGAGGTGGTAAACGTTGGCGTGCCTGTTTTCTGTCCATTTTTGTTTTTCCCAAGGTATACGCCCATGAGTGCAAGTGCCCTATGCTCTGTAGCTCATTTTTTAGATGTTTTAGCAAACACAATACACTTCTCCAGAGTGGCTGTTGGCAAATTACATTTCCACTATCAACCTCACAGTGCTCCCTTTTCTCCTCGCCCTGTCCTGCATTTCTGGTGTTTACACTTTATGAGGATGGCCCTTCTGACTGATGTGAAGTGATACATTTTGTAGTATTGATTTCCAGTGCCCACCTGTTTGGTTGGATAAAAAGTGTGTATGGCCTTTACTTGAATATATTCAGAAAAAAATGCATACGCCCTTTTGGGCAAACTGCATCATTGGCGATGTTCAGCCCCTTTTCTTGTGCTTTAATGGGGAGTCCTTTCTACCTCTTCAAATCTGTTTCCTGCCACTCTCCCTTGCTTACAAGTCCTTTCCTGTGACTTACCTCAATATATTTTTCGACAATAGATATTTTCAACTCTGCAGTTTCATGAATTTTAGTGCCCCTGAGTTCCATTATTCAACTTGTGTTTTTGGAAACTGGACACAAAACAGCAGGATTGCCTCTAGCCCTATTCTGTTTCCGTGGGCAATTCTAGCCTTTGATGAATTTGTCTTCCGGATTGGAAATTAGAGTGGCATGTGCCTGTCCGAACAACTAAGACTTGCCTCTAATTTTTTCTCATCCTTCCGCTTCATCCTCTGGACAAATTCCAAACTGTGTGCAACAGGATGTTTACGGTGCTGATATCCCCAAGTGAGGAGATTGTCAGGAAAGATGCTGGAGGGGTGAACCCGAGCACCAGGCGATGAGGAGATGAGGTGCCTTTTCCAAACTCTTTACGATCAAACGGTGTACCATCCTCTAGGTGTGACAGGCATGTTTTAGCTGTAGGAAGGGTCCCGTGCATGTAAGGAGAACACCAGGGATTTTTCCAAATCAGTGTCTCCCCGAACCCCAAATTGGGGAATTTTTAAGCTACGGCTACACGTATGTCCATTAAGGGCCTTGGGAAATAGGCAGAGCCCAAACTTTAGATGATTGAAATCTTCAGGGTCAGAAGTGTTCACCATCGGCCTTGCTTAGGTTACATTTTATCTGTCATTGATAGATGCTGTCAATAAAAATATCGATTCTTTTTCAGATTATTTCCCCTTATAGGTTATTGCAAAATATTCAGTGTAGTTCCCTGTGCTATACAGTAGTTCCTTGTTGATGATCTATTTTATACATAGCAGTGTGTATGTGTTAATCCCAAACTGTTAATATATCCCTTCTCCTACCTTTCCCCTTTGGTAATAATAAATTATAAGATTTTATACTTCTCAGAAACGGGGGAGCTGAAAGAGAGGTATCCTTTTCAATGGAAAAGCATTCAAAACAAGATTGAAGCTTCAGCCAAGAGTATTCGATGTACATCCATGGAAATCAATCACTTCATTTCTCTAATGTTGACCTGACAAATACGACAGACGTCTTCACTGAACTTGCTTATAGTAAAGTGATGGAAATATCAAAGGTAAGTCTTAGAAACATCTTATTTTACCCGAGCATTATACACTGCTCTATGTAAACTACAGTTTGGCTCACACATCTGTTCATTGAAGTTACAATGTTCTCAATTTCTGTTACTGATCCTCCAGAGTGGACCCCAACAGGAGTCCCCATGCCCAGTGTCATTGGAACCAACAGATCAAGACTGAGTTTGGTTCAGAAGCAAAGGAAACATTATTTTTAAAACAGAATGGAGGGGTGAGAGCGTGCACTCCCACAAGGGCTGTGGGATGGGATGCTGTGTAGGGATCCCGGCAGCATCCTTGGGTGGGAGGGGATGGAGCTCTCGAGGGCTGGGTTGGCTGCAGCTCAGGCTCTAAGCCATGGAGTCTGCATGGGAACCCGCTAGCTGAGGTGTCGACCCAGCCATTCTGCACTAGGAAATCGGGTCTGAAGTGCCGGGTGTGGGACCTCTGCATGCGGAACCCTAGGAGCACGTGAAATTAGACAAAGCACAAAGAAAAAACAGGTTAGACTTTATTTTATTGCCCAGATTCTCTTTTTATCTCCCAGGAATTTTTAATGAATGTTGCCGGAGACAAACACCTCCTCTGCTTTTTGTTCCGTTCCTCATTCTTGGGGTGTTGACTGTGCAGACCCCTCTTTTGTAAGTGCTTCATGCTGTGGTGGGAGCCCTGATACCTGGGGGGAGGGGCAAAACATCTCCCCACCAGCCTCCAGGTGAGGTTGATTGTCCCAAGGCCTCCTGCCCAACTTCTCGTCTGCCTGAGCACCAGCACTGGAAGTGTTACAGATTCTAATGACCTTTAATGGTCCAGGAAAGAGATGAGCAGAGATGCAGCAGTGGCAGGTTTCACCCCACCCCACATTTGTTTGGCGACCTTAGGCTGACGGTTTTTGCCAGCCTAGATGCTCTGACCAGTAGTCTGTGCTTTCTTTAATTAGGTCCCTGAATTAATGTACAAACAGCACCATGTGTCAGAACGCTGGCCGCGCAACTCCCAGACAGTCCAGGGTCAGTTGTGATCCAGGACCATGACGTCCACTGAGTCAACGGCCTTTATAAGTAGCCAGCAGTCCAGCCGGTCATATTGGCCACCATCATCGCGGTGTCTGTAGGGTTTTCTATGGTGAAAGCGTGATATACGTTTCCCCCGCCAAGCTTATTAGCTCCCCTCTGGGTGCAGGAAGTCCTGCAAGCAGTAGTCTGCTCTTTCGGGGCACAGCCTTGTTGTTTTCTGAGAGAAACTCCAGGTCAAGTGATGGTCACACGAGTCATCTTGGTGGCCCGTTGCTCCCGTTTGTCTCTCTGGAGGTTGGAGTTGGAGGGCCTCCTCACTCGAGGTCAGTGTGCCCAAAGAGTGACCCCTGCAACTTCAGGGCATGATGGGTGGTTAGGATCACCACGTGGGGTCCTTTTCCCTTAGGAGGGAGCTGGCCTTGCGGGCTGCTGATTTCCAGCTTTGTAGATACCCCAGTATCCTGGCCTGATGAGTCGGTGGGCAAAGCCCTTGGTGACCATAGTTTATCATACCTGAAGGGCATTCTTGTGTTGCTCCATTTCAAGTGGTCCCAGTTTTTGCACTAAGGCTCCAAGGACGATTAACCTTTGACCGGGTATGTAAAGGTCAAAAGGTTTAGCTAAATTAGGGAGTTCCTTGGCAAGGGTCTGAATTGACTGCTCTTTCCATTCTTGAAAGGCTGCTTCTGGATTCTATACAAAAGGATCATCATCTTTCTGTGTCAGTGTTTCATGTAGAGGCCCAGCTATTAGACTGTAGTTAGGGATCCAGATGCAGAAAACCTTGGCCTCCACAGGAACCCCTAAGCTGTCTTCTAGTTTTAGAAGAGGTAAGGCTGCAAATGGCTTCTTCCCTATCCTGGAATGCGTTTCTCCGAATATCTGTGAGAATGAAGCCCAGACATGTCACCTTAGCCTGGGATATTTGAGCCTTTTTCTTGGACACCTTTTATCCTTTCTTGGCTAGGTAGTTCAGAGGCGTCTTTAGTAGGCCTGGGGATCAGAATGTCATCTGCATATTGAAAGAGGGTTCCCTTTTACAGAGGTAGAACGTTTAGGTCTTTAGAGGACATTTCCCCAATGATGGTTTGGGGATTTTTGAACCATTGGGGCAGGACGGCCCAGCATTATTGCTTGTGTTGCATGTTGTTTCCTGCCACTCACAAGCCGAAAATTCTTGTGACTCTGAGATGAATGGAATACAGAAGAAGGCATCATTGAAGTCTAATACAGAATGCCATGGCCTGCTGGATGGTAGAATGAGCAGCAGGGTGTAGGAAATAGGAGCTACTGGATGTATATCCTCGGTGGCTTCACTGACTGTCCTGATATCCTTTACCAGGTCTCCAGCAGCCCATGGGGCTCTCGTGGTCAGGCCAATCCCAGGATATGGAGCTCACCTGGGCTGCACCCCCCACCCCACCGCCTACGGGGCTCTCGTGGTCAAGTCCCTCCCAGGGTATGGAGCTCACCTGTGCAGCTACCCAGCAGCCCATTGGGCTCTCATAGTCAGGCCCTTACCAGGATACAGAGCTCCCCTGGGCAGGTACCCCAGCAGGGCTGGACACACAGGAAATGTGCACATAGCCCACCTTGCAGAGAATCCCCAGCTCACCTGTCGCTCACAGCTGACACAGAACACCTCAGAGCAGGACTTGAACTAACAAACAGCAGCTCTGACAGGTCTGTGACCCTGGTTATCACTCTGTGCAGCCTCTCTCTGCCTGGTCTTCCAGACACTTCCAGTGCAGCCAGGGCACCAGGCCTCTGTCTCCACCCACCATCACTCCTCTCCCTGACTCCTGGGTTCCTCTCATTAGGATAGGGTCTTCTTGAAGTTGTTTTCCACTCATGGACCAGATAAAATGATAAGAAAACAAGCCGCAGCTGCAGCCCCTTGTCTAGCCTGACTCTCAAGGGCCCACACCTGTTCCTTGGGCCTGGCCCGTTTAGCAAAATTCAGTTTCTGCAACTGTGAGCCCCTGAGGGGTGAGGATTGGCTGATTTGGCAGCCTGACACTGCCTGCCAGCCCTCTCCAGGTGTGCCTGGGTTGAGGTCAATATAAACACCTCTCCAGTCATTAAGACCCCCTGTAGCTGTGCCTGACGCCATATTCTCTGCCCCGTCAGCAGTGTCGGGGCTGGGGTGGTGGGAGGGAGTGAGGGGCCGTGGCTTTGTGGGTGGCCCAGTGTGAGTGGGGCTCTCCTGGACTTTAAGCAGGAGTTGCCAGGCTGCCACCTGCTAAAGAAGAGGATGTGTCACCCATACCTGCCGCTGGACTTTCTCCCCAGGCAGAGGTGAGGAAGTAAAAAACAGTGGGGGCCGTGGCAGGAGAGGAATCTCAGGCAGGGAAATGGAAAGCTTCCAGAAGAGCATCTGGGGCCAGGACCATCCTAACTGGCCAGCAGGCACCAAGTCGGCCTACGTGCTGTCGCTGGTGTGGCTCCACAGCCCTTCCTCTAGGCTTGCAAGTGCTTGTACATATTCAGGTGTTTTACCTGGAAAGGGTGGGAAGAGTTCAGCTGCAGCAGGACTCGGGCTCAGCTCACATTTACTCACAGATGCCTCGACACAGTTCCCCAGCTTTGCAATGAGGATGCTCCTTGTGGGGGGGAGCGCTGCTGACTGCATGGGAGACGATTTCCCACCTCTGACCAACTTAAGAATTTTTTACCACTGGAGCTAGTGCCCTGATACGATTTTCCTCTGTATAACTGGTGGGTTCTGTTTTTTTTTTTTTTCTTTTTTTTCTTTTTGGTTCAAGGTAGATTTTATTTATTCCTCTTTTTTTAAATTTGGAAATATAAACATGGAAATAATGCATTAATATAAAGACATCTATGTGAAGGGAAAACTTTTATTCTGTTTTATTTTATTAAATGTTATTTATATATTTTTAATTTTTAAAAAATTATGTATTTCTTTTATACAGCAGGTTCTTATTGGATATCTATTTTATACATATAAGTGTGCACATGTGAATCCCAGTCTCCCAATTCATCCCACCACCACCCTCACATGGTGTTCCCCCCTTGGTGTCCATATGTTTGTTCTCTACATCTGTGTCTCTCTCTCTGCCCTGCAAACCGGTTCATCTGTATCATTTTTCTAGGTTCCACATATATGCATTAATATACAATATTTGTTTTTCTCTTTCTGACTTACTTCACTCCGTATGACAGTCTCTAGATCCATCAAGGTCTCTACAAATGACCCAATTTCATTCCTATGTATGGCTGTGTAATATTCCATTGTATATAAGTACCACATCTTTATCCATTCGTCTGTCTGTGGGCACTTAGGTTGCTTTCATTACCTGGCTATTGTAAATAGTGCTGCAATGAACACTGTGTTGAATGTGTCTTTTTGATTTATGGTTTTCTCTGGGTATATGCCCAGTAGTGGGATTGCTGGATTATATGGTAATTCTATTTTTAGTTTTTTAAGGAACCTCCATACTGTTCTCCATAGAGACTGTATCGATTTACATTCCCAACAATAGTGGAAGAAAGTTCCTTTTCTCCACACCCTCTCCAGCATTTGTTGTTTGTAGATTTTCTGATGATGTGACGTGATACCTCATTGTACTTTCGATTTCCATTTCTCTAATAATTAGTGATGTTGAGCAGATTTTCATGTGCGTACTGGCCATCTCTATGTCTTCTTGGAAGAAATGTCTATTTAGATCTTCCATTTTTGTATCGGGTTGTTTGTTTTATTAATATTGAGCTGCATGAGCTGTTTATATATATTGGAGATTAATCATTTGTCCATTGATTCGTTTGCAAATATTTTCTGCCATTCTGAGGGTTGTCTTTTTGTCTTGTTTGAAGTTTCCTTTGCTTTGCAAAAGCTTTTACGTTTCATTAGGTCCCATCTGTTTAGTTTTCTTTTTTATTTCATTACTATAGGAGGTGGATCAAAAAAGATCTTGCTGTGATTTATGTCAGAGTATCCTTCGTAAGTTTTCCTCTCAGAGTTTTATACTGTCCGGTCTTACATTAAGGTCTCTAATCCATTTTGAATATATTTTTATGTATGGTGTTGGGGAGTGTTCTAACTTCTTTCTTTTACATGTAGCTGTCCATATTTCCCAGCACCAATGATTGAAGAGACTGTCTTATCTCCATTGTATAGTCTTTCCTCCTTTGTCATAGATTAGTTGACCATAGGTGTGTAGGTTTATCCTTGGGCTTTCTTTTTTTTTTTTTTTTCCTTTTACACGTTTATTGGAGTATAATTGCTTTACAATGGAGTGTTCGTTTCTGCTTTATAACAAAGTGAATCAGCTATACATATACAAATATCACCAGATCCCCTCCCTCTTGCATCTCCCTCCCACACTCCATATCCCACCCCTTTATGTGGTCACAAAGCACCGAGCTGATCTCCCTGTTCTATGTGGCTGCTTCCCAGTAGCTATCGGTGTTACATTTGGTAATGTATTTATGTCCATGCCACTCTCTCACTTCGTCCCAGCTTACCCATCCCCCTTCCGGTGTCCTCAAGTCCTTTCTCTATGTCTGTGTCCTTAATCCTGTCTGCCACTAGGTTCTTCAAAATCTTTTTTTTTTCTTCATTAGATTCCGTATATCTCTGTTAACATACAGTATTTGTTTTTCCCTTTCTGACTTACTTCACTGTGTAGGACAGATTCTAAGTCCATCCAACTCAGTACAAATAACTCAGTTTTGCTTCTTTTTATGGCTGAGTAATATTCCATTGTATATATGTGCCAGATCTTCTTTATCCATTCATCTGTCGATGGACACTTACGTTGCTTCCATGTCCTGGCTAATGCAAATAGAGCTGCAATGAACATTTTTGTACATAACTCTTTGAATTATGGTTTTCGCAAGGCAAATGCCCAGTAGTTGGATTGTTGTGTCGTATGGTACTTCTATTGTTAGTTATTTAAAGGAACCTCCATACAGTTCTCCCTAGTGCCCATATCAATTTAAATTCCCACCCACAGTGCAAATTTGTTCCCTTTTCTCCAATAAAGGCCTCTCCAGCATTTATTGTTTTGTAGATTTTTTTGATGATTGCCACTCTGACTGCTGTGAGGTGATACCTCATGGTAGTTTTGATTTGCATTTCTCTAATGATTAATGATGTTCAGCATCCTTTCATGTGTTTCTTGGTAATCTGTATATCTTCTTTGGAGAAATGTCTATTTAGGTCTTCTGCCCTTTTTTGGATTGGGTTGTTTGTTTTTGTGATATTGAGCTACATGTGGTGCTTGTAAAGTTTGGAGATTAATCCTTTGTCAATTGCTTCATTTGAAAATATTTTCTCCCATTCTGAGGGTTGTTTTTGCATCTTGTTTATGTTTTCCTGTACTATGTAAAAGCTTTTAAGTTTCATTAGGTCCCATTTGTTGATTTCTGTTTTTATTTCCATTTCTCTAGGAGGTGGGTCAAAAAGGAACTTGCTGTGATTTATGTCATAGAGTGTTCTGCCTATGGTTTCCTCTAAGTGTTTTATAATGTCTGGTCTTATATTTAGATCTCTAATCAACTTAGAGTTTATTTTTGTGTATGGTGTTATGGAGTGTTCTAATTTCATTCTTATATGTGTAGGGGTCCAGTTTTCCCAGCACCAATTACTGAAGAGACTGTCTTTTCTCCATTGTATATCCTTAGCTCCTTTGTCATAGATGAGATAGCCATAGGTATGTAGGTTTATCTCTGGGCTTTCTGTCCTGTTCCATTGATCTGTGTTTATGCCAGTCTACATACACTTGATTCCATTATGGAGACATATAAATACATAGGTTTCAAGGTTATTACCAGTCAGATGTATTCCTCTTCAGTGAATAGGGTGTTTTGTGTCCAGTTCATTGAGAAAGGAGTAGGTTTTATCTATTATATATTTGGTATATGGAATGGGATCTGTGCTAATTTCAAACTCTGCTTTTACACATCACCCCACGTCACCTTTCCCCTTAAGGAGGCATAAGTGTGTTTTCTAAATGTATAACTCTGTTCTCTTTTGAAATTCAGTTCATGTGTAGCCATGTTTACATTCCCTCTATAAGTGATATATAACAATAAGTTTCTTTCTCTTTGTGGCTCATTTCACTTAGCATCATCATACCTAAAGCCACTCATTAAGCTGCTATTGGCCTTATGACATTGATTTTATGTCTGAGTGACATTCCATTGTATATAAGTACCACAACATCTAAATCCATTTTTTTTCCTTTCCTGGGGTATTTAAAGTGTACCGAAGTCGAATTTCTTGTAAACAGAGCAGCCCTAAACTTTGGGCTGGCTGTGTGTTGTGGATTTTTAGTTTTCCCAAAATACACGCCCATGAGTGGAAGTGTGCTATGCTCTGTAGCTCTGTTTTGGAAAACAACATACAGTTCTCCAGAGGGGCTGTTGGCAATTTACATCCTGTCCATCAGCGTAACCAGGCTCCCTTTTCTCCATGGCCTGTCCTGCATTTGTGGTTTTTACACTATTTGCGGATGGCCCTTTTGATTGGAGGTAAGGCATACTTCTCTGTAGTGTGGAATTGCAATGCCTGATGGCTTGCTTAGCCAAAAAGGGCATATGCATTTTTCCCGAATATATTCAAGAAAATACACATACTCCCTTTTCAGCTAAGGGCAACATTGTCGAAGTTCTTTCGCTTTTCATGTGCTTTAAAGACGACTCCAATCTACCTCTTGAAATCTGTTTCCTTCAATTCTGCCTTGCATTCAAATCATCTTCACTGTCTTACCTCAATATATATATGGATGATAGTTGTCCTTTATAACTCTGCAAGTTTGTGAATTGCTCTGACCCTGATTTCCATTTTTCAACTCGCCTATTTGTGAGCTGGCTGCAATACCGCAGGATGGCTTTAGGCCCTAGTCTGGTTCCAGGGCTTCAGGCTGAGCCTTTGGTTAATTCTTCTTCCTGATGGGAAACTAGAGTGACATGTGCCCATGCAAACACCTACAGCTAATCTCTCATTTATTCCCCCTCTTCCTGTTCATCCTCTGCACAGTTTGCAAACTGTGCATAACAGGAGGGTAAAGGTGCTGACACTCCAAGTGGGGATGTTTTTAGTAATTCAGATGGAATGGTGAAGCCGAGCACGACAAAAGGAAAAATGAGGTACCTTTTAGAAAACGTTCCCAATTACACAGTGTACCATCCACTGGTTTTCCCATGCATGTTTTAACTGTAGGAAGATTCCCTTAAAAATGGAGAGTTGGGACCACTAGAACGGGTAGCACACAGTATTGCTCTAAGTGGTGTTCTTTTGCTCACACAACCTCAGCAATCTTGTCAGCCCCAAGTGTCCAGTCTTACGTCTCATCCAGCTGTGGGTGTAAAGATGGTCAATCCAGGTTGCATCACAGGCCCTGAAAGTAATTTTTAAAACTTTCTCACTGTTTCACTGTTTTTGCAATTTGCTTTTGAAATTTATTTTTATAAGTGGGTTTAACTGAATTTCAGTGCTGTGTTCATGCGGTTATACATAGACAGGATTCCTTTATGGAGACATGAGAATACATATGTTTTAAAATACTTAGAGTCAGACATATTCCTCTGCAATGAATAGGGGGTGTTGGGTCCAGTTCACTGTGCCAGGAGTAGGTGTTGTGTATTACATACATGGTTTATATAACGGTATCTATGCTAATTTAAAACTGTGGTTTTATGCATCACCCCACCTCGGGTTTCACCTTAAGGAGGCTGGAGATGTTTTCTAAATGTGTGACACTGTTGTGTTTGTAATTCAGTTCATGTGTAGTCATGTGTACATTCCCGATATGAGTGATATGTTATGATAAGATTAGTTACATTGTTATCTTTCCTAACTCAGTTCATATGTAGCCATGTTTACAGGACCTTTATAAGTGATATCTTATGATAAGTTTCTTTTTCTATGTGAATTATTTCAATTAGAATCATCGTACCTGAATCCACTCATTTTGCTGCTACTGGCCTTATGACATTGATTTCATGGCTGTGGGATATTCCATCGTATGTAAGTACCACAATTTCTTGAACCATTTTTGTCTTTCCTAGGATATTTAAGGTGTACCCAAGATGAGGTTCTTGTAAGCAGTGCAGCCGTAAATATTGTGGTGGCTCAGGCTTATTGATTTTCACTTTTCCCAAAGTATATTCCCTAGACTGGAAGTGCCCTTGGCTCTGTAGCTCTGTTGTTTACTTGTTTTAGGGAACACAATGCACTATTCCAGAGAGGCAGTTGGCAATTTACATCCCGCCCATCAGCATAACAATGCTCCCTGTTCTCCAGGGCCTGTCTTGCCTTTCTGGTTTTCACACATTTTGTGGATGTCCCTTTTGACCGGTGGGAAGTGATACTTCGTTGTAGTGCAGATTTGCATTGCCCGCTTCATTGCTTGGCCAAAAAGGGTGTATGCGTTTTCTCCTAAATATATTCAGGAGAAAACACATACGCCCTTTCTGGCCAAGTGCATCATTGTTAAAGTTGTGTCCCTCTTCCTGTGCTTTACAGGCAATTCCAAAGTACCTCTTGAAATCTGTTTCCTGCTATGCTGTCTCGCTTTCAGGTCAGCCTCGTTGCCTTCCATCAACAGATTTTTGGACGAGAGTTGTCCTTTATTACTCTGCCAGTTTGTGAATTGCTGTGCCCCTGAGCTCCATTTTTCAACTCGTTATTTGTAAGCTGACCGCAAGTCCAAAATTTCGTTGCAGGACCTATACCAGTTCCCGGCAGGGGGATGAGTCTTGGTTAATTCTTCCTCCCGTGCAATTAGAGTGACATGTGCCAGTCCAAATGCCTAACAGCTAATCTCTCATTGGTTCTCCCTCTTCCCTTCAATCCTCTGCCAAATTGCCAACCTGTGGGAACCAGGAGGTTAAAGGGGCTGTCTCTGCAAGTTGGGAGATTGATAGTATAGCAGTTGGAAAGTGAAACTGCAGCACAAGGAGAGGGATTATTAGTTAGGTTTTAGAAACCTTTCGTATTCACAGTGTTTCTATTCTCTACGTTTCCCGTATATGTTAAAGCTGTAGTAATATTCACTTCAACTTGGAGATTTGGGACCCATGGAATGGTGGCCACACATTTTTGCTTTAAAAGGTCTGCATTTGCTCACCCAATCTCACCAATCTTCTCAGAGCCAAATGTCCAGCCTTATGCCACATCCAGCTGTCATTGTAAATATGTTCATTCCAGGTTTCATCAGAGACCCTGAATGAATTGTAAAGAAATTCCTTGTTTTTTTGTTTTGTGTTTGAAATTCCTTTTTATAGTGGGTTGTAGCTGATTCTCACTGACATGTTTAAGCCAGTCTAGACACACTTGATTCCCTTACGGAGACATATCAATACATAGGTTTTAAGGTTATTACTAGTCAGATATATACCTCTGCGGGAAGTATGGGAGGTTGAGTCCCTTTCACTGATGAATGTGTAGGTCTTGCCTATTCCATATTTGGTTTTTGGAATAGTACCTGTACTACTATCAAACTCTGGTTTTACGCATCAACCCACCTCTGCTTCCCCCTTAAGAAGGCATAAGAGTGTTTTCTAAATGTGAGAGTCTGTTCTTTTTCCTAACTCAGTTCCTGTGTAGCCTTGTTTACAGGACCTTCATAATGATATCTTAGTATAAGTTTCTTTTACTTTGTGACTTATTTCACTTAGAATCATCATACCTGAATCCACTCATTTTGCTGCTACTGGCCTTATGACATTGATTTTATGGCTGACGGGTATTCCATCGTACATAAGTACCAAAATTTTAAAACCATTTTTGTCTTTCCTGGTATATTAAAGGTGTAGCCAAGTTGAGGTTCTTGTAAGCAGTGCAGCCCTAAACTTTGGGGTGGCTCTGTCTTATTGATATTCAGTTTTCCCAAGGTATATTCCCGAGACTGGAAGTGCCCTTGGCTCTGTAGCTCTGTTGTTAACTTGTTTTATGGAACACAGTGCACTCCTCCAGTGAGGCAGTTGGCAATTTACATCCCGCCCATCAGCATAACAAGGCAACTTGTTCTCCAGGGCCTGTCTTGCCTTTCTGGTTTTTACACATTTTGTGGATGTCCCTTTGGACCGGTGGGAAGTGATACTTCTTTGTAGTGCAGATTTGCATTGCCTGCTTGCTTGCTTGGCCAAAAACGGCGTATGCGTTTTCTCCTGAATATATTCAGGAGAAAACGCATACGCCCTTTTTGGCCAAGTGCATCATTGTCGAAGTTGTGCCCCTCTTCCTGTGCTTTACAGGCGATTCCTACGTACCTCTTGAAATCTGTTTCCTGCTATTCTGCATCGCTTTCACGTCGGCCTCATTGCCTTCCATCAACAGATTTTTGGACGATAGTTGTCCTTTATTACTCTGCCAGTTTGTGAATTGCTATGCCCCTGAGCTCCATTTTTCAACTCGTTTTCTGTGAGCTGAACACAAGTCCAAAATTTTGGTTCAGGACCTATACTGGTTCCCGATGGGTGGCTGAGACTTTGGTTAATTCTTCTTCCTGCCGGGAATTTAGAGTGACATGTGCCCGTCCAAATGCCTAACAGCTACTCTCTCATTAGTTCTCCCTATTCCCTTACATCCTCTGCAAAATTGGCAACCTGTGTGAACCATGAGGTTAAAGGGGTTGTCTCTCCACTTTGGGAGATTGATAGTAAAGCAGTTGGAAAGTCAAACCGGAGCACCAGCAGAGGGACTATTCGTTGAGTTTTAGAAACCTTTCGTATTCGCAGTGTGTCCATTCTCTAGGTTTCCCGTACATGTTATAGCTGTAGTAATATTCCCTTCAACCTGCAGAGTTGGGACCCATGGAATGGGGGCCATGCATTATTTCTTTAAATGGTCTGCATTTGCTCACCCAACCTCATCAATCCTCTCAGTCCCAAGTGTCCAGCCTTATTGCACATCCAGCTGTCATTGTAGATAGGGTCATTCAAGGTTTCATCAGATACGCTGAAGGAATTGTAAAGAATTTCCCTGTTTTTTTGTTTTGTTTTTGAAATTCCTTTTTATAGTGGGTTTGAGCTGATTCTCGCTGCCATGTTTATGCCAGTCTAGGCACACTTTATTCCCTTATGGAGACATATCAATACATAGGTTTTAAGATTCTTACTAGTTAGATCTATTCCTCTGCGGGAAATATGGGGTATTGAGTCCCTTTCACTGAGGAAGGTGTAGGTCTTGTATATTCCATAGTTGGTTTTTGGAACAGTAACTGTGCTTATATCAAACTCTGGTTTTATGCATCACCCCACGACTCCTTCCCCCTTAAGCAGGCATAAGAGTGTTTTCTAAATGTGAGACTGTATTCTCTTTCCCAACTCAGTTCATGTGTAGCCATGTTTACAGGATCTTCATAAGTTATATCTTATGATAAGTTTCTTTTTGTGTGTGACTTATTTCACTTAGAATCTTCGTACCTGAATCCACTCTCTTTGCTGCTACTGGTCTTATGACATTGACTTCATGGCTGAGGGGTATTCCATCGTACGTAATTACCACAATTTTTTGATCCATTTTTATATTTCCTGGGATATTTAAGGTGTACCCAAGTTGAGGTTCTTGTAAGCAGTGCAGCCCTAAATTTGGGGGTGGCTCTATCTTATTGATATTCAGTTTTCCCAAGGTATATTCCCGAGACTGAAAGTGCCCTTGGCTCAGTAGGTCTGTTGTTAACTTGTTTTATGGAACACAATGCACTCCTCCAGTGAGGCAGTTGGCAATTTACATCCCGCCCATCAGCATAACAAGGCAACTTGTTCTCCAGGGCCTGTCTTGCCTTTCTGGTTTTTACACATTTTGTGGATGTCCCTTTGGACCGGTGGGAAGTGATACTTCTTTGTAGTGCAGATTTGCATTGCCTGCTTGCTTGCTTGGCCAAAAAGGGCGTATGCGTTTTCTCCTGAATATATTCAGGAGAAAACGCATACGCCCTTTTTGGCCAAGTGCATCATTGTCGAAGTTGTGCCCCTCTTCCTGTGCTTTACAGGCGATTCCTACGTACCTCTTGAAATCTGTTTCCTGCTATTCTGCATCGTTTTCACGTCGGCCTCATGGCCTTCCATCAACAGATTTTTGGACGATAGTTGTCCTTTATTACTCTGCCAGTTTGTGAATTGCTATGCCCCTGAGCTCCATTTTTCAACTCGTTTTCTGTGAGCTGAACACAAGTCCAAAATTTTGGTTCAGGACCTATACTCGTTCCCGATGGGTGGCTGAGACTTTGGTTAATTCTTCTTCCTGCCGGGAAATTAGAGTGACAGATGCCCGTCCAAATGCCTAACAGCTACTATCTCATTGGTTCTCCCTATTCCCTTCCATCCTCTGCCAAATTGGCAACCTTTGCGAACCAGGAGGTAAAAGGGGCTGTCTCTCCAAGTTGGGAGATGGATAGTAAAGCAGTTGGAAAGTCAAACCAGAGTACCAAGAGAGGGACTATTTGTTGAGTTTTTGAAACCTTTCGTATTCACAGTGTGTACATTCTCTAGGTTTCCCGTACATGTTATAGCTGTAGTAATACTCCGTTCAACCTAGAGAGTTAGGACCCATGGAATGGGTGCCATGCATTGTTGCTTTAAAGGGTCTGCATTTGCTCACCCAATCTCACCAATCCTCTCAGTCCCAAGCTTCCAGCCTTATGCCACATCCAGCTGTCAT
Organism: Mesoplodon densirostris; assembly: GCF_025265405.1. Taxonomy (NCBI): domain Eukaryota; kingdom Metazoa; phylum Chordata; class Mammalia; order Artiodactyla; family Ziphiidae; genus Mesoplodon; species Mesoplodon densirostris. Next base: position 3,178,811 of record NW_026778197.1, on the reverse strand, counting down.
TGTAGATAGGGTCATTCCAGGTTTCATCAGAGACCCTGAAGGAATTGTAAAGAATTTCCCTGTTTTTTTTGGTTTGTTTTTGAAATTCCTTTTTATACTGGGTTTGAGCTGATTCTCGTTGCCATGTTTATGCCAGTCAAGACACACTTGATTCCCTTACGGAGACATATCAATACATAGGTTTTAAGATTCTTACTAGTCAGATCTATTCCTCTGCGGGAAATATGGGGTTTTGCGTCCCTTTCACTGAGGAAGGTGTAGGTTTTGTCTATTCCACATTTGGTTTTTGGAACGGTACCTGAGCTTATATCAAACTGTGGTTTTATGCATCACGCCACCTCTCCTTCCCCATTAAGCAGGCATAAGTGTGTTTTCTAAATATGAGACTCTGTTCTCTTTCCTAACTCAGTTCATGTGTAGCCATGTTTACAGGAACTTCATAAATGATATCTTATGCTAAGTTTCTTTTTCTGTGTGACTTATTTCACTTAGAATCATCGTACCTGAATCCACTCATTTTGCTGCTACTGGTCTTATGACATTGATTTCATGGCTGAGGGATATTCCATCGTACGTAATTACCACAATTTTTTGAACCATTTTTTAATTTCCTGGGATATTTAAGGTGTACCCAAGTTGAGGTTCTTGTAAGCAGTGTAGCCGTAAATTTGGGGTGGCTCTGTCTTATTGATTTTCAGTTTTACCGAGGTATATTCCCTAGACTGGAAGTGCCCTTGGCTCTGTAGCTCTGTTGTTTACTTGTTTTAGGGAACACAATGCACTCCTCCAGTGAGGCAGTTGGCAATTTACATCCCGCCCATCAGCATAACAAGGCTCCCTGTTCTCCAGGGCCTCTCTGGCCTTTCTGGTTTGTACACATTTTGTGGATGTCCCTTTGGACCGGTGGGAAGTGATACTTCTTTGTAGTGCAGATTTGCATTGCCTGCTTGCTTGTTTGGCCAAAAAGGGCGTATGCGTTTTCTCCTGAATATATTCACGAGAAAACGCATACGCCCTTTTTGGCCAAGTGCATCATTGTCGAAGTTGTGCCCCTCTTCCTGTGGTTTACAGGCCATCCCTACGTACCTCTTGAAATCTCTTTCCTGCTATTCTGCCTCGCTTTCAAGTCGGCCTCTTTGCCTTTCCGCAACAGATTTTTGGACGATAGTTGTCCTTTATTACTCTGCCAGTTTGTGTATTGCTGTGCCGCTGAGCTCCTTTTTTCAACTAGTTTTTTGTTAGCTGAATGCAAGTCCAAAATTTTGGTTCAGGACGTATACTGGTTCCCGGTGGGTGGCTGAGACTTTGGTTAATTCTTCTTCCTGCCTGGAAATTAGAGTGACATGTGTCCGTCCAAATGCCTAACAGCTACTCTCTCATTGGTTCTCCCTCTTCCCTTCCATACTCTGCCAAATTGGCAACCTGTGCGAACCAGTAGGTTAAAGGGGCTGTATCTCAAAGTTGGGTGATTGATAGTAAAGCAGTTGGAAAGTCAAACCGGAGCACCACGAGAGGGACTATTCGTTGAGTTTTAGAAACCTTTTGTATTCACAGTGTGTCCATTCTCTAGGTTTCCCGTACATGTTATAGCTGTAGTAATATTCCCTTCAAAATGGAGAGTTGGAAACCATGGCATGGGGGCCTTGCATTATTGCTTTAAAGGGTATGCATTTGCTCACCAAATCTCACCAATCCTCTCAGTCCCAAGTGTCCAGCCTTATGCCACATCCAGCTGCCATTGTAGATAGGGTCATTCCCGGTTTCATCAGATACCCTGAAGGAATTGTAAAGAATTTCCCTGTTTTTTTTGTTTTGTTTTTGAAATTCCTTTTTATAGTGGGTTTGAGCTGATTTACGCTGCCATGTTTATGCCAGTCTAGACACACTTCATTCCTTTATGGAGACATATCAATACATGGGTATTAAGATTCTTACTGGTCAGATATATTCCTCTGCAGGAAATATGGGGTTTTGCGTCCCTTTCACTGAGGAAGGTGTAGGTCTTGTCTATTCCATAATTGGTTTTTGGAATGGTTCCTGTGCTTATATCAAACTCTGGTTTTCTGCATCACCCCACCTCTCCTTCCCCCTTAAGCAGGCATAAGAGTGTTTTCTAAATGTGAGACTCTGTTCTATTTCCTAACTCAGTTCATGTGTAGCCATGTTTACAGGATCATCATAAGTGATATCTTATGATAAGTTTCTTTTTCTGTGTGACTTATTTCACTTAGAATCATCGTACCTGAATCCACTCACTTTGCTGCTACTGGTCTTATGACATTGATTTCATGGCTGAGGGATATTCCATCGTACGTAAGAACCACAATTTTTTGAACCATTTTTATATTTCCTGGGATATTTAAGGTGTACCCAAGTTGAGGTTCTTGTAAGCAGTGCAGCCCTAAATTTGGGGGTGGCTCTGTCTTATTGATTTTCAGTTTTCCCAATGTATATTCCCTAGACTGGAAGTGCCCTTGGCTCTGTAGCTCTGTTGTTTACTTGTTTTAGGGAACACAATGCACTCCTCCAGTGAGGCAGTTGGCAATTTACATCCCGCCCATCAGCATAACAAGGCTCCCTGTTCTCCAGGGCCTCTCTGGCCTTTCTGGTTTTTACACATTTTGTGGATGTCCCTTTGGACCGGTGGGAAGTGATACTTCTTTGTAGTGCAGATTTGCATTGCCAGCTTGCTTGCTTGGCCAAAAAGGGCGTATGTGTTTTCTCCTGAATATATTCATGGGAAAAGGCATACACCATTTTTGGCCAAGTGAATCATTGTCGAAGTTGTGCCCCTCTTCCTGTGCTTTACAGGCGATTCCTACGTACCTCTTGAAATCTGTTTCCTGCTATTCTGCCTCGCTTTCAAGTCGGCCTCGTTGCCTTCCCTCAACAGATTTTGGGACGATAGTTGTCCTTTATTACTCTGCCAGTTTGTGAATTGCTGTGCCCCTGAGCTCCATTTTTCAACTCATTATTTGTGAGCTGAACGCAACTCCAAAATTTTGGTTCAGGACCTATACTGGTTCCCGATGGGTGACTACGAATTTGGTTAATTCTTCTTCCTGCCGGGATATTAGAGTGACATGTGCCCGTCCAAATGCCTAACAGCTACTCTCTCATTGGTTCTGTCTCTTCCCTTCCATCCTCTGCCAAATTGGCAACCTGTGAGAATCAGGAGGTTAAAGGGGCTGTATTTCCAAGTTGGGAGATTGATAGTAAAGCAGTAGGAAAGTCAAACTGGAGCACCACGAGAGGGACTATTCGTTGAGTTTAGAAACCTTTTGTATTCACAGTGTGTCCATTCTCTAGGTTTCCCGTACATGTTATAGCTGTAGTAATATTCCCTTCAACTTGGAGTGTTGGGACCCATGGCATAGGGGTCTTGCATTATTGCTTTAAAGGGTCTGCATTTGCTCACCCAATCTCACCAATCCTCTCAGTCCCAAGTGTCCAGCGTTATGCCACATCCAGCTGTCATTGTAGATAGGGTCATTCCAGGTTTCATCAGAGACCCTGAAGGACTTGTAAAGAATTTCCCTGTTTTTTGTTTTGTTTTTGAAATTCATTTTTATACTGGGTTTGTGCTGATTCTCGCTGCCATGTTTATGCCAGTCTAGACACACTTGATTCCCTTAGGGAGACATATCAATACATAGGTTTTATGATTCTTACTAGTCAGATATATTCCTCTCTGGGAAATATGGGGTTTTGAGTCCCTTTCACTGAGGAAGGAGTAGGTCTTGCCTATTCCATAGTTGGTTTTTGGAACGGTACCTGTGCTTATATCAAACTCTGGTTTTCTGCATCACCCCACCTCTCCTTCCCCCTTAAGCAGGCATAAGAGTGTTTTCTAAATGTGAGACTCTGTTCTCTTTCCTAACTCAGTTCATGTGTAGCCATGTTTACAGGATCTTCATAAGTGATATCTTATGATAAGTTTCTTTTTCTGTGTGACTTATTTCACTTAGAATAATCCTACCTGAATCCACTCACTTTGCTGCTACTGGTCTTATGATATTGATTTCATGGCTGAGGGATATTCCATCGTATGTAAGTACCACAATTTTTTGAACCATTTTTATATTTCCTGGGATATTTAAGGTGTACCCAAGTTGAGGTTCTTGTAAGCAGTGTAGCCCTTAATTTGGGGGTGGCTCTCTCTTATTGATTTTCAGTTTTCCCAAGGTATATTCCCTAGACTGGAAGTGCCATCGGCTCTGTAGCTCTGTTGTTTACTTGTTTTAGGGAACACAATGCACTCCTCCAGTGAGGCAGTTGGCAATTTACATCCCGCCCATCAGCATAACAAGGCTCCCAGTTCTCCAGGGCCTGTCTTGCCTTTCTGGTTTTTACACATTTTGTGGATGTCCCTTTTGACCGGTGGGAAATGATACTTCTTTGTAGTGCAGATTTGCATTGCCCGCTTGCTTGCTTGGCCAAAAAGGGCGTATGCGTTTTCTCCTGAATATATTCAGGAGAAAACGCATACGCCCTTTTTGGCCAAGTGCACCATTGTCGCAGTTGTGCCCCTCTTCCTGTTCTTTACAGGCGATTCCTACGTACCTCTTGAAATCTGTTTCCTGCTATTCTGCCTCGCATTCAAGGTGGCCTCGTTGCCTTCCCTCAACAGATTTTTGGATGATAGTTGTCCTTTATTACTCTGACACTTTGTGAATTGCTGTGCCCCTGAGCTCCATTTTTCAACTCGTTTTTTGTGAGCTGAACGCAAGTCCAAATTTCTGGTTCAGGACCTATACTCGTTCCCGACGGGTGTCTGAGACTTTGGTTAATTCTTCTTTCTGCCGGGATATTAGAGTGACATGTCCCCGTCCAAATGCCTAACAGCTACTCTCTCATTGGTTCTCCCTCTTCCCTTTCATCCTGTGCCAAATTGGCAACCTGTGCGAACCAGGAGGTTAAAGGGACTGTCTCTCCAAGTTGGGAGATTGATAGTAAAGCAGTTGGAAAGTCAAACCGGAAAAAAAGGAGAGGGAATATTCTTTGAGTTTTAGAAACCTTTCGTATTCACAGTGTGTCCATTCTCTAGGTTTCCCATACATGTTAGAGCTGTAGTAATATTCCCTTTAACCTGGAGAGTTGGGAAACATGGAATGGGGGCCATGCGTTATTGCTTTATAGTGTCTGCAATTTCTCACCCAATCTCAACAATCCTCTCAGTCCCAAGTGTCCAGCCTTATGCCACATCCAGCTGTCATTGTAGATAGGGTCATTCCAGGTTTCATCAGAGACCCTGAAGGAATTGTAAAGAATTTCCCTGTTTTTTGTTTTGTTTTTGAAATTCATTTTTATAGTGGGTTTTTGCTGATTCTCGCTGCCATGTTTATGCCAGTCTAGACACACTTGATTCCCTTAGGGAGACATATCAATACATAGGTTTTATGATTCTTACTAGTCAGATATATTCCTCTCTGGGAAATATGGGGTTTTGAGTCCCTTTCACTGAGGAAGGAGTAGGTCTTGCCTATTCCATAGTTGGTTTTTGGAACGGTACCTGTGCTTATATCAAACTCTGGTTTTCTGCATCACCCCACCTCTCCTTCCCCCTTAAGCAGGCATAAGAGTGTTTTCTAAATGTGAGACTCTGTTCTCTTTCCTAACTCAGTTCATGTGTAGCCATGTTTACAGGATCTTCATAAGTGATATCTTATGATAAGTTTCTTTTTCTGTGTGACTTATTTCACTTAGAATCATCCTACCTGAATCCACTCACTTTGCTGCTACTGGTCTTATGATATTGATTTCATGGCTGAGGGATATTCCATCGTATGTAAGTACCACAATTTTTTGAACCATTTTTATATTTCCTGGGATATTTAAGGTGTTCCCAAG